>NC_086015.1:92887500-93512500 GCF_028858775.2 Pan troglodytes
GAAAGTTTGTAGCAATAGCACTTACATCAAAAAAGTTAAAAAAAAAAAAAAACAAAACTTCAAATAAACAACTTAAAGATGCATCTTTAAGAATTAGAAAAGCAAGAGCAAACCAAACCCAAAATTAGTAGAAGAAAAGAAATAATCAGAGTAGAAATAAATAAAACTAAAATAAAAAATACAAAAGATCCATAAAATGAAAAGTTGGACTTTTGAAATGATAAATAAATGACAATCCTTTAGCTAGACTAACTGAGATAAAAAGAGAGAAAACTCAAATAAACAAAATCAGAGATGAAAAAGGAAACATTATTACTGATAAGAGAGAAACTGAAAGGATCATTAAAGGCTACTATGAGCAATTATATGCCAATAAATTGGAAAACCTAGAAGAAACAGATACATTCCTAGGCACATACAACCTACCAAGATTGAGCCATGAACAAATAAAAAAACCTGAACAGACCACTAACAAGTAAAGAGATTGAAGCTATAACAAAAATCTCCCAGCAAAGATAAGCCTAGAACCCAGTGGTTTCACTGCTGAATTTTACCAAATATTTAAAGAAGAGCTATAATAATCCCAATCTTACTCAAACTGTTCCAAGAAACAGAGGAGAAATGAATACTTCCAAACTGATTCTACAAGACGAGTGTTATCCTGATCTCCAAACCAGACAAAGACACATCAAAAAAAAAAAAAAAAAAAAAAAAGAAAACTACAGACCAACATCCATGAGGAACGTTGATGCAAAATCATTAATAAAATGCAAGAAAACCAAATTCAACAACACATTAAAAATATCATTCTTCATGACCAAGTGGGATTTATCCCAGGGATGCAAGGATGGTTCAACATATGCAAATCAATCAATGTGATACATCCTATCAACAGAATTAAGGATGAAAGCCATATGGTCATTTCAATTGATGCTGAAAATCATTTGATAAAACTTAACGTTTCTTCATGATAAAAGCCTGAAAAAACTAGGTAGAGAAGGAACATACCTCAACACAATAAAAGCTGTATATGACAGATCCACAGCTAATATCACATTGAATGGGGAAAAACTGAAAGCCTTTCCTCTAAATCCAGAACACAACAGCCCACTTTCACCAGAGTAATAGAAGTTCTAGATTCAGCAATCAGACAAGAGAAAGAAATAAAGGGCATCCAAGTTGTAAAGGAAGAAGTCAAATTATCCTTGTTTGCAGATGATATAATCTTATATTGGGAATAACTTAAAGATGTCACCAGAAAACTATTAGAACTGATAAACAAATTCACTAAAGTTGCAGGATATAAAATCAACATAGAAAAATCTAGCATTTCTTTATGCCAACAACAAACAATCTGTAAAAGAAATCAAGAAAGTAATCCCATTTATAATAGCTACAAATAAAATTAAATACTTAGGAATAAACTTAACCAAAGAAGTGAAAGTTCTCTACAATAAAAACTATAAAACATTCGTGTAATAAATTGAAGATGATACAAAAATGAGAAAATATTCCATGTTCATGGATTTGAAAAATCAATATTGTTAAAATGTCCATACTACCCAAAGCAATCTACAGGTTCAATGCAATCCCTGTTAAAATAGTGATTACATTCTTCACAGAAATAAAAAAAATCCTAAAATTTATATGAAACCACAAAAGACCCAGAATATCCAAAGCTATGCTGAGCAAAAAGAACAAAACTGGAGGAATCAAATTACCTGATTTCAAATTATACTATGGAGCTATAGTAACCAAAACAGTATGGTACTGGTATACAAAAAGACACACAAATGAATGGAATAGAATAAAGAACCCAGAAACAAATTCATACATCTACAGTGAACTCATTTTTGACAAATGTGCTAAGATATACACTGGGAAAAGGACAGTCTCTTCAATAAACAGTGCTGGGGAAACTGGATATTCATATGCAGAATAATGAGACTCCTTATTTCTGACCATATACAGAAATCAAATCAAAATGGATTAAAAACTTAAATCTAAAACCCCAAACTAAGAAATCTTCACAAATATTTCTTATGCCATATATATGCCATAAGCCCAGGCAACCAAAGCAAAAATGAGTGAATGAGATCACATTAATTTAAAAAGCTCCTGCACAGTAAAGGAAACAATCAACAAAGCTAAGAGATGACCTACAAAATGGGTGAAATATTTTTAAACTATCCATCTGATAAGGGATTAATAACCAGGACGTACAAGGAACTCAAAAACTCAATAGCGAAAAAACTAATAATTTGATTAAAAATGGGCAAAAATCTGAATAGACATTTCTCAACAAAAACATACAAATGGCAAGCAGATATATGAAAAGATGTTCAACATCAATGATTGTCAGAGAAGTACAAATCCAAACTACAATGAGATATCATCTCATCCCAGTTAAAAGAGCTTTTATTCAAAAGACAACTAATAACAAATACTAGTGAAGATGTGGAGAAAAGAGAATGCTTGTACACTGTTGGTGGGGATATAAATTAGTGCAATTACTATGGGAATTGGTACTGAGGTTCCTCCAAAAACTAAAAAAATAGAGCTACCATATGATCTAGCAATCTCACTGCCAGGTAGAGACCCAAAATAAAGGAAATGAGTATAGAAAGAGATATCTGCACTCCCATGTTTCTTGCAGCACTATACACAATAGCCTACGTAGGAAGCAATCTAGGTGTCAATCAACAGACAAATGCATAAAGAAAATGTGATTCATATAACAATGGAGCACTATTCAGTCACAAAAAAGAATGAGATCTGTCATTTGCAACATGACTGGAACTGGAGGACTTTATGTTAAGTAAGTTGGGCCAGGCACAGAAAGACAAACTTCCCATATTCTCACTTATCTGAGAGAGCTGAAAACTAAAACAAGTGAACCTTTGGAGATAGAGAAGAATGATGAGGGTAGGTGGGGGGTAGGAGGGGAAATGAAGATGGTTAATGGGTTTAAAAATATAGTTAGAATGAATAAGATATAGTATTTAATAGCACAAAAGGGTTAGTCCCGTCAACAATGATTTATTGTGCATTTAAAAAAACTGAAAGACAGCCCGATGGCTCATGCCTGTAATCTCAGCACTTTGGGAGGCCAAGGTGAACGGATCACTGGAGACCAGTAGTTTGAGACCAGCCTGGCCAACGTGGTGAAACCCCTTCACTACTAAAAAAATACAAAAGTTAGACAGGCGTGATGGCAAGTGCCTGTAATCCCAGCTACCTGGGAGGCTGAGGCAGGAGAATCACTTGAACCCAGGAGGCGGAGGTTGCAGTGAGCCAAGATTACGTTACTGCACTCCAGCCTGGGCGACAGAGTGAGACTCTATCTCAAAAAATATATAAAAATTAAAAAATAAAAAACAAAAATAACTAAAGAGTACAATTGAATTGTTTGTATGCACAAAGTAAAGGATAAATGCTTGAGGCAATGGATACTCCATTTACCCTGTATGCCTGTATCAAAATATGTCACCTCATAAATATATACACCTGCTACGTATCCACAAAAGTTTTAAAAATTTCTTTAAATTATTAGACAATTTAGTGAATAATTTTGTACTCATGAATGCCTGGTCAAAGGTATTTTCCTGTGGGGAATATTCTTCAGGAATATTTGACTAATATTAATTACATATTTAATAATTTAATATTAAATTAATATTTAATATTAGCATTAAATGTTCCTGAGGAATGTTTCTAATTATGATTGTAAAGAATTAAAAGTGCACCATACATTTGCTTTCTTTTAGGCTGGGAAGTATGCAGGACCTCCGTTTGCAGAGCACAACCTTGCAGCAGCATGACAAATGCTGAGGATGCCTGCGTGTGAAGCTGCATGTTTTATGCATGTCACCAGGCCAGATCAAGTCTTGGCATGTCATTACCAATGAGTTGTGAAGCTGAAGGAATATGAAGGAATATTTTCTAAACTATTGATTCTAAAGAACAAGTTTTGATCAACTCTGCTAGAGGAATGTCTGAACTAGTTTTCTATTCTCTCTGTAGAAGCAGACATTACAAAAATCATTGTCATGGGGAGGCTGAGCAAGGACAATGTAATCCAACAGTGTAGAAAAAAGTATTAGGAAATTAATTGTTCAGAATATTATGCCATGTTGATTTTAATTTTATTTGTAGTATCCATCAGTTTTACATTTAATAATTTACAGTAAATCATTTTTCTCATTCTAATTACATATTTATGTGTGAACCTAATTAAATGAATAAAAGTTAGATTTTAAATTTAATTTTTTAAAATTGTGCTTGTTGCATATGGTTCCTTGCTTTCCTTTTCTTTGTTAATTCACTTTTTACAAGAGCATTTTGAAGTTTTTCTCTTCTTTCTTCAGTTGCAATCGTGACAGCTTTGACTCAAAATTAATTCATTGCTTAAAACAAATGCCCCCGTCATCTGTTTTATTTTTTAATCTATAATGTTCAAATGCATTTATCAAACACATCCGTGGTTTGCCCACTGTTTCCTGTAACATTTGACATTCCATCAGCTTTAGCATCTTCCATAGACTTTTCTGTGCCCTCTCGATAGATAGCCATATAATTTTTCTTCTTAATCAGACACAAAGCAGCCTTATATTATCGTCACAGAATAGGAATTCTAGTTTTGAAATTTTGACATTGAACACTGTTAGTATTTCCTGTTGATAAATTATGACCAATCCTATAACACGGAGTCACCTGCATTCAATCTACTGACCTTACAATCAGTTCATTCACCTCATACAGTATGGCTTGGTAACACTGTGCAAAATATAATCTTCCTGTAGATCAGAGATGTCAAAAGGGACAGATTTTAAAAACACAACAAATATAAGGCACTTGCATTGTAATTGGTTTGGGGAAGTTGTGTTTGAAATGCAGGCGTGGTTTATCTCTATCCAGCTTGTGTGTGGAAAAAAAAAAAAAAAAAAAAGAGGAGACAGGGAAAGTCAAATTTCTATGTTTTTCCTCTCCTTAATCTGTCACAGGCCAGTGATCGGGTTAATAGACTGGAGAAAAAGCTATCTTGTTAAGATAAACTGAACTTTTATCACAACTAGGTCCTACCATCAATGAGTTGTCATAAAACAGAAAAAAAAAAGAAAAAATCTCTAACAATCTTTCGTTTTATCTATAGAGCACCCGCTGTCCCAAATGATGCCAAACTGACTGACAGCAGGTAGTTTTTAAGAAAAACCAGCTCCTTTTCTCCCTTGGGCTTCTGTGCCTTTACTGAGCCCTTGGCGTGGGATTGTACCGCGGGAAAAGTCAATAGCGCCTGCTGTCAACACAATGTGTCTATGTGCATTTTTTAAGTCTCTGCCTTCTTGAAGTTCAGTTGTCAGGAACCTCGCTTTTAAATAGATTTCAGTGTCAATATGTGCTGCTTCCCACTAATGCTAAGAAATGGCCACAAAGAGCAGGATCAGATGCTTTGTCAGGTTGTTGGCAGTGCTGATACTTATTGGCTGTCCACCCATCAGGAAACATCTTTAGAAACCTGGAAGGACTGGATGAAAAGAACAGCCTCACAGCTTTTTTCATGAAGTTTTATTATCACCAGACTAACTGTAATGTGTGTGTATATATATTAGACATACAGTCGAAATGTATTCTTGTCTTAGATATTGAGTGTCTATTTTTGAATAAATGCAATGGCAAACTAAGGACTACATGTAATAGCTTCAACATTTTCTAATACGCATGAATTACTATAGCTACAGAAACATCTGGCTGTCAATTTCTGCAGATTACATAGATTTTTTATTTATTTTGCTGTTTAGAGTAGTCCTCATTCAGTCTGTAAACATACTTTCCCCAAATTCATATATAGATAGATACTTTTTGGAGGGAAGAGACAATTTTGCTGATTTAAAAAAAAATTCTACGTAAGCTGATCAACTAAATTGACTTCATGGTTTTAAAAGGTAGATCAAATTAATTAAATAGAATTTGAGATACATTTAGCATCAGTCTCTCTAAGCCTCAATATTATTGTGGACATTTACTAAACACATTGAATCAGATTAATTTATTCTTTCTTTTCCACCACAAAATATTTTAAGTAACTTAAACAGACAATGCACTGTGTTGTATACCTCATGGTATTGAGAGATAAATTAATTCCTTTACTAATCAAGAATTTAAATTCTAGTATCTTCCTGGGCACAGCCAGAAACAAAACTAAAGTAAGAATTATAAGAGAAATACAGCAGTGGCAATAGAGGGGAAAACTATAATTAATTCATTATTACTAGAAATATAGCTTTGTGAAGAAAATACCTTTTAATCTGGACTTTGAAAGATGATCAGAATGCCTATAGTTGGAATTGGGGTGGGGAATGGTAGGAAAAGTATTCCATACTGAGAAATTGGTAGGAACGCTGAGGTTCTAAACACCAGTTAAGTTAAAAAATTAGAAATTATTTATGGTTTTATGTGTATATAGAGTAGGGAGGGAAGTGAGCCATGCAGTGAAGTTGGTAAATAAAAAATAACCATTAACTTATCCTGAGAGGTTCTTATAAAACATGGTATATATAATTAAGATTTTTTTCAGTTCATTCATTTATTTATCCATTTATTCACTTATTTATTTCTTTTAATAACAAACATCTGTTGAGGTCCTACTATCAGCCAGGATGTATTTTAGGCACTGGAAACACAGAACTATAAAAAATAATGTTTTTGTTTTTCATGAAATTAATATTTTAGTATAGGGAGACAGGAAATCAATGAGTACACGGAAAGGTACATAAATATCAAGTAGAATGAACTTCAAAGAGACAAAAAGGCAGGGCAATAAGATAGAGAGATAGATGGGATGAATAGAAAATGGTACTATTTTAATACTGTGGTCATATTAGACCTCTTTGACATACGACATTTGAGCCAAAATTTGAAAGAGTCAAAGTCAAGATTTACAAAGAGAGAAGGGGAAGAATGTTCCAAGCAGAGAGAACAGTAAGTTCCAGGACCCGAGGCAGGAGAGACCAGTGATCTTTCTCAGTTTTCATATCAAATGAAGTGGTCCCATTACATAATCTCTGACGTTTGTAGAGTAGTGTTTAGTTTCTTTAATTTTCCATGAGAAGCAACTGATGTATTAAAAACAATTCAGATATATGTTTTAGAAAAAGGGGTACTTTAACTTTTCCACAGAATAATAGTTTTCAGGTGGTTCCAAAAATGGGGTATAACTTTGTGATGGAGCACAGGAATACACTTTGAAGCTTTCTTTGCTGTACTTGAGCATAAATTATTTAGGCCTATACTACCCACAGTCACATAATTTCATACACTGAGCACTTCAGTTCTATTTCAGTTAACTCTCCAGATGGTGTTATTATTTTAATAGTTCATATGAAAGGAAACAAAATAGTAGAAATCATTTCAAGTCAAAAAATATAATAAGTCCCAATAATTGGCAAAATATTGTACCTTTGTTTAGTTTTTACTTTCTTCTAAAGAATAGGAAAACTACAATTATGTCATCATTTTGAATATTAGTCAACACATGCAAAATCCAAAGTCTGGGTATTGTGGAACAATGGTACCCCGCATGACTTGACAGCTTGCCTATAAATGAAAAATGAGAAAACGAGTGATAACTCCTCAATTGAGATTTCCAATGCAGCTAAATTGAAGAGAGTTGATGCTTTAGCAAAGGAGAAATTTTGACATACTCACAAATTAAGTCATATTAACAGATCTTTTTATTTTCCAAAATAATAATCGAGTTTTTTTTTTTTAACATATTTCTTATAGTGTGTTACAGATTAGAAACAATCATTCAAAAATGGTACCGTTTGCTTTATCTTTGAAGGTCTTATTTGGCCAAAACCTGATGCTTATATTTATGGGTAATCAGAAATATTTAATGAGCTATTTCCAAATTAGGTATATTTTAGTACCTTTCATGAAGGTCGCTATCATTTGCTGACAAATTGTTCCTGTAAGTTTCCTGGTAGAAGGCTGATACTCTTAGCAGAATCACATCAATTGACAGAGCTGAGGAGGGGAGTAAATTCTGGACCCTCGTTGGTCTGAAATGCTCTAGTTAAGGAATATTTTCATGACTTAAGTGTTCCAGCGGTAGCCAGCATAAGCTTAGGCATTATATCATTAAATAAAAATGCACTCCAAACCTTCATGCTTTAGAAAGGAAAAAGTATGTTGTTGGAGACTCATGTTTCTGTTCAATGAATGGAAATTCATTTGCTTTTCTGATCTGAATTAGAGTAAATTTTCCACTAAGGGAAGCAATGTATCTCCAGAAAACAGCAGAATTCAGACAGAACCTAAAAGGAAGGCATATAGATCTTACTAGGGGCACTCAGGATAGACAGGGGAAGACCTTGTGGTTAATAACAGTAGGCATTTTGCAATTTATCAACAAAAGCAAGCCTCTGAAGAAAGCATCATTAAAGACTTGATATTTGAAGCAAACTTTGAGAATTAGATTAGCCATATCTCAGGCTATCTACAAGGACTAAGAAAGGTCACTGATTAAGAAATTGATCAATTTTAGCAGAAGTAAAGAGGAACAACAACATGGGATCAAATGGAGAGTCTGCTTAAACTAGAAGAAAAAGCCAGACTGGATCTTAATAAACCAAATGTAGTTATTATGTCTTCAGAAAAAAATCAGATGTTGACATCAAGAAACTGACATTGTACATGCTATTGTATTTGCAGCTGCTATTGTATTTTTTGGCTTAAATTAGGTATATATATACATATATATGTATGTTTGTGTGGGCCTTATGGCTATTGTTCATCTTACAGGTACAATATGTCTCTTATAATTACTATACTGATTTCAGTAGAAACCACACATAATTAAGCCTTGCTAAGCTACAAATATTTTAAGAGTGATCCGTATTTACATTTATCCTATTCAGAAACAAGACAAATGATTGAGAGTCCATGTATCCCAAATAAATATATATGACAATAGCTGAAATAGAACTTTGACTCAGGATGCTGTGCAGCTTCCTGAATAAGAAATTTATATATATATATATATATATATATAATATATATATAATTAGGGATATATATATAAAATTAGGATATATATATAATTACACATACATATCTATATATATACATATATATGTGTATACATACAATTAGGATATATATATAATTATACATATATATCTATATATATACATATATCCTAATTATACATATTTAATTATACATATATATCTATATATACATATAAATCTATATATACATATATACATATATATCTATATATACATATAAATCTATATATACATATATGTATATACATATAATTAGGATATATATAATTATACATATATATCTATATGTATACATATATCCTAATTTTATATATATATCCCTAATTATATATATATTTTTTATATATATATATAAATTTCTTATTCAGGAAACTGCACAGCATCCTGAGTCAAAGTTCTATTTCAGCTATTGTCATATATATTTATTTGAGATAGATGGACTCTCAATCATTTGTCTTGTTTCTGAATAGGATAAATGTAAATATGGATCACTCTTAAAATATTTGTAGCTTAGCAAGGCTTAATCATGTGTAGTTTCTATTGAAATCAGTATAGTAATTATAAGAGACATATTGTACCTGTTAGATTAACAATAGCCATAAGGCCCACACAAACATTTTGCAGAGCTTTCACTAAGTGTCACTTAGCAGTACAATACAAACTGGACTGGGGACTACAGAGTCTGTTTAACAATGGGACCTAAAAGCCCTGGTTGCCTTAGAGACAAGGCCACCTCAGGATAGATGCAACTTTCATGAACCTTGTAACAAAGCTTGCCCTTACAAGAATAGCTAAAGTCCCTTTATGAAAGAAGCACCTAGTAACTGACCTGGACTGAATATAGACATAGGAAAGAGGAAAGAATCCCTCAAACTCTCAGAAAAGTCTCCAAAGGGAGATCCTCCCAGTAAGTCAGTCAACTGACCCTTGACTGTGTCTGGCCCAGGTCACTGGGCCTGTTCCTGCTGTCCGTCTTGTAAGATCCTTGCTAGAATAAACTGCTTGAGTATCAGAAGGTGCCTAAGAGTTACCTTTAATGGGAATAAGACTGAAGGAGAAAAACTGCCCCAGGGGAAGCTGGTTAAATAGGACCAACTGGGAGCCCCAAATTTGATGGTCTATCAAGGTCTTGTCACTGCCAGTCATGATGATTAGGGAAATACTTTAGCATCGAAGACAAAGATGAAAAATTTATTCCTACTTTCTCCCCCATAGCAAATTTAGGATATTTTCATTTGTTTGATGATAATTTATATATTCCTCTGGAAATATATTTATGTCACTTTGTTAAATTATTTGCTGTGTATGAAAATACATGAAATGAAGCCTGCCCACCAAGAGATTATAATTTATGAATGTTGCACATATAAAAAGATGACATGAAGACATTATTGATAATCAGTTACATGAAGGTCATATAAGAAATAGCTATAATTATGCTATAGTCAAAGGGAAGTAAGTAGAACATTAAAATTAGGTACACATGATTGCAAATCCATGTTTTACCATTTGCTAAGTGTATAGCTAATTATTACAAATAATTTGTCTGGTTATTTCTGTTACTAAGAATTGTCACTTATTGTTACAAACCAGTCTGTAACTCAGTTTTCAGATTTATTCTATGGGCATAATACCTCCTCACAGTCTCTCAAAAGGGTTAAATAAACTAAGGTAGTGAAGCACTGAACAGAGTTCTTAGTATATGTTATGACATCAAAGATTAGTACTTTTTATTATGGAAAGAACACAGAAAAAACAAGACAATTTAAGGTTTGCTGCAACCACATTCTTTATTTAGTTCTTAGGTTCTCCTAAAATAAAATTCCTGGAGTACTTACCTCAATATGAAGTTTTAAAATTACAACAGTATTGATAATTATTAAAATAAAAAATAGGCTGGGTATGGTGGCTCACTCCTGTAATCCTGCCAGTTTGGGAGGCTGAGGCAGGTGGATCCCTTGAGCCCAGGGGTTCCAGGTCAGCCTGGCCAACATGGTGAAACTCCATCTTTACAAAAAATACAAAAATTAGCTGGGTGTGGTGGTGTGCACCTGTAGCCTCAGCTACTCGGGAGGCTGAGGCACAAGAATTGCTTGAGCCCAGGAGGTGAAGATTTCAGTGAGCCGAGATGGCACCACTGGACTCCGGTCAGGGCAACAGAGACAGACTCTGTCCCCCACCACTTGCCCCACCGCAAAAAAAGTTATGGAACATTGACTCTTCCATTCCCTATGCTAAGGGTGTTATGTCAAGTAATCCTCAACGGTACACTAAAAAAAGTATTGTTCTTATGACTGTACAATAAGGAAGCAATAGAAGAGATAGATCCATGAACTTGACTCAAATTTAAAATGGTGTAAACATTTTTATAGATAAAAATACACAGAGGAACGCCTTTACACATTGTTTAATTCACTTACTGTGACTGATAATGAAATGTACCTTTTAGAAAGTAATTTAAAAGACAAGAATATAAAACAAGCAATCAATAGCTTGAGCTCTGAAGTGCATTTCATAATGTGTTTCAGAATATAAATCAAATTAACTACAATGTATATTTGTCAGTGTTTAATAAAATATCAATATATAAATAGAAACAAAATGAAGGAGTTGCAGCTTTTCCTACAACCATAACCTGAATTTGTTTAGGTGCAATTTTTTCTCAGTTGTTCCTACTTGTAAATATGGGAACAAGATGATAACATACTCTCCTATATCACTCTGCTATATCTCAAATGCAATGTGAAGACCCTGAATTAATAATTCACAAAATAATAACATTCAGGCATTTCTACTGTCCAATAATAGAAACATGCTGAAAAGATTCAAAGAATAATGAGGATATTAGAGATTCTAAAACATGAAATAACAAAAGACAAGCCTAAATCAAACGAGAAAACAACTTTCTAGCAAGAGAATTTGAACATAGGTGGGACAATTGCCTTGGCTATTATTGACATACTTTCAAAACAATTATGGAATTTATAATGCTCTCTAAAAACACTTTGTGAGGTTTGATAGAGAAAGCCTTGTTTTAAAAAATCAGTGCTTCAGAAACCAGAATAAATGGATATAGAGAGACAGTTACACGGGACTAGTAATAAAGATACTTTGAAGTTGTATTCACTTCACTCTCACACTCAAAAACCACAGAATCCACATTCTTCAGTATATAACTAAACACATTCCAAATTGTACTCATCCTCCCAAAGAAATACGGCTAGTGTTTATCTTAGCAACGAATCAAATTTAGTAGAAAATAAGAGATGGTTTAAAGTAGATGTGTCGATAGAGTTAGCATCATAAAATTTGGATTTTACCTGTCTTTAAAAAAATTAGGTGATTTTGAAAGAAAACAAGTTTGTATTCAAAATAAGTTTTTGATCTAATGAATATACAGGTACTGTTTTAAACTCTTTATATTCTCCTTTAATCCTCATATCATCTCTGTGGGGCAGATAGTACAATATATAATGATCCTCTTAAAGAGAAGCCTGAGGCATGAAAAAATTATGTATCTTGTTCAAAATCTCATAATTAGTGAGTGGAGAACTTTCACACGAATATCTGACTTGTACATTATGTATGTAATTTGCCTAACAAGGTTAGTATTTTATCATTTTTATGATCATGACTATCATAACCAGTAATATATCACATCTGTGGAGTACCTTATCACCACTAAATGCTTTTTCACACAGCAATGTGTTTGGTTTGTATAGAAACCTTTCAAGTGAACAGGGTAAATATTAATGTTCCCATTTTACAGACAGAGGGCAAGTAAGTAACATTTCACCACAAGGAAAAGCAGAGCCAGAGAAGAAACCTGGGCTTTTTTCACTCACAGTCCAGGCTGATTTACATAATTCAAATACTTGTGTCACTGCAGTAAAATTACTATCTGAAATATCTTATTAAGTCTCTCTCTCTCTCTCTCTCACACACACACACACACCCCTTAATAAGCTATAAATGCAAACAGGTTAGAATGACTACTTAGTGTGTAATATTTACTGAACATACATTTAAGTGATGGTGCACTGTACTTCTGTGGACATAGTAGTTCTGACTAAAATTCAGCATCCAATCTCCTTTTTAGAATATATGTCAGAGAAAGCTCTGGGCTCTCAAAATAATGTTAGCATCAAACAAATAAACAAAGAATGAACACTCTGTTTAGATAATTTACTTTACATAATAAAATCAGATTGACCAGAGCTCAATTAGCTTTAGGAAATTCTAGAATCTTGATTATAGATGTTTAGAAACTGTTACGTTATTAGATTTGCTTAATAAATAATAGATGATAAAAGATATTATTTGACATCATATCTTACCTTGCTAGGGACTGTCACTTAATTTGTAAGGCAGAGAAAAATAACTGTCTTATAACAAGTGCAATAACCAAGTTCTTGTTCTCTCCTTTTATAGAGGGGTTATCATTAGGTGGTAGGTGCCAAGCCAGAGGCTGTACTTTTTTAGCCTCTAGATGCTGACTAGCTGTTATACTAGTAATGCTTAAGTCTTAAGGTCCCTCACTGCAAAACGCTCTTCCAAAGCTTTATATCTCATTTTGTATTAATAATTTGTATCTTTTTTTTTACATCAGAAGGAAGCTCTAGTATTTTATAAGCATCAGAACCTGCAGTATTTGAAAATTGCAGCCCCCTTTTACATCCAGATAAGGGTACATGACTAGTTCTCATCAAAGGATGGCAAACAAAAGTGTATTTATAATTTTTAGCCTGGGATTTTAAGAAATAAATTGTGCTTCTTCATGTTGTTATTCTTTCTGTTGGATGGATACTAATGCCTAGGGCATTCATCAGCCTAAATGATTCTATGGCACAGAGATTCACTACTCCACTGACAGTATGAACACCCTTTGTGAGCAAGAAGTAAATCTCTATTCTTTTAAGCCTTTGAAATTTTGGGTTTATGTGTTATAGGAGTTTGTGTTACCCTAACTAACAGAGGTCATGATTTGAGTTGGGGCTGAAATTGCCATTCAAAGTTAAACAAACTGGATAAAAATCTGTTCTATATCAAACTTGAAACAGACTACTTCAAATATCCAAAACTTTTACAAGAAATAAAACTGTTCTTTAATTATAAGGTGATGAGTTTCATGATAAAGTTGAAGAACACAAAGAGAGGCTTCCCCCTCCCTTTCATAATATGGGTGGCATGGAAGTTCTCCTGTCTACAGTAAGGAGGAGTGGATATGTTTTTGAAATAAGGAAGGTAAGACACAATAAGAATGCCACATATATTATAAAATAGAACACTAATAAAAATAACTTTTAAAATATTGTGAGCTGTAAGGCAAGGGCAGTGGCCTTGGGGAAGGACAGACCTGAATTTATACATTGGTTTTATCTTTCACAAGCTGCTTATCCTTAGATGAGGTTCTTAATCCCTATGCCTTTTACCATATCTGTCAAATAATGTCCTCTTAGCATTTGTCTCTGCTATTAATATTGTTGTTGGTGGTGACAGTGGTGGTGGTGTGTGTGTGTGCATGTGTGTGTGCAAATGTGTGTCTATGTGTGTGTGTATGTGTGTGTGTGAGAGAGAGAAGTGGAGACATCATAGTAGCTTGCAAGTCAGATAATTTTTCTCCTTAAACTGATAAAGAATTGAAATATTATCTAAAAATTTATTTAGCTATCATGCCACACTGTTAAAAGAGAAAAATAAAAATCATGGAATTGAGTTCTCTTAGCAGAGTTTGAAAATATGGAAATGAATGTTTTGTGAGCCAGACAACACATGAAATGACAACCTGACAGCCACTGGAGGTGCATAAAGAAATATTTCCATCTGGCTATAAAATGGGAATAGTTATGATCTAAGGATGAACAGCTTGCATAAGAACACAGAGTAGGGATTAACTAATTTTGCTTTGTGAAGTACAGGAAGGAGCTACATAAAATTAGATGAAAAATCGGGGCAAGGATATGTCATTCAGATGAAACAAAATGCACATGCCACTGAGGCATGAATGCTTCCAATGGGTGTAGGGAAGCTTGAAAAGGTCCAGGAACTGGAGCTTAAAGTAATTGTGTTCAACCTCCATGAAAAGCTCTCTGATTGTAATGTGGCCGCTGGAATGGCTTTAGGAAGAGTGTCAAGGGAATCCAGGTAAGAGATAGGTAGTTTCTGAGCAGAACCAATGACACCACATACAGAAATAATCTGGGACCAGCAGTGCACAGTGTTCACTCCACCTGGAAAGCCCTTACCATTTCTCCTTCAAACTCTTCCTTCAATTGTTGCTCAAGGTTTACCTCCTTTAGGAAGCCTTCCTTGACTACAGAGGTTGAGTTACGTAACCCTCATCTGGGCACGTATTGCCCCTGTGCTGCCTCTATTATAGCACTTCTCAAACTGCTATTATAGCACTTCTCAAACTGTAAACATTTTCATGTGAAATGTTAAATTACTTCAATTCATTTGCTCACATGAGCATCCAATAGAGTCTGACAGTGTGGAGGTAGAGAACAAATCAGATAGGAGTCTAGAAATCTTAGAAATACGTGAAACTGGATTTAAAAAATGAGAAATGGAATGCAATTTGGATTCAAAGCCTTGGGGAGAGGAATTCATGCAAGTGGAAACAGCCCAAGAAAACACAGATGTGGGAAAGCAAAGGGCGAGTGCAGCACGTTTTTTGAGTTTAGTTTAATCATGAGGTAAGTGAGGGTGATGCACTGGAAGCCATTTGAGGAAATTGATTGAGGTCCTATAGTTTAGAACTTCTAATTCTAGATAAAGACTTAAGACATTGATTCTAAGAAGAATAGCAGCCTAAGACTTTTTTTTTTTTTTTTTTTTTTTAAGAATCCAAATGACACAGAACTGTGCTTCTAACAATGACCGGCAGTTGTAGGTAGGATAAGAGGCAGAGAAAACTACTTGCAGCAGAGAATCTAGTTACGAAACTCTGCTTTGGGCAAAACAGAGAAGTAATACTGCTAAGCCAAGGCATTAAGAGATGTCTTACTCATTTTGGGGGGTGGTGAGGGAGGATCGCACTGTAAGGTGTACCAAAGCAGTTAGTACAAATATGTACAAAAGGGTAGATGAAAGACAAAATTGCTTCCTAGGGGTATAGCCTATCAAGTTGGCTCAGTCTTGTCATCTGCCAGTAAAAGGCAAAAACACTCTACTTTGTCAAATATAGTGCTAACAATATGCATTGCTAGCCTCATTTGATATAGCAGAAAATGTAAACTCTGAAATGTAGGTAAAGATGTGAAGCTGGACTACATTAAAAACAAAAAGTGTAGAAATGTCGAATTCCTTGATTCTCTGCTTTTCTTCCCAAGTACTCTCTGCTCACCATGGATAATCATGAAAAAGAAGGAGTAAAGGAATCTCTTTCTTCTAGGTCAATAAAACTATAACATATTTTAAAAATGCTCACTTAAGTAAGAAAGCCTACAATGGGTACTGGCAAATTGGGTTGGTAATTATTTGGAGCTGACATTTTTGGATTACAATTAAGCAATAAGGCATAAGCCAAGGGTGTGTTACTTCCAGATAACACACTCCTTGGAAAGTGCTGTGAGGCATAAGGGGTGAATTAGAGCCTCCAATGAGCTGGGAAATGTGTTATCTCTCTGTAGCACAACTCTTAGGTTGTATTAATACCACATACATGGCATTAGATACACTAGTTGTTTATGGAGTGATTGTACCATGTAAAACATATGTTTAAAACATGTTTACCCTTGTGGGCCGGCAATGGTTGCTGATTTGGAAACATCAGTCATAACATTCATTATCAACTAATAGGTGAATGGGTCATGACTTCTGCACTCTAAGCATTGTGCGCCCTGGGAGGTGTGTGCTCCGGGCGCTAGAGACTAGCCCTTGATAACAATCCTTTTCATTTCAGTTGAGCTGTTTTAATGATTTCTTCCAGTTGGCACTTAAATATTTATGTAAATGAATGAAGTAAGGTAGTTCAAAATTGAATTTAAAATGCGAAGCTTTTTTTTTTCTTTCTATATCATTTTGACTGATTTTCATAACTAGGCTGCCAGTTACTGGGCTTGCATTTGATTGACAGAAAGTGATTTCTAGTTCAGCCAACATCAAACACCTCAGCACTCCATCCTGGAAGATGTTTCGGTAGTTAAAGAGACCACGCTGGACAAAGAACCCTTTAAAGCCAGCTCTTTCTTTCTCCTAGTGAGTACCACAGTGAGAAACACCAAGAGAAAGAAAGACCCATCTTTAATCTGTTTTGCTGAGGGAAATCAAAGAGAGTGAATTAAAACCAAGAGTAGCTTCTTATGCTCATTGGAGAGCCTCTTTTTCTCTGCTCCATTTGATATAACAAATAAGATCATCAAAGTAAGTCAAGCACAGGTCCAGAACCTGCTGCTCCTTGACCTCAGCTTCCTCCCTGCTTGCACAGCCTCCCTTGGAATTTCTTGTGATGTCAAATCACAAAGCTACATGAAGTGGCTAGACCCCAGGAGCAGAGAGGAAATTTTATTTTTAGATTCCTTTTCTGTGACTCTAGTAAAATAATATGAAGTTCTTTTATGGCTCTATCTAAGAGTTTTAATAAATCTGTTGCATTTCAAAGCATGAAAGGGTGATAACAAAAAAATTCTCTCTTGACTGCTTCTAGCCACGAGGTCATCTTCAGAATATCTGTAGAGTCCCAGTGACATGGTGTCAACTGGTGTTCACTGCTGGAAGTTATAGGAAATTTCACCCCACCCAGTGTATACTTATCTCCAGATGTGTTACATAAAAACATTTCATACAATGGACATTTTTTTCATAGAAAATAATATACTTTATAATTTGGTGGTCTTACAGCATTTGATATGATTTAAAAAAATGCTTTCTTCACATGTTCCTCACTATTAAAATTTTTATTGAACACTTTGATAAACCTGTTTTAGTTAAAATTAAATTTAGAAATGGTGATAATATAATTATCAACATCATCAAAATTTTTAGTATTACTAACAAATGGTCCACATAGTAACAAACAGAAATACCATTCCTTTTAAATTTTCTCATCCTTTGTTTTTTTCATGCTGTTTAGATTTTATGTGTCAGGAAGGCTCACATATATGCTTAGATGTTTTAATCAGACTGGCCAGAATTATGTATTTGGAAATAAGAGGCACAAATTGTGAGTGATATAAAATAGGGTCTATTGGGAATGAAGTGGGTATTAATCATATATTCATTTAGTGATTTAATAAATTTTAATTGTATGCCTGCTATACACCAGGTGCTCTTCTTGGAACCAAGAGTTCAGTGATGATTTTCCAAATGCATCATTTATATTTTTATATAAATCATTATATTTTTACATAAAATATACAGTTTTACATAAACCTATCTAATAAATAACTTTTAAGTATTTAGCCTTATTTATAAAATCAAAAGTACCTTTAAGTGGATACGATTTACCAGGCTTTGTATTAGAAAAATCAGAGAATATCAATACCAGGCAGCCATCTCTGCCTTATGTAAACATAGACTCTAACAGGAGGAATAAAGCAGTTAACTTAATACACATAATATAATGAAAAATATGCCTTGAAATGAAAGTAAAAATTGAGTGCAACAAGATTCAGGAGGAGTCACATCAGACTCAAGAAAACGGGAAGGCTTTGGACAACGGCAAAAGCTCAGAATGAGAGAAACCATGAGCACTTTTGCAGGAATAGTCCACTTTGTCTGAAGTAGGAGATGTGTGTGCATGATCATGGAAAATTCACTTAGAAAGGCTACAGATGATCCCATTGTGATATGACACAAAGGCCAGGTTAATTAGTTTATGGTATGCCGTTAGTCAATGGCCAGGAGTAGAAGCATTCTGAAAAAGCAAATGTCTTGATCAAAGTACTGTTTTAAAAAATAAGTCTAGTAGGTAAAATATTGGAACAGAAAGAAAATGAAGGCAGAGAGAACTAGTTGGGACGTTCTTGTAATTATAATTCCAAAACCTCCTGTCTGAGTAATTGCCAGATCAGATTGTGGGAGAAAGAAAATGAGCACATGAAACACACTTGACTGCCCCAAAGAGCCATATCAATTAGGATTCAATCTGGAAGGCTCATCACTTCTTCAAGGAAAACAACAACAATAAGAAAATACAGGGGGGAAATAAACGCAGAAACAAAAATCATATCTACTTGTAAGAGTGATGAGTGAGTGAAGAGGAAGATAAGAAATTAGTAAGGATGAGAAGTGAGAAAAAAAAAACAACTCCAGAATTTGGCAAAATCTCAGTAGTCAACATGTTATACCACTCCCTTCTTGAAATACCCCTTTTTTGGATTTTGTCTGTTTTATTGTCAGTATCTCTTAATCTTATCCCTTTCCACCCCTTCCTCCAATATATTATGTTGGGAATTCTTTTGTGCATAGAAAAACATTTAAGTTACAGTTGTAATTTGTGCCATTTGATTGTGTAATCTTAGGTAGTTGGCATCGAACTCCAATTTTCCGACACACTATTCTTCAAACTAATGAATAGCTTTTAATTAATTTATTTATTATTAAACAATGGAGTTAAGGGGACAAGTATCTCAATTTTTTTCCAGTGACAAGCTTTCTTTTCGGCTCACATAATTATGTAAGAATAATATTAATTTTTGCCTTAACACTATTTTTCAATGACTCCTGTGCATTTTTTATAATTGTTATCCATGTCAACAAGGAAGAAAAACTCCCCTCTATTGTGATGTAACTGCAAAAGTAGGACCACAGATGTCAATTAAAATACTAAGGCTAGCAATGAATCTTCAGTATTTTTATATACATATGGCCTTTCCCTTTCTAAGAGAAGCATTGCAATTCTTTTAATCATTAAATTCCACTCTAGGCAGTAAACCCAGATTGAACTGGGTTTTACTGACAAAATTGTACAGTTCACACAAAACGGACTTTCAAAGTGGCATTTCAACAAGCTGAATTCACCATTTTTAATAGATAAAGGCACTAGGGCTGTAACTCTCATGTTTAAGAATAAAGGCTACTCTCCAGTACAACTGTTCTTTATTTTAATTTGTGCCTGAGATGGTTTGAGAAACACAAGGTCATTTAAAATTAGGGATAAGGCATTTTTTCCCATCATTTCCATTTCATCATATGCAATTTTTGATCACAATGTAGCTTGCGTAAAGCTGCAAATCCTTCAAATTATGGGGTTTGTTTCCAGCCCGCTGAGAGGGAAATTAGATATAGAACTTCTGTCTCCTGTTAATGTTAATGGGAATTGCATGTCTAATTCCCTTAGAAGCCCAGAACAAATGTATGCTTATGAGTCAGCATTACTGGGTTTTCAGGGCCTTTACCCTTTAAAAGTGTCATTAGTTTGAATAATAGCCAATCCCTCTGGTTACTCCAAACACAGCCCCAGCTACTGTAGTTGGAATCTCTGAGACTTCAGCTCTCACAAATAGCCTGAACTACTCTCAAATCTGAACACTCCCATATGTTAGCCACTTTTGTCCATTTGGAATAAAATTCAAACTCCAAAATTATTCAGTTTTTATGTTTGTATCTTAAACTTTTATATTGTGAGGGTAATACTTCTTAGGCAGTAAGATTATTTTTTATGATTCATTTTTAAAAAGTGCTTTCTTTCATTTGACTCCTCAGAAATGTATTCACTTTTGCTGTGCATTTTCTCTGATTACACTATTAAAAAATATTACCCCTTACAGGCAAAATTATTTAAAACAATTCTGTGTATTGCGCTTTGTTCCTGAAGTTTTTGTTCTCAGTAATATTATAGTGATATTCATTGCTGAGTAATCAATTATATTGCATTACATCATAAGTAGAGAAGGGCATCTTTTTGTAAAAGTAAGATGATGTCAATGAGGTTTTCAAAATCAAGAAGAATTTCAGGAACACCTCATTGGTATTTTTTGTTTGAATGAAAGATTCTATTTTTTTAATCTTGCTGAATGGAAATAATTGAAGAATATTTTAAAAGAAAGGGCAATGATACAGAAACTTGACCAACTGTTATGACTGTCATCATGAGCCAGCTCTTTCCTATAATCTTGTTACTCACAGTGTGTCCTCACCTGGAAACATTTTAGAAATTCAAAATCTCCTTCCTGTCCCAGTCCTTTTGAATCTGCATATTCATACATTTCATAGATGAATTTTCTACTTACTGAGTTTGGAGAGCACTGCTCTCTAATACTTAAACAAACTCTAAGTATTTAGAATTAGTATGCTTTTGAAACCAGAATTTTTTTTCATAATATTCCTTCTTATATAGAAACCAGTGACCATTCATTAAGTTGTAGACATTTGCTTTTTCTGTTAAATTTTTTCCTTACAACATAAAAAGAGCTCCTATAAAGCAATCAAAGACTTGAACAGTGTATGTGTTCTGGAAACATAAATGAGCACATTTGTCTCACCAGATAATCATTTATTTATTTTATTGGTTCTTAAAGTAAAGATGCATGAGAATAACCATTGAGTTTATAAAATGCAGTCTTGGGACCCCATCCCCATTCCAATCCCCATCCCCATCCTCCACCATCCATCTCCCATCCCCAGCTGTCTCTATTATGTTAGTCTAGTTGGCATCTAGAATCTGTGTTTTTTAAAATCACCTCAGATGATGTGAGATTTCCCTTGAAAACACTTTGAGACAAATGATCTAATTCTTTTTATATGCCAAATGTGTTCTTTTCATTCCTGAGCTGTATGGCATAGTTCTAAGTTACCACAATTTTGCATTTTGTAGTTCAGGCAAAAAATTGTATAATATGATTTCAAAAAGGTATAGCCAAAATTTTGTTTTCAGCCATAGCCCATTGAGGGTATTAATTTTGCCATTTTTTTAAATTTAAGGTGCCATAATTTGAATATTTAAGAAATAATTGTGCTGACTTTTAAAATTGTGCCATCAAAATAAGGACTAAAATTAATATAATGTTTGAATATTTGAATTCTTGAATAAATAACAGTTCAGTGACTAAAGTGTTGTCAATCTCTCTGTGTCTAGGGATTTTTTCAACCATTTCAGAGTTTAATATTGTAAAGATTTTATTTATTCAGAAATAATTAATGGAGATATGAAAATGAATATATTGTTCAGGGGAAGTCTACAGATAAACACACACATGCCAAAGTCCAATATTTCAAAGAGAGTATAAATGAAAATGAGAAGATGAAGAAGTAGTTTTCAGATGCATTTGAAGAGAAGCGAACAGAGAAATAGGAAGAAAACAGGAAAAGACGTTTGAAATTAAATTAATTTCAGCCACAAAAATAAAAATAATTACTTTCCTCATATATTGGGGACACTTAAAAAGCATAGTTATAGTTAACCCTTAAGCAAGAAAGAAAATAAGATTGAAACTAATGAATATTTGATATTGTGAAGAGTGCTGCAATGAACATACACATACATGTGTCTTTATAACAGAATGATTTATAGTCCTTTGGGTATATACCCAGAAATGGGATTGCTGGGTTGAATGATATTTCTGTCTTTAGGTCTTTGAGGAATCGTCACACTGTCTTCCACAAAGCCTGAACTAATTTACACTCCCACCAACAGCGTATAAACGTTCCTTTTTCTCCACAACCTCACCAGCATCTGTTATGGACTTTTTGAAGCCATTATCCTCAGCAAACTAACACAGGAACAGAAAACCAAATACTGCTTGTTCTTACTTAGAAGTTGGAGCTAAATGATGAGAACACATGGACACATAGAGGGGAACAACACACACTGGGGCTTATTGGAGGGTGGAGGGTGGAGGGTAGGAGGAAGGAGAGGATCAGCAAAAATAACTCATAAGTACTAGGTTTAATATCTGGGCAATGAAATAATCTGTATAAAAAATGTCCATGACACAAGTCTACCTGTGTAACAAACCTGCACTAGTACCATTAAACTTAAAATAAACGTTTTAAAAAAGAAAATAATGAATACTTACTACAAAATGTCAATTACAATGAACATATCTGTCATCAAAGCCTGAGGATGCATTAAAAGGTGGCAAACTGAGGGTAACCTATAGCGTTGAAGTACAAAATGAACAGCTAAAAATATATCTGACAAGTGTGTTAAATACAAGAAGCTAGACATAAGTAAAATAAATTAAACTTAAAGAAAAAAGAAATGAAGTTAATAATAAAATAGATATCAAAAATGAATAATATGGATGTATTGCTATTTATTAAATATTATATTGAATATTGATATATAGATATTTTATTTACAAGGCCTAGTGAATATGGTAAATTTTACCGAGATTAATCAATTGTATAATAAGACAACAATAACAGCAAATTGAAGGCACCCAGGGAAGTTTCATGTTATGGAAGTCAATGGAAATGACTGCGATAAGAAAGAATAGTTGAGGGGGAGGAGCCAAGATGGCCGAATAGGAACAGCTCCGGTCTACAGCTCCCAGCGTGAGCGATGCAGAAGACGGTGATTTCTGCATTTCCATCTGAGGTACCGGGTTCATCTCACTAGGGAGTGCCAGACAGTGGGCGCAGGTCAGTGGGTGCGCGCACCGTTCACGAGCCGAAGCAGGGCGAGGCATTGCCTCACCTGGGAAGCGCAAGGGGTCAGGGAGTTCCCTTTCTGAGTCAAAGAAAGGGGTGACGGACGCACCTGGAAAATCGGGTCACTCCCACCCGAATATTGCGCTTTTCAGACCGGCTTAAAAAACGGCGCACCACGAGACTATATCCCACACCTGGCTCGGAGGGTCCTACGCCCTCGGAATCTCGCTGATTGCTAGCACAGCAGTCTGAGATCAAACTGCAAGGCGGCAGCGAGGCTGGGGGAGGGGCGCCCGCCATTGCCCAGGCTTGCTTAGGTAAACAAAGCAGCCGGGAAGCTCGAACTGGGCGGAGCCCACCACAGCTCAAGGAGGCCTGCCTGCCTCTGTAGGCTCCACCTCTGGGGGCAGGGCACAGACAAACAAAAAGACAGCAGTAACCTCTGCAGACTTAAATGTCCCTGTCTGACAGCTTTGAAGAGAGCAGTGGTTCTCCCAGCATGCAGCTGGAGATCTGAGAACGGGCAGACTGCCTCCTCAAGTGGGTCCCTGACCCCTGACCCCCGAGCAGCCTAACTGGGAGGCACCCCCAAGCAGGGGCACACTGACACCTCACACGGCAGGGTATTCCAACAGACCTGCAGCTGAGGGTCCTGTCTGTTAGAAGGAAAACTAACAAACAGAAAGGACATCCACACCGAAAACCCATCTGTACATCACCATCATCAAAGACCAAAAGTAGATAAAACCACAAAGATGGGGAAAAAACAGAACAGAAAAACAGGAAACTCTAAAATGCAGAGCGCCTCTCCTCCTCCAAAGGAACGCAGTTCCTCACCAGCAATGGAACAAAGCTGGATGGAGAATGATTTTGACGAGCTGAGAGAAGAAGGCTTCAGACGATCAAATTACTCTGAGCTACGGGAGGACATTCAAACCAAAGGCAAAGAAGTTGAAAACTTTGAAAAAAATTTAGAAGAATGTATAACTAGAATAACCAACACAGAGAAGTGCTTAAAGGAGCTGATGGAGCTGAAAACCAAGGCTCGAGAACTACGTGAAGAATGCAGAAGCCTCAGGAGCCGATGCGATCAACTGGAAGAAAGGGTATCAGCAATGGAAGATGAAATGAATGAAACGAAGCGAGAAGGGAAGTCTAGAGAAAAAAGAATAAAAAGAAATGAGCAAAGCCTCCAAGAAATATGGGACTATGTGAAAAGACCAAATCTACGTCTGATTGGTGTACCTGAAAGTGATGCGGAGAATGAAACCAAGTTGGAAAACACTCTGCAGGATATTATCCAGGAGAACTTCCCCAATCTAGCAAGGCAGGCCAACATTCAGATTCAGGAAATACAGAGAACGCCACAAAGATACTCCTCGAGAAGAGCAACTCCAAGACACATAATTGTCAGATTCACCAAAGTTGAAATGAAGGAAAAAATGTTAAGGGCAGCCAGACAGAAAGGTCGGGTTACCCTCAAAGGGAAGCCCATCAGACTAACAGCGGATCTCTCGGCAGAAACCCTACAAGCCAGAAGAGAGTGGGGGCCAATATTCAACATTCTTAAAGAAAAGAATTTTCAACCCAGAATTTCATATCCAGCCAAACTAAGCTTCATAAGTGAAGGAGAAATAAAATACTTTACAGACAAGCAAATGCTGAGAGATTTTGTCACCACCAGGCCTGCCCTAAAAGAGCTCCTGAAGGAAGCGCTAAACATGGAAAGGAACAACCGGTACCAGCCGCTGCAAAATCATACCAAAATGTAAAGACCATCAAGACTAGGAAGAAACTGCATCAACTAACGAGCAAAATCACCAGCTAACATCATAATGACAGGATCAAATTCACACATAACAATATTAACTTTAAATTTAAATGGACTAAATTCTCCAATTAAAAGACACAGACTGGCAAGTTGGATAAAGAGTCAAGACCCATCAGTGTGCTGTATTCAGGAAACCCATCTCACGTGCAGAGACACACATAGGCTCAAAATAAAAGGATGGAGGAAGATCTACCAAGCAAATGGAAAACAAAAAAAGGCAGGGGTTGCAATCCTAGTCTCTGATAAAACAGACTTTAAACCAACAAAGATCAAAAGAGACAAAGAAGGCCATTACATAATGGTAACGGGATCAATTCAACAAGAGGAGCTAACTATCCTAAATATTTATGCACCCAATACAGGAGCACCCAGATTCATAAAGCAAGTCCTGAGTGACCTACAAAGAGACTTAGACTCCCACACATTAATAATGGGAGACTTTAACACCCCACTGTCAACATTAGACACATCAACGAGACAGAAAGTCAACAAGGATACCCAGGAATTGAACTCAGCTCTGCACCAAGCGGACCTAATAGACATCTACAGAACTCTCCACCCCAATTCAACAGAATATACATTTTTTTCAGCACCACACCACACCTATTCCAAAATTGACCACATAGTTGGAAGTAAAGCTCTCCTCAGCAAATGTAAAAGAACAGAAATTATAACAAACTATCTCTCAGAACACAGTGCAATCAAACTAGGACTCAGGATTAAGAATCTCACTCAAAGCCGCTCAACTACATGGAAACTGAACAACCTGCTCCTGAATGACTACTGGGTACATAACGAAATGAAGGCAGAAATAAAGATATTCTTTGAAACCAACGAGAACAAAGACACAACATACCAGAATCTCTGGGACGCATTCAAAGCAGTGTGCAGAGGGAAATTTATAGCACTAAATGCCCACAAGAGAAAGCAGGAAAGATCCAAAATTGACACCCTAACATCACAATTAAAAGAACTAGAAAAGCAAGAGCAAACACATTCAAAAGCTAGCAGAAGGCAAGAAATAACTAAAATCAGAGCAGAACTGAAGGAAATAGAGACACAAAAAACCCTTCAAAAAATTAATGAATCCAGGAGCTGGTTTTTTGAAAGGATCAACAAAATTGATAGACCGCTAGCAAGACTAATAAAGAAAAAAAGACAGAAGAATCAAATAGACGCAATAAAAAATGATAAAGGGGATATCACCACCGATCCCACAGAAATACAAACTACCATCAGAGAATACTACAAACACCTCTACGCAAATAAACTAGAAAATCTAGAAGAAATGGATAAATTCCTGGACACATACACTCTCCCAAGACTAAACCAGGAAGAAGTTGAATCTCTGAATAGACCAATAACAGGAGCTGAAATTGTGGCAATAATCAATAGTTTACCAACCAAAAAGAGTCCAGGACCAGATGGATTCACAGCCGAATTCTACCAGAGGTACAAGGAGGAACTGGTACCATTCCTTCTGAAACTATTCCAATCAATAGAAAAAGAGGGAATCCTCCCTAACTCATTTTATGAGGCCAGCATCATTCTGATACCAAAGCCTGGCAGAGACACAACCAAAAAAGAGAATTTTAGACCAATATCCTTGATGAACATTGATGCAAAAATCCTCAATAAAATACTGGCAAACCGAATCCAGCAGCACATCAAAAAGCTTATCCACCATGATCAAGTGGGCTTCATCCCTGGGATGCAAGGCTGGTTCAACATACGCAAATCAATAAATGTAATCCAGCATATAAACAGAGCCAAAGACAAAAACCACATGATTATCTCAATAGATGCAGAAAAAGCCTTTGACAAAATTCAACAACCCTTCATGCTAAAAACTCTCAATAAATTAGGTATTGATGGGACATATTTCAAAATAATAAGAGCTATCTATGACAAACCCACAGCCAATATCATACTGAATGGGCAAAAACTGGAAGCATTCCCTTTGAAAACTGGCACAAGACAGGGATGCCCTCTCTCACCGCTCCTATTCAACATAGTGTTGGAAGTTCTGGCCAGGGCAATCAGGCAGGAGAAGGAAATAAAGGGTATTCAATTAGGAAAAGAGGAAGTCAAATTGTCCCTGTTTGCAGACGACATGATTGTTTATCTAGAAAACCCCATTGTCTCAGCCCAAAATCTCCTTAAGCTGATAAGCAACTTCAGCAAAGTCTCAGGATACAAAATCAATGTACAAAAATCACAAGCATTCTTATACACCAATAACAGACAAACAGAGAGCCAAATCATGAGTGAACTCCCATTCACAATTGCTTCAAAGAGAATAAAATACCTAGGAATCCAACCTACAAGGGATGTGAAGCACCTCTTCAAGGAGAACTACAAACCACTGCTCAAGGAAATAAAAGAGGATACAAACAAATGGAAGAACATTCCTTGCTCATGGGTAGGAAGAATCAATATCGTGAAAATGGCCATACTGCCCAAGGTAATTTACAGATTCAATGCCATCCCCATCAAGCTACCAATGACTTTCTTCACAGAATTGGAAAAAACTACTTTAAAGTTCATATGGAACCAAAAGAGAGCCCGCATTGCCAAGTCAATCCTAAGCCAAAAGAACAAAGCTGGAGGCATCACACTACCTGACTTCAAACTATACTACAAGGCTACAGTAACCAAAACAGCATGGTACTGGTACCAAAACAGAAATATAGATCAATGGAACAGAACAGAGCCCTCAGAAATAACGCCGCTTACCTACAACTATCTGATCTTTGACAAACCTGAGAAAAACAAGCAATGGGGAAAGGATTCCCTATTTAATAAATGGTGCTGGGAAAACTGGCTAGCCATATGTAGAAAGCTGAAACTGGATCCCTTCCTTACACCTTATACAAAAATCAATTCAAGATGGATTAAAGATTTAAACGTTAGACCTAAAACCATAAAAACCCTAGAAGAAAACCTAGGCATTACCATTCAGGACATAGGCGTGGGCAAGGACTTCATGTCCAAAACACCAAAAGCAATGGCAACAAAAGCCAAAATTGACAAATGGGATCTAATTAAACTAAAGAGCTTCTGCACAGCAAAAGAAACTACCATCAGAGTGAATAGGCAACCTACAACATGGGAGAAAATTTTCGCAACCTACTCATCTGACAAAGGGCTAATATCCAGAATCTACAGTGAACTCAAACAAATTTACAAGAAAAAAACAAACAACCCCATCAAAAAGTGGGCAAAGGACATGAACAGGCACTTCTCAAAAGAAGACATTTATGCAGCCAAAAAACACATGAAAAAATGCTCATCATCACTGGCCATCAGAGATATGCAAATCAAAACCACTATGAGATATCATCTCACACCAGTTAGAATGGCAATCATTCAAAAGTCAGGAAACAACAGGTGCTGGAGAGGATGTGGAGAAATAGGAACACTTTTACACTGTTGGTGGGACTGTAAACTAGTTCAACCATTGTGGAAGTCAGTGTGGCGATTCCTCAGGGATCTAGAACTAGAAATACCATTTGACCCAGCCATCCCATTACTGGGTATATACCCAAAGGACTAGAAATCATGCTGCTATAAAGACACATGCACACGTATGTTTATTGCGGCATTATTCACAATAGCAAAGACTTGGAACCAACCCAAATGTCCAACAATGATAGACTGGATTAAGAAAATGTGGCACATATACACCATGGAATACTATGCAGCCATAAAAAATGATGAGTTCATATCCTTTGTAGGGACATGGATGAAATTGGAAACCATCATTCTCCGTAAACTATCGCAAGAACAAAAAACCAAACACCGCATATTCTCACTCATAGGTGGGAATTGAACAATGAGATCACATGGACACAGGAAGGGGAATATCATACTCTGGGGACTGTGGTGGGGAGGGGGGAGGTGGGAGGGATAGCATTGGGAGATATACCTAATGCTAGATGACGAGTTAGTGGGTGCAGCGCACCAGCATGGCACATGTATACATATGTAACTAACCTGCACAATGTGCACATGTACCCTAAAACTTAAAGTATAATTAAAAAAAAAAAAAGAAAGAAAAAAAAAAGAAAAAAAAAATTAGCCGGCCATGGTGGCATGCACCTGTAGTCCCAGCTACTCAGGTGGTAGGATTGCATGAGCCCTGGAGTTTATGCCACTGCACTCCAGCCTGAGAGACAGAACAAGACCCTGTCACTAAAAAAATTTAAAAATTTAAAAATTGACTTTTACTTTTGAAAGTCATACCAGGAAAGCTATTAACACAGATCAAAAAGGGGTTGCCAGAAAGTTAGCTGGTGTGTCAAAGAATAATGATGAAGAAATGGGGCCTGTAACTGGGCCAGGAAGATGAGCAAACAGCATCCGTGGCATCAGTCAAACCTTCCCTCTGTTCCTCCAGGCTTCTGGTACCCCCATCCTCTCCTGTGTCTGCCACTCAGCCTCTTCCTTTTTTCCACCCAAAGCAGAAAATTGAATATGAATGATGGCAAGGTTGATATTATAGTTAACATTTTTTGAGCCTCCTACTATGTTCCGGTCACAGAGCTATATGCTTTATTCACCTTAACTAAGCTTAACAAAAAGCCACAAAGAGAAGAACTGTTGCCCCATTTCAGAAGTTGGTCATACCACCCAGTCCTTAGGCTAGAGCTGGGACTGAAGCTTGGGTTTATCTGATTTCAAGCTACTTCTAAATGCAATAGTGACTAGTACTGGCTTTGTTTGTTTGTTTGTTTGTTTTTTAAGCAGTGAATGAACTTTTAATGTTTTTCATATTAAATTAAAAAAAACTAAAAAAAAAAAAAAAAAAAGAAAGAATAGTTGAATAAATTAAGACCTAAGAATTCTCCACTTGACTGGGGCAAGGGCATCAGGTGAATTTGGAGACAACAATTTTAAGAAATTTTGGGTGTTGTAGGAGAAAATAAGGTTACTCTGTTTTAGGAATAAATAATATGTTAAGAATTGAAGACAATAAAGACAATGAAGACAGAGTACTTTTGTTGTAAGACAGAGTGCTTTTTGTTGTACAGGGAAGGGGAGAGACAGTGAGAAGCTGGTGGGGAACATGAGACAGAAGAAAGTTTTTCATATTTCAGCTGTGAGGGTTGAAGATGCAGGCATAAGGGTAGTTGATTGGACAAGCTCATGGGGCATGTAGGAAGGGAATGGATACAGAGCACAGGTGAGAGAAAGAGCCATAGAGGTTTTATTACAAGAGAAACTAAGGAAGAAATAACAGGTGCAGACACAGTTATAGTTGCAAGTTTGTCAGTTCTTTGCTAATAGATTTTACTTTGTTTTGAAGCAGAAAGCAAAGTTATAGGACAAAATAGAGAAGTAGTTATACTCAGAGGTTTGAGTAAAAAAAGCAACTTAGAATAATCACCCTGGAAAGTGAGGTAGTAAGCAGATCAGACAAAGATCACAGCATGGCCAGACATGAATGAATTTGAAGATCATGAAGCTATAGTAGCCCTAATCTGCACAGTTAAATTTTTCTTTTCATCTCTACCCAGTAAGCTGGGTGAGGTTGAATTTATCAAGGGTTAAGATTTCCCAGATAGGTTTTGTCAGAAAGAGGAGTGAAAAAAGTTGTGGAAATAGATAAAAGAATGGTTTAAAATTATGGACAATGGGATTTGAATTGGATGAACAAAGAAGTGGCTCATAAAAGGGATTAGCAGATAGTGGGAAGTGGTGAAAGCCATAGTTGAGCAAGTAGGAAAGTGAGAGACTGGAATGTCAAATTCAACAACCTTCTGGACAGTGAGTAATCCATGATCATTGCAGGATTTAGGGTGAGGAAATCTGGGAGCAAGTGCAAAGCAGCTGACAGATGAAGGGGCCTGATGAGAGGTCATGTCAGCGCAAAGGAGGCAAAGGGCTTCTAGTTAACAGGGTGGAGAAATTTGGATCTGTCCATCTTAGTGGGAAGAGAGGAGGATGCGACGTCACTCTCACTGCAGGGTAAGGCATGTGGAGAGTGAGCAGTTTGTATTTGACAAGGTGAAGTTATATCCCCAGTGAAGAGCCAGGTTTTACTTAAGGCCAGTGGACAATGAGAATGTTCTGGGAGGAGGGTAAAGAACTAGGTAGTTTGTCCATCAGAGAATAGAAAGATTTCAAAGGGTAGTAGTAAAATCAGATGGTACAGCCCATTTGAAAGAAATAATAGAGTATGAGGGCCGGGCATGGTGGCTCACACCTGTAATCCCAGCACTTTGGGAGGCTGAGGCAGGCCGATCACAAGGTCAGGAGTTCGAGACCAGCCTGGCCAACTTGGTGAGACCCCCGTCTCCACTAAAAAAATACAAAATTTAGCCGGGCATGGTGGCATGTGCCTGTAATCCCAGCTACTCGGGAGGCTGAGGCAGGAGAATTGCTTGAACCTGGGAGGCGGAAGTTGCAGTGAGCCAAGATTGCACCACTGCACTCCAGCCTGGGTAAAAGAGCAAGACTCCTTCTCAAAAAAAAAAAAAAAAATTAATAGGGTATGAGAACAGATTCCAAGGGAGATTTAATCATGAGCAATGAATAAAATGTCTACTCCAAGCCATGAATGATTAGACAGTCCAAAATATTGCCAAAGAACTAGTCTGGTGGAAGCCAAGAATTTAGGTAAATGATTTTTGAAGCATATGCTTACAATACATAGTTGCTTATATTTTTCAGTGACATCCTCACTCTTTTCATGTGGAGACTTTCTGTATTGATTTCTGGAGACCAAAAACAACTATTTCTGGTGTGTGTTATCTTTTCTGTTACAAACGGCATCATTTTCTGAAGATAAGAAGAGAGTGAGCTGCATAGAGTTAAAAATTTATGTAGTTTTAAAACCTGACAGAGCAATAAAGCAATAGCAGGCCTAAGGAGAGGGATAAGATATCAGAAAACTTCTTCATCCTGCTGTGGGTCTGGCCTGGATTTTGCAGAGGATTTTGTTCCCTAGAAGATGGACAGCACTCAGGGTCAGATGAGAGGGAAAGGGAAGAACTGAGAATACTTAGGTACATGATAGAAGGTGTGATGGCAAGATGAGCTTTATATATGTATAGGTACATTGGTTAATGATTCTTTAGAGGTTGAGATATCAGGAGTCAGTAAGAAAATACAACTGTGGAAGGCAATCTTGGGAGCAAGACATTTAGCTTTAGGAAGTATGATCTTATTTTATTTCACACCATTTCTCCTAGTACTTAATGAGTTTCAGTGACTTGGCCCTTCTTTCAATTTCTCAATCAAGTCATGCTTCTTCTTGCCCCATGCCCTTTGCACGTGCCATTCCTTTAATCAAGAATATTCTTGCTTCTCATTATCTTAGACAATCCCTACTCATTCTTATGATCTCAGCTTAAGTGTAACTTCCAAGTTAGTCCTCCTATTACTTTTTAAATAGTTCTTGGAGTTTTCTTTACAGGAAATTTAATTACGTAGTTATTGCCTTAATCATACAGTCAACATCCTTCTCAGTCACATGTCCCTAAGCCCCATGTGGGCAGGGGACAAAAAAGCTTTCTTTACTGCAAAGTTTTAGCACTTAAGGGAGCACCTGGCACAATGCCAAGTGCTTTAAATGGCTGATTAAGTGAATCAGCACAAAAATGCCAAGTGTTTTTAAATGTACAATTATAAAAATTTAGCACTATGAAAACCTGTGTGAATCAGGTGTAAATTATTTATTACTGTACAAATATTTCTATTAAATAAAAAGATTTTAAGAAATGAACATTTATCTCCAATGAAACAATATTCTCTCAGTCAAATTAAGCTAGTTTACTATTGGATAAAATAGTAAGGATACCAGAATTACTTCTCTTACCACAGAAAATGAAATAACTTCTGTGTGAAACTAAGATTTGTGTTTGCATAATATATAATTAAAGATACATGTGTCAATATAGGTAGTTTCTAATGGGGTATTTCTCAAACTAGGTAGAACTGTGGTTCTTTTCAAGGAGTGGAGGGATGAACACCCATTTTATAGACTCTTTCAAAAGATCTACAAACTCAATCTAGTTTGCAACAGAAGAGGAAAGATTATTGTTTAAAATAAAATCAAATGTGTATCTTAAAGAGATTTTCTTTGATAAACTGTGAGAGGAAAAGAGGCCACATAAGATACCTAAACACAAGAGGAAAGACACATAAAAAAATCCCTAAAACGTTATGCTTGTGTAAGTAAGAATTATTTTAATAAAGCCCATTAACTGATGGCATGTACAGCTCTTTTTCTTCCAGCTAAAAGGCATTAGAAAAAAAAAGTCAGTTGGAAAACGGACTGTTTGGCTTACTGAAGGAGTAAAGGCTACATAGACTTCTAATTAGATAATTAGTTTCAGTAATGTTAGGTGTGATTTTTTTTTGTTGAATCAGCCATACAAACAAAACATAAAAAGTGCAGCTTTAGGATAAAAATAAGGAGTAATAAGAATTCAAGTAATTGCAGGCTAGTTGTGACCTTAGGCCACTGAATTCATTGATTTCAATCCTTGGGCAAGAGACTATAGAAAAGAATACCCATGAAAGCTTCCTTTCCAAACACCTGGCCAGACACATGGGTTAGGAAAAATCAGAGCAGTTCTGTTTTGTTTCAGTCTTTTTAAAAACAAAATCTTACAAGGCTCATGATAGACCTAGAAGAGGATATTTACAAACTAAGACTGTATTATTGGATAACTGAAAATGTTTTTAGAATGTACTTAATTTTTTAAAAAAAATAACATTTACTGTTCTCTGGCTATAGCATTATATATGGTTATTGTAAAAAGTTAGTAAAATCAAGAGAACAAAGAAATAACATATGTGATAAAAATAATGTAATCGAACATGAAAATAGCTATTTGTAACTAATTCCAGCATTTGCCATTGCAGTATCCTAATGTTAATGTTCAGAACAGAAGGGCTAAATCAAACTTTGGGATGACACATCAGACATGGGAAAAATAATTATCTGACTCAGCACAGCAGTAAAAGTCCTCAAATTCTTTCCTGCTGCCAACTGAAATTATAGGCAACTATGGGTGTAACTGGAAAAAAACACCACAAGTGTTATGGTTTGAATGTGTCCTCTCCAAAATTTAACTATTACCAATGTGATGGTAGTAAGAAGTGGGGCCTTTGAGAGATGATTAGGTCATTAGGGTTCCCCCTTCCTTAATGGGAAAAAGGCCCTTCTAAGAGAGGCATCATGAGGTGTTTGTCTAGCTTTTTAACTTATATTTCTCCCTTCTGCCATGTGAGGACACAGCAAGAAGGCCCTTACCAGACACCAGATGCAGGTGCCTTATGTTGGAGTTCCCAGCCTCCAGAATCCTAAGAAAATAAATTTCGCTTCTTTATAAATTACCCAGTCTTAGGTATTCTGTTATAGCAGCACAAACAGACTAATATAGGAACTGGCATCAAAGAAGTGGAATATTGCCAGACAAATACTTAAATATGTGGAAGTTGCTTGGGAGCTGGGTAATAAGTAAAGACTTTGTAATAGGTAGAAATTGAAGTGAACAGTGGAAAAAGCATGTATTGCCATGAACATTAAGGGTGAATATGGTGAGGGCTCAGAAGGAGAGAGCTGTAGGAAAAGCTGAATCTTCCTAGAGATTACTTAAGTGATTGTGAACAGAATGTTAGTAGAAATATGGACATGAGGTCTTAGATGGAAATAAGGAATATCTTATTGGAAACTAGGGGAAAGGCCACCCTTGTTAGAAAGTGACAAGGAACTTATATCAATTATATCCATATCTCAGGACTTTGTGGAAGGCAGCATTTAAATGTCATGAACTAAGATATTTGGTAGAAAAATTTTCGGAGCAGCAAAGTATCAGGATCATACTTGTCTTCTCTTAATGGTGTATTCTGAAACACGAGAAGAGAGAAACAGTTTAAAGATAGATTTTAAATTAAGAGGAAAACAGAATGTAATGTTGTCAAACTCTCAGCCTACCCATGTAAAGAAAACAAAAAGGCATTTTGAGGAGAAAGCCAAGGGTGTGGCCAAGAGACCATTTGCTAATGAGATTATTATGAATAGAAGGAATCCACGTGTTATTTATTAGGACAATGGGACAATGACCCCAAAGGCATTTCAGAGATCTTTTGGGGCTGTCCCACCCATTACAGGACCAGAGTGCTAGACTCCAGAGAACAGAATTATTTCCAGGGAGAGGCCCAGGGCACACGAGGAACATCTATGCTCACTGCCCAGGGTCTTCTCAAACATTTGCTCTCTGCCTTCTGGTGTAGTGCTTCTTAACTACCCTGGTAATAGCTCAAATGGACCCAGGTGCAGCTTGAACCTCCACTCCAGAGGGCATAAGCTATCAGCTTTGGCAAAGTCCATGTGGCACTAACTATGTAGGCTTGCAGAATGCAAATGCTACCTCCACCTAGTTTTCCCTGTAGCAAGTCTCTACCTGGGCCCTGAGGCTGTCCATCTTAGACAGCTCAGTCCCTTGCTACAGGGACAGAGTCACCACAAAGAGCCTCACTAAGGCAATGCAGAGTAGAGCTGTGGGGGTAGGGCTGCCCCTGAGATTCCAGAACTGTAGGGCTAACAGCCTACAGATACCAGCTGCTTGTTTTTTTCATTCTTATATCTGTTTCAATTTTTCTTTGAAGAAATGCCCATTGTCCACACTTGGTTCAGGGTGGTACAGTTTCTGTCATCAGTTCCAGGTATTGACATAGGGCCTAAGATAATAAATCATTTCAATTTACTCAAATTTCCATGTCAGCCCCAATAATTGCTTCAGGAATTGGGCATGTGAGTCCGTTTAGGCCAATAGGGATCAGGCTGGGATGTTTTATGGATATAGTTGGAAAATCATGTTCTTTTCTGTTGAACTTGAACCAAGTGGACAAAAATCTAGCATTCTGTGGAGCTACCACAAAAAGAGAGCCTACTTTATTGAAAGTGAAGCCAACATAGATCATAATAGAGTTGAGCTCCTAGATCTTAACTTTTATGCATCTGACACTACCCACGGACTTTATAATTACACAATCCAATTCATTCTTTTCTTTTCCCCTCTTAGTCAGTTAAAATGAGGTTTTTAGTCACTTTTAACCAAAACAGCTCCAGTGATCTTTTAGGTTATATGATCTTTTGGCCAATAAATTTTCAGCTCTATATGGAGGAAAAAATAAATTATAAAAATATATTTACAAAAACCTAAAGAGGTATAATCACACTTCTTCACATGTACCCATTCTTTCACACACAAATTTATAAGATCCAATTGCTTTATAGATGAATTACTTCTACTCTTTATGTAATGGATTATCCCTATGAATTAACTTGGCCTGGAGCAGTGCCATTCCATATGGTAGCCACTAGCTACATGTGGATAGGGCACTTGCAATGTGTCTAGTCTGAATTGAGATGAACTGCAAGCATATAGAACATACTGGATTTTGCAGACATGAAAAAAAAGAATGTAATATATTTTTAATACTTTTGTATTGATTACAGATTGAAATGTTAATATTTGGACAGGTTGAGTAAATAAAATATATTATTTAATTTTATGTCTCTTTTTACCTTTTAAAATATGACTAATGAAAAAAATTTACATTATACATGTGGCTCACATTTGTGGTGTGCATTGTGCTTATACCAGACAGCATTCGTCTAGAATATATAAATGAAATGTTAAAACTTTATTAATTATATGTTTCTTTATGTGAATGTTCTGTGATCTGATGCGATTGTGCAAATATGTATCACCTTAATATATAAAACTTTGAAAGTATTTAAAATAAACAAGCAGACATGCATTGCCTTTGTGAATATAGGGCACTATCTTGTGTGTATTGTGCCTAGCAGTAGTTTGAAAATATTGACAAAAATGGACTTATCATTATGGAAACAAACTCTTTCCTTCCTTCTTTCCTTCCTTCCTTCCTTCCTCCCTCCCTCCTTCCCTCCCTCCCTCCCTTCTTTCTTTCTTTCTTTTTCTCTTTTTTCTTTCTTTCTCTCTCTCTTTCTTTCTTTCTTTCTTTCTCTTTTTTCTTTCTTTCTTTCTCTCTTTCTTTCTCTCTTTCTTTCTTTCTTTCTTTCTTTCTTTCTTTCTTTCTTTATTATGCATTTATGTATTTATTTCTCTTAACCTCTTCTTGGATACCAAAGAAGCACATTTACTGACACATATAAATAGAAATGGCTCCAGGCACAATTTGATTCAAATTTCAGGCGACATTACTAGATCAATATGTTGGTTCTCCATTGGCCCTGTTGTCAGGCTCTGACCAGTTGCCCTACTGGCTTCAGGCTAAGAGCATGACGAAAGTCCAGAACATAAGTCCAGTTCTTATGTTCTGAAGATAAACCCAGTTCCTATCTTGTAGATCTCACTCAAATTCTAGAAGTCATTCTCTGACCTTGGCTTAAATTGTGACATTTCCATCCTTTGTTGAAGAAAGTTAGAAGATTGATTTTCTGTTGAAATATCAAACTTATGATTATGACCTTATTGCAGAGACTGCTAGTTGTTGCCCAATAACTACTTTCAGTTTCTTTCTTAGTAATAGGATCCTGATTTTTGCTGGACATAATAAATAAACACCAAAATTTTTAGAGTCCCTTATGGCTAGGTGAGTACAGGTGACTCAGTGGTAGCCGATAGAATGTTGTGATTTCTGATAAGTATTCTTTAAAGAAATGCACATTCTTCTTCATCCTTGTCTCCTTTTTTTAGGCTAAAATGCATATGTTGAAATGTATATGTGATGGTTGAGTTCAAGTAGGCTCTTTTGACATGATGTATGGGGAGGATCACAAGACAATGTTAGCAAAGAAATCTGAAAAACCCTGATGATTATAAAACTTTCATATTAGATTTAGACTGGTTTGGATTACATAAGAAATATAAATTTCTATCTTGCTTAAGGTACTGTTATTTTGAGTTTTCTATTATACTACTCATAATTGAACCAAATCTTTGTTAAGATAATTCCAAACTATTGATGTTGTATAAGATCCATGTCATGAATATTGGACAGCTATTAACATTAAGAACCAAAATAAATCAAATTTTACTAATACTTAAAAAAATTTGGTTTTGTTCTATCCTGTATTTTATTGCATATTTCTTTAGATATCCTATTTTTTCTCTATATTAATGTTTTGATTATAATGTTTAGTTGAATATTTTCTTAAATTTTAACATTTAATTGTTTATTAAGATTACTTAGTATTATAATTATTCAGGTTTTTAGAAAGTAGTTTATCATGGTGTAATTTGAGAGGTGCCGGATTGATTATCAAACTTCATATACATTTTTGGCTGTCATGGCGAGTGTGCTGAAGAAGACCACTGGCCTTGCGGTATGCAAGAGTCCACATGAGAAGCCAAGAATATTGTACACAAATATTTGATGTTCTTGAGCAAATCCCTAAAAATGCAGCATACAGAACATATACAGAACAGATTACTAATGGGAAGCTGGCTATGATCAAAGTGGAATCAGATGTTCAAAAATTGGAAGACCAACTTGAAGGTGGCCAAATAGGAGAGATGATTCTCCTGGGTAAAAATGAACTAAGTCTGGCAAGACAAATGATGCAGTGGAAAACATGGAAGCCATTAGTGGAAGAGCCTCCTGCCCATCAGTGGAAATGGCCAATATAATTATTGAATGACTTTGGTGGGTTGATGGGAAATTGATGTAATTTAAATATTCTGTTATATTAAGAGTATGTCCATATTATTGACATTTTACAATCAAGAAAAGTGATATAGAAAATGTTTAGGAGACTGTTAAAATTAGTGATTATGGCAATATGGTCTTGTGAATCCATTTTTGATTTGTAAATATTCACACAAATTATTTCAAAGATGATATTTCTTTGAACAGAGGGGTCATGGGAAGATTTTAAAATTAATTTAAATAATTCTGAAAGATCTTCAATGTAGAGGCCATAATCAAAAAGTAAAGTTTTTTGGTAGTATGTTCAATACATCATTTAATTTTAAAAATTACCTTGAAGAAGAAAAGGTCCTTAATTATTATTGTCCAAAAAATTATAGATCACTATTTGAATATTTTCAAATGTGATAAAATAGCACAAGTGGCTGGTGATAAAATTCGAAATTGTGGTTAATCGCCTTGGCTTTGATCTTACATATGTAAAGTAAAATTTAAATATATAATTATATACTGATTATAAAATTAATAATAAATATCATTTGATTTTAGTCATTATTAGAATTATACCATTTACTCGGTTTTTATATAGTCTTAATTTTATTATATTTTGTTGTTACTATATTTGAAAACTATCAAATTAGAATACATTGTACAATTGAAGAAATGGATTTGGTGCTTAAAAAAAAAGATTTCCCATTGCATAGAGGTAGTTGGAAAAACTTTTCATTTTGTTGCATTTATGGAAATCACTTTTCTAGCCTGTGGCCTTTAATTTTCTAAATCAACCTAATTACATAAGGATAGAGGCAGAATTTTTGTAGTAGAGACGTTAAGAGTTTCTGAAGTTTATCTGGCATATGAATAGGCTTATGTTTAAAACATCATAGTCATATGACTATAAAGTGGAATATGGCAACACAATAATAGTGGGGGACTTTAATACTTTAATACTCCACTGACAGCACTAGACAGGTCATCAAGACAGCAAGTCAACAAAGAAACAATAAACTTAAACTATATCCTACAACAAATGGACTTAACAAATATTTATGGAACATTCTATCCAACAACTGCAGAATATACATTTTATTAATCAGCACATGGAACATTCCCCAAGATAGACCACATGATAGGCCACAAACAAGTCTCAACAAATTTAAGAAAATCTAAATTATAAGCAAGCACTCTCTCAGACTACAATGGAATAAAATTGGAAATCAATTCCAAAGGGACCCTAAAAACCATCCAAATACATGGAAATTAAATAACCTACTCCTGAATAATCACTGGGTCAACAATAAAATCAAGATGGAAATTTAAAAATTCTTTGAACTGAATGATAATAGTGACACAACCTATCAAAATATCTGGGATACAGCAAAGGTGGTGCTAAGAGAAAAAGTCATAGCATTAAATGCCTACATCAAAAAGTCTGAAAGAGCACAAATAGACAATCTAAGGTCACACTCTATGGAGCTAGAGACACAAAGACCAGTTAAACCAAAACCCAAAAGAAGGAAAGAAACATCCAAGGTCAGAGCAGAACTATTATAAATAAAATCAAAACAAAAAATATAAAAAATAAATGAATCAAAAAGCTGGTTCTTTGAAAAGAGAAATAAAATTGATAGACCATTGGTGAGATTAACCAAGAAAATAAGAGAGAAGATCTAAATAAATTTAATTAGAAACAAAATGGGAGAAATTACAACAGATAGCACAGAAATACAAAAGATTATTCAAGGCTACTATGAACAACTTTATGTACATAAACTAAAAAGCCTAGAGGAGATGGATAAACTCCTAGAAATAAATAACCCTCCTAGATTAAACAAGGAAGGTATAGAATCTCTGAAAAGACCAAACAAGCGGTGAGATTGGAATGGTAATAAAAAATTTGCCAACAAAAAAAAAAGTCCAGGACCAGATGGATTCTCACCTGAATTCTGTCAGACATTCAAAGAATTGGTACCAATCCTATCGACATTATTCCACAAAATAGAGAGAAAGAAGACATCCTCCCTAAATCATTCTATGAAGCCAGTATCACCCTAATACCAAAACCAGGGAAGGGCCTAACAACAACAAAAAAAACAGACCAATATCCCTGATGAAAATAGATGCAAAAATCCTCAACAAAATACTAGGAAACTGAATCCAACAGCACATCAAAAAGATAAGCCACCATTATCAAGCAGGTTTCATACCAGTGATGCAGGGATGGTTTAACATATGTAATCAATAAATGTGATACACCACATAAACAGAATTACAAATGAAAATCACATGATCATGTCAATAGATGCAGAAAAAGCATTTCACAAAATCCAGCATCACTTTATGATTAAAACCCTCAGCAAAATTGGCATAGAAGGAACATACCTTAAGGTAATAAAAGCTGTCTATGACAAACCCACAGCCAATATTGTACTGAATGGGGAAAAGTTGGAAGCATTCCTCTTGAGAGCTAGAACAAGACCAACATGCCCAGTTTCACCACTTCTATTCAACATAGTACTGGAAATCCTGGCCAGAGCAATCAGACAAGAGAAAGAAATAAAATGCATCCAAATTGGTAAAGAGGAAGTCAAACTGTTGCTGTTTGCTGACAATATGACCGTATACCTAGAAAACCCTAAAGACTCATCCAAAAAGTTCCTAGAACTGACAAATGAATTCAACAGTTTCAGGATAGAAAATTAACGTACACAAATCAGTAGCTCTACTGTACATCAGCAGCGATCAAGCTGAGAATCAAATCAAGAACTCAACCCCTTTTACAATAGCTACAAAAAATAAAATAAAATACTTAGGAATATACTTAACCCAAGATGTGAAAGACCTCTACAAGGAAAACTGCAAAACACTGCTGAAAGAATTAATAGAAAACACAAGCAAATGGAAACACATCCCATGCTTGTGGATGGGTAGAATCAATATTGTAAAAATGACCACATTGCCAAAAGAAATCTACAAATTCAATGCAATTCCCATCAAACTACCACCATCACTCTTCACAGAAATAGAAAACACAAACCTAAAATTCACCTGGAGCCCCAAAAAAGCCTACATAGCCAAAGCAAGACTAAGAAAAAAGAATAAATCTGGAGGCATCATATTACTCAACTTCAAACTATGCTATAAGGCCTTAGTCACCAAAACAGCATGGTTCTGTTATAAGAGTAGGCACATAGACCAATGGCACAGGTAGAGAACCTAGAAATAAAGCCAAATATTTATAGCCAACTGATTTTGACAAAGCAAACAAAAACATAAAGTGGGGAAAGGACTCCCCATTCAACAAATGCTGCTGGGATAATTGGCAAGCCACATGTAGAAAAATGAAACTGGATCCACATCTCTTACCTAATACAAAAATAGACTCAAGTTTGATCAAAGACTTAAATCTAAGACCTGAAACCATAAAGATTCTAGAAGATAACATTGGAAAAACCCTTCTAGACATTGGCTTTGGCAAATACTTCATGACCAAGAAACCAAAAGCAAACACAACAAAAACAAAGATAAGTAGGTGAGACTTAATTAAACTAAAATGCTTTTGCACAACAAAAGAAATAATCATCAGAGTTAACATACAACCCACAGAATGGGAAAAAGTCTTCAAAATCTGTACATCTGACAAAGGACTAATGTCCAGAATCTACCAAGTACTCAAACAAATCAGCAAGAAAAAAGCAATCCCATCAAAAAGTGGGTTAAGGACATGAAAAGACAATTCTCAAAAGAAAGTATACAAATGGCCAGCAGCATAAGGAAAACTGCTCAACATCACTAATTATTAGGGAAATGCAATTCAAAACCACAATGTGATATCACCTTACTCCTGCAAGAATGGCCATAATAAAAAAATAATAAATTTTGCCTTGGATGTGGTGAAAGGGGAATACTTTTACACTGTTGATGGGAATGTAAACTAGTACAACCACTATGGAAACCAGTGTGGAGATTCTTTAAAAAACCAAAAGTGGAACTACCATTTAATCTAGCATCCCTCTACTCGGTATCTACCCAGAGGAAAAGTAGTCACTATACAAAAAATGTATATATTTGTACATGCATATATAGCAGCCCAATTTGCAATTGTAAAAATATGGGACCAGCCCAAATGACCATTGATTAATGAGTGAATAAAGAAAATTGGTATATAGATATCATGGAATACTATTCAGCCATAAAAAGGAATGAAATAGTGGCATTCTCAGCAACGTGGATGGAATTGGAGACTATTATACTATGTGATGTAACTAGGGAATGGAAAACCAAACATCGTGTATTCTCACTCATAAGTGCGAGCTAAGCTATGACGACTCAAAGGCATAAGAATGAAACAATGAACTTTGGGGTTTCAGGAGAAAGAGTGGGAGGGGAATGACGGACAAAAGACTACACATTGGGTACAGGGTACACTGCTTGAGTAATGGGTGCCCCAAAATCACAGATATCACTGCTAAGGGACTTATTTATGTAACTAACACCACCTGCACCCTAAAAACCTATTGAAATATAAAATCAATTAAAAAACACAAAACTTTGTAAACATTTTCGGTTTAGTATTTATTACTACCATCTTGGCAATTATTAAATCAATGCCAAGGTTCCTCCCTGGACACGAGGTTTCACTGGTTCTATAAAGATGTAGCCATATCTAATCTTTTATACCTTAGTACTTTTGATAGTATCATGGTTATCTATAAAAATACGAGTCAAATAAAGCTCTGAGTGAATGCGTACTTGTAAATAAAATTTTAAAATGCAGAAATTTAATTAAATTTGAAGGAGAAAACAGATCCAAGTATACATGTAATCAGACCAAAGTGAAATAACTTTTGTCTTCCACTTAAAAAAGAATTAAGGAAGAAGGCAGGATTAAGAGTTGTCTCAGTAAGCCAGTGTTAAATAAGCTTAGAGAAATTCATTTTTTAAGAAAGAAAGGATAAAGAAATCCTGGAGAATTGAAGGGAAGAAAAGAGATGAATTAACCCAACAACATGGAGAAGGAGTTCACAAAGTGTACAGCAAAGACAATGTTGAGAGTGAATAAGATATATCTCTGTAAAGGGAACATGAAAATTAAGAGGAAAAGGAATCATTTTGAATTAGATAATCAAGTTGGGAGGCAGCTGCAGCAGTCCATACATAACCTGTAAGAATGGAAGTAAACAGTAGATTGGAAAGAGATTAGGAACTATTTAACAGAAAATTTAATAAGAATCTAGATCTGTATTTATAGCTAGTGAAGGGTTAAAAATCTCATCAACATGGTTTATTGAGGAAGAATGAGTTACTGGGATGAGGAACTTTAGAAGAAAAAAATAGCAGAAGAGAAAGGAGCAGTTTTGTCTTTATTAAGTTGGTAATGAGATAGTTGCAAATACCCTCAGTTACATCAACAAGGGAAATTCAGAGGTGGATAAACATTCTGGGGTGAACACATCACTTGAGAGCAATAGGGTTTCATGAAATTTAAATGTTTTAACACTCTAGTCAAATACTATGACTCTTCTGATTCTTGAAGAGAGTAGAAAACATACATTATGATGAAATGATTTCAAATCACTGAGTATTTGCACAATTAATTTTAAGCATAACAAATAATATTGAATAAAGATATTCCTTTTAAACATTTTTTCTCCAGGAAATGGGTTTTAATTTTAATTTGTATTACAATGTGGAAAAATAGTTGTACTACTGTAAAAATGATGAGAGGAAAATGTTTCAAACTATACATTTGTGGGAAGGGATGATTTAATATGAAAAGGATAATAGTGCATTGGGCTGAGCCACATTGATAACAGTATTCACACCAACCCATGGCAATGATGGAAGTGTGCATTTTGTCAGTGTGTGAGGCACAACAATGATCAGCCTCTGCCAAGTAGCTTATGGTTTCTAACCCTAAAAATGAATTCTAGAACTGTCATCGATGGAAAGTTGAATGCCTGCTTACAAAAATATTTGTTTGTTACACATATGAATTCTGTTAGGTTCCCTAGAATGTGGGGGTATTAGAGATACGTTTTTTTTTTCCAGGTGGTAGAGTTTTATTTCAGTTCTGGCATAGTCCAGGTGTTTCTCTTGCATGCCTGTGAACACGCATAAGGGGTCAATGAACCCAGACATATATTAGAGTGCAAATATTTTTTGAATTATTGCTTTGAATTTTTGTCAAATGTTTTGTATTAGGAATAATGTAAAATATGATTTTTAATACATATATTTTTTTATCCCCATGTGAATACTTCATGGAAAATTTAATTAGGTTTATATTAGAATATATACACACATATATATGTGTGTGTAGTGTGCATGTATAAAATTAGTGCTGTTCAGTAGCTGAAAATCTTTTGGAACCTCTTTAAGATAGTCAAGGAAATAAAAAATAAAAAGGGCATGGCTTATTTTTCTAAGTAATTCAGATTTATGAAAGCCCAAGTTCTTATTGCAGTTATGCCACCCACTTCTAGAAATTAAGTTTATTCTTTTTCTTACTTGCTTTGAGGAGTAGAAGCTAGAAAAGTACTCAAGTATGCAAGTATTGATCATAGATGGGTTGGGAAAGAAAATGAAATAATGGATTTATTGAATAATTCTGCACTATTTTATTAAAAACTAAGAATCACTTCCATAGTGCTATACAGAATTTAAAGCACTTTTTTTTTTACACAGTATCACATTTGAATTCTCATACAAATCAGTTATAATCTTTCCAAATTTGTGCCTCTGTTAAAGTAGTGTATACAGTTATTTATGGTATGCATATTGACTGGCCTCATTCTTTTTTTTTTAAATTGTAGTTTAAGTTCTGGGCTACATGTGCAGAATGTGCAGGCTTGTTACACAGGTATACATGTGCCATGATGGTTTGCTGCACCCATCAACCCGTCATCTACATTAGGTATTTCTCCCAATGCTATCCCTCTCCCTCAGACCCTGTGAAGGATCTATAATTAGAAATACCATTTGACCCAGCCATCTCATTACTGGGTATATACCCAAAGGATTGGCCTCATTCTTGGCTTCCTTTTATGTATTGATTTATATATTCTTTATTCTTTTTCCCTCTAAATTGTATTATCTTCTCTAATTGTGTGTTCTTAAAAGTTTGCTTAATATTTTCATTACTAAATTAAGGGAAATATTTAATTGAAGTGTTTAATTTTATTCCAATTAAATACAGGAAATAAAAGTGATAATGCAATTTTACTTTAAAAAATCATCTAGATTTAAAATGGTTGTCTACTTTTGCCTATATGCTAACGTAAGTAAGGTCTAATGTTAGACAACTAGTTTTTTCACCACAGTTTCTTCACACTTCTTTGTTCTATGAGGTTATCTTTGTTATCCTAGGCACAAATTAATGCATTCTTCAAAACCAGTTTAGAGACCGGGAGCGGTGGCTCACGTCTGTAATCGCAGCACTTTGGGAGGCCGAGGTGGTTGGAACACCTGAGTTCAGGAGTTCGAGACCAGCCTGCCCAACATGGCAAAACTCTGTCTCTACTAAAAATACAAAAACTAGCCAGGCATGGTGGCACAAGCCTGTAATCCCAGCTGCTTGTGAGGCTGAGGCAGGAGAATCGCTTGAACCTGGGAGGCAGAGGTTGCAGTGAGCCGAGATCACACCATTGCACTCCAGCCTGGGCAACAAGAGCAAAACTCTGTCTCAAAAAACAAAAAAACAAAAAAACAACAAAAACAAAAACAACAAAAAACCAATTTAGAGACTGAAAGTGTCTGTAGAAAATGTTTAATAATAATGTTGCTGGGCTTTTAGAAGCCAAAGCCTTATGGAATCTTGCCATTACAGAGCTCCAAGTTCATAGCCATGTGGGAAAAACCAATACAAAAAAAAAAAAAAGACAACTACCATCGCAAAAAAAAATTTTTTCCAGCCCACTCTTGGTTCACTTTTCCTGCCTAGGGGTTCCAGGTGTCCATACTCCCTTTTGGGCCGCTCATGCTTTCTTCTCGTCTATCTATTCCTTCCTAATGCCAGCTCCAAAAAAAAAAAAAAAAAGTCTCTGCTGCTATTCATACATCTTTTGTTAAACTTTAAGCAAACTTGTGGAATGAAGACTCCTTTTCAAAATTTTTCTGCTTAAATAATTCCAACTACCAGTTAGCTCTTACATTTTTAGGCAAAAGCCCTTTTTTGCTATTTCTGAAATTATTTTTCTATTTTTTGAATGTCTGACAGCCTTGAATTCATCAACCTTCAGATTTGTAAAGCCTGAGTCCCCTACATTAAAGAAGATCACATCATCAGTAACCCAAAAGATTGAGCCAATGATTTCCAGAGTAAAGGAGAGCCACAGTCATTGTTAATCTTCAGTAGTGGTCGCTGTTCCTTACAATCCCCATTTAGGAGTCCAAAGTAATAATAGTAGTGGTAGCCAACATTCTGGAGTGCAATCTGTCAGACACTAATTTATAACTTTTTCTCAATTATTACAAAGCTTTATGATTTAGTACTCTAATGACCCTCTTTTACAGAGGAGATGGCTGATTTTCAATAATTTTCTTTAGAGAAATTTGGCACTTCTGTTTACAGTAATAGTTTCTATATTTAAATACATATTATATATACATATAGGTTGCTAGAGAGACTTATTAGTACTTTTTTTTTTAACTAAATGATTTGGGTCTATTCTTAGAATTTAGTTTCATCACCTGTAGCAGAGTATCTTTGAGGAAAAGAAATACATACCTTTCTTGCTGTTTCTATAGTTTAGTTGAAAACATCGCTCCTTTTGAAACCTCCTAAAAAAAGTGACAAACCAAATATTTTGAATCTTTAAATGATTTCATTGTGTTCAAATATTTATGGGCTGGTAGAAGAAGTTCTGAGAGAGCAAGAAACAAGAACTCAAGCGACGATTGGAAATTTTAGTTTCTGGGGGGTTTGAAGGTTCTGAAAGGCAGTAGCTGGGTTCACTGTCATTTACAAAAGCCCAGGAGAGCACAGACAAGATTTAAAGGGCCTTGGAGTTGAAAGAGAAAACAATCAAAGGGAAGGAGGAAAGTGGATGCTAAAAAAGGTTGACCTAAGTTTAGGGTGAGTTAGAGGAACCAGGACAAGACCAGGGTGTAGGTTGTCAAGGAAAACAGAACAGAAATCCTGAAAACTTTTATCCAATTAGGAATTTACAAAGCACTTTATAATTATAATTCTTCATTAATGTGCTTTGAAGAACTATCATTTGGCTTAAAAAAGGAATAACTGTTGATTAGATGAAGAGCAGAAGTAAGAAAATTAAGATCGGTTCTGGATTTCTGAAGTATTTTACCTATTTTTGACACTAGTTCAATTATTTTTTAATGAGTTTTACCAAAATAACTGTGGGGAGGGGTCATAAAAAGAAGGAGAAGAAATTCTTTTATACCTCAAAGTTCTAATAGTAAGTTTAAAATAATAACATATTTACCTTAAGCATATTATACGAGTTAAAGAAGAAGTTCCTGAAGTATTGTACGAAAGCAGCAGTTCCAGGAACTTGTTAGAAATGCAAACATTTGGGTCTCTCTAGAGTTCTTGAATCAGAAACTCTGGGGTGGGGCCAGGCCTTTTAACATATTCTCACAAGCTCTCCGGGTGATTTTGATGTATGCTGAAGCTTGAGAACCACTGAGTTAAGGTAACACTAGGTACTGTAGCAGACATATGCCCAGTCTCAGTAGTGTAAGACAATGAGTGTTAAAATTTCTGCTTATGTAAGAGCTCAAGAATGGCATTGCTCCCTGAAAGGGTGTCCTCCCAGGATGCGGTCTCCCATTTTATGTCTGTCACATTTACCATGTGACTCCACATATCTTGGGAGCCATTTCCACTGCAGTCACCTTGAATGGAAACAATAATGTCGTTTCAACTAACATTTCTTTGGGTCACATTTAACTGCAAGTGAGGCTAGAAAATGCAGCCTAGCTTTGCGCCTAAAAGCCTGAGGAAGCCAATGTGATCAGCTAGCTCACTTTGCCAAGCATATGCTTATATATACACATATCTTTTTTTTTCACTCTAGTGTCTTTATTGAACTACATATTTTTTTCTATTCTCATAGCTCATTTATTTGCAACATATGTTCATAGCCTGTTTACAATTTCAACATTCAACTTTGTCTTGGATACTATATCTCCTTAACAATTTTACAGTTAAAGATTAAAAACAGCCTGGTTTTTGAATTTTGTCAGTTTCAATTTTTAACATAAATTCTTATGTCCATTTGTGCTATACAGTGGCCCCATATGTCTAAATTAACTTAGTGAAAATGTTTATTTCCTCTAGAATAAATATATTTTTATTTTTATCATCTTTTATATGCCAAGAACATAAAACTGTAGCCTTGATACCCTCATATAAACTGGAATAGCAACAAACATATTTTAATAAATATTGGTCTTATTGCAAAGGATAGAAATAAACATTATCTTTAGACAACCTACCCATTGCATTAGTAATTCTCCTGTCCTGACTCTTCAAAGAGCATTATTTTCTTTTCCTTCATCTTTGGATTTCTGCCAGAAGATAAAGAGCACGAGTTATTCAACTTGGTCTTTGGAGAGATACAACCAAACTGGCAGATAATTTAATAACACTGTTTGACCTCTTTGTCATATTGATATATTTATTTACTTATTGGAGAGGAATGTACACACTGGAATGTTCTATTTAATGAGGTTATGAAATCATCCTAGGAATGAGTATACGTGTATGTGTACATTTCTCTGAAGTAGACATTCAGCTAAACTAGATACCACATTGAAGATTTGTAAAGTACTATGATTTTGTGGTTTTATTCTAAAACCTTTTACTTTGCCCACTTGAAAGTCTATAACAATAGTTTGTCTACCTTAAAATCTGAAAATATCACTCATTATGAAGCAAAACTAATGCCTCAGATCTCTGGAATTCTTTTGGTAACTCTGTCCTGCAATTCTAATGGGCATTTGTCTTTTTTGAGAACATGCACATTTTAAAACTTGTCCCTGGATTGGATGTTTATACTCAACTGTAAATATCAGTTAAAATTGATAAAACCTTATTCCTAGTTTTGTAGAGTTAAAAAATGCATGCCAAAATATTGTAGGAAGTTTTAGAAATGGGATATTTTTGTTTATTTCAAACGTTAATTCAACACAAAATACTTTTTTATGGGGAGTTCAATAATTGTTGTATTACTCAGAAAAATAAGGCATTTCTTTGAGTGTTGTAATACTAAAGCATCTATGAATATCTATTGAATAGTTGTAAAAGATTATTGTCCTAACATTGGCCCTAACTGGTTTGTGTTAGACATAGTTTTGCTGCTCAGGGACAAACACATACAATGAAAATTAACAGAATATATAATATATATTTACCATATTTAGGGTAGATTTGCCACTATTTGAGGAAATAATCTATGACCAAATAGCACACTATGTGTGTGATATCTACTATCATTTTGTAGGTTTTCACTTTTAGGACTATCTCTCCAGATATGGTTTATTACTTCCTGAATATTCTCCTTCCAATTTAAGTAAGCTGCCACTAGTTGAGCAGTGAATATAACGTTAGAATTTTGAGTTATTAAGATGATGTTTCTTGCATATTTGGTCAATTGTAATGGAGAATTCAAACCGGGTCTGTATATAAAGACAATTCTTACATTATGCTTTCCCCTTTATTTTTCTCAATGTAGATATTTATTGTGTAAAGCAAATCATAGCTTACCTTTGTATTCTGTACTTCAAGTAAGGCATATATTTTGTCTGTATTTTCCTCAGTAGTTGCTCACTTCCTTAAGTCTCCAGAGCATGACCTAATTAGTCTCCTCTCCAAAGGAAGTTTGGAACTCCAAAGGAAGTTTGTCTAATTTGTGAATGTCACTTTAGGTTTTCCCACTCTCATTTTGACTCACAACAGATGCTATAAACTTCTCCAGTCTTTCTGTTTTCCTGCTTATCAGTAAGCATAACTGTTTAACAGTGAGCAATTCCTGCTCATCAGTAAGCATAAGATAGCAGACAAAAATCCTTGTGTTTCACATATCTTGTGCTATGTTTACAATGTTCTAGTGAAGTAATGCTTCTCCCTTTTTGTACCATTTCACAGATGAGTATCTTGAAGGACAGAGATATCAAGTAACAGGTCCAGGGAAAGTATAAATAATGAGGACGGAGATCAAAACTCCTAATTCTCAAGGCAGGTTTCTATTTTAGTTAGAACTTGTGGCTTCTTCATCAGGTTACATCTCACCTTTTCCTGCCCATTATTTTTAAATTATTTAGAATGGTTGTGAATTTCAATTCTAAAAAAAAAAACACTGTAAATTTTTATAAGTTTTTGAATAGAAGAATTTCAGATAAAGGAGAAAATGAAAATAATAATCTAGACTTTGAAAGATAGAAGATTCTCAAAAAAGGAAATTGGCGCCATTTGTGAAGTATGATGCCCAGAAGAGAATTAGAGACAGATTTTAAGCTCTGTATATAGTGGAAAGTATTGACAGTAATTAGCCAACATTTCTTCAATATTGTTTAGAATAGCAGTATTGGACATTTGAAGCAAAATCTTTAAGTGCTCCTCAAAGCTTATGGTATTGTGGAATACTCAAATTTCAGTTGCAAGCTTTTTTCCCCTAACTTGTTTTTAACTTGTCAAGAAATCAGTCACAGGCAATAGATGTATTTTTGGAAAATTAAAGATTCACTCTAACTTTGTTTATGAATTTCAAGTCCTACCAACACATATTTGAAACTTTCATATTACTTTACACTTTGTTGAACGCGCACCAGTTAATTTTAAAAGAGAGAAATGAAAAACTGCTTTCCCAGTAGATTCTGCAAAACATCAAGTTTGGAGTAGATATGCAAAATTAAATATAGGATTTTAGTAGTTTAAAATATCTTTTGGTACAAAAGAGGGAATAAATGTGCTCATTGAAAGTATATTTAAGTTGCCATTTGACTGAATTTATTTATAAGAAATTGAGCTTTTTATGTTCAACACAAATTTGGAACTCCTAAACATCATGAGAGAGGAGTAAGTGGGGATGCTGATTACAAAATGAACTCAAAAAGTAATGTGATGATCTGATTATATCATCATAAAGTTACGCATGAAACTGAAAAGCGTATACCTCTTACTGAGGCCAGTACAGATATTTTTGCATTTTGATTGTGTTATGTTAGTTATTTTGAAAGAAAAATGACATATATATATATATATATATATATATATATAGTTTCACATATGTACTCCAACAATATTTTATAGGATCTAGTAGGAAAGCATTTTATATATTATATGAATATGAAGTCTTGGTGGTGACCAAGCTTCACTGATACAAATCGTTTGTCTCAATATTTTTGTCTTATGAAAGTAATTAACCAGAAAAAAAATATTAATTTCAAAATAGGTAAATATTTCCAACCTCTTGTCCTTGATAGTCACTTTAGAAGCATACATTGTAGCCTCTTTGTGTTCTGAGAGCAATGATTTGTAGTATAATTATCTGACAATTCTTACTTCAAAAGTCCTCTTGGAGATAACTACGTCTAGTTAATTTAGTCTTTCATTAGTGTAACTTTCATTAATTTCTACTTATTTTACTCTCTAGATGCCAAATCTAGAAACAGAAGCCTTTTAAGTTCTGATACTTAAAAGCTTCTGACTGAAAAGTTATTTTATGAGCCAGAAAAAATAAAACTTAGAAAAAGAGTGAAACTCTCTGCACTTTGAAAATTGATGCCTCCTAGTTCTCAGAATGAAGCGAGTAGCAGGTAGTGACTACATTTTTGAGCACATTTATAAAGTTACACTTATTTCTAGCACCTAGACATATGAGCTAGAAATTTTGTGAAGTTGTACACACTTGCATCACTATTTGTTTGAGATGTTTTGACTTCCTAAGAGTCAGTTATATACACATTCAAATATATGTACAAAAACAATTAAAAAGTCATATATAAATAGAAATGTCTCATTTACTTCTCTCCATCTGTAAGGTAACTGATAATTGTTGCCACGGCTGCACTTACGGCAAGACTGGACCAGTGATTTATAATTATTTCTGAAGAGATAGGATTTCATATTTTAACCTTTTTATTGAATTATTTCAAGGACTTGCTTACATGATTCAACTTGTCTATCTGCAAAATGGGACAGATGAGATATTTCATGGTTACTTCACCCAAGACGTTAGGCAGTGGGTATTTGAATGATCCACTCATAGGTCAATTATTATTGAGTAATTCATATAAATTCATGTACATCACTAGGGTTTATATTAATAACGGAGTCATAGCCCAATGACATGAAAGAATAATTTAGAGACTTAAAAAAAACCTGCTGTTTCTCCAGAGAGCAGTTTTCTCTCTCTCTGGAGAGAAAATTCTCTTTAGCATTTCAGATTTTATACAAAGTATTTCTTAGAATACATATTAGGGAACATGAGACAGGGGTAGGGAGGTTGGATAGATAGGTGACCACAAACTTATCAGTGACACACAAGAATACAGGAGTTTAGTCACTTTCACATGTATTTCTACTAGGTTGATGCAAAAGCAATTGTGGTTTTTGCCGTTAAAAGTAATGGCAACCTATTTCACAAATAGTATGTGTATATATGTGTGTGTGTGTACGTGTGTACACTATTTTGTCACTAACTGTACATTTAGTCAGATAATATTTGCCCTTTTAATAACAGAATAAAAAGAACTCATCAATTTGAAAAGGTATTGCAAAAGTGGTACAATGCTTCTAAATGTGTACGGCGCGATGAGTGCTGGAGGAAGGCCAGCTGCCAAGTAGTTGGCTTTTCGATGGTCTCTAATTTTTGCATTACATAATTCAAAGCTACTTGTGGCAAAGTATGAGATTCAGGAGGAGAGGCAAGACAATTTACAGAGTACTTTTTAAAAATATTTTACAAAGTCAAGTAATTTATCCATCCCTTCACTATTACAATTTTGTGGACATTGCATTATATTAACATCTCTGAATAAATTAACCACTAAAATAAAACAAAATTTCATGACATTTGAATGGGTTTTCTTGTTGCTAAAGCAATAAGCTTCACTGACACAAATCTGAGTGTAACATATGGTCTCAGCCTTAGGCCAGGGTGTTCCATTTGAATTATTCCAGGCTTTTCCTTACAGTGCTGTGCTTCAAACATGAATCCAATTACCAACTGCAGTCAGGCAATTGAAAGGCTGCAGGAGAAATACTCTAATAGATGGGGAGGGGGGTAAAGCACTGTGATTTGTGTGGTAATCAGCAAGAGAAGGTCAATTGTAATAGAATAGACTGGTTTCCAAGACAGAGCTAATGTAGGATGCCTTCCACTCCACGGAGGGATGCTATCAATAGATTTGTTGTTTTCATTACCAAGAATGTCACTTACTGACAAGATGAATAAAGAAAGTGTGAGAAGGCCAGTTGATGGATCAGGTGATTAAAACCTAGGCTGTGGTGAGCAATTAGCAAACTGATGACCTATTTGAGGACTGGAAATGAGAGGTTAAAAGAAAGGAGCTATGCAAATGTATACCTGAAAAGAACAGTTTTGTGTTAAGATTTATGGTCAAACTCTAGGATTTGCAATAGGAAGCTTGAATAAATGTACACCTCTCCAAAATGCAACACTAATTCTTTTTCTCTAAATTATTGAACTTCTCTATAGCAAAAATAGAAAAAAAAGAATGCCTACTGAGCATACCACCCATATTATTTTTTAACAATTTAATTCCTTAAACTGCTATAAAATGAGATCTTGCAAGCCCCAACAACAAAAGGATACATTTCGTTTATCTCTATTTTTCTTTAAAGAGTCAGTCACATAGTCAGAGAATTCTTCCTATGAATTATAATAATAGCAAAAAAATGGCGTGATGAATCTAATAATCCAAAATATTTTTCACCTGAAATATTAAATATATGTTTTAATAATTATAAATTCTAGGCCCAAGGAATAATGTATTCAAAGCTAATCTTATTCAAGTTCCTGTCTCCACTTTTTGGTGCTAACCCACCAGACTATTACACAATAGAGTATTTCCTATTTTAAGTTTGCTTCAAGATTCCACTTCCTCTGCCTCTCAATTAACAAATATGTAGTGATGCACTTTGCTGCAAGTTGTCAGGATAGCAACAGATCACCTTCAACTACCACACATAAATTGGTATAGAAAATCATAGAGAAAATATAAAGCCTTATAATTTAAATAATGTTGTAGTTTTAAAATGTTTACTTTATTAAATAAAGCAAGAAAAATATATTTCTTGTACAGCATACCTTTGTGGTTGTGACTTCACAAGAGTATTCAAATTCTAAAAGGGTAAAAACTTTCAAAACAATAATAACTTCATGGAATGTGGCTCCCTTTCCCCCATTGCTAGCACTCATTTACTGCTGTTAAACCATGAAGACTCAGTCATACAGTGGATTACTTTCTGAGAATGACAAAGGAATTTGAGATGCAGCCAGTATTAAAGATCTTTTATTGGGAAGACTGATTGTTATAGGACAAAATGTGCCTGTGCAAGCTTTTTAAAATTCCAGTTAAATATAAAAAAAATTAACTACTAAAAAAATTGTGTTAATAGAGCCATCCGTGGCTTTTTGGCACATCCTAAATGAAGGGAGTCTTTGGTGGTGGCCCTCACAGTGTGGAGCAGCCATCTGCTTACCATATTTGATTGCTGTTCATTCTGTAAAAGCTCTCCTGCTTCCAGCAATTATGAACGATTAGCTGTTGCCCAAGCATCTTGATGCTGCACTTTCACTGGGCAATTAGAAGATGAGAGAGTCCATGAGAGCTCGACAGGCAAAGATATGCTTTGTTAGCAGCTACATTTGAGTCAAGCTTTAAAACACTGCAAACATAAATATGTCCCTAGGAAAAAAGGAAAGATATTTTTCAGAGTGATGTCAGAGAAAGAAAAAAAGTTATTTATGAGCGCAATCTTTTCTACTATATTCTCTACATTTTTCTGGGGCAGGACATTTTGTGGTTAGAAAAAGAAAGTTTTTAATTGCCTTTGTCACATGCTTCTCTCAGCAATTTATTTTCCCAGCAGTTAACAACTGCCTTTTATTGGTTATTTGGTGAGCATAGCGCCTGGCTCCAGTGGAGATTTTAAGTTTTAAATATTGGGCTGCTGACGAGGCTTCTTCTGTTGCTGTGAAGGGACACTGTCTGGAGTTCTTTGCCTTCTTCAAGCAATTTTATTTCTTGTTATAAATTTAAGAATATGTTCCAATTACACATTTTTAGGAGATTATTCAGTAGACTTTTACGTTCAAAGGGATTGTTTTTCTTAATAAATGGGTTAAAGAGACAAGGCTTATGTATAACTATACTTTCCTTCCCTTTCTGACCTATTTTTTTTCTTGAAATCACTGGATTTGTCAACTATGGTAAAGTAGAGTTAACAAAAATATTTGCTGTACAATAAAATTCCACATAGTTTTAATGAAATCCTGTTTTGCTTATTATTTTTTCTTATATCAACAATTCTACATAGGTGTACTCAGCTGGCTAATGCTTCCTACATATCAATCTCAACTCAAATAAATAATGAACAGTGTGCATGATTTTTTCATAAGTGCCTGCTAATTTACTCTTTGCCAACAGAAAATATAAGATATTAAACAAATCAATGGCTATTTAAATAATAAGAAGTTAAAGACTGAAAGATGTTTTCATTGTAGGAGTCAAAAGAGAGTTCTCAGATTTCCCTTGGGCCACTAATACACAGTCAATATTTTTGATTCATTTTTTCCCATAAGTGATTAAACTGGAGATAGTGGGCATTTCAGCTGTGATACAAATATGACAAAAAAGATCTCATCGCCCAGAAAAGAGGAGTCCACAAAGGATGATGTGTTGTACCGTGACATCAATAATGGCTGCATCTAGTTATGACAGCAAAAGAAACCAGGCTTTGTGGGTGGAACTCTCAATGAGTCCAGTGACCAATCGATAATGTTGTGCATTTGAAGTCAATTGTGCCAGCTTTATATAATAATCCTTTAGTGTTATCTATCGTAAATAAGGCTTTCATAAGTTACAGTGTAAAGTTGAAAAGCAAAAACCAAGATTGATTAGTGGTTGGACAGAAAATGTCTTGCATGTGGAAGTAATATATGTACAAAAGTGTTTTGGTAAAAATTGTGTAGAAAATTTTAATTTGAACACTTTTCCAAATGCTATTTTGATAACTTCCCCCTAGTTGTGTATGTGCACAATTAAATTTCTCCTCCAAAAATGAAAATTTAGGCTCCTTTACCTAATTTCAAGCTTTGTCACATTTTGTAGTCCTTAAAGCCAAGTGGCTTAATAATTATCATCAACTGAAATTAATCAAAACCCAGGAGTAAATTCTAATTAATTGGGCAATAACCAAAGAGGGTTTTCTCATCTATTGTCTAGGAAGTAGAGCTCGGGCGGGGAGATCACAAAGCTACTAAGTTTTATAATGAAGACTCTTCGAGAAAGACAGACTAATCCCTGAGTATTGATTACACACTGTAGGGAAAGGACTAACTGGATTAAAATTCTGAAAGTGAGGGCTTAAATTTGAAAAAGGAAGTTGCCATTATGATGTTTATTCAGGGAAATAAGAAGTCAGAGGCCAAACTTCCCAGGATATGAGTGCAGGTCTTCAAATAACAGCATTTGAGAAAGGAGGGAAAAAACAGTTCTAAAGGCCAGCACATATCAGGTGGATCAACACCTTAGAAAATTTCTGAATAATAAAAAAACGCTAATGTGAAAAGTTAGCTTCCCAAATTACTGACCGCCACTAAAAAACTGAAGCAATTCATATGAGCTCAATCTATCTCCTTCATTTTATCTCATAAGCTAAAATGTCTTCTAAATACCCTACACTTTGCTCAGCACTGGGGAAACAAGACTATATGAAATCTGATTCTGAATGCTACCATTTTGAGTCTAGCTATAGTGGCACAAAAAGAACTGAAAATATAAGGTTACATTTGATAACTATAGTAGAAAATTCTAGAAAGTAATATATGTTAATTTATAGCAGCCACTTCAGGAAATAAAACTTGCTAATAATTTTTTTTTTTTTTGAAGATTAGAACTTTCAAATACTTGGCTTCCTTTCAAGCCCTTTCATTATGTTTTGTTTGATTGGTTCTATTTTTTCTTTTTAATAGACTGTTTTCTTCTAACTTCATGATTAAAATTTGGTCACATGTGATGTTTATATCTTCTACAGTCATATGTAAATTAGTTAATAATAAAATAGAAAGAAGCTTTCTAGTTTCGATTCTCTGAATGGTAATAGCCCATTTCCACCTTTGATTTGGCTACGGTTGATCCTTTTCTCCATCAGATGTCATCTGTGCTGCTGTAACACTAAGTGCAGAGTTATTTATTCAGTTGTTGCATATTAGTTCCTCAGTAGTTAAAATATCTGAACAAATACAAAGTCTTACACTACATTATATTACCCTTTATTAGTGGGAAATTGAAGTCTAGAGATCAGTATTAAGCCAGTCCCTAAAATCCGCTTGTTCTATGATAGGGACCCCAAACTGACCTCTGATGAAGTTGTATTAGAAGGATTTTACCCTTGTTACTAATTAAATAAATAGCTGTATTTGCATTATTTTTTCTTTATAGTCAAGTTATGACATCAGCCCTCTCAAAGAACTAAGGACAAAGAGAGTCAAGTTCCCATTTACGCAGGAAGAATGTATTTTGCATATTAAGGTCCTGACATTTGGCATCTAGTGTGCAGTAGCTTATTGTGATTAATATGCTAGCATATCACATGTCAAAGGGACGTTCAATGAAGGTTGAGGAGGGCAAAATGAAAGATTTATTAAAACTCAAACTTTTCAGATGTTGTTGGTTACCTGCTCTTCCTAAGGCAATTTACCTAAGGGCCCTGGAGAGCAAGAACAGTGGCTCAAAACACCACATTTTTTCAATCCTGGAGTGTGTGAATATACACTGGGAAGTATATAGAAGAATTTGATATGTTCAGCAACCTCGCAGACAACACTTGGGTAAACTTTTTTTGTTCCTCACGTATAATACATCTGTTACTTCTGCCCTATACTTTATATATATATATATTATTAAGTACCACACTATGCAAACATATTCACCCACTGAATGCAAAATGGTGATTACCATAATGATTCTGAAAATGTTCTCATTTCGGAAAGGAATTCCTATTTCTCAAGGGCACATAATTTTGCCTCTTTATATACGGTTTTTTGAATTTCCAATATAAATACATTCATCTATTTCCCCCTTGAAATTATTAATGACACTTTTGCAAGGCTAAGCTATATTTGCCACTTCATAAAAAGTCTTAATAATGTTCTTTGTTACATCACAGCTGCAGAGTAACCATGGCAACCAACATAACTAACAAAAATAGTTATTACTACGTGCCTTCAATGTCTAGAATGTGCAAGTGGTAGAAATACTATTAAAGTACATTAAAGAAAAGAGATTGTCTCAGTAGTACAAATATCTTCATTTTTGACAATGCCCTTGCAATCATTTTGTTTGAATAAATTATTATTACAATTAAAATTAAACTTGTCTAATATATCTCCATACTGAGTTATTTAAAAGCAATAAAGATCATATCAGTTGGGCTCACAGATAAGGTCAAAGATGGTCTTGTTTACTTGCTTGTACTTTGGGTTATCTTCTAACGAGTAGCAGCCAGTATTCTGGGTCTCCTGGACCCAGGAATATCATGCTCCAGGATTGCCCTAAATCCAAATCTGTCAGGTCCACTTTCTTAATTTTCTTTAGTTATAGGCCATGGTCTGATTTTTTTGAATAAAAAGTTTTTGGAATAATTTTAGATTTACAGAAAAGTTACAAAGATAAGTTTTCCAAAACTCACACCCAGTTTCAATTTTCTCTGAGCTAATCTTCTTATATCACAATGGCATATTTGTCAAAACTGAGAAAACATCACTGGTATCCTGTATTACTATTGAATGAACTCTATATTTTATTTAGGTTTCACCAGTTGTCACACTAATGTCCTTATATAAGAAAAATACGTCTTTTCCGGAAGTTGGCGTTAGACTTCTTATGGCTTACTGGGCCAAATGGCATTCATTAAACTAAAGCCATCCTTAGCAAAGAATAATGGAATTGACACTACTGGTTTAGAGACTAATCATGATTTATTCTCTGGATTTCAGAGAGGGGATCATCTTCTTTAGCATCACTGATGCACAAGTGCCATCTGAATAAAACCAAAATTAATTGAGCGAGAACCAAACAGCTGATGGTTGCTGGGCATTATGTCATAACATTATATCACAAAACTTGTATTTGCATAATATAAATGTCAAATACAGTTGACCTTTGAACACCATGGTTTTAACCATGTGGGCCCACTTATACTTGGATTTTCTTTTGTCACTATCACCCCTGGGACAGAAAGATCAGCCTTTTCTTCCCCTGCTCCTTCTCAGCCTGCTCAGTGTGAAAAAAACAAGGATGAAGGCGTTTGTGATGATTCACCACCACTTAACAAATAGTAAATATATTTTCTCTTCCTTATAATTTTCTTATTAACATTTTCTTCCCTCTAGCTTACTTTATGGTAAGAATACACAATATAATACAGACAACGTACAAAATATGTGTTAACTGACTGTTTATATTATCAGTAAGGATCCCGGTCAACAGTAGGGTATTAGTAGTTAAGTTATTGGGGAATCAAAAGTTACACATGGATTGTTTACTGTGCAGGGGAGTTGGCACTCCTAACCCCTGTATCTTAAGGGTCATCTATACTCCTACTGTGGAAAAATGCTTAAGGTGTTTCTTACATTCCCAGAATATTTATTATCATTTCTGAATAATAGAAAAAATAAAGCAAAATTGTGGGCCCTACTGGCATTCTCGCCTTAGCAAAACATGCATTTATGATCCTGCTCAAGTCCATTGGTCCAGATGATGGGGTGGGTAGAAATCTCTGCTGGATATGCAGCTGCACTATTTGGGACTCAGACTGATGATAAGAAATAGAAAATGAGAATAAATCAAAGGAAGGATATTAAAATAGTGTTTTATCAAAATAGGCCTTCAAATAAATACTAACATGAATGAAGAACAATTTTTCTAATCTTTTCTTGAATTTATGTGTGTATGAACTTTTAATTTTCAGTAGTCTCAATAATTCCCATAAATTTGAGAGCTCTACTGACTGCTTATCTGTGCTCTACAGTGCATTGTTCTGGGGCTTCATTTTTCCATCTAGAAAATTGCATGAATCATAGGATTCCTTGAAAAATCTATTATCTTTTTTTAAAGAATACATTAAAATGTACATAAAGCATCAAGGATGGGAAAAGCTCTGTCTGTGCAATTAATGTTAGACCCATTATTGAGAAATAGTTGGTCATTTCAGTCAAATTTAGTAGGAAAAAATATTCATAATTCCATATACATTATTATAATTGCCATTTTAGCTGAAATCTTAGGAATGATATATGGAATTGAAGAGAAAATGATTCTCTGTCATTGCACTTGCAGTGACTGAAGGAAATGAATCTTCATTTCTGCTGTCTGTGTTGTACCTGTAGAGTTTCCCTTTGTGGTGAATGTTTGTCTTCTTTTTCCTTTATTTTTTAAAACTACTGCCTCAAGTAAACCAAACATAGTTCACCTTAAGAGTAGAAAATCTGAAGATAAACACCCTGGGTTTATAAATCTGAATCTACCACTAGCTGGTTGAGTAATGTTGACCAACTTAACCTAACAGCTCACACCTTGGATTTTTCATCAGAAAGGTGTGGATAAGAATAATAAAAACCTATTTCTAGTTTGTTATCCTTGTAACATAATTTAATATATACTGGAATCAGTTCCTGGGACAGCATAAAAGTTATATTAGTGGTTGATATTATAATTACAATTGTCTATTTGAAAATTTTAAAAATACATTAACTTTTTTATTACAACAAAATATGTAGGAAATGCTAAAGTATAAACAAAGAAATCTGAAAGACAAGAATTCATTTGTGTCCATGTGAGGTGAAAGAACAATTCTTTCCTATTTTGTAGTAAATTATCTCATTGTTAACATATAAGGAAACTACTGCAGAACTTTCTGTTGAGAGAAAAAGGATATTCTTTACCATATAGGACTGAATATCTTCTCTTTGTGTGACAGAGTCTCGTTCTGTCACCCAGGCTGGAATGCAGTGGTGCAACCTCGGCTCACTGCAACTTCTGCTCCCTGGGTTCAAGTGATTCTCCTGCTTCAACCTCCAGAGTATCTGGGATTACAGGTGTATGCCACCATGCCCGGCTAATTTTTGTATTTTTAGTAGAGATGAGGTTTCACCACGTTGGCCAGGCTGGTCTTGAACTCCTGATCTATGGTGATCCCCACTGCCTTGGCCTCCCAAAATGCTGGGATTACAGATGTGAGCCACTGTGCCTGGCCAGGACTGGCAATCTAAGCAGAGGATGATAGAAATACCATTAACAATGGCAGTGAAATGAAGTGGTAATGGCAACAGAAAAGGTAGCAATGCCCATCTGGTATTCTGGAAAGTGCTGTTGGAGCAAGCCGTGAGATGCTCTCTGACCACGCTTGGTCTGTGACATGTATTTTTCTTTCTCAATTTACTCAAAACCAAAGAACCATACTCTCCAATGTTGGCTGTAGTGGGCATGATGATAGTAGTGCTTAATTTTTGAGCTTCTAGTATTTCATGCTCTACTGTTGCTAATAAAATTTTAGAATGATAAAATCCAATAGTTAAGAGGACTTTTATTTAATTCGTCTTCTGAAACAATACTCTGATTTGAAATAATAGTGGAGAGAGAGCTAACTGACTCACTCTTACCCCAAGAAGACTATTCATTTGTATTTTGGAAAGAAAAAGTAATAATTTCCTATTAAATGAAAGGTAAAATGCTCAGTATCTTTAAATTTTGATATTTTATTCAATAACTATATTTTGATATTTTATTCAATAACCATATTTATTCATTAAATATGTGCATCTGCAGGTATGCATATACATACATGCATATATAAACATATATATACACACATATCCCAAAACACATGCATTAGAATCTTTGTAGCAGCTGTATTCCTAACAGTTCCAGACTGAAAACAACATAAATACTCAGCAACAGGTGAGTGCTCAAATAAATTTTTCTATACTCATACAACTAAATAAATTTAAAAGAGCAAAATATTGTTGCACACAACAGGATGGCAGAATTTCATGAATATTTTGTTGAATAGAATAAACCTGACCCAAAAGGTGCATATTATCAGATTCCATCTAAGTGAGGTTTAAGAAAAGAAAGAAAAACGAATCTTTAGGACTAGAAGAATAGGGCTTACCTCAGTGGGGGAAAGAGAGAGGGTATAGACTGGAAAGGTGAGCTAGGGAACTTCATCGAATGATGGAGTGGTCCTACATCTTGATCTGTATGGTGTAGGTATATAAAAATTATCAAGCTGTATCTGTAAAATTAATGACATTTATGTACTTTATAGTGTGTGTTTGTGTGTGTGTAAAATTTTTTTTTAAAAATTCCTGAATAGTTTTTAAATACAGTGAGGTAGGAAGAGGGTGGGATATCATGTTCCATTAAACAGAGCTTACGAGGTGAGCCTAGGATAGGATTGCAGATAAAACACATGACTCTTAATTAATTATGAAGTTCAGATAAAAATAAATATATTTTAGTGTAAGTATGCCCACCTCCAAACATTTGTTGTTCATCTAAAATTCAAATTTGATGGGGTGTCCTGTATTTTGCTTTGCTAAGTTTGATAGCCTGAGAGGAAGCCTGGGGTCAAGTGATACTGTACTAGATGTGTTATCGCTTTGACTTCCACTATCATTACCAGACAAACCCCAATGGATTGGTTTCTCATGAGCCAAATAAAATACTTCTTGCTAATGTTTTGCAGAAAGAAGGCTTTCATTTGTGGGGTTTAATGACTTAAGTCTGGCCTTTTCGTCTTGTAGAACCAGGGAGCAGCAAAGCCTCAAAATAGAAAAAAAAACTTCTCTTTACAATTAAAAATTTAAATGCAGTGCTATCCATTCAAGCAGGCATTGTGGGTGTTAGTGCCATCTCTAAGCCCTGTGGGAAGAATGGGCAGTGCCAACAGATGGCCACACTCTTTTCAAGATTGATCTTGCCTTTCTGGCACCAGAATCCTACTTCAGGTTTGCCAAGAATGGTCAGCATGTTGTGTGTTAATTGCTGGCAGGGGCTACCCAATGACTTTATAGGCCCAGCTCACAGTGGGCTCTTGATTAAGGAGAGCATGCAGCTCCCAGCTCCAGCAGGACTGCCTTCAACAAAGTCATGAGACGATACACCTTTAATATTACTTGCACAGTAGGTGGAAAATAAGAGTTATTTTTGGCTCCATTCCTGTGACTATAAAGCTTGCATTGAGTGGCTTTTAAGAGGCCACTTCTCCATCAAGCAGAGCGAATTAAAGTAGGCAGTGTGTAGCTAATGGGATGTTAGCATGAGCAAAGTCCAGTCATCTTTGTCAGTTTCAGGGTTGGTAAGGGAAGGAAGGCATGTGCATTACTGGACAACAATGTGGCATCATCTATTTCTCAGTAGGAGTAATTTGAGATCAGGTGTTGACAGATGGTGGTCTCCCAGGATAGCATTAGAGATTTTTCATAAGTGGAGATTAACAGGTTGTTTAAAAATACTCAAGTCTCTAGCATTTTGTGAATGAGAATTTGTGAAAAAATAGAATTATTCAACATATCTTCATAAAGAGAAGATAAATAGCAGCCCAATTCTTGCCTCAAAGAATGTCTATTCTGTAATTGTTTCTTAAAAAATAATGGAAATAATAACAGAGAATTTACTGCAAAAAGCCCTGTGTCAAGATAGAAGCAAGGAGAAACATTGTGCCATGATTTTAACCTACAGAAAAGTAATTGTATGTAATAGGAATCAGGCATGTATTACATAGTTAAAATTATCTGTCGCTCATTAACGAAAAGACCTGGCATGAATATTTTTGGAGAGACCATGTCATTCAAAAAATTCAGAATTTAATTTTTTTTTCTTGAGACAGAGTCTCACTCTGTCGCCCAGGCTGGAGAGTGCAGTGGTGCAATCATGGCTCAATGCAACCTCTGCCTCCTGGGTTCAAGCGATTCTCCTGCCTCAGCCTCCCGCATATCTGGGACTATGCAGGGGCTATGCCACCACGCCTGGCTAGTTTTTCTATTTTTAGTATAGACAGGGTTTCACCATATTGGTCAGGCTGGACTTGATCTCCTGACCTCGTGATCTCCCCTCCTCGGCCTCCCAATGTGTTGAGATTACAGGTGTGAGCCACTTTTTTTCTGAATATAAAATTTGTGTATATTTGTAATAGAACAAATAGAAGACATGGATAAAACATAGTGTATAGCTCAATATCACCCACATCAAACCATTCACAAGTGACTGTGCTTTGTGAATTTCCTTCAGGTTAAATTGTTTGCATTAATGAATTTTTTTGTCTTTTTTTTTTTTTTTGAGACGGACTTTTGCTCTTGCTGCCCAGGTTGGAGTGCAATGGCGAAATCTTGGCTCACTTCAACCTCTGCCCCCTGGGTTCAACCGATTCTCCTGCCTTTGCCTCCTGAGTAGCTGGGATTACAGACATGTGCCACCACATCCGGCTAATTTGTATTTTTAGTAGAGACAGGGGTTTCTCCATGTTGATCAGGGTGGTCTCAAACTCCTGACCCTGTGATCTGCCACCTCAGCCTCCCAAAGTGTTGGTATTACACGAGTGAGCCACCACACCCAGCCTACAATGATGAATTTATACTAAATGTATATGATTCCATTACGCTTCAAAGAATAAACTCCAAGTATTCACAGCACTCTACAGAATTTAACATCTAGAATTTAATATTACATTACACCTATAATGAAAGTTCTTTTTTTACTTTTCTGATTTCATTAGTAAAGAAGAGCCATACAACAGCATTGAGGAAATATTATTTCATACACATCAGCAACACTGTTTATGTATATTTTAACTTTGTATTCTCTGAGGTATATACTATTAATTCTTAGAGACTGACAAATAACAGGCCCTCAGTAAGTATTTGGTGAACTGGATTTATCTCAGCTTTCACTCATCATATAAGGCCTGCTGTTTGCAACTCTATCAACTATCTATCTACTATCAATCATCTATTCAAAGAATAAACCAGGTTGATTTCTTAAATATTCCTTCATTCTCATTCACCACATTGAGTTTTCACCAAATTTAGGTGCTTCTCTTCTCTATATTGTTCTTGAATATATTTAGATCCCCTCCTACTCTTTGGTATTACCTTAGAAATGCCAAGACTTTGATAACTCTTAGCTGGAACTGCTGCATCATTAAAAAGATGTTTTCCCTGCCTCCAGACTCCAATCTCTCCAGATTTGCCATGGACAGATGCACATACGCATATGTACTCTATTATCAGAGCTTTTTTCTTCATATACAAATCTTAATATGTAAGTTCCCTCCTAGAACTCATACATAATTCTGTTTGCCGGTAACATAATGTCCAGACTCCTCAAGAAGACATTCAAGATCTTGAGAATCTGCCCCATCTTCACCTCCTGCCTTTTCCTGCTTCGCTGAGCGCTCCCTGGACTTTGTGAACTTGTGCTGCTTGCGACATTCCTTCTGCCTGGGGTGGTCCTTCATTCTGAGTTCACTCATGTCCACTTAGGTTGCAGAACACAGCCCAGCTGTTACCTTGGTGTAAAACTTTTTTAATTTTATAAGATCTAACAAATCAACTGCCTCACCCGTGATTATAACACTCATAGAGGGTTAATCTTCACAGAGATTTTGATATCTAGAAGTGATTGAAAATTATAAAATATTGACGATTGTCTTTAAATAATTTATCATAGGGCTAGACAACAATGGTAGTTTACATAGAATAGGTAATTAAAGGTAGAACAGAGTACTACTGTTATAGGATTTGTTAAATAATTTTTAGCAAGCAATTGTTTCTGGTAGTGGAGTACATGGGTACCTGGACTAATGTTACCACTAAAAGCAACTAAGCATGCAGGATAAAATATTTTTAAAAATTTATCTCATATACATGGCTGAGCAATATGAATATCTAAGTGGGAAAATAGAAATTAAATTTCTACCTCATATCAAACACATAAATCAATCTAAGTAGAATATATATCTAAATGTGAAAAGCACAACTTTAAAACTTTTCCAAGACATATTGAAGGATATTTTTGTACTCAGGGTGGAAAAAGAATTTTTAAATCCAAACAGCATGGAGCAAATGGAAAATTATGATAAATATGAGTATATTAGAATTACAACCTTCTATCCATCAAAAGATACCCTTAAACAGGGAGAATGATGAGGAATGCCTAGGGAGAGGTTTTGCCTAGATATATAACTCAAAATTTAGTACTTAGAAGCTATAAAGAATCAAACATAGAAATAAGAAAAAGATAATTACCCAAAAGCACAATTGACAAAAAAATATGTGTCCTGGGAATTTAAAGAAGAAGAAACATAACAGTGATTAATAACACCCCCCCCCCACACACACACAGGGATACTTAATCAGAGAGTTCAAATCACACAGACTGGCAAGCATTGTAAAGTCCAATAATATCACATGTTAGCAGTGATATAAAACAAAACTGTATTTTGCTGAAGACTAATGGGAAGAAAGTTAACTAGAATGATCATATTGGAGAGAATTTAACAGAACGTATCTTATATGAGATTGACATAACCATTGTCTCAGAAATTTAAATTCTTATAATGTACACAAGAGAAACTCTTGCACATGTACATAAGGAGATATGTACCAGGATATTCATGGAAACAATTTTTATACTATGTGTATAATACAGCACTAAAAGTTAATGAACTGGAGCAATTTGTGTTATTATCTCCAAAATATAGTATTGAGTTAAAAATATGCAGTAGGAAATATCCAATGAGATATCATTTATACAAAATGTAAAGTAGGGCAAACAACATCATATATTATTTGGAACAAAGTGAAATTTAACTTGGAGATATGCTTGGGAGTGTACCTAAAATAAATTTTCAGGATTGTGGTTTCATCTGAATGGGACTGGGTTAACCATTAATGGAAGCATACACAATTTTTATAATGCTTTTTGTGAAGCTAGTTGACAGGGAAATCACTTTTTGTTATATCTTTTTTCTATGTTAGAAATTTTTTAAATCAAATTCAAAGCATGTGTATTTTGTTGAGGCAACAGCAATGAAGCTCTGGTTCAGTGAATACTAACAATAAAATATAGTTTGGGAGATATTACACATCACTTTTGTTTACTTTTCTAATGTTGATCCTATTTTTATAACAATTCAAATATGTTCAAAATATTTTCCTTTATATTTACTCTTCTGAAGGATGCTCGCTGATGTGCTCTTTGCAAACCAATTTGCTGAAAGAATCAATTTAATTTATTTCCATTTATGTTTCTTCAGTGATGACTTAGCCTCACGTGAAGGACTTGTAGGGATCCAAGGAGAATGTCAGTCATAGACTGATTAGCATGAACTTCTTCAAGTGATGCATAATCTTTGACAACCATAGTAGGAACTTATTCTTCCAAGAGTATCCAGAAGACAGGCGCCTATAGATGTCATCCGTCACCTCTAATTTATTAACTGACTTATAACCTGCTTTCATAGGCATTCATTATATTCTTTAACCTTGACCTTCCCTTTTACAGCTTGCTATAGTTATTTCAATAAAATGCCCTTCCCACCCCTCACTCCAAGTACAAAAAAATCAATAAAAAATATTTTTAGTGTCAAACAGAAAACTTAAGAAGTGCTGAGAACATTGGAAGTGCTGAGAAGATTGGCGCATTAGAGAACATAGGCCATAAAGGGCCCATTTGTGTAAATATTTTCAATACTATTGCTCACGCCCATTGCTTTCTTCCTGATATTTGGAAATCACATGATTTTTAGCAAAATGAATAGCATTTTTATAGTACTCAAGTCTGCCTTGAGAACCTGATTATAGCATGATAGCACAGAATGCCCATTTTAATTGGACATTGAGTAAAGTTACAGAAATGATTCCTGGCATCTGTGATCCATTGCAGTGGTTGGTAAACTTTTTCATAAAAGACCAGAAATCTAACATTTTTGCAGGCCAAGGAGTGAAATAGACTTTATAATGTTGGTCCCCATATAATCTTCTACAATGTAAGCATTTGCAAATATAAAAAACATTCTTGTCTTATAGACCATAAAACATCCAAACAATGTTAACAACAAAAATGGTAACAAAAACTTAATTTTTTAAAAACAGAAACAAAGAACAGATAATGGGACAAATTGGGTATATTCAGAAGATATGTGATACCTGGAGGACACTTCAAGTTCATTTATCTAGTTTTGATTAAGATTAACTGCATATAGGAGGTTTCAGGAGGACCCACTGTGCAGCCATAGAGAGTGGGGACATGGGTTTCTTGGCTCTTTCCCCAACCCCTCCTGGTGTCCTCAGGTCACCCTGCTACAGCCTCAGTGTCTTCACCATCCCCAATGCTTCTATCTCAGCCTCCTTATGCTTATTCTTGCTTCTTTCTCAGCTTCAGGCAAAAATCATAAAAGCAGTATGGAAGTGACTCATATTTTGGAAACACTAAAATAATAACATATGACTAAATTTAGCATAGAAATGTTAAAAACGTGAAATGGTGAAATCAAACGGCAATTAGTGATGACAAACACTCACCTGAGCTGTGCTAACTGCTGCTGCCACCCACCAAATGCATAATGACAGGTGCTCAGATTGCTCTGTTTTGCAGAAAATAATCAACTCAAATTACTGTGTGTATTGATTTCAGTTTAGACATTAAAACAGATTTCAGGATAATATGTTTCCCTTGATACATTCACAAATCTTTGAAGATTTATAAAGGACTTATTTGGAAATGATAAAATAAATTATTGTATTAGTTAAATATGCCATTTCTCTATTTCTACAAAACATGCCTTTGGGTCCTCTGTTATTCCTGAGTCTACTGGAAGAGCATTTAAGAAGTCTCTACTCTTAAAATGTGCAAAAAATGGCATATTTCTCTCACTTCTGCATTAAGATTTCAGAGGATGTCAGTTAGACGTTGCACAGCATTTTATAAATTATTCCTCAGGAAAAAAAATAGAAAGTTGAGAGTAGAGATCAGTAGGTCTACAAAGTGAATGTGAGGGCATTCCTGAGAAAAATTGTTGGAAAAGAAGAGTAGCTCGTTATTCTTATATATGGTAGTGGTTTCTAATGGTTTAGCACCATAGCTGGCTTGCTTAATAGATGTAAGCACATTTAAGGTCTCCAGTATAACATTGGGTGTTCTACAAACAAGGATGAAGATTAAAAAAAAATGGACAGACAATTGAAAAATATGAAATTCTAATAATTAGTGTATAGGAAAAAATGCTTGCTTTTATTCACAGAGAAAGAAATTCAAATATATTAGTTCATTCTCACACTGCTATAAAGAACTCCCTGAGATTGGGTAATTTATAAAGAAAAGACATTTAATTGACAGTTTCACAGGCTGTACTGGAAGCATGGATGGGAGGCCTCAGGAAACTTTCAACTATGGTGGAAGACAAAGGGAAAGCCAGCGCATCTCACATGGCAGGAGCAGGAGGAAGAGAGAGAGAAAGGGAAGGTGCTACACACTTTCAAATAACCAGATCTCCTGAAATCTCTATCACATCACAGGACAGCACTAGGGGGATGGTGCTAAACCATTAGGAACCACTACCATGATCCAATCACTTCCACCAGGCCCCACCTCCAAGACTGGGAATCACAATTCAACATGAAATTTGGTTGGGGACACAGCCAAACCACATCATCAAAAAAGACACCAGTGAGATACTGTCTTCCCAGAGTACTGACAAAAGTTGACACAATGAATAGCATCTTTGGTTGGCAAATATATGGAAATATAAGGACTCTTATTAATTTATAGATCTATAATTACTTAAATTTTTGAAAAGTTAATTTGTTCCTCTTTATTTTTAAAAGTACTTAAATACTCTTTTTATCATGTAGCATTCCTTTGAGAACAAGTGAGAAAAAAATTAATTCAAATTGGGTGAACTCCTAAAGGAAACTCATTGGCATATGGGCTGAAAAGTGAAGGGTTTTGGGGTCACCTGATCTGGGACTCAAAAAATGCCAATAGTGATCAATTAATCTCTCTCCCTCTGTCCTTTTATCTACACCTTCGATTTTGATTGAATTCCCAAAATGAAGTAGCACGTCTGGAACTTACATTCTGGAGCTTTCATTATGTATAGAGGTCCAGCATCTGTTCCCAGAAACCTTAGTAAAAGTCTCATAAGATCTCATGATTCCTATAAGTTCTCATATCAATGTTTTAACCACTCTCTGTGACTGTGATAATGATATCAGATAAGAGTGTTCTGAATAATGGCAGCTTTGAATCTGAGTAGAATCAGACCCGCTAAAACTACATGATACCTGCAACAAATGGTTCCTGAGAAAGAAACTAAGTTATGGTTGTCAAAAGGCTGAACAATAATTTTCTGAAAAGGAAATATTTCCATACTCCCTTTTTATGTACACAATCATATTTTTGGATTCTATTTCACCATGTTTAAATACTTATGCTTAAATATAAATGAACAAAGATGTTTATTGCAATTTGTCTCAAATATTTAAAAAGCCAGACCATAGAGCAATATATAGTTAACAACATTTTGGTATATAAATATTAGGAAATAAAATATAGTCATTTAATAAAATATTAAAGTCTAAGATTTAGTGGTAAATTAAAAAAATTACAATACTGGCATGTGTAAAGAATGATTCATTTTTCCCCAGCAAACATGAAAATATAGAAAGCGTTTATATAGATATGAGTATTTATAAAATACCATGAACAAAAGGAAAACTCTTGATAGATGCCTATCACAGGGAGGAGATGAGATAAAATCCACTCTAGATCTGCCTTTTGATTTATTTAGGATTTATTTGACGAGTGACAGAGAACCTATTTCAAACTGGTTAAATCCCAAAAGGAAATGTGTGAATCTGAAGTGTAGAGGATTTTACGTGAAGCCTTATCCAAATATAAATGTCTACAGGGCACAATTTATATCTTTCCTTCTCTGTGATGTACCATCATTTATACTGACTGCATTTTAAGAGAGGTAGCAATTTCAGGACTTACCTTATTGAGGCTTTCTTTACATCTTGTAAATAAAAGTGGAAGAAGCCTATTATTTTCAATTTAGATACCTCTAAAAGAGAAAATTACTTCATTGGGCAAATATCATTTTAAATTATTTGAATACTTAAAAAATATAAAATTAAAAAAGAAATAAAATAAACAAATGAGTCAGGCAATGGATGAATACTAAATCCAGAGTGTCTATCCAGACAGAGATGAGGCATAAACTTAAAATATATCCAAATAGAGTTAACTGAAGAAAATCAAAGTAATCAGCGTTAGGGAGTTATGGTAACCAGTAGTAGGATTTCATGCATGGGGCACTTAGATGCAGTGGAAGAAAATATAGTCCATGAGTCCAAACAGTGACACTTTCTTTCTTTTTTTTTTTCCTTATTTCTTCTAAAAAAACAGAGGGATACATTTGCAGAAAGTGCAGGTTTGTTACATAGGTATACATACATGTGCCATGGTGGTTTGCTGCAGCTATTAACCCATCCTTTTAGTTCTCTCCCCTCACCATCCACCCCACAACAGGCCCTGGTGTGTCTTGTTCCCCTGTCTGTGTCCATGTGTTCTCAATGTTCAAGTCCCACTTAGGAGTGAGAACATGTGGTGTTTGCTTTTCTGTTCCTGTGTTAGTTTGCTGAGATGATAGCTTCCAGCTTCATCCATGTCCCTACCAAGGATATGGTCTCATTCCTTTTCATGGCTGCATAGTATTCCATGGTGTCTGTGTTCCACATTTTCTTTATTGAGTCTATAATTGACGGGCATTTGGATTGGTTCCATATCTTTGCTATTGTAAATAGTGTTGCAATAAACATACATGTGCATGTGTAATTATAGTAGAATGATTTATATTCCTTTGGGTATATACCCAGTAATGGGATTGCTGGGCCAAATGGTATTTCTGGTTCTAGAACCTTGAGGAATCACCATATTGTTTTCCACAATGGTTGAAGTAGTTTACATTCCCACCAACAGTGTAAAAGCGTTCCTATTTCTCCACAGCCTCACCAGCATCTATTGTTTCCTGACTTTTTAATAATCGCCATTGTAATTGGTGTGAGATGGTATCTCATTGTGGTTTTGATTTGCGTTTATCTGATGATCAGTGATGTTGAGCTTCTTTTTTCATGTTTGTTGGCCACGTAAATATCTTCTTTTGAGAAGTGTCTGTTCATATCCTTTGCCCATTTTTTGATGAGGTTGTTTGTTTTTTTCTTGTAAATTTCCCAAGTTCCTTGTAGATTCTCAATATTAGGCCTTTGTCAAATGGGTAGATTGCAAAAATTTTCTCCCATTCTGTAGGTTGCCTATTCACTCTGATGATAGTTTCTTTTGCTGTCCAGAAACTCTTTTGTTTAATTAGATCCTATTTTTCAATTTTGGCTTTTGTTGCAATTGCTTTTGGTGTTTTAGTCATGAAGTCTTTGTCCATGCCTATGTCCTGAATGGTATTGCCTAGGTTTTCTTCTAGGTGTTTTATGGTTTTGGGTTTCACATTTAAGTCTTTAATCCAGCTTGAGTTAATTTTTGTAGAAGGTGTAAAGAAGGGGTCCAGTTTCTGTTTTCTGCATATGGCTAGCTTGTTTTCCCAGCAACATTTACTGAATAGGAGATCCTTTCCCCATTGCTTGTTTTTGTCAGGTTTGTCAAAGATCAGATGGTTGTAGATTTTTAGTGCTATTTCTGAGGTCTCCGTTCTGCATCATTGGTCTATATGTCTGTTTTAGTACCAGTACCATGCTGTTTTGGTTACTGTAACTTGTAGTATAGTTTGAAGTCAGGTAGCATGATGCCTCCAGCTTTGTTCTTTTTGCGTAGAATTGTCTTGGCTATATGTGGTCATCTTTGATTCCATATGAAATTTAAAATTGTTTTTTCTAATTCTCTGAAGAACCTCGATGGTAGTTTGATGGGAATAGCATTGAATCTATAAATTACACTGGGCAGTATGGCAATTTTTACAATATTGATTCTTCCTATCCATGAGGATGAAATGTTTTTCCATTTGTTTGTGTCCTCTCTGATTTCCTTGAGCAGTGGTTTGTAGTGCTCCAGGAAGAGGTCCTTCCCTTCCCTTGTTAGCTCTATTCCTAGGTATTTTATTCTCTTGTAGCAATTGTGAATGGGAGTTTATTCATGGTTTGGTTCTCTGCTTGCCTATTGTTGGTGTAAAGGAATGCTTGTGATTTTTTGCATATTGATTTTGTACCCTGATACTGCTGAAGTTCCTTATCGGTTCAAGAACTTTTAGGGCTGAGATGGTGGGGTTTTATAAATATAAAATCATGTTGTCTGCAAAGAGACACAACTTGAGATCCTCTCTTCCTGTTTTAACACGCTTTATTTCTTTCTCTTGCCTGGTTGCCCTGGACAGAACTTCCAAAACTCTGTTGAATATGAGTGGTGAGAAAGGTCATCCTTGTCTTGTGCTGGTTTTCAAAGAGAATGCTTCCAGCTTATCTTCATTCAATATGATATTTGTCGGGGTTTGTCACAAATCTCTCTTATTATTTTGATATATGTCCCATCAATACCTAGATTATTGAGAGTTTTTAACACGAAAGGATGTTGAATTTTATCAAAGGCCTTTTCTGCATCTATTGAGATAATCATGTGGTTTCTGTCTTTGATTCTGTTTATGTGATGGATTATGTTTATTGATTTGCATATATTGAACCAGCCTTGCATACCAGCAATGAAGCCATCTTGATTGTGATGTATAAGTTTTTTGATGTGCTGTTGGATTTGGTTTGGCAATATTTTATTGAGGATTTTTGCATCAATGTTCATCAGGGATAATGACCTGAAGTTTTCTTTTTTTTGTCATGTCTCTTCCCAGTTTTTGTATCAGGATGATTCTGGCTTCATAAAATGAGTTAGGGAGGAGTCCCTCCTTTTCAAATGTTTGGAATAGTTTCAGAAGGAATGGTACCAGCTCCTCCTTGTATTTCTGGGAGCATTCAGCTATTATTCTGTCTGGTCCCGGGCTTTTTTTTTTGGTTGGTAGGCTATTAATTACTGCCTCAATTTCAGAGCTTGTTATTGGTCTATTCAGGGATTCAACTTCTTCCTGGTTTAGTCTTTGTAGAATGTATGCATCCAGGGATTCCTCCATATCTTCTAGATTTTGTAGTTTGTTTGCATAGAGTTGTTTATAGTATTCTCTGATGGTAGTTTGTAATTCTATGGGGTCAGTGCTGATATCCTCTTTATCATTTTTTATTGTCTATTTAATTCTTCTTTCTCTTCTTTATTAGTCCGGCTAGTGGTCTATCTATTTTGTTAATTTTTTCAAAAAACCTGCTCCTGTATTTGTTGATTTTTTGGAGGGTTTTTCGTGTCTGTATCTCCTTCAGTTCTTCTCTAATCTTAGTTATTGCTTATCTTCTGCTAGCTTTTGATTACTTTGCTCTTGTCTCTCTAGGTCTTTTAATTGTAATGTTAGGATGTTGATTTGAGATCTTTCTAGCTTTCTGATGTGGGCATTTAGCGCTATAAATTCCCTCTTAACACCGCTTTAGCTGTGTCCCAGAGATTCTGGTACATTTTCTCTTTGTTCTCATTGGTTTGAAAGAAATTCTTGATTTCTGCCTTAATTTCATTATATACCCAGGAGTCATTCAGGAGCAGGTTGTTCACTTTCCATTAAATTGTGTGGTTTTTAATGAGTTTCATAATCCTAAGTTCTAATTTGATCGCACTGTGGTCTGAGAGACTGTTTGTTATTATTGTAGTTCTTTTGCATTTGCTGAGGAGTGTTTTACTTCTGATTTTGTGGTCAATTTTAGAATAAGTGCCATGTGGCACTGAGAAGATGTATATTCTGTTGCTTTGAAGTATAAAGTTCTGTAGATGTCTAATAGGCCCACTTGATCCAGAGCTCAGTTCAAGTTCTGAATATCCTTGTTAAGTTTCTGTCTCATTGATCTGTCTAATACTGACAGTGGGTTGTTAAAGTCTCCCATTATTATAATGTGGGAGTCTAGGTCTCTTTGTAGGTCTCTAAGAACTTGTTTTATAAATCTGGGTCCTCCTGTATTGAGTGCATTTATATTTAGAATAGTTAGCTCTTCTTGTTGAATTGTTCCATTTACCATTATGTAATGCCTTTCTTTGTCTTTTTTGATCTCTGTTGGTTTAAAGTCTGTTTTGTCAGAGACTAGGATTGCAACCCCTGCTTTTCTTTGCTTTCCATTTGCTTGGTAAATTTTCCTCCATACCTTTATTTTGAGCCTTTGTGTGTCTTTGCATGTAAGATGGGTATCCTGAATACAGCACACCGATGGGTCTTGACTCCTTATCCAATTTGCCAGTTTGTGTCTTTTAGGTGGGGCATTTAGCACATTTACATTTAAGGTTAGTATTGTTATGTGTGAATTTGATCCTGTCATCATGATGCTAGCTGGTTATTTGATCCTATCATCATTATGCTAGCTGGTTATTTTGCACAATAGTTGATGCAGTTTCTTTATAGTGTCATTGGACTTTACATTTAGGTGTGTTTTTGCAGTGGCCTGTACCAGTATTTCCGCTCCATATTTACTGCTTCTTTCAGGATCTCTTGCAGGACAGTCCTGGTGGTAATGAAATCCCTCAGCATTTGCTTGTCTGGAAAGGGTTTTATTTCTCCTTTGCTTATGAAGCTTAGTTTGGCTGGATATGTGATTCTGGGTTGAAAATTCTTTTTTCAAAGAATGTTGATTATTGGCCCCCAGTCTATTCTGGCTTGTAGAATTTCTGCTGAGAGGTTTACTGTTATTCTGCTGAGCTTCTCTTTGAAGGTGACCTGATCTTTCTCTCTGGCTGCCCTTAACAGTTTTTCCTTTATTTCGACCTTGGAGAATCTGATGATTATGTGTCTCAGGGTTGATCTTCTCATGGAGTGTCTTAATGGTTCTCTGTATTTCCTGAATTTGAATGTTGGCCTGTCTTGCTCATTGGGGAAGTTCTCCTGCATCATATCCTGAAGTGTGTTTTCCAGCTTGTTTTCATTCTCCCTGTCTCCTTCTGGTACTCCAATCAATTGTAGGTTTGGGCTTTTTATGAAGCCCCATACTTCTTGGAGGTTTTGTTCATTCCTTGTTATTATTTTTTCTCTATACTTTTCTGCATGTCTTATTTCAGTAAGGTTGTCTTCCACGTGGTCGATTCGGCTGTTAATACTTGTGTATGCTTCACAAAGTTCTTGTGCTGTGTTTTTCAGCTCCATCAGGTCATTTATGTTCCTTTCTAAACTGGTTATTCTAGATAGCCATTCCTTGAACCTTTAATCAAGATTCTTAGCTTCTTTGCATTGGGCTAGAACATACTTCTTTAGCTCATTATAGTTTTTAATTACCCATCTTCTGAAGCTTATTTTTGTCAATTCATCCATCTGATCCTCCGTCCAGTTCTACATCCTTGATGGAGAGATGTTGTGATCATTTGGAGGAGAAGAGACACTCTAGTCTTTTGGGTTTTCAGCATTCTTTTTGTTGATTCTTTCTCATCTTCGTGAGTTTGTCTAGTTTCAGTCTTTGTGCCTCTCACCCTGGGATGGGGTTTTTGTGGGGGCCTTTTTGTTGTTGTTGTTGTTGATGTTTTTGTTGTCACTTTCTGCTTGTTTGTTTTTATTTCAGTAGTGAGGTCCCTCTTTTGTAGGGCTGCTGGAGTTTGCAGGGGGTTCACTTCAGGCCCTATTCAAGTGATTCACTCCAGTGCCTGGAGATGAAGAGTGACACTTTCTAATGATCCTAACACAGCCAAAAGCTTTCCATTTAATAGGTACTTCCTTTGTTGTCTGTGGTTACTTTTGCTTTCATGTGCTTGTACACTTGAATTCCAGTGCCACCTACTTTATGGTTGAAATCATGTACAACTTAGGAAATATAGCTGCAATTAGAACTGAACAATTGTTACAACGTTATAGAAACTGGAAATATTTACAATTTTATTATAGAGTAGAATTCCTGTGGCTGGGTAGCTTGTTACTAAAGCAATACAGTGAGTAGGGATTAAGAAGAGAGTTTAATTCGGAATGGGTTTGACTCTTGCCTTTGCATGTACTAGTTATGGAGGTTCAATAAGCTTCAGTTTTCTCATCCTTAAAGAGGGTGGTAGAGTTATCAATTTATTTACTCTCAATTCTAAGTCCACCCCTCATGCTCAGCTTCCTGATTCTGGATCTGGACCCTGTGAACATTTTTCTTTTGCCATTGGAACAATGTTGGACTTTGCCAGGAGAAGGCAGTGAAAGGACACGAGAAGACATAAGCAGAAGGAAGGCTTTTGCTCCTGGTTCTGGTGTACTTTTCTTCTTACCTCTATGTCACAGCTGATTATCTTATGGGGGAGACCAAGTGACACTCCCCATCCTATGAGTTTGCCAGCACCACAGGGTGTAGCTTTAGTGGCTCTACTCCCCAGACAACTTTAGCTCAGCTTTCTGATTACTAGCCCTGTCCTGCCTGCTGCTGGCCAGCTTTGACGCCAGGCACTGCAGGGAACTTCTCTGCTATCCAAAGGTCTGCAGCCACATCCTCTTCAAAGAGGTCTGAATCTTATCCTTCAGGTAGCCCTTTCCATGTGTGCTCTTTCAAAGCCCTATGGATCACAGCTACTTGACGCCTTTGCTACTTGCGTAGCAAAAGTTCTTTTTAGAACTTTCTCTTACCTCTTGTAGTAATTAACTATGTTTTTCTAATTAATAATTCTTCCTATCTAGTTTTCTGCCTTTAAATTACTAATATGTTTTTGTGTTCTGAATAGATCTTGATCAATACAGTGGGATAATAAAAATATCTCCCTTTTAGGGGTTGTTGAGAAGTTTAAATAAAGCAATATACGAAGTGCTCAACAAATCCTAGCTATAATTATTATTGAATGCTTTTTATAATGATTTAGCAAATTCTAAAGAATGAAATGTTTTCTTCACATGTTAGACCATTTTTTTCATTTAGAATTATCCCTCTTCCCTTCTCAGTGATCTGGGTTTAGTTGTGTGGCAAGATGATGTTTGAAATGTGTAGCTATCTAACCACCCACAAGGCTGATCTGACAGACCTGGGCAAGGCCTATAGCTTTGATGGAAAATATAGGAATTATTTACATTTTCTTTATTTGCATTTGACTAGATTATTACATAGTTTATTCCTAAAATGGTTTTTTGATTTGTTTTGTTTCAGAAGCATTTTCAACATGTTTAACATTCTTACTACAGAAAAAACCTCTTTAAAAATTGTTTTTCCAAATGAAGAAAACTAAGAGAGGTGGGTTATGCTATAAAATTCAGAAATTTTACTCTGCTATTTTATAAATAGTTAAACGGGATTATCCTTCTATATAATAATTAATTTTCCACTTACTGTTTTGTATAAACCCAGTAAGAATTCATTCATTCAAAACACAAAATGCTAACTGTGATTTCACTTATTTGGAGCAGAAGGCCACATTCAAAATGCTGTTTCAGGAATACATTTTCATTTCTGAAAGTGGTAATATATTTTGTTTTAATTTTCATGTTGTGTACCCATACATAAAATTAGGAGAAATTTAATCAGCTATAAATACCACCACAAAGAAGCCTGGAAACTTGGGTATCGGTAATTGGAATTGCTGTTCAACTGCAAATTGCTCACTTGATGAAGGTTTTATTCATGGCCCTTTTCTTTATACATTTCAAAACAATACTTGAAGTTCAATTTATTTTACTGATGTATACAATTTTTTATATAGAAAAATAGAAAATTGGTGGAAAGGATAAAAGTTATGCCTACTGGGAGGCACACACACAAGTTTCCTTTAATAGGAAGAACTGTGTCTGAAGTGGGGTAAAGATTCTATAATCAAGAAAGCCAAGATGTTAATAAAAACCAAGTGGTATAAAGTCAAGTTTCTGCCAGAAAATAGATGTCACAAAATGGTATCCTATTTTTAAGGTGGTGTTAGAAAGAGGGTATTTACAACAATATGGGGAGGGTGCAGAGAAATCACAAAGGATAATGCCATACCCAGAAGGCTATCATCAGCATATCTGTTACCACTTCAAAGCCAGGGAAGAATATGTATGGGGAAGTGCCAGGTACAGAAACCTAGAATGAGAGGACAGTATAGAGGAGGCTTCCAAGCATTGACCATCAGTTGAAGGACTGAAACAGTACAGGGTGATCCCACAGAGATGGAACTGCAGGAATAAACTCCATGATCTCATCCTCTCACCCTCTGATCACCTGTAGAATCTCCCCTTGGTTTAAATCAATGGGAAACCAGCAGAGTTTAAGGGAGCCTATTGATGTATTTCAACAAAGTCAGCCTACCGGGACAAAGAACAGAATGGGGAATAATGGGGAATGGATTTGAAGGAACAAACAAAAGATATGTAGCAAACTATTTTAACATAAAAATAAAATTTTAACCACTTCATGTGACATGACAAGAAACAGGAAACCATAAGGATATAGAATAAAAGGTAGACAAAAATAAGCATAGGCTGATTCTTTTAACACTTCTTACCACTTGAAACTTGATAGCCTACTTTTTAAAGCCAAGTGTTATATAGTGTATAAACTAAATTAAAAGACAAAGAGAAGATGAAATTAAAAAAAATTGTTGAGTATTGAAAACAGAATTGATTGCACATATTTCTCTATTTGGAAAAGTAAGTCTTGCTATAGACTTATACACATTTATGTCTAAATAAATATTTTGAAGTGTTTAAAGTATTTTTTAAATCTCAAAATACATTTTATATATGAAAAAGCAAGTTATATAGAAGAAAAGATTTCCTGATACTGGGAGAAAGCTTTTTTTTTTTTTTTAAAGAATTCAGGTTTATTAATTAGTATGTTTGGAAATTTTTTAAGGGACTTTTTAATGTGAAGTGCACTTTCCATTCTGTTCCTAATGCATTCTTGAAGTTGAAAAAACTAGTCGTGCATGTTATACAAATAGCATCAGCGTTCACCCTCTTTTTAAAAAAAAGTTTTGTAACATTTTACTTTAGTTAAATAAATTCTACTGTTATTAATAATACACTCTTAAAATGCTATTTTATTTTAGGATGTTTTGTGTTTTTGACTTGTTATCATGATTTGAAATGCAGCTGGTTGCCCTTCAAAAACAATGTTTAGATAGTAGTACCAATGTTAACATATCTAAGTGAGACCAATAGCCCAGATGCACACATAGGAACATAAGGAATTAAAAAGCCTTTCTGCAAAAAAAAAAAAAAAAAAAAAAAAAAAAAAAAAAAAAAATCATAAAGTGGAAAATGGGTTTCCAGATAACTGAGAGTCAATGGGCTTTCTGTTTACTCAATGTAGGCAAGATAGAGAAAAATCAAAGGAAAGCCTCTAGAGACATTGTTGGATTCCATAAAGCCATTGAAACTTGCAGATTTACACAAGGGATTTTGCAGGTTAAGTGTTTGGAAAGTAGATTTCTCAGCATGTTCTGGTATGATAAGGGTTTTAAGGCAGATGGATATAATGTGAATATAATTAAACCCTTTTCAGATAATAGTATAATAATGCTATGTCCTCTAAGGATAGGCAGAACTGCTGCTCTGAATACATTTCATCCATTTGTATCTATGTGTTCTATTCTATTCCAGGGTTTCATTAGGAATAATTTCCATGCATATAGTTCCCAAGACTTCATTTTATTGTTCTAATGTCACCAGCACCTTAAATAAAGATCCACATTGTTGAATAAAAAAGGACACATAGGTAAAGAAAGGGAAGGAACTGAAGCAAAATAAATGAAAGAGTTCTCAGGCAATATTTTTATATACACATTTTTGTTATAATTTAAAAATTATTTTTAAAGTATTAGTGTCTTTGAAGTCTCATAGGACAGTAGAAAAAAACTGGAACTTTAAATATTAATGGAACCAAAAAACTACATTTGCTTTGGTTCAGAATGATTTTTACTGTAGTAGTAATATTAATACTCTTCTTGCTTTCTTTTATCTGATTTGCCATTTTTTTCCAGAAAAAGAAATTTAGCCAACTTTCTTATCTCCATATTTCAAATACTCTAAGCATTGAATAGTTATCTTTATTTTTTTGAAAAAAATTCATAATCTCTATCAAACAAATTTGTGCATATTTTCATCTTCTTTAATTAAAAACATCAAAAACAGAGCAAAAGGTAATATTTTTCAAATTGATTTAAAATTAAAATTTTAAGCAATTTATTCTAATCTGAAATAGAGCTCATATACTGGCTGAAAAAACAAACAAACTTATAGTTCCTTCACTGGCTATGACACGATCAAGAATAAAACAGAAGCCCCTTCAGGAAAAAAGAAAGATTTTACTACTTACATTATAAAATTATAAACTGTATCTTATATTTGTATATGGTTTTTATATGGAGTATGTAAACCAAGATAAAAATAAAAATATTAGTACAGCTGGGAAATGACTAGGTCATATTCCTCCCTCTCCACACAATTCATCCATAAATTCCTAACAAACACTTTGCGTATAACAAGAGTTGTATATATATTTGATAAATAAATAAATGCAAAGCAAATAAAACAGATTTTTTGTCTATAAAATAGATTATAAAAGATAATCTATTTTATAGACAAAAAAGGAACAAAGAGAAAAAAAAAGAAAGCCTAATCTAGAAATTATCACTTAAGAAATAAGCAGAAGCACTTATGAATTCATGGATTATATATCAATTGAATTATGAGTCTTTGGCATTTTTTTTTCATTTTAAGACATGGGATCAACTAGCCTGTTAGTTTTTTTTGTTGTTGTTGTTTTAATTTATGAAAAGAAAAAGTGCAAACCACTGGATATACACCTGGTATAAAAGAAAAATAAACTACCTGAAGGATAAGAAATCTTGGTTCCACCTTATCCCTTGAACCATAAATAAACTTCATGTTATAACTGAAACTCATTGTCCTCAGTAGAAAATTAAAGATTTGACTATACAATTACTCACATTTCCTTCTAGAGCTAATATGTGATGATTCTCAATGTAAACAAAAATGTATATTTCTCTACAGACACAGAGTCTCAGAAAGATCCATAGAATGCTCATTATTTGTAATGACAGATTTACAGACCCAAAATGTAATTAAATAGACCTTCTAATCCACACATTGGAAGAATGAGAACTAAGCACAGTCAGTTCTTGTGGTGCACAGACAGACAGATACACATAACAATCTCTTTGAAATCTTTCATTGACGTCTTCCAGCTCTCTGAGTTAAGACCGTCGAATTATTACATGTAAATAATCAATTTTTATACAAATCAGCATATAGGATTAGAATAAATAATGATAGGTGCCTACCTCTCTCATCTTCTGAAAGTATTCTTTTGTTTGTTTTATAATAAAAAATACATTTTAAAATGCTGAAAATATTACAAAATTAGAGGATCAATAACCAGAAACTTTAAGAAGTGTTTTAAAAACAGAAAACAGTGTGATTATGAAGTAGGAGAAGATCATCTAAAATACACATTAAAGAACATTTTTATAAAAAAGTGAAAGTGATTTTGTGAGTGCTTAGTAGTCAGCAACAAAGATACAGATCATTGTTTCAGAAACTAAATTTAAAGCTGTCAGTCTTGGAGGCCTTTTTCCCCTTATTTCTCCCTTTTAAATCCATTTGTGCACAGCACTAGGTGTTGTTTTCAGGCTGAGGCTTTCAGTGGAAGATGGGATGGAAGGAAAGGGGGAGGACCCTTCAGTCCTTGATGGTGGTAACATATGAGGGAATGAACTTCCCCAATGTCTAGAAAACAATGTTGGCAAACTTCTATCAGGTTCACCCTGATCTCCCAAATTATGGGAGAATGTACGGTAAACACAAATATTATTTCAAACATTTGAAGAAAATCAACATGATAAATGAGAGGCATAAAAAGACAAGAATCAGAATATTATGTGTCTGAGGTATCACCTACTATAACACAAAAAAATTTTGAAAAAAATATAATGCCTGTACTAAAGAGATAAAAGAAGATAGTGCATTCATGAAACAAAGAAGAAGAAACAAATGCAAACATAAAAAGTCACAACTGATGTAAATGTAATAGATTTCTATATTTTAAAAGTACTATTTAATAAATGAAAACAGATTCCAAACATTCCAAAATCTCTGGGATGCAACTAGAGCAGCGTTAAGAGGAATGTTTACGGTGATATGTACCTACATCAAAAAATTAGAAAGATCTCAATTTATTTTTTTATTTTATTTTTATTTTTTTTATTATACTTTAAGTTCTAGGGTACATGTGCAGAACTTGCAGGTTTGTTACGTATGTATACATGTGCCATGTTGGTGTGCTGCACCCATTAACTTGTCATTTACACTAGGTATATCTCCTGATACTATCCCTCCCACCCTCCCCCAACCCCACGACAGGCCCTGGTGTGTGATGTTATCTAACATTATACCTAGAGGAAATATTAAAACAAGAAAAGACTAACTTCAAAGCCAGCAGAAGAAAATAAATAGCTAAAATTAGGGCGGAACTGAATAAATTGAGACCCCAAAATTCATAAAAAGAATCAATAAACCAAAACCCAGTTATTCGAAAGGATAAACAGGATTGATAGACAACTAGCTAGATTAACAAAGAAAAAAAGAGAGAAGATACAAACAAGCACAATCAGAAACAACAAAGGTGTTGTTACAACCAACCTCACAGAAATACAAAAGTCCCTCAAAGAGTTTTATGAACACCTCTATGCACACAAACTAAAAAAATCTAGAGGAAATGGATAAAATCCTGGAAACATACAGCCTCCCAATATTGAATCAGGAAAAAATTCGAAGCCCTGAATAAACTAATAAAGAGTTCTGAAACTGAATCAGCAACTAAAAACAAAACAAAACAAAAAAACTACCAACCAAAAAACGTCCAAAACTAAGTGGATTCGTAGGAGAATTCTACTATATGTACAAAGAACTGGTACCAATTTCACTGAAACTCTTCCAAAATATTGAAGAGGAGAAATTCCCCTCCAGCTCTTTTTACAAAGCCAGACTCACCTGGATACTAAAACCTAATAAGGACACAATGAAAAAAGAAAACTAAAGGACAACATCCCTGATCAACATAGATACAAAATTCCTCAACAAAATACTAGCAAATTGAATTCAACAGCACATCAAAAAGTTAATTCACCATGATCAAGGAGGCTTCATTCCTACAATGCAAGGTTGGTTCAACATAAGCAAATTAATAAATGTAATTCACCACATAAACAGAATTAAAAAGTAAAACAATGTGATCATCTCAATAGATGCAGAAAAAGCTTTTAATAAAATCCAATATCCCTTCATGAGAAAAACCCTCAACAAACTAGGCATTAAAGGAATACACTTCAAAATAATAAGAGCCATTCATGACAAACACCAGCCAACATCGTACCAAATGGGCAAAAGCTGGAAGCATTCCCCTTAAAAACAGGAACAAGACAAGTATGCCCACTCTCACTACTCCTATTCGTCATAGTACTGGTAGTCCTGGCCAGAGAAATCAGGCAAGAGAAAGAAATAAAAGCCATCTGAGCAAGAAAAGTAAAAGTCAAATTGTCTCTTTGTAGAAAACCCCAAAGACTCTGCCAAAAGAGTCCTAGAATTGATTAATGACTTTAGTAAAGTTTCAGGGTACAAAATCAATGTACACAAATCAGTATCATTTCTACACCTCAGTAACATTCAATCTTTGAGAGCCAAATAAAAAATGCAATCCCATTTATAACAGCCACACCCACACACAAATAACTAGGAATACATCCAACCAAGAAAGCGAAGGATCTCTACAACGAGAACTGTAAAATGCTACTAAAGGTAATCAGATGACACAAACAAATGGAAGAACATTCCATGCTCATCCATTGGAAAAATCATTGTCTTTAAAATGTCTAAACTGCCCAAAGCATTCTATAGATTTGATGTTATTGCTACTAAACTACTGTTGTCATTTTTCATACAATTAAAAATAACTACCTTAAAATACATAGGCAACCAAAAAAGAGCCCAAACAGCCAAAGCAGTTCTAAGCAAAAAATACAAAGCTTGACGTATCACATTACCTGACTTCAAACTATACTGCAAGGCTGCAGTAACCAAAACAGCATGGTATAGGTACAAAAACAGAAACAGACACATAGAGCAATGGAACAGAAAAGAGAAACTGGAAATAAAACTGCACACCTACTGCCATCTGATCTTCAACAAAGAAGACAAAAATAAGCAGTGGTAAAGACTGCCTATTCAATAAAAGGTGCCGGGATAGCTGGGTCATCATATGCAGAAGTGTGAAACTGGACCCCTACTTTCCACCTTATATAAAAATTAACTCAACACAAATTAAAGATTTAAATGTAAGACCTCAAATTATCAGAATCCTAGGAGAAAATCTAGGCAACAGCATTCTGTACGTTGGCCTTGGGAAAGAATTTATTACAAAGTCCTCAAAAGCAATTGCAATAAAAACACAAATTGACAAGTGGGATCAAATTAACCTGAAGAGCTTCTGTACAGCAAAAGGAAAATCTACAGAGTAAACAGACAATCTACAGAATGGGAGAATATATTTTCAAACTATGTATCTGACAAAGATCTAATATCCAAAATCTGTAACGAACTTAAACAATTCAACAAGCAAATAAAAAATAACCCCATTACAAAATAAGCAAAAGACATGAACAGGCATTTCTCAAAAGAAGACATACAAATGGCCACTAAACATATGAAAAAAATGCTTAACATCACTTATTTACAGACAAATGTAAATCAAAACCATGGTGAAATACCATTTCATGGTAGTCAGAATTAAAAAGTCAAAAATCAACAGATGATAGTGAGGCTACAGAACAAAAGGAATCCTTACATTGTTAGTGGGAATGTAAATTAGTTCAGCTGCTGTGGAAAGTGGTTTGGAAGTTTCTCAAATAACTTAAAACAAAACTATCAACTGACCCAACAATCTCATTGACTGGGTATATAACCAGAGGAAAATAAATCATTCTACCAAAAAGACGCATGCACTTTTATGTTCATTGCAGCAATCTTCACAATAGCAAAGACAGGGAATCAAACTTGATGCCCCCATCATCATGGATGGGGTAAAGAAAATGTGGTAAATATACACCATAAAATACTATTTAGCCATACAAAGAATGAAATCATGTCTTTCATAGCAACATGGATGCAGCTGGAAGTCTTTACCCTAAGTGAATTAATGCAGGAACAGTAAACCAAATACTGCATGCTTTCATTTATAAGTGGGTCCTAAGCATTGGCTATGCATGAATATAAAGATGGGAACAATAGACACTGTGGACTACTAGAGGGGAGAAAAGGAGGAGTGCAAGGGCTAAAAAGCTACCTATTGGGTTTTATACTCATTACCTTGGTGACTGGAACATGATACCTCAAACCTTAAAGTCACAAAATATACCCACATAACAAACCTGAACATGTACCCCATGAATCTAAGATAAATGTTGAAATTATTTTAGAAAATATATTTCTGTATACTTTTTGATGGAGGGATAAAACCTAGCTATGTATTGATAGCTGTACATAAAAAAATGCTAAAACAGTGTGCTTAAAATCAAGAGTTAAAATAGTGGGGATGGGGAGTTCTAGCAAAAAGTAGATAGGTATAGCAATTTTATTATTATATTAATAGGACAAGGCCGGGCGTGGTGGCTCATGCCTGTAATCCCAGCACTTTGGGAGGCTGAGGCAGGCGGATCACGAGGTCAGGAGATCGAGACCATCCTGGCTAACACAGTGAAACCCCGTCTCTACTAAAAAAAATACAAAAAATCACCTGGGCGTGGTGGTGGGCGCCTGTAGTCCCAGCTACTTGGGAGGCTGAGGCGGGAGAATCGCTTGAACCCAGGAGGCGGAGGTCGCAGTGAGCCGAGATTGCACCACTTCACTCTACCTGGGCAACCGAGCAAGACTCCATCTCAAAAAAAAAAAAAAAAAAAAAGAAAGGACAAAAAGTTTTATCTCATCTTAGCAAGGATAAAAGTACACAAACATATCTATCATCCCTAAATCCCTAAATCTATGTGGGTGTACCATAGGAAATATCAGTTATATGCAGAAAAATAAAAATGCTGATAGAACTTCAAAGAATAATTGGAAATTTCGTAATCACAAAGAGAGAGCTGATCGCCTTTTCCAAAAGAAGTCCAAAATAAAAACAGAAAAAATATAACAGATTAAATATCATAATTGACACACATGAGTTCTGTAGCTCATAGCTAGGAAACAATTGTTTTCAAAAACACATGACACATTTGAAATCTTGTACAGTAACTTTGGGCCAAAAGAAAAATCAATAAATTAGAAAGTGCCCATAATTTTACAGGCTGCATTCTCCAATGGCAACTTAATACGTTTAGGAAAATTAACAACAGGAGCAGAGCGATTGTACTTCTCAATGTTAAACCTTCATACAAGAAGATAATGCAGTCACATTTTTAAAATTATGATGAGAAGAAAACCTTCACACCTCAGTATTTATATTCTTTATTTAAGTGTGAAGGTAAAGTATGTAAAATTTTCAATCATGAAAGGTCTCAGGAGAACTTTTACAAAAATTTAGGAAATGATCTTCAGCATTTAGAGCTGACAAAGAGTTCCTAGATGTGACTCTACAAGCATGACTTCATAGACAGGAAAAACTGATAAATTGGGAAACTCTTGCTCTGTGAACATCCATACGAAAATGAAGCAAAAGCAGACTACAAACTCGAAGAAGATATTTCCAAGCCATATATCTAACAAAGGACTAGTATTTAGAAGAGATAAAGACTTCTCAAAACTCAACAATAAAAATCCAATCAATTCAATTAAAAATGAGCAGAAGACATGAACACATATATTACTGAAGATGATTTAAGATGGCAAATAGCACACGAAAACATCTTCAACCTCATTAGCCATCACAGAAATGCAAAGAAAGGCCATAAGATATTACTACAAACTTATCAGAATGATGAAAATAAAAAAATATAGTGACAGTACCAAATACTGGTAAGAATTTGTAGAAACTAGATTAATCACATATTGCTAGTGAGAGTGTAAAGTGGTAAAGCCACTCTGAAAAGCAGTTGGTTAATTTGTTATTAAACGAAACAGGCAATGACCACATGACATAGCGTTGCAATTTCAGACATCTATCCTCCAAAATAACACCTTTGGGGAAGTTGATAATTACAGAGGTTAGAAAAACTGTAGAAAGTACAGGTTTTGGAGGGTTGCATATTGGAGATTTGCTTTAAGTTAAATTTGAAAACTCTATTTTATATCCCAGTGAAGATGTTATGTCAGCAGTTGGATAGATAAACGTAGAGTGCAAGGCAGAGATCTAGGCTGGAGCATACATATGGAAATCTTGGACTTCCAAATTACTTTAAAACTATGATACTCAATGCTATCATTAAAACATTGACTATAGTTTTAAAAGTTTTCCAGGGAATAAATCATAGGATATTTCAATGTTATGAAGTTGGGGAGATAACACTGAAACAACAAAGTAAATTAAGGCAGAGTAATCAGTAGAAAGGGAGAAAAAAATGTATGTCATTTTCCATAATTGTGATTATCCTTTATGTTTCCACATACACTATTCCTTTAGTGAATTACGTATTTTGTGTGAAATCAACTTTGTATTTTAAAACAAATACAACTTGATCATGAAGTACTGCTTTTTTATACATTGTTAAATGTTTAGGATTGTGAAATCAATGTCTGTGAGTAATACTGGCCTTATATCAAACCCACCTTTGTTTCTAAGTTTTAGTATCCCATTAAAAAAATTCTGTGATTGTTTTCCCAAAATTTGTCAGCCGATGAAGCATACTGATTGCAAACACATTAAAAAGATAGAATTTAGTTAAAACTGGAGTATAGGTAAGGAACAAAAAATAAACTGTGGAAGAGAAAAGTGAACTCAGAAATAAATCCATGTATGTATGACAAGTTGTTGTATGATAGAGGTATACCATAAACCTATAAATAAAAATGAATCACTCAGTCCATAATATGAGGAAAACCAGTTTACTATAAGAAACAAAATAAGCTTGACTTCCTACGTCTTATCCAAATAAACATGATTAAAAATACAAATGAGAAAGGCACTATATTGAATAATAATAATAATAAATATGCAAAAGAACATCTATGTGACTTCTTCAAGGAAGTGAGGGAATGGTACTTATACAAATATCTAAATATAGAACATATAACTTTAAAATGTAGACTTCAACAAAATTAAACTTGGGATATTTTAGTTTCCAAAGGACACCAACAAAAAACCTAACAAGTGACAGATTAAAGACACATTCATAACATATAAGACTTCTAAAGAATATTACCTAGGCTACATAAGAAAGTGCTCCTTAGCTTCAAGTAAAGGGCTACAAACTCAATTAAAAAGATTATGAAGACTTTAAATGGTTCTATAAAAGAAATCCACATGGCAAATGAATAAATGAATAGATGTGCATATTCACTAGTAATCACAGAAAATTAGGTTAAAACAAATGAACTATGTCTTTCATCTATCATAAGGCAAAATTTTCAAATGTCAGATTAAAAAGTCTTAACAAGGATGTGGGAGAATGAGTATTGAGAATTGTTACTGCATTGTGAACTATCATGGCTTTCTGGAGAGAAATTTGATAGTGCATAGCAAAAATATTTATGTGTATATAGTGTGGCACAGCAATTCTGCGCCTGTGGATATATCTCCAAGAAGCTCACATTTAAGTCCTCAAGGGGATATGTACAATGCTATTCATCACAATGTGTTTGTGAAAGCACAATACTTGAGGCAGCCCTGGCGGTTAATGGGCAAATAAAATGTGGTGGTGGCTTAACCTTGCATACTATGCAGCCATTGGTAGCAGTCAGCTAGGTGTACGTAAAATAACAATGATAGATCTTAAAACGTATTGCTTATAAAATATAGATATCTTCTGTAATAATGTATTTTTATAAAGAATCGGCATATTAAAGCCACAATAATGATTTTTTTCATAGATAGTTACAAATTCAAAGACAGATTAAAATACATTTATTTTGGAGGGGAGAGACTGTAGGTGGAAGCAAAATGGGAGTGATGAAGGGGGATAATGGAAAAACTAATAGTGAAGTCAAATGAAAGAAGAAAGAATTACACAGACCGATGTACAATGGACCAAGAAGCTTGACTAACTCAAATCTTTGAATCTTACTTCTCTCCAAAATGAAGTAATAATAAACCTTAAATAAACAACGTATAATTTTTTATCTATCAGAATGGCAAAAGTTAAGAGGAGCGGATGATATGTGGAACTTAAGACAGTGTGAGGAAATTACTGTTTTTTTTATTTTTTTAAAATTTTATTATATTATTATACTTTAAATTTTAGGGTACATGTGCACAATGTGCAGGTTAGTTACATATGTATACATGTGCCATGCTGGTGTGCTGCACCCATTAACTCGTCATTTAGCATTAGGTATATCTCCTAAAGCTATTCCTCCCCCCTACCCCCACCCCACAACAGTCCCCAGAGTGTGATGTTCGCCTTCCTGTGTCCATGTGTTCTCATTGTTCAATTCCCACCTATGAGTGAGAATATGTGGTGTTTGGTTTTTTGTTCTTGAGATAGTTTACTGAGAAGCATGATTTCCAATTTCATCCATGTCCCTACAAAGGACATGAACTCATCATTTTTTATGGCTGCATAGTATTCCATGGTGTATATGTGCCACATTTTCTTAATCCAGTCTATCATTGTTGGACATATGGGTTGCTTCCAAGTCTTTGCTATTGCGAATAGTGCCGCAATAAACATACGTGTGCATGTGTCTTTATAGCAGCATGATTTATAGTCATTTGGGTATATACCCAATAATGGGATGGCTGGGTCAAATGGTATTTCTAGTTCTAGATCCCTGAGGAATCGCCACACTGACTTCCACAATGGTTGAACTAGTTTACAGTCCCACCAACAGTGTAAAAGTGTTCCTATTTCTCCACAAACTCTCCAGCACCTGTTGTTTCCTGACTTTTTAATGATTGCCATTCTAACTGGTGTGAGATGGTATCTCATTGTGGTTTTGATTTGCATTTCTCTGATAGCGAGTGATGGTGAGCATTTTTTCATGTGTTTTTTGGCTGCATAAATGTCTTCTTTTGAGAAGTGTCTGTTCATGTCCTTTGCCCACTTTTTGATGGGGTTGTTTGTATTTTTCTTGTAAATTTGAGTTCATTGTAGATTCTGGATATTAGCCCTTTGTCAGATGAGTAGATGGCAAAAGTTTTCTCCCATTTTGTAGATTGCCTGTTCACTCCGATGGTAGTTTCTTTTGCTGTGCAGAAGCTGTTTAGTTTAATTAGATCCCATTTGTCAATTTTGGCTTTGGTTGCCATTGCTTTTGGTGTTTTAGACATGAAGTCCTTGCCCATGCCTATGTCCTGAATGGTAATGCCTAGGTTTTCTTCTAGGGTTTTTATGGTTTTAGGTCTAACGTTTAAATCTTTAATCCATCTTGAATTAATTTTTGTATAAGGTGTAAGGAAGGGATCCAGTTTCAGCTTTCTACATATGGCTAGCCAGTTTTCCCAGCACCATTTATTAAATAGGGAATCCTTTCCCCATTGCTTGTTTTTCTCAGGTTTGTCAAAGATCAGATAGTTGTAGATATGCAACGTTATTTCTGAGGGCTCTGTTCTGTTCCATTGATCTATATCTCTGTTTTGGTACCAGTACCATGCTGTTTTGGTTACTGTAGCTTTGTAGTATAGTTTGAAGTCAGGTAGTGTGATGCCTCCAGCTTTGTTCTTTTGGCTTAGGATTGACTTGGCGATGTGGGCTCATTTTTGGATCCATATGAACTTTAAAGTAGTTTTTTCCAATTCTGAGAGGAAAGTCATTGGTAGCTCAATGGGGATGGCATTGAATCTATAAATTACCTTGGGCAGTATGGCCATTTTCACAATATTGATTCTTCCTACCCATGAGCATGGAATGTTCTTCCATTTGTTTGTATCCTCTTTTATTTCATTGAGCAGTGGTTTGTAGTTCTCCTTGAAGAGGTCCTTCACGTCCCTTGTAAGTTGGATTCCTAGGTATTTTATTCTCTTTGAAGCAATTGTGAATGGGAGTTCACTCATGATTTGGCTCTCTGTTTGTCTGTTATTGGTGTATAAGAATGCTTGTGATTTTTGCACATTGATTTTGTATCCTGGGACTTTACTGAATTTGCTTATCAGCTTAAGGAGATTTTGGGCTGAGACAATGGAGTTTTCTAGATAAACAATCATGTCATCTGCAAACAGGGACAATTTGACTTCCTCTTTTCCTAATTGAATACCCTTTATTTCCTTCTCCTGCCTGATTGCCCTGGCCAGAACTTCCAACACTATGTTGAATAGGAGTGGTGAGAGAGGGCATCCCTGTCTTGTGCCAGTTTTCAAAGGGAATGCTTCCAGTTTTTGCCCATTCAGTATGATATTGGCTGTGGGTTTGTCATAGATAGCTCTTATTATTTTGAAATACGTCCAATCAATAACTAATTTATTGAGAGTTTTTAGCATGAACGGTTGTTGAATTTTGTCAAAGGCCTTTTCTGCATCTATTGAGATAATCATGTGGTTTTTGTCTTTGGTTCTGTTTATATGCTGGATTACACTTATTGATTTGCGTATATTGAACCAGCCTTGCATCCCAGGGATGAAGCCCAGTTGATCATGGTGGATAAGCTTTTTGATGTGCTGTTGGATTCAGTTTGCCAGTATTTTATTGAGGATTTTTGCATCAATGTTCATCAAGGATATTGGTCTAAAATTCTCTTTTTTGGTTGTATCTCTGCCCAGCTTTGGTATCAGGATGATGCTGGCCTCATAAAATGAGTTAGGGAGGATTTCCTCTTTTTCTATTGATTGGAATAGTTTCAGAAGGAATGGTACCAGTTCCTCCTTGTACCTCTGGTAGAATTCAGCTGTGAATCCATCTGGTCCTGGACTCTTTTTGGTTGGTAAGATATTGATTATTGCCACAATTTCACAGACTGTTATTGGTCTATTCAGAGATTCAACTTCTTCCTGGTTTAGTCTTGGGAGGGTGTATGTTGTCGAGGAATTTATCTATTTCTTCTAGATTTTCTAGTTTATTTGCATAGAGGTGTTTGTAGTATTCTCTGATGGTAGTTTGTATTTCTGTGGGATCGGTGGTGATATCCCCTTTATCATTTTTTATTGCTTCTATTTGATTCTTCTCTCTTTTCTTCTGTTGAAACGGGAAAAGTTTCCTGTCTCTCTTGCAGGGTGGGTGATGGGGGTGTGGCTCACTTCTTCAGCGCCCTGCTGCTCAAACCTCTAGGGTGAGCATGCAGACAGGCCGGTTGTTGGGCTGTGACCGCATGGCAGGGTCTAGGTTTGAGTGTTTACCTCTCCTGGTGCCCCAGTGGGCGTGTGTTACAGGGTGCTCTTTTAGTTTAGCCATCTGCAGGTGGCTTGTGTTAATCAGTTCAATTAGACCCTCTGCCTTACTCATAAGGAGAGAGGGCTTTCTCTATCCTGGGGTTCTTGCCTTAGTGTACCAGAAAAGTCGGATCACACGTGGGCTTGGAGAATGAGTGCAAGGTTTTTTTTTGTTTGTGTTTTTTTTTTTTTGAGACGGATTCTCGCTCTGTCGCCCAGGCTGGAGTGCAGTGGCTGGATCTCGGCTCACTGCAAGCTCCGCCTCCCAGGTTCACGCCATTCTCCTGCCTCAGCCTCCAGAGTAGCTGGGACTACAGGCGCCAGCCATCAAGCCCGGCTAATTTGTTTGTATTTTTAGTAGAGACGGGGTTTCACTGTGTTAGCCAGGATGGTCTCCATCTCCTGACCTCGTGATCCGCCCGCCTCAGCCTCCCAAAGTGCTGGGATTACAGGCATGAGCCATCGTTGACAGCCACCATTGAAGCTCTCAGGAGATGGATGGGGAGACAGAAGGGGGATGGAGTAGGAGGTGGTTTTCCCCTGGAGTTGGGCTGCTCAATGGGGGGATTCTCCTCCATGGCCCAGCCTGGATTCCTGTCACCATGTTGTTCTGCCATAGATGGCCTGCTGGCATCTGCTGGTGTCTGCTGGTGTGTTCCTCTGCTGGTGTGTTCTTCTCGACGTCCAGCTACTTGTGTGTTCTTCCTCTGGTGTGTTCCTCTCCATGTCCAGCTGTTTGTGTCTCTGCCCACTAGGGTCTTGGGGTTTTTATAGGCACAGGATCAGGGCATGGTGGGCCTGGGTGGTATTGGAAAATGCAACATTTAGGCATGTAAACAGAAATACTTGTCCTCACCTAGGTCTGTGGGCACTCACCTGGAGGTGGACCCCTAGCCAGGGACCTGCCTTTCTCTACCCAGCACTTTCCTGACCCCTCCCGTATCACTTTCTTCTGGTGGTGGTTGGAATGTATATTAATGCAGCTTTTTTGAAGAGTGAGCTTTCATTGTCTTGAAATATTTCCAACATGTTTTGGAGAATTGTTTTTAACCACAGCAAAAACTGAGTAATGAACCATTCAGCTTCTCTGGATACCTATCCATAACACAGGTAATGGACAAGGGTATTTCCTGCAGCTTGTTCACAAAGGATAAAATTAGATATAATCATATATTCACTAATCAGTATGTTAAAAATATTGGGATACATGTACACTATATAATACTGTGTAACAATAAAAAGAAGGAAGTTGATCCACAAGTGGTGCTATGGATAGATAATTAACATATTGTTAATTACAAAAGAAACCAATCACCCAAATATGCATAGTGTATGACACCAATTATGTTAAAACAACTAATTTAATACAAAACTCTTTTTATGCATACATATGTAAATGCATAGCAGCAGTATAAATATTCATCAACTTGAAATCAGTAGTTATGTATAAAAGGTCAAATAAGACTTCATAAATTTCCAATGTGTCTTATTGCATCTTGCATGCATGTATTTGTGTATATTTGTGTGTAACTTTAAAAGTAAATATTACCTACCTTCTACAGATAACATCAAATATCATGTCCTAAATCTTGTTCTGCATGTTCCTCTTAAAAGATTCTTCAGTTAAATAAGCTTGAAGTTTAATTCAACATAATTCTTTCTCTTAGAAATTTAAAAATACATAACATATTGCGGTCTGAGAAATGTGAGGCAAACAATATTTTGAGCTTTTATCTAGTCAGTGTTGCCTAAACTAACATTCTTTTATCCCCTAAGGAACACCTAGTGACTTTTTTTGTAGACAAGAATGTATTATAAGAAAAAAACAAAAACAAAAAACCCATGAGTTTGAAAACACTGTAAAAGGAAGAGAAGAAAATAAATGAGGAAAGGCAAAGAGAAAAAGAAAAAAGCCTAATTCTTAAAATGTCACTATGACTCAGTATAAAACTTTCATCTGAGTTTCCTGCCCACTGAGAGAAGGAAAACTGTTACATTAAATACTCCTTTTTTGTAAAGGGATGAAATGAGTTCTAGTTAAATAAAGTTTTTCTTAGCACTAAATTCTGAAAGAAATATCAAATTTGGTGAATTATGTAGATGTCACTGAGTCATATGGTTGAGAACATCATGAACATTGTGATATGTATTCAGATTTCAATGTACCATTATATTACAATTTAGCAAAAATGTTTTATTTACATAAGAATGACTGATTTTTTTAAACTTTTAATGATAAAAGTATCAATAAGTGAAACCTAAAATACCTAGAGGAATGGATAAACATCATACTTCTTATCTATACACTGTAATACATAAGCATGATTCAACATCCATTCATTCATTAATCCAAAAGAAGCATTTTTCATCAGGCAATTTGCATCAGGTACTATTCTAAGAAAACTTAGAGTTTTTAAGAAGACTTTTGATCTGTAAAATTTGAGTTGCTGAGAGTCTACAGATATCTCTCACTGTACGTACTAGGTTGCCAGAAACAAGCCAGAAATATTAGGAGGCCCCAAAGAGACTAAAATAGCCTTAGTCAACCAAAATTAGTAAATTCTGAAAGTTTATATTTTAAAGATGTTATTAAGCACATGGTGTAATAACTTAAAAGATAAAATTATCTTATTTTTGAAGACCAAAAACAGAGGAGAAGAATTATATTTAAGGCTCAAATAATAATTTATATTGCAAAAAATTCTTTCTGATATCCTCACCTTCTAAAATGTAGAATTTGGCAGTCATCTGGCTTATTGATCATCATAATACTGATATGCCTATACATTACTATTACATGTTTTCTATGGGCCAGACACTGTATGTGGCCCTTCACTTCCCTCTGAGCAAGGTTAATATCTTTTACTTCTACTTTATAGTGAAGGAAAATGATACTCAGAGAGATTAGGCAATGTTACGAAGTCACAGAAACAATAGAAGAGTGTCAACCTGACTCCAGATCTCAAACATTTACTTCAACCTTTGAACTGAAGTTGGTCTTTCCAAATAATTGTTAAACAATATCACAACAACACTGTGACACTATTAATAGAAATAGCATTCACAAAGTCAATATTGTACAAAGCACTGTCAGCTCATTTCCATTTGTGATCAATGAGGTAATATGTGATGAGACTCTGAACTTTGGGGAAAAGATATAGAAGTGGAAGATGTCTTTGCTCTTGAAATCTTGACAATACCCAAATACTGCTTTTGCCCTTTCTGGAGTCTTGTAGCTCAACTTTCTAATGGCTTTGAGGGAATGAAGCCTTGTTCTTGTCCTCTCCACCTGCCTGCTTTATTTTCTCTCCTCATTTGTTCCAGATAGTAAGGTACCTTGTAAGGTCATGGCCAATTTCTGTTCTAATTTTAGATCTTGGAGGTCACAGTGTTTCAAATGTGGTATTTACTATTTGTCTGTAACTGGTAATTTTCCCACAGACTCCTGGGGATTAACTCTGTCCTGTCATCTGGCATTGCCCTAGGAAATAATAAACTATGTTTCCCCTTAACCACTACAGCAACAGGAAAATATTTGTTGGCTCCTTCCTTTGAAAGTAACTAAAGAAATGTAAATGAGAATTGAAAACACCACCATCTTAGGCCATAAAAATTGCATAGGTTTATATATATATATATATATATATTTTTTTTTTTTTTTCTGGTGAACAGTTGTTAACCACAGAAACTAAACCACACAAACGACATATATCTTAAGTGTTTTATTTTCAAATATCCATCTGGTTCAGTTGTTTTAGGTAATTATTTTCCCCCTTGTGGCATTTGCTCTGTAACAATGCATGGATAATTGCATCCGTGAAGACTCCTGCAGTGCTATAATAACTATACAAACTAAAAGATGGTTTTTCAATGGAATAAAGCAATGCTAAGGATTACATAAGAGCTCTATAATCAATATTGCACAATTGTTGAATGAGGCACAGAAATGAGAAAAAAATTCTTGTTAAAAATGAAACACATGAAAGGCCTCTTTGTTCTTCCTATGGTAAACAGACTTTCTACAATTAGATAGAGGTAAAATATTTTACCAGGAATAAGAATATTTCCAAATTCTCTAGGCTATTTTCTGATAACTTGATATTTTATGCACAGAACAATGTTTGGCAAATGGTAGAAAGCCTAATCAATGGTTACATCTAATTGCATTTCTACATAGTAAATATATAACTTAGTGATTAGAAGTAAACAAAGCAAAATGTTTACATTATATGTATTATTTATATTTTTCAAATATTTCTTAGCTTTTACACACAAGCACATTATTATTTTTAAGAGGTGAAAGTAATTTTAAAAACAAAATGAATAAAATCAAAGTTTGCCACATTATTGTCTAGTTTCTAACTTCTAAAAAGAATTCATTCACTGACTCCTCACTCCTTTACTGACTAAATTGGGTCTTTCCACTCTAATCTCATAGATTCTTATCAAATTAATATCAACAAACAATATACTTTCTTATAGCTGTTGGTTTATACACCTGCCCCACTACTGTGCAAACCTCTTTAACACATGGAGCATGGTGTATTCATGACCATTTTCTTTTCCCTTTGTATGGCACTTTGCATGTAATAAGTGTTAGAGAAAAGCTATCATCAGAATAAAGCACATCATTAGCTTAGTAATGATACAGTGGCATTAATAACACTGTGTTAACATTCAAGTCCATGTTCCCTAACTTCGAAATAATTTGGATACCTTCATTATGTGAGAAACCAACAGGGGCCAGTCAATTACCTATGATTATACTTTATATAGTCATGTAACTTGCACATAGAGATTTTCTAGTGTCGTAAGCCAGTTTTTCATGTTGAGACATCGAACTTCAAAAGAATGTTTATGTTTCTTAAAATGACAGAAGAATCACTAAGCACTCTGTCAAACCTCAATTTTAAATGCCATTTCTTTGAGTATTTCTCATAATCAACCTTTCTCAAATCCCAATCAATGCACATTAAGCGTTCTAATAGATTTCTCTGATAAAAATATATCAGTGATTATGCTCCTCCTTCATTTGTAAGGCACCTTTGAAAATGTTTTATCTTTTTTAGACCACTAAATGACTTTCATAGTAAGGCCACATTAAATAGTGTGCAATTCAATACAACTACATTTTCCCAAAAGGCCAAACAGGATTTTTCCTTTAAAACTTTGAGTTATTGCATGAGTAATATATTATCGTACATGAAAATAGAATCTCAAGAAAACCTTGGATTAATCAAATTCTCAGTCAACTCTATATAAATGTTGCAAAGAGGTTGTAAGTTAATGTGTGTGGTGACAAATATTGTTTGACTCATGAGCAGAAACAGGAAAAAGTAAAATGTATTGCATCTTAGTGAAATCTTGCAATTACATTGACCCACGTAACAACAACCTTCCTTTTTTTTTTTAGATTTGAAGGATACAAAGTATAAAATGTGAAAATTTAAATTAATGAGGAACTCTTGTATAGATAAAGTACATTTTAATGTAAGCCTAAATTAAAATTAAGTTTGCAAATCATGAAGTCCTAGAAGTTAACCATATGTCCATGGATGGGGCAACTTACACTAAAGATGTCAATTCTACAAATGTTTAGATATTAATGAACAGCAAACAGTACAAAAAGCCAGCAGGATTTTGGGAGTTTCTTAATAAATTCAGTTATAATTTAAAGGAAATTATTTACCAATAGTTAAGATTATTTTTTAAAAAATAGAGCAAACTGGTGAGACTTGCCCCATTCCCCAATATATTAATGCATATATTAAGGCATCAATAATTAAAATGATAATATTTGTGTAAAGATAAATAGGCCAATGTAATAAATTAGTGAGAGACTGGAAGATATATGTACATCCATAATCTATGAAGGATTAATATCTGGTATATAGAATACATTTCTATAAATAAACAAGAAAGTCAATTTATTCATTCAGTAAACAAATGTGGTTTACTTTGGTGCAGAATGTTTGAATGTGCTAAAAAAGTTAATTCATTTAATCTTCATAATAACACCATGAGGTGCAAAATATCATTTTGTGTCTTTTTTTTTTTTATCTTATTTTATCTTTTTACAGACAGTGTCTTGCTCTGTCACCCAGGCTGGAGTGAAGTGGCATGACCTTAGCTCACTGCAGCCTCAAATTACTGGGCTTAAGTGATCTCTTTCAAATCAAGAACCTGAGACACAGAGAATTAAGTAACTTGTCAAAAGTCCCACTGTTTGGTAAGCGGTGGATTTGAACCCAGACAGTAAGTCTCCTATATTGATATGCTACTCCTCAATAGGATAGGAAAACCAAGAGAAAACTGAGCAAAGGAACTAAAGAAGAATTTATGGAATAGGGAATCTTAATAACAAAGGGGAGACATACCTATTGCTCTTCCAGTTATCCTAGCAATTAGATAGCTCCACAGAAAGGACTAAGGTCTTCAGTGATAAAGCCTCTGGGGCCCAAACCCCAAAAGTCGCTCAACTTCTGAGGTCAAGATGTTTCTCTCACTGGCAGAGCTAACTCTGGTGTTGGAAAGTAAGACCTAAATTCTCACTCTGGGGCTTCTGCTCTCATCTGGCAGCTACCAAATGCATAACTTTAAACAAACTAGGCAACCACCACATGTACATGGATCAACTTGCATCTGGCAGATATTCCTGACCCAACCAAGGAGACAAAAATGGGACCTGATTGCCATAGACATATTTGTGGGCAATGGAGCTGCCGTGTTCTTTCTGGAGTAGATAATGCACATATAGCTATTGAAAATATCGTTCAGACATGGAAATTTCCCAACCTAATGAAATTTGTCAATGGGATTCTGCTTATGCCTGACACCGCCCTAGGCCTCTCAGCATGGCATTTGGTGGTTTAACTCACTATCAGTCATGGGGAGCAAATACCACTGAGCAATGAGACGACTCTCTCAAAGACTATCTGCAACAATTTCTCCTGCAACAATTTGACAGGGTTGTCTGTTTCACCTATTCTTGGTTATGTGAACTCTTAAAAAAATGAACACTGCCCTACTCTGCAAGGACTTTCTGCTGGGTGAAACTCTTAGGCATGTGGGTGTCAGGCATGGGAAATAAGACAGTTCATCTGGTAATTCAGGATCCTTGTATTTCTATACCACAATATAAGGAGTATTATTTATTTAACACAAATAGAACATAATATACCTACTGGCCTGCATATTTTTCTTTTCACTGAACACATCTTGGAGATATTTCCATTTTAGTTCATAGATTTCCTTTTTTTTTAAGGTTAGAGTATCACATTTTTACCTGAGGTCTAAGGACTCCAAAGTTTCTGTATCTCAAAACTCACTCTTTCCCTCTAATTCACACGAATCTTCACCAAGGTGAATAGATGGAGATTTACAATTCATGGAATGAGTATGACTGGATGGATATGATGTAAATGATTTTGGATCCTTGCTACTAGGATAACACCATATCATTTCTTGGGGATTTTATGATTCGATGTCTCTGGAAGTGAGGAATATTGCTATGGTTATCATACATTTTCTACAAATTTCCTTTCTATTGCTGTTGTTGTTGTTGTTCTTCAGAAGTCATCATTGGAGGCAGAAGCATTTCTGTGGGATTTCTATAGAGTTTATGCCTACTGGAGAATGACAAGAATACTAGCTATTTCCCAAAGCAACAATTTATGCATGAACACTCCTGACCTTTAGAAGCTAGGGAAGGGTGCTCAGAGCGTGGATAAATTATCTTTCTTCTCTCTTACTATAGAAATGACCAGCCCAAAAGCTGGCTAAAGCTTTCCCAGTTTGTGACTGATAGTGATGTTTCAAATGTTGCTCACAATCTGCTCAAGATGTAGGAAACCTTTTTAGATCCCATTCCCTTCCCTAGACAATTCCTAGTGATTCCTAGACAATTACTTCTTGGTAACTGTCACAGCCTCTTTAGTCTGTATGCTTTGGTCCTTCACATAGATGTTTTCTTCAACCACATGAATTATATCAAACTTTCCTCATTTCCTCCAGGCATAAAATGATATGCTTGTTCTGATATCTTCGCTCTTAGGAAAGTTTGCAACTACTTCACATAGCAGTGCTTACTGCAAAAGCCATGATTGCAACTTTCTCCACATCCTTGAGGTAACCAAATCTTGTCACCATCTTAAAGAGCAGAAAATCTATATGACCAAGCAGAAGATAATCAATACTAGCTGGATACATAATGTCACCTCAAAATAAACTGTTAGTACACACTTTGTGTTCCCTAGGACTTATTTTTCTCTGAAGTAGGCAAGCTCTCTCTTGCATCCACATAGATATAATACTATTTGCATTCTGGTGGGAATTATATGATCCTTCATGATGACCCAAGAACCAGAGGTGAGGGGGACAAATCACATTACCAGGATTTTTGCACTATCAGCAGCATTCTTAGGCTAATGCAGGATATGTGGGCCTTGGGCCTTCACCTAATGAAATTAAAAAAAAAAGACACTAAGTCATCCTTCAGTCTGATCCCAGGAGTGTATGTGTGCGTGGTGTGTGTGTTCTCAAGTTGGACTTTATACCAAATGGTTTAGATGATTCTAAAAATCCTTCTAATGAGAATTTTATTAATTCTACAGTTTCTATACTTGGGTAATATCCATTTATTTATTTATTTTTATTATTATTATTTTTTACCATTTTCTTTCTTTTTTTTTTTTGTTTTGAGACGGAGTGTCACTCTGTTGTCCAGGCTGGAGTGCAGTGGTGTAATCTTGGCTCACTGCAACCTCTGCCTCTCAGGTTCAAGTGATTCTCCTGCCTCAGCCTCCCATGTGGCTGGGACTACAGGTGCGTGCCACCACGCCCGGCTAATTTTTTGTATTTTTAGTACAGACAGTGTTTCACCATGTTAGCCAGGGTGGTCTCGATTTCCTGACCTCGTGATCTGCCTCCCTCACCCTCCCAAAGTGCTGGGATTACAGGCTTGAGCCACCACGCCCGGCCAACCATTTTCAAGAGAAACTAGAAGCTGCACTAAAGGTTCAATTAATTTCCACCCTTGATGGGAAGGCTTATGTTTAATCAGTTCTTCTAGGGACCAGTGTGTAACCAAGAAGATACTTAGCCATTTGCTGAATGAATGGATGGATGATCCAGGCAGTTCTCCATTTGGGTAGCCTATCAATGAACTGGCTCTGTACAAGGGTCTGCAAAGTCTCCATCTTACACTGGTCCTGGAAACCAAATTCCTTTAGGCAACTCAGGAAATCAGGATATGCCTCTTATCAGCAAGGTCATACCAAAGAATGGGAAAGTCAAGATCTTTTGATTCCCATCGTTACACGGTAGATCAGGTGCCCTGTGTCTCCTCCCAATTTTTCATTGATCATATAAAGAAGATTATTGGAGTACCTGGAGCATAAACTTGAATGTTTCCACATCAGGCCCAGCTATATTAGGCCAGCGGAATTGTGAGCACTCCAGAAACTGCATATAATCAGCTGCCATTCTTTCTGTAAGTTTTTACAGTAAATTTGCTTTGTGCTGGTATTATATGTCTATTATCTCTGCTATGAGGCTTAGCTATATAATAAATATTGAGATGCTCAAGCTTACTAGTAATCACAAAAAAAGCAATTGAAACAAAAAAGACAAAAAAAGGAAAATAGTAAGACCTAGCCAGGCTATGAGAAAAGGAAAATACTGAGGTAGTTTACAAGAAATGTACATTTTTACTCCTAGTCTCACAATATATTTTGAGCTTTAGTTGGTATATAGTCAAGAATACAGATGAAAATGTAAATGAGGATGATTTTCACAGCATTGTCATGGTGGAAAAAAATTGACAGATAAATTAATGCCCATCTCTAGGGGAATAGATAAATATTATGTGCTATAATAGTGAATGAATAAAATACATGAATTAAGCATATATGTGAAACATTGGTAAATTTCAAAAACATAAAAAATATGGTTAATGAAAAAAGAAGGAGAAAATCAAGTTTATCAAGCAATGCTGTTTAATTAAATTTAAAGGTACATATTTTAACAGACACTTTACAATAAAGGATGTGTGATTTTCAAATACAAACAATATACAATTTTATTAATAAGCAGGGAAAAGAAAATTAGAACCACACATGTATAATAACGCATGCAACAGATGAATCAAATAAGAAAAGACATAACACTAATTATTACCAAAGACATGGAACAACCACAGTTCTCTCTAACGATTCCTGGATTGTGAATTAGTATGATGATTTTAAGGAAATGTTTAACAGAATGTAGTAAGTTGAACATATGTATACCCCAGGACCTAGTAATTCTTGGTCTAGGTATACACCCCAAATAAAGACATACATGTGTTCACAAAAAAAATGTGCAAAAATGTTCCTTGCAACTAATCATAAAAGTCTAAACCCAGAAACTATCCAGATGTTCATCAATAGTAGATTGTATGCTAAACATGATCAGTGCCCTGACCATATATGATGGGCCTTTCCATTGTACTGTGTATCAGACTGATTTCCAGCTGCTAGCATCTGTATCTCATTGCCTGAGGCCTTTCTCTAGTGGTTGAATTTCACTCTACCACAGGCACAGCAGGCAGTAAATGTCAGAGAATTAGTGCTCTCTGGGAGCAGACCTGAACCAAAGAGTATTGGCGTTGTATGCATGAATACCTTAACTTGCTGTTTCTCCATTGAGTTAACTCTGAAGCAGGAGTTCTACATTACCTTCCAGATAGCCACCTTGGGATTAAGCTCTAGCTACCTGCAAGGACAACTGGCTTGATAATTCCTCTCTTTCTGCTTTACTTCCTCACTTACTAGTCTCCTACAAATACCCCTGTCCTTAAAAACACCATTGTTTCTAAATAAGATACTTTCATAGGAGCAGTAGCAATTATAGAAGCTGTGGAAGTGATTGAGTGTTTTAAAGTGCCTGTGATGCACTGATGGAAGAAACTAATAGGACAAAATCAGCCAACTATCAACTCAGGGCACAGTGTGAAAGCCAGAAGACCTTGATGGTGGTATGTAAAGGACCCTCCTGTCATGCAACCAGAGAGCAGGTTGTGCTAAAAATGAGGCCCAGAACCAAAGTTTGAGAATGCTAGAATCTCAAGGAAGGCTGAATTGATCATCTTGGCAAGTTTCCTATGCTAAATTCAGGCCCCTGAGAAAGAGTGTGACACTGAGACCTGGCTGGGGAGCATGTAGTTCAATATGCTGGAGAACTCAGCATCCCAAAATGTCTCTGACTCTTCTGAGCAGCAAAAATGACCCATTCTTCTTAACTGAAAAGGTTAACGATCTGTTCTTGGCTGTAAATGGCACAGACACTGCATCACAAGATGATCTGTTCTCCTCGAAATCTATATCTACCTCTTCTTACTGCTTTTGGGCCAATAAATAGGGTCAGCTGTCAGCATTTGGCACAAATGGTTGTCCTTAACACACCATTGCCACATACTCTGGCTCAAGACATCCTTACCTCTCAGCAAGATTATTACGAACACCTCCTAACTGGCTTCTTGTTATCATCCTTCACTTTTTACCATCTTTGCTTAACACACACACCAGCCAGAGCTGTCAACTTAAGGCTATTTTCTTCTCAAAATACTTCAGTGGTGTTCTACCTCAGAAAACAAACAAACAAACAAAAAACAACTCAAAATTCTCAAAATCGAGGAAGTGTTCTTCCTTTGATGACCCCATCCCCATACTTCTCTGATTTAAATCTTACCTCTCTTCCCTTCCTCAATCCATTCTATCCACTATGGCTTTTTAGTTAGTTTTCAAACAAGGCAAGTATGATCCCACTCTGGGACATTTATAATAGTGGACATTTATAATAGTGTATCCTTTGCCCAAATTGCAGTGCTTCAAGATATTCACATTGTTTGCCTCCTTTATCTCTTTCAACTCTTCTTTGAAATATCACCTTAGTGCATTTATCTCTGACCACCTTATTAAAATTGCAAATTCTCTCTCTCCTCTGGAACGCACTATGAAACTTGCCTGCTTTATTTTTCTCCAAAGCTTTTGTCATCTTCTACTATATAATCTATTTCATATATTTAATCTACTTTATATATTTAACCTGTGTCATATTTTTCTTTCTCTAAGGAGGTAAGCTTTACATATGCAGCTATATCTGTTTTACTCCCTTATATATCCTTCCCACTTAGAGCAATATCTGACACACAATAAGTGTTCAATTTCTAAGTGTTGAGTGAATTAATACACAAAGAATCAAAGAAAGGAAGAAAGAAAGAAAAAAGGGAAACAAATGGCAATAACAATAATTGTAGGACTAGTAGCTATATATTGCTGAAGGGCTACTAGCTGTTCTATAATTAGGCACTTTGAATCCTCTAAGTAAATGGTATCATTTCATAATTTCACAGGAAACTAAGCCTCTGGAACATCCAGTTATAACTTTAAGATCAAAGAGAAAGAGAATAACAGGATAATTTAAACCATTCCTGTCTAACTTCAGTCTCAATGGTCTTTCTATATCTCAACATTCCTTTATGAACTAAATTCCAGAGGTAACACATTCTTTTTTAGTCATTTGCTATTTCAATCAAGAGATACATAGGCATATCTACAAAGAATAAATAAATCCATTTGGTTGCAATAATATATACCGGTTAAGAGCACAGATGCTGGTATTTGATTGCACAGGTACACATTCTGGTTCCAAGAAGTACAGGTTAAATCACATTGGCATTTTTGTCCGTCTCTCTGTGGCTCAGTTTTCACACCTGTAAAAGGGTAATAATAATATCTCCCTTGTCAGTTTTTTATAAGAATGAAGTAAACTAGCACAAATAACACTTAGAATATTGATAAGCACAAATATGATGCTCACTTATATGACATAGCATTTTAATGTTTTAAAGTGTTTTCACAATGTTTTCATTAATGTATAGCAATTCCATGAGTTAGATAAGGGTAATATTTTATTTTTTGATTTGGTAGCTATTTATCATTTAATTTTGGATATGTCTAGTCTAAGCTTTAGGTGTATAAAGGTAAATAAGACAATTCCTGTCCTCAAGAACATCCCGACAAGAAAAAATATGTAGTGAAATAGATGCTTTGATAAAAGTAGCCTAAAGATATTGAGAAAATTGAAATGCACAGAGGTTAAAAAACCTGCCCAAGATTGCCCAGATAATAAGCCTTATCACTCCGTGTCCACTGTTCTTACCCAAAACATCAAGAAGAATCATTGATAAATTCATCTTGTGAGGTGGGAGGTAAAGAGTCTGAGACTCCCGTTTGCTTCTAGGAAAATGTCCAACTTCTCTTTCCATTGCTGTAAAGGACTAATGCCATTCCTTTTTCCTTCACCTGGTCTCCTGAATGATGAGCAATTGCTCAGGTTCAATTATGTTGCTAAATCATAAATAATAATTCCTTTTGCAACACCAGGGAAGTGTAAGTGGATGAAATGGTCATGAATTCTTATCTGACTGGTTCACAGAAGATTATGGTGAAGTCAACATTTTACTAAACTGGGAATTACAAAACCTGAATAAGACCTTGGGCAGATAATTTCACCTCTCTGGCCATGCTAAATGTTAGCTATTACTAATACCTTTATGATCTCTAGAATGAGTTGGATGGAAATCTCATTATGAAAAAGAAAACCAAAATAAGGCACTGCATTACCTTAGAGATTGAGTTCATTTCTATGTTGATTTTTCGCTGTCTTTTCCATCATGTCCAGTTTTGTTTGTTTCTTAGGCTATGGGCTGTGTCTAGTGCACTGCTTTGTGCAGATTACAAATTCAAAAATATTTGTTCAATGAAAGAACTGTCATCCACACACAAAAAAACATATTAGTAACTTGGTGTTTAGAAAGACATGTCTATACATCGTTAGCTCTCCCTAATCAGACATAGTCTTATCTTTTACACTCAATTCATAACACCTGCAAGTCCTTTAGCATGTTCTATTTCATTGCAAGGCGGCTTTCCCAGCAGAAAGACTGTGTTCTGCCACAGCTGCACCAATTAGTCTCCCTGCCTGAGAAGAGTGACAAAACTGATATTTTTCTGGATGAATGATAGACCTACTGGAGAGTCCACAAATCAAAATGTCAATTTTCTTTTCTCATTCAGTTTCCTTTGTGTTGTGTGTTTGTATATAATTTCTTCTACAAAAATGCCTTTGGATAGAGAAAAAAAATCTTATTTTTTCAAGTTTAAATATTGAAGCAGATCTGTGACAGATTTTGACACATTTTGGAATTACAGTTATTGCCTGTAAAGTGTGGCAACAGCATGAAGAGTTCTTTGGAAAGAATGATTTAAAAGTGCCAGTGATAACTAGAAAGAAGGCAGGCTAGTAGAAAACTAAAGGTAAAGTGTGCTCCTAATAATTATATGAAACAGAAAAATATGGACTTCCAACTCAAGCAGAAAGGTTTCAGTTCAAAATGTTTTCTGAGTATAATATTATCATTCATTTACAGTTTTGTCATAGTCTAAAGATTTTATAGTATTTGAAATTTTCGTACAAATTTAAAAGAAATACATTTTATGCTCATATGTAATTAGTTGAAAACCAATGTTAAAAATCAGATTCATTCCTCTATTTCTGTTAAAATATTTCCAGTAATTACGTTTTTGAAATAGTTTTTTGTATTGTTTTTGTTTTCATTGGCTTGCTTGTTTTTGATTCAGCTGTTTAAAAAGAGTTTTGAAGTAATATGTGGAACTTAAGGTAAAAGGTGTTTTTAAAAATCTCTACTCACAGAAATCTGAGAAAGCACATGACAAATAATAAAAGCATGAATAAGAAAGGAAATCGGAACATGAATTAATAGCTATAAATCATGAGACCCAGACAAGTTCCAGGTAAAATAAGTGAACTATGCTTAAGGTCAAGGTTACTTGACTTTAGAATATGGTAATACTTTGAGTGGCTTTTGGGGACAATCCAATATCCCCTTCTTTGAAATCTAAAATAGCATAAGAGTCACAATTCCTGGGCTGAGTTCTGATACGGGCCACCTTAGTTGTATACAAATTCTCTTCTGAAGTTTTATTCATTCTTTCCATACAAAACATCTGAAATTCCTACAGTGTATGGTGGTATGCTAGCTGCTGCTAGGAGAAAAAAAGAAAGAAAGAAAATAGCTGCACCCAATAAGCTTACCTAGTAGTGGCAGAGCTAATATGTGTATCAAATTAATTTTAAATAGGATAGAAGGAAATACATCATAAGAGATAATAATGTGCTCCAAGGGTCTAGAATAAAATATATAACAGTCAAGATGGAGGGAATGTAAAAATTCTTAAGAAGAAATATTTGAACTGGATCTTAAGTAACAGGAGATATTTGGTTATATGGAAGTAAAGAAAGAGATTACAGAAATGGAATACACAGAAGCAAGTATGTAATTTTATAAAAAGAATGTTTTGTAATTTAACTGGAGAAAAAGAAGAAGTCGTCCAGATTGCAAATGTAAACGAGAATGTGATTCTGAATGCCTGGAAACCACACCTGATCTTTCCAGAAGTGTTGTGAATAGGTTTTAAAAATGTTCTGTAAAATGTAAAATGTCATACAAATTTATGTTACTGTTATCAGACCTAAGTCTAAAAAATATGGAATGGGGTGGTATTGATAAATTTAATCTACAATTAATAGCTATTAATAAAAATATGTCATATATGATTAAATAGGAAAAATATCAATATCATAGTGAAAATGAAATATGTGAGCCTGCAGGATCTGAGTCCTGCTTTGACAGTAAGTCCTTGAATATTTTTTTTTTCAGATGGAGTCTTGCTCTGTCACCCAGCCTGGAGTGCAGTAGCATGATCTCTGCTCACTGCAACCTCCGTCTCCTGCGTTCAAGCAATTCTCTGCCTCAGCCTCCCGAGTAGCTGGGATTACAGATGTGTGCCGCCACATCTGGCTAATTTTTATATTTTTAAATGTATCTTTCAATAGGGACAAAATGAATATGAAGAAACTAAATTCTAAAAATTTCAGATTTTTTTTTCTGTGAATAAAACAGTAATTATTTTAAAGTGGCTTTTCTGATAAACAATATTTTTATTTAGTTGCACAGTATGAGTAAGCTTTCAATAATTATCATAAGCAAAAAAGAACTTCATGTAATATGCAATCATTTCTCTTTCCTATATGATGAATGAAGGAAATATTAATAAAACATTATAGGCAATATCTCTCTTTCTATTCTATACTATAGGGAATATCTATCTTTGTATTCTATACTATAGGAAGTATCTGTATGCATTCCATACTGTAGGGAGTGTATATATATATTTATGTACAGAAAACGAAAGTGGGGTACAAAAACAGCAGGCTTGGTTACAGCATGGCATTTGCCTAATTTGAACACAGATTGAACAGTTGGCCACCTGTGATTGGTTAAAGCATAGTTGCTATGATTAGATAACACTCAGCTAGTTGCTACACAAGCATACTCCTAAGTTAGGTTTTCAACTTATTTACATACCAATTTAGGTTATTATTTGTAAGAACTCAAGCATGGGACTATGGAGGCTTTCTCAGGCCAAATGTAGTCTGATTTAACAATACAGGCACAACTTGCTTTATTGCGCCTTGTAGATAGTGTGTTTTTTATAAATTGAAGGTTTGTAGCAATACTGCAAGTAGCAAGTCTATTGGCGCTATTTTTCCAACAGCATCTGCTCACTTTGTGTCTCTGTGTCAGATTTTGGTAATTCTCACAATATTTCAAACTATTAAATTATTGTTATACCTGTTATGGTGATCTGTGATTATCATCTTTGATATTACTATTGCAATTGCCTGGGGCTCAATGAACCAAGCCCATATAAGAGTGCAAACTTAATTGATGAATATTATGTATGTTCTGACTGCTCCACCAACCCAGCATTACCCCATCTCTCTCCGTCTTTTCAGGCCTCTCTTTTCCCTAAAATAGAACAATATTAAAATTATAACAATTTATAACCTTACAATGGCCTCTATGTGTTCAAACTGAAGCAAAGAGTTGCATGTCTCTCACTTAAAATCAAAAGCTAGAAATCATTAAGGTTAATGAAGAAGCCGTGCTGAAAGCTAAGATAGTCAGAAAGCCAGGCCTCTTGTGCCAAACTGTCAGCCAAACTGCAAATGCAAAGTAAAAATTCTTGAAGGAATTAGAAGTGCTACTCCAGTAAATGCACAAATTATAAGAAAGCAAAATAGCCTTATTGCTGATATAGAGAAAGTTTTAGTGGTCTGAATAAAAGATCAAACCAGCCACAACATTTTTTTCAGCCAAAGCCTAATTCAGAGCAATGCCCTAACTCTCTGTAATTCTATAAAGGCTGAAAGAGGTGAGGAAGCTGCAGACAAAAAAAATCTCAAGATAGTGGAGGCTGGTTCATGAAGTTTAAGAAAAAATTTGTCTTCATAATATACAAGTGCAAGAAGAAGAAGCATGTAATAATGTAAAAGTTTCAGTAAGTTATTCAGATTACCTAGCTAAGATCATTGATGAAAATGGCTACACTAAACAATGGATTTTGCAGGCAGAACAGTCTTATATGGGCAGTAGATGCCATGTAGAGCTTCCATAGTTAGAGAAGGGAAGTCAATGCCTGGCTTCAAGGCTTCAAAGGACAAACTGATCCTCTTATTAGGGGCTAATGCAGCTGGTGTCTTTAAGTTAAAACCAATGCTCATTTACTATTCTGAAAATTCTAGGTTCCTTAAGAATTATATTAATTCTACTCTGCCTGTGTTGTATAAATGGATCAACAAAGCCCAGATAACAGAATATCTCTTTACAACAGAATTTTTTTTGAATATTTAAAACCCACTGTTGAGACTACTGCTCAGAAAAAGAGATTCCTTTCAAAATATTACTGCTCACTGGCAAAATACCTGGTCACCTAAGAGCTCTGATGAAGGTATACAAGAAGATTGAAGTTTTCATGCCTACTAACACAACATCCATTCTTTAACCCGGGATCATGGAGTAATTTAGATATTCAAGTCTTATTATTTAAGAAATAATATTTTGTAAGGCTAAAGCTAGGGCTATCATAGGTAGCTCTTATTCCTCTGATGGATCTGGGCAAAGTAAATTTAAACCACTGGAAATAATTTATGATTCTAGATGTCATTAAGAACATTCTTAATTCATGTGAGCTGAAAATATCAACATTAACAGGAATTTACAAGAAGTTTATTTCAACCCTAATTAATGACTTTGAGGGGTTCAGACTTCAGTGGCAAAAGTAATGTCAGATGTGGTGAACATAGCAAGAGAACCAGAATCAGAAGTGGATCCTGAAGATGCAACTGAATTGCTACAATCTCATGATTCAACTTGAGTGAATGAGGAATGAGGAGTTGCTTCTTATAGATGAGTAAAAAAAGTGGTTTTTTGAGATGGAATCAGTTCCTGGAGAAGAGGCTGTGAACATTGCTGAAATGACAACAAAAAATGTAGAATATTACATAAACTTAGTTGATGAAATAGTCTCAGGGACTGAGAGGATTGATTCCAATTTTGAAAGAAGTTCTACTGTGGATAAAATTCTACCAAACAAGATCTCATGCTACAGAGAATCATGTCATGAAACAAAGAGTCAAATAATGCCACAAGCTTCACTGCTGCATTGTTTTAAGAAACTGCCACAATCACCCCAACCTTCAGCAATCACCATTCTGATCAGTCAGCAGCCATCAACTTCGACGCAAGACCCTCCATGAGCAAAATGATTATTACTTGCTGAAGCCTCAGATGATTGTTAGCATTTTTTACAATAAATTATTTTTTAAATTACAGTATGTACATTGTTTTTAGGCTTTGCACACTTAGTAAAATATGCTTTGTACACTCAGTAGATTACAGTATTGTAACAATAACTTTTGTGTGCATTGGGAAACCAAAATATTTGTGCGACTTACTTTATTGCCATGGTCTGGAATAGAACCTGCAAAATCTCTGAGGCATGCCTAAATATAGATATAAATCTCTAAGACCTTCAGTTCACTTTACTACAAAAAAAGATTGTAGGTCATAAAGATTTATAAGTGAATAGAGTTTAAGTAGCTAAATTCATGAGTACCAAAGTAATTTTATACAGTTGACCTTTGAACAACACAGGTTTGAACTGCACAATTCCTTTATACACCATTATTTTCAAGAAATCTCTCCTGCCTCCCTTTCCACCTACCTCACTGCTTCTGCCTCTGCCACCTCTGATATAGCAAAACCAACCCTTCCTTTTTCTGCTCCTCCTCATCCTATGCAATGTGAAGATAACAGACAGGGATAGAGACCTTTATGATGATCCACTTCCCCTTAATAAATACTAAATATATTTTATCTTATGATTTTTCTTAATAATATTTTTTCTCTAGCTTACTTTATTGTAAGAATATAATATATAATACATATAGCATACAAAAAAGTGAAAATTGACTGTTTATGTTATCAGTGAAGGTTTTTGTCAATAGTAGGCTACTACTAGTTAAGCTTTGGGGGAATCAAACGTTTTACATGAATTTTTGACTGTGTGGGGGCTTGTAACCCCTAACCCAAGGGTTGATCAAAGGTCAACTGTATGTTCTGTGTTTGAAACACTAAAGGGCAATATGAAATTCTCTGTACAAAAGGAGAAACTAAAGAGTAGAAAGTCCAAGGATTCTTTTTATTTCGCCAGACACCTGATTAGAAAGAACAAGCAAACCTTATCTTCAGTGCATTAAAGGAAAGGTCATTGAGCAACTTTTCATTCTCCTTTTTGCATTTTCCTGTGGTACAAGTGTCAGTTCCAGGCAAGAGCCTATCACTTGTTCTTTTATTTTATTTTTCTCTTTCACGATTGTTAGAAATCTAAAAATATCATTTTTTTTCACTTGGTTATTTCTCAAAAAAAGACACCTTTCTACCCTTTTACTCTTCTACCTTACTTCATATCCTGCGGACATATTTTTGCTATGTGATTTTTAGTTATAGTTGTTCATTTGGAAAAGGGTTAATATCAATTCTTGACCCTGTGAAATAGGAGTGAGCTACAAAGCAATGTGCCTTCATATGAGATACAGTAAAGTCAACTGAGGGAAGCCAAAGAAATTCAATCTTGGGCACTTGAAAAAATCAGCTTGCAAACAACTCATTACATTATAAATTATTTACACGTTTAGATTGCACTGTAATTTATTTACATGAAAAAGATTGTTATAAGCTGAGCAGAATCTTTGTCAATTCTCAGTACAATTTCAGAAAACATAGATATAACACACTTTGTACAGAAACATATGGCCTGGAAAAAATGTTTTTAAAATAATACAATTGTTTTAAAAAATAAAGAGAAAGAAAAAGGTGAAATTATCAGTATATTAGTATCTAGCAATTTCTCATTATATTTATTAAATACACTATGAAACTGAAAAAGTGAGATGAAAAGTATAAAAAGATAAAAATTATTAAGAAGCATTTCTCAAGTACTTCTGAGTTTAAGATAAAATAACATTGCCAAAATGGCCCAGCCACCGGCCTAAAATTGTAATTTAAGCCTATTTTTTAGTGTACTCTTCTTATTTATTATTGATGGAATTAAATATTAATTTCTATATTCTCCACTGTTTCCCCAACATATAATTATGCTTATAAACTTACTTCTGAAATTAATAACATTTATAGTCATAAAAGCAAATGCAAATATATACCCATTTCTATAACATGGTAAATGAGTCAGAATTATAAAAATGTAAATAATTAGTAACCAGTAGTATTTTGGAAGGATGTTTCAGTAAAAATTATCACAACACTCAATTTTCACTCAAGGGATTTTTTTGGGGGGGAATAGACTGAAGAAGGTATCTGGCAGAATGAAAGGAATACGATTTTAGAATAGGGCATAGTATAACAATTCGAGTTCCAAGTGACAAAACTAAAAGAAATGGATTTTTAAAACAGTCAAATAAACTAGTGGCAGGCAGTGTAAAATTACATATGGAAGAAGTAGCAACCTCTAATCTATTGTTTTAGCTTCAAAGGGAAAAAATGAATGGCGGGGGAAAGGAAGGTCAGACTCCTACTTGGAGTGCCAGCACCAGCCATCGGGAGAACTGAAGTGCTACCTGCTCCTCCCAGGTGGGGGTGGAAGGTTAGCTCCTTGTTCTTTTTACCAATACCACTTGTCTGAGTGCCGCCACCTATTTTGCTGGGGAAGGGATGGGGTGGAATGTCAGCTCTCTGCTCTTTCTCACTGAAACCATGGGGCAGTTGGGTTCCCTTGGTGTTTGGCTGTAGGCGGCTGGGTATTTCCAAAATGATTTTCTGTTCTGTTAGGTCAGTTCAGGGAACAAGCTTAGCTTGAAATTTATTTTCTTGGCTTTGCCTATTGGAGGTTCTGGGTTGGAATCTTCTGCAGTACCCTGTCTAGGATATATGAGGGGCAATAAAGAAACCAAAGGACCCACTGTGTCATTCCTTGAGAACCAAGGTCTCTAGACAGTCTACATTGTCAGCTCCACCTTTCAGAGTCTTTCTATACTTGTTTGTTGTGTTATGTCCAGAGAGTTTTGGTTGCAACAGGAATAACCTAGAAGCAATGTGTCTACTCCATTTTGACTGAAAATGGAAGTACAAATCATTCCTTGTTATGTTCATCATACTTTAGGTGTTTCCTCTTCCTTTCAAAACTTCCTTTAGAAATGCAGATTTCCATGCTCATGGGCACTCCATGGTATGTATATGGGAGACTCTCATGATAATGATCATTTCAAAGACCTCAGGTCAATTACAGTCTTATTCCTTCCTACTCTGCCAGTTCTGTGCCAAGTGGCCTGTTCATACTTGACTCTATTCTGAAATGTCACTGAGAATTTTTGTATTGCTGGTCTCCTTTCACAACTATATCTAATGAATTAATTTCATTATTCCAGCAGGTTCTCTGCATGAAAATAAGAAAGCTTAACAAGTGTCTGTGTTGCCAAATGGTCTCAGTATGTGACAGATTATGAGAATGCCTAGACTTTGTTTATGAGTTTGCAAATTTTCAATTCATATGGGTCCTTAGGAAATTACTTACATCTCAATGTAAAATAAAATTACAAAATTCCATAAAAAATGCAGATTTCCAAACTAACGTTTCCTTTTCTGTGGAAATGAATTTTGAGTATGTGCCTGAGAATGTACAGATATTAGACAAAGCACTATCTGTAGTTTAGGATCCATACTCTTTTTTTATTTTCCTCTACAGAGCTATTTTCAAGATTATACAATAATGATTCAGAGAATAAGGAATTTGACAAATGTCACATACCTTAACAGTGACTGAGCCTAGATTTTCTTTTCTTTTCCTTTTTTTTCTTTTCTTTTCTTTTTTTTTTTTTTTTTAGAGTCTCACTCTTGTCACCCAGGCTGGAGTGCAGTGGCGCCATCTCAGCTCACTGCAATTGCAACTTTCGCCTCTCAGGTTCAAGCGATTCTTGTGCCTTAGCCTCCCAAGTAGCTGGGATTACAGATGTATATTTTTAGCAGAGACTGCGTTTCGCCATATTGTCCAGGCTGGTCTCAAACTCCTGGCCTCCTCTGCCTCCCAAAGCGCTGAGATTATAGGCGTGAGCCACCGTGCCCTGCCAAGTCCAGAGTTTAAGCAAGTCTTGTGGCTTGTGAGATTCCAAATCTGTTTTTTTGTTTTTATGTTTTTAAATTTCTGCACTTTATTTTCTTTCATGAAAGGAATGATTGCTTTGCATTTCATTGCTGCTAGGTCATGAGTTTTTTAGTGAAGGAAGGATCAGTCTCAATCATCTTTTTATGTTTTGTGCTTAACACATACTCAAGATTTAATAGAGTTTGTTTCTTAAATAAGTGCTAATTTGAGACCACTTTAAAAAATTAAAAAAAAAATAAAGTCAAAATGCTTAGAGATCAAAGAGTACCCTGGAAAGTAATAAAAGAGAAATACTTCTTTGTAAAAGGAATTTTTTTCCATATAAAAAAGAAACAGAACTTAAAGATTCTTATAAAGAGAATAAAAAAGAGATTTCAAATAAATGTAAAATAAGAGCAACTTAACCTGAGACTAGAACATGAAGGGGATTATTAAATCATCTTCTTTCAGCTTTATCTGCAGGAAGTCATCAGTTAAATATGCCAGATGAAGAGTTTGTGATGGAGAACACTTGCTGGATCAAAACCAAGAATGAAAGGTACACTTACGATTTATGACAGATGTTTATCATGTGCTTTTCAATTTAAAGGAGGAAAAAATCCTAAACATGTCCAGATTGCCAAAAAGTTTTGTTTTTCACATAAACAAATATATCTAGAGATGAAGCAAGGTTCAACATCAAGAGACTTTTTAAAAAACTTTTGTTCAATGGGAGAAATATAAGTATACTTGAACTTCTTTTAAAAACTGCAGCTAAGCAAGAAACAGTGTGAACATTTTTTTGACCTTTCCCCAAATAGAAGATGGAACAAAATACTAAAACATTCTTCAAACACAATTTTACCTAAAAATTATTTCATGAAAGAGATGGGAGAAAAATGATGATAAACATTAGCTCTGAAAAAAAAGTGAATATTTGATATCTGCAGATAGCAATTTTCCTTTAGAAAATTTAGTGATGAGCAGTAGGGAGAGAATATCACATAAATGAGATAGCTGCAGAAACTGATGGTGTCTTTTGATCTTCAGAATATTTAATTTAATTTAGTGAAAATAAAATTGCCCTAAAATTATTTTCATAAATTTTACATATATTTATGAAGTAAATATTTCCATATTTATTTTTATGTCTGTAGCGTATATATTCTATTTATTACAAATGTATGTATTTGTATAGGGTAAGCATCTTTACTTTTATCTGTAAGCAGGGATCCTGGCTAGACAAAATATGGTATCTACTTAGGCTGGCTGATATGGAAATTGGTAACACCCCTTTTTACAACTAATTAACTGAAACCTTTTATTAATGTGGAGCCTGAAACAGTCAGGAGGAGGAAGAATTTATTCATAGATACAACAATGGCTGCTATATAAAGATGAGAGCTGGGAATCAGACTGAGTACACATAGTTTGAAAGTCAGAATGGAATTAGGTTTCACCTATAGCCTGGTAGATACTTGAATCCAATAAAACTCAGCTCTTTGAGCTGGGAGTATGAGTGTTAATTAAAATAAGTTCTGCACATGTAAACCAGAACTTAAAGTATAATAAAAAATAAGGCAGATTTGACTCCATTTACTTCATTTTTACTGTAATTTATTTTCTACATTTTCTTCCATCCGTATAATGGTGAAGGTGGCTGAAAACAGCATTCATAGTGTATGCTCACAGCTATTAATTTATTCATTTTGCCAAAACAAAGAGAACCCTAGTTATTGTACATTTGAAACTATCATTGTTTTAAAAAGAATCATTAGGTACTAAATCATGGAAATTGTTAGAGCTGGAAGTGAATATAGAAACATTATTTGATTTTATTTGATATTTTTCAAATTTAACTTCTATTAAATAAATGAGCTACCTAATCAAGGTTTTCTGCCAGTGTAGTTGTATTTATGATTATTCTCAATGTCATGATAACAATAATCAAATATTCTGCTAAATTTTATGTACATAAAATAGTATTTTCTAAATTAGAAAAAGTATAATTAGAAAAAATGTTCAATTTTAAAATTAAAATATATCGTGCTAAAAAGGATTACACAGGCATATTAGATTAATGTTAATTTCTTTTTTTGGAAGTATAGTATAAATATAATATATTTTAAAACTGAAATATTTATCAGATTTTGGAAATATTTTGAATTTCAATTCCCACTAGTCGTTTAGAATAAAAGTGTCAGTGTCCATGAAAAAGGTATCTGTTTAATCTGCTGAGACTGAAGAATTGCAAAGCTGTACTCCTTTTTAAACGTAGGTGTGCCTATGACACCTTGCAGTGAAGGAAGCTGTACCTATAGCAGATAATTCTATTAGGCAAAATGTTTTGATAAAGGCTGTGATTTGATGAAAGTTTCTTATGAAACCGATAAAGGATAACCCACAAAATAATTTTCATTCAAATTCTGTGCAACTGAACCATATTTAAATGAATAATTTGTGCTTTCTAATTAATCATGCTCAAAAAGTCTATTCAGCACATACTGGTGTTCTTTCAACCTGCATGCTTATTAATGAAATGCAAGAGAGTAAATAAATAAAAATATGATTGTATTGATCTGTTGAATCAAAGAAAATCTAAAGATCAACTGTACTCTATTATTTCCATGTTGCTCAGATCCATGCCAGGGATTTGTTTGGTTAATGATCAGTTGATATTTTAAGTTCATATTTTAACCTAAACTGAGAGTTTCATATTTAAACCTAAACTTTCTTTTTCTTTTTTTTTTTTAAGTTCCAGTACAATTAGAATGTTTAGCACTAGCATGAAATTTGACGTTACATTAAATGACAAAAGGATCTTGTTTCCTAAAAGTCAGGTACTCTAACATGAACGTAGCATGTTCTGGGAGTAGAGTCAAATTTGAGGGATTTGGCATTAATACTTGAAGGTTACCCAGTGTATGCTTTAGCCATTTCAGTCATTCTCCTGAAGTGATGGCTTACAATTGTTCACCTTAAAGAAATGACACATAAATGTTTTACACTTAATACTGTCTATACAGGAATTGTATTTCAATTGATTGGGTGAACTAAAATAAATTTGAGAAGAATGTTGAAAAGTGAAGCGTTATTCTATCTCTAAAGTTCTTTGAAGCACTAAAATTCCAGAGTTCTGTGGTAATCCACCTAGGGCACAGAATTCAGGTTTCTGACATTTTAGCTGTACTTGTCATTATTCATGTCCTGTCAAAAATCTTATAGCTCAGATAATCTGATAAATAACAGTGTTGGCAGAAATACAGTGTTTTTTTTAATTCCTTTATTCACTGAGATCATTCTAGAATACACAATAGTTTGGCAATGCAAGTGATAAAAACCAGATATGTTGAGCGACCTATTGGTATGGATTAATTTTATCTAGTTTTCCTCCCTAAACTTGGCAGCTACTTTTGACATGTCTTAAGTTACTCCATCAAGAATAAAGAATAATTTGTGGCATATTCAACCACTAAATTTTAATTGACTATGCATAACATTGATTCTCATGTCTTTGTGGAATAAACCACGACATACAGATATAAATTTCTGTGGTGGTGGTTTGGTTTATTTCACACAGGCAGTCCAAAAGAATGGTTTATCTGTTTCAAATTAGAAATTAGATAACCAATTTTAATCTTTTTAATAATATAGAGATTTAGTATTTTCAAAGATAAACAAATGAACAAGGAATTAAGTTTGATCCAACACAACGATTTAAGCTAATAATAGAATTAAGCAAGCCAATATTATATAGCTAGACAGTAATAAAGGGGGAGTTGTTTAGTGGCTGTAGGAGCTCATGACAAAGTTATCCTCCAAAAATAGAAAAAAATGAGGAAACAAGAAGAGAAGCAATATAGCAACTACCAACAAAATTAACTGGCTTAGTTTTTTTTTTTTTTTTGTATAAAATTGAGGGCTTAGTGATATGTGTGGCTCAGGGGGAGATCAGTCCTGGTGGCATATGGCAATTTGACCAAATCAGACATAGTAGGGCATTCTTGATCATCTTCAAATACGAGGGCATATAGAAAATATGGGTAGCTTAATATGCACCCCAAGATCTCATAGATCCACTTAGAAAGGGGAATAAAACCCAAACTAAAGCTGCCAAAGATTTAACAATATCTATAATTTAGGCACAATTTTGGCATATGTTATATGTATATGTAGTATTTTCTTTCTTACATTAAACCTATCAAGGTAATTTTGTGGTATGTCTGCTACATTTGAGAAATTCCAAGGAGTGTTTGAAAAATGTGCATTCTCCAATTAATACTTTATGTGGCTGAATAAAAATTTGCATCAGTAGGTATGCTACAAATACTACTTTGAAGATTCAGAGGCTGATTGGGAGAAAAATAGCCATTCTCTATCTTGTAGTTTAATGGCGTAAGCCTTGAAAATTGAGGTCTTAATTTAGCCAACTTTTCAGCGCTAGTTTCAACACTAAACATCTGCAAAACTACTCTTGTAACCACTAAATTGTATGTGTATATATACACTAAATTTACATAAACACAGCTATATGTATATAGCTAATTTATTTTTCAGAATTTTGTTGTAATCCATGTCTCTGGAGGTTAGGACAAGTGTTTTTAAATGTCACTAATACAAATTTACCACATTCTAAAAATCAGACCCTAACCAGACCAAAAATCAGGTTAGTTTTGTATACCCTCACTCCCAGGGAAGCTTGGAATAAGTCTGTCTTTGTTTTCAAGTGCATTCTATATTCACAGTAAGGTTTTCTCCTAAGGTTAACAAACCTGGGAGTGAACTCAGGCAAGCTTTGGTTGAACTCGTTCTGAGTATTCAGCAATTTCTTCACAATAACAAGTTGGAACATGGAAATGTAAGTTATGTGGTTACCTCCGTTAAAATTCCAGTTACTGATTGATTTCAAACGTGGAGACTTCAGTGGAAGATTTGCTCTATGTGTTTGGACAAATCTTCTCTGGGAAAGACACAATTTAAATGAAATCATTACACATCATGATTGAAACCACTAGTCAGGAAGACTTGTAATGAATGCTATGTGAAAAAAATGAATATGTGTAGCTGGGTACAACTTCAATGTATTTTTCTCATAGTTCAGATGCAGATATTTTACATTAGGAGGTACAGACTTTGTAAAGCAGTGATTGTATTGTTTTGTGTTACATCTGTCATTACATTAGAAAACCATTTGGCGGGTTTAGACATGCTCACAATAAATGGAATCATCTCTTAGTGCTCATGTCGTACCAACATAGTCACTTGCTTAATGATTACATTTTTACTTTTTATTTCCTCTAATAGATTCTAAGTAACAGAGGACAGTATGTCTTTGAATTATTCTTATTTTTATGTAGGTATTATATAAGAAGCATTGGTGATTGAGACAAAATCTTTCTTATTTTCTTTGTATTACCAGGCATATAACTTGGTAGACAAAAATTGAAACAATTCTCACGTCAGTAAATTTTGGATTTTTATTTTTGATTTTTCAGTGAATGTCTGTTTCTATCTAAAACAATATATCTGAGAGCACAGAATTTAGCATCTTTGCTCAGTGTGTGTCTCTAGTGCCCTGCATAGTGCTTAGCACGTAGTAGCTGTTAGCTAAATATTTAATGAGTAAATTGAATGAATATATCCCCATATTTCCTTTATTCATAACTCTGTCAATAAAGAAATGCTATTAAGATGTCTCAATGTAGTTATAGAGCAGATTTTAGCATTTGACGGTTCTAGAATTAGTTAACATATATGCTAAGTTGCTATTAAAAGAAGTTTGAAAATGGTGACTTAGTAAGATAAAGTTTTATTTGTTTTTCATGCAAATGTTCTGGGATGACAGGGTTTGCTCTTCTTTCAATGTCATTTAGAGACTAAATCTTATCATAGCTGCAATTGATAAACTTTAAAAAGATCAAACATTAGATATTTCATCAAATGTTTCTTTAAATATATTTGCCAGTGAATAAGTTCTATACAGTATTGGCCTCTCAAAATTTTTGTTTAACTTTTGTTTCAAACTTTTAAAAAACTGTTAAAAGCAACATTGTTTAAATAAAAAAGCTTTAGCGTAGGTCAGTCTTCAAAAATAGATGAACTATAAATAGGATAATTACACTTAATCTGTATATACACACACATATAACTTGGTCTACAAAAAATCTTTGAATAGTATGTTGACAGTGATTACCTCTGGGAATTGGATTTATTTAAGGCTGTTCTTTGAACATTATAGATTTCTGTAATGTATGAATTTTAAGAAGCTTCAGTATGACTTCGGAAATCTGAAAAATATATTTAAAGAAGATAAAATTTTGAAGCAATAGTCCTTTTATGATAATGCATATTTTAAACATTTGTGGCAGAGCAAAGGAATTATGCCAAAAAACAAAAATCTCCAAAGGTTTTGGCATTAAAAATCTACCTTCAAAAAGAAATTTAAGAAATATGAAAATAGTAGTGAAATCATTACTTTTCAGAAAACCAGTGTGTTATTAAAATTTTAAAAGATAGTAAAGTGAAATATGTTATTAATGCTGTTTTTAAATCTCAAAGAATAGTGACCATAAATGTGGAACCTGTTTTGAAATGGCTATAAAAATAATGAAACATTAAATGAAACTATAGCCAAAAATGTGTCAATTTTTACATACTTGATGCAAAAAATGATCCCCAACTTCAATCTGAAAAGAATTGTGAAAAGTTCAATTTCATCTATAAGAGAATCAATTTAATCAATCTTGACTCTTTGTTTATTCAACATTGCCTTCACAATAATGTTCCATGAAATTCCAAATTATTGCATACTTATTTGACCCAACTAATCATTGCAGGATGTACAAAAGATTTATTTTCCTAAAGTTTCTCAAAAAATGTTCAAGTAAATATCATATATGGGAGAGGGAAGAAAAGAGTCTGGCAATAAATATATTGAAGAAAAATTACTAATGATTTAATTGAACCTTAAGAATTCAATTGTATTAGAAAAGTATTTTCTACTTCAGCTGAAAAACACAATATGCTTTATTCATTTGGTTTAATCAATAAATATTTGCACTTTAGTTGAAGTTTTACACTTTATATTTCAAATTTTACCTAATAAGAATTAAATATTACTTTCAGGGTATTATCTAGGTGAGGTATATGACTTAGTATGCAAAAAGTTTTTGAGAAATTGCTGTAATGACAATAAAAATGTATATGTTCACTTCCGAATAATATAGCAAAGATTCTGCTATTATCTTATTTACAAAACATAAAACTAAATTCCTTCACAATGTTTCTTTTAATCCTCATGAACAACCTATAAGTAAAATATCACCATTTTACAGATGAAGAAACTATTTCAAAGTCCTGTTGCTAGAATAAAGTTGCAATTTGAACCTAAGCAGCAATCTGACTTGACACTCTAATCAATAAATTACCACATTATAAAGCTGGCATATATCTGAGTTATTTGTAATATACTAGCACCCTTTCTTCTGGGCCTCCCAAAATTTCAGTAATGATATGTCTGTAATATGGTTATTTGCATAGTATAGATCCTAGAGTCTTCCATTAGCACCTTCCTAATCATATCTACCTCTTTCCCCACTAAACGATTCAATTGCCTGAAATTTGTAATAAGCATTTCTTATGTTTCTTTACAGTTTAGTGGTCTAACTATGCCTCCCTAGACATTATCCTTTAGTCTAACACATTTCACTATTTCTTTTTGTTGAGTCTCTACAACCCCCCATTCATCCTTTTCTTTTCCTATTTTCATTTTATTTTACTTTTTCAACTTTTGTTTTAGAATTGTGCAAGTTTCTAACACAGGTATATTGTGTGATGCTGAGGTTTGGAGTGTGAATGAATCCATCATCCAGGTAGTGAGCACAGTACCCAATAGGTAGTTTTTCAGCCCGTGCCCCATTCCCTCTCTCTTCTCTCTAGTTGTCTGCAGTTTCTATTGTTCTCGTCTTTATGTCCACGTGTACTCAATGTTTATCTCCCACTTATAAGTGAATACATGTATATTTTGCTTTCTGTTCTTCCATTAATTCACTTTGGATAATGGCCTCCAACAGCATCCACTTTGCTGCAAAAGACATGATTTCATTCTTTATATGGCTGCATAGTATTCCATGGTGTGTATGTACTACATTTTCTTGATCCAGTCCACCATTGTTGGGCACCTTGGTTGATTCCATGTCTTTGCTATTGTGAATAGTGCTGTGATGAACACATGTGTGCATGTGTCTTTTTTATAGAAAGATTTATTTTCCTTTAGGTATATACCCAGAAATGGGATTCCTGGGTCGAATGGTAGTTCAACTCTTATTCTTTGAAGAATCTCCAAATTGCCCTCCTCAGTGGCTGGACTAATTTATATTCCCACCAACAGTGTATTAAGTGTTCCCTTTTCCTTACAATTACAGTCATATATTGCTAAATGACAGTGATGTGTTCTGAAAAATGTGTCGTTAGGTTATTTCATCATTGTGTGGAGCATCATAAAGTGTCCTTACAAAAAACTAGATGGAATATCCCACTACACACCTAAGTATATAGTAGAGCCTTTTGCTCTTAAACTACAAACCTGTGCAGCATATCATTGCACTGAATACTGTAGGCAAAAATATCATTGTATAAAACAAATGTCTAAACACAGAAAAAGTACAGTAAAACTGTAGTAAAACTACATTATAAACTTATGAGACCACAGTTGTACATGCTGTACATGACTGGAATATCATTCTTTGATGCATGAATGTAATTTGTTGAAGAACACAGGCTATTTGACTTGTAGAGTTTTCCAAGTTTGGATTTTAATGGTTTCATGTTTTTATTTCCCCTATATTTCCTGCAAATGGGAGGATTGGTCCAGATTTAAAGTCACTTGGATCTGACAATTTTATTTAGATAAAATAGATAATATTTAGATAAAATAGATAATGTTGATAATGTTTTCTTTCATCAGGATTTATGTAATATCTGGTTGTCTCACTTGTTATAATGTCAGCATCTATTTTTGTTTAATACCTAGATTAATACATTTAGCATGAGTTCAAAAGTTGTGATATTTTGTTTATCATTTCTTTTAAAATTATTTTAAAAAGAGAATAATTTTAAAAAGAGATTTTATTCTCTTTCCGATATTTGGTTACCCAGAGGTACAGTACATCTAGTTCAGACAATATGAATGTTTTCCCTTTACTTATGAGTTATCAAGAACAAATAATAAATTTGTTCACCTTAAAAGTGAATAGTCAGGGTGGAGAGGCCAAGATGGCTCATTAGCAGCAGCTGTGGTCGTGGCTGTCATGGAGAGGATCCATTGGGAGTGGCATGGAGCCAGGGGAGCCCCTAGCCCCAGTCAAGGGGGGCAGTGAGTGATTGTGAGACCCCGCCCAGGAAACCATGCTTTTCTCACAGATCTTTGCAATCCACTGAGACCATGCCACCAGGGCCTTGGGTCCAAAGCACAGAGCTGTGCAGTCTCGGCAGAGTGACAGCTTGCTCATGCATGCAGGGAGACTCAGGAGTTCGCATACTCTGGCCCTGGGAATTCTGGCAAGGTGGGAGAGCTATCCATGCCTCCCCTAGGATGGAAGCTGAGTCCAGGGAGCCAAGCAGCATTGTTCTGTGGGCCCCATTCACACAGCATCTCACAAGTTAAGACCCACTGGCTTGGAATTCCAGCCAGACAGTGGCAGCAGGCTGGAGACTGCCTGAGACAGGCCGAGTTGGAGGGGGCAGGTGGGGCGAGGCAGGGCAGCTGCCATCTCTGCAGTTCCAGTCTATTCTAGTTTGCTGGTTCCTCCCTAGCAGTCTGGACCAGGAGGAGTTCCCCATAACGCAGCACAACTGCTCTGCCAGATCATGGCCAGTCTGCTTCTTTAAGAGGAACCCCAGTACATCCCTCCTCACTGGACAGGGCCTCCCTGTGGGAGTGTCAGCAACTCCAGTCAGGGTTATATGGACAGAACTCTGATCTTTGCCTGGGATGGAGTCCCCAGGGGAAGGTGCAGCTACCTACTCTGTGGTTCAGCTGATGTAGCCTTTCCAGCCTGCTGGCTCTGGAGAGTCCAGGTGATATGAGCAAAGTGGATTACCCCCAACACAGCACACCTGCTCTGCCAAGGGGCAGCTAGACTGCCTCTTTAAGTAGGTCCCTGATGCCATTCCTCCTGACTGGGTGAGACCTCCCAGCAGGGGTCTCCAGACACCTCCTGATGCATTTGGGCCAGCATCAGGTTGGTTCCCCCTGGGAGGGAGATCCCAGAGGAAGGAGAAGCCTTCCCTGGTGATACTTCCAGATGTAGGAGGAACTGAGACAACTAGGGTCTGAAGTGGACCCCCAGCAAACCACAATAGCCCTACAGAAGAGTGGCCTGACTGTTAAAAGAAAACAAACAGAAAGCAACAACAACAACAACATCAACTAAAAAATTCCCCACAAAAACCCCATTCAAATTTCAGCAACCTCAAAGATTGAAGGCTCACAAAGATGAGAAACAAAAAAAATGGGAACATGCTGAAAACTCAAAAAGCCAGGTCCCACTTCTCCTCCAAAAGACCAAAACACCTCTCTGGCAAGGACACAGAACTGGGCAGAGGCTGAGATCACTGAATTGACAGAAGCAGACTTCAGAAGGTGGGTGTATTAGTCCGTTCTCATGCTGCTGATAAAGACATACCCAAGACTGGGTAATTTATAAAAGAAAGAGGTTTAATGGACTCACGGTTCAGCATGGCTGAGGAGGCCTCACCTTCATGATAGAAGGCAAAGGAGAAGGAAACGCATGTCTTACATGGTGGCATGCAAAAGGGCATGTGCAGGGGAACTCCCTTTATAAAACCATCAGATCTCATGAGACTTACTCATCAGCACAAGAACAGAATGGGAAAAACTCACCCCCTTGATTTGATTACTTCCCCCAAGGTCCCTCTCATGACATGCAGTGATTATTACAATTCAAGATGAGATTTGTGTGGGGACACAGAGCCAAACTACATGAATGGGTAATACAAACTTTGCTGAGCAAAAGAAGAATGTTCTAACAAAACACAAAGAATCTAAGAACCATGATAAAATAATACAGGAGTTGATAACCAGAATAGCCAGCTATTCTATTCTTCTTAGAGAAGAACATAACTGACCTGATGCAGCTGAAAAACACAACATGAGCACTTCACGATGCGAACACAAGCATCAGTAGCTGAACACACTAAATGGAGGAAAGGATCTCAGAGCTTGAAGACTATCTTGCTGACATAGGACAGGCAGACAAGTTAGAGAAAAACAATGAAAAGTAACAAAGAAAACCTCCAAGAATTATGGAATTATATAAAAGGACCAAACTTGCAACTGACTTGGGTAACTGAAACAAATGGAGAAAATGAAACCAAGTTGGAAAATATACTTAAGGATGTCATCCAGGAGAAACTTCTCCAGATAGCAACACAGGCCAGAATTCAAATTCAGGAAATCCAGAGAACCTCAGTAAGATACTCCATGAGAAGATCCATCCCAAGAAACATAATCATCAGATTCTCCAAGGTCAAAATGAAAGAAAAAATGTTAAGCACAGCCAGAGAGAAAGGCCAGATCACCTACAAAGAGAAGTCCATCAGACTAACAGTGGACCTCTCAGTGGAAACTCTATAAACCAGAAGAGATTGAGGGCCAATAATCAACATTCCTAAATAAAAGAATTTTGAGCTCAGAATTTCATATTTGTCCAAACTAAGCTTTGTAAGTGAAGGAAAAATAAGATCCTTTTCTGACAAGCAAATGCCAAGTCAATTTGTCAACACTAGGCCTTTCTTGCAAGAGCTCCTGAAGGAAGCATTAAATATGGAAAGGAAAATCTGTTACAAAAACACACTGAAGTACACAGGCCGGTGAAGCAACCACATAAACAAGTCTGCAAAATAACCAACCACTATCATGATGGCAGGATGAAATTCACATGTAACAATATTAACCTTAAATATAAGTGGGCTAAATTCCCTAATGAAAAGACATAGAATTGAAAGCTGGATAAAGAGTCAAGACTCATTGATATGCTTGGGTCTTTAAGAGACCCATCTCATGTGCAAAGACACACATAGGCTAAAAATAAAGGGATGGAGGAAAATTTACCAAGCAAATGAAAAACAGCAGCAACAAAAAAGCGGGAATCACAATTCTATTTTCTGACAAAACAGACTTTAACCTAACAAAGATCAAAAAAGACAAAGAAGGGCATTATAAAATGTTAAAGATTTCAACTTCAATTTGATAAGAAGAGCTAAATATTGTAAACAGATATGCACCCAGTACAGGAGCACCCAGATTCATAAATCAAGTTCTTAGAGACCTGCAAAGAGACTTAGACTCCCACACAATAATAGTGGAGACTTTAGCACCCCACTGAGAATATCAGACAGATTATTGAGACAGAAAATTACCAAAAATATTCAGGACCTGAACTCAGCTATGGATCAAGTGGATCTGATTGATACCTACAGACCTCTCCACCCCAAAGCACAGAATATACATTCTTCTTATCACCACATAACACTTACTCTAAAATTGATCTCATAATTGGAAGTAAAACACTCCTCAGCCAATGTAAAAGAACTGAAATCATAGCAAACAGTTTCTTAAATTAGAACTCAAGATTAAGAAACCCACTAAAAAACACACAACTACATGAAAATTGAGCAACCTCCTCCTGAATGACTCTCGGGTAAATAATGAAATTAAGGCAGAACTTAAGAAGTTTGAAATTAATGAGAACAAAGACACAATGTACCAGAATCACTGGAATGCAGCTGAAACAGAGGGAAATTTATAGCACAAAATGCCCATATCAAAAAGCTAGAAAGATCTCAAATCAACAACCTAACATTACAACTAAAAGAACTAGAGAACCAACAGCAAGCAAACCCCAATGCTAGCAGAAGACAAGAAATAAACAAGAGCAGAACTGAAGGAGCTAGAGACATAAAATACCATTCAAAAAAATCAATGAATCCAGGAGGTGATTATTTTTAAAATTAATAAAATAGACTGCTAGCTATACTAATAAAGAAAAAAAGAGAGAAGAATCAAATAGACACAATCAGAAATGTTAGGGCGGATATCACCACTGACCACTGCTTCCAGCTTTTTCCCATTCAATATGATATTGGCTGTGTGTTTGTCATATAGGGCTTTTATTATTTTGAGGTATGTTCCTTCAATACCTAGTTTATTGAGAGTTTTTAATATGAAAGGATGTTGAATTTTATTGAAGGCTTTTTCAGCATCTATTGAGATAACCATGTCATTTGTCTTTGGTTCTCTTTTTGTGATCAATTGCATTTATTGATTTGGTTTGCTGGTATTTTATTGAAGATTTTTACATTGATGCTCCCACTCTGTGGAATGCTGTTGGTATCCATGCTGTGGACAGAAATACAAGCAACAATCAGATAATACTATAAACACTTCTATGCACATAAACTAGAAAATCTAGAAGAAGTAGATAAATTCCTGTATATGTACACATTCTCAATACTGAACTGGAAAGAAATTGAATCCCTGAATAGACCAATAATAAGTTCTGAAATTGAGGCAGTAATAAATAGCCTACCAACCAAAAAAAGCCCAGGACAAGATGGATTTATAGCTGAATTCTAACATAGGCACAAAGAAGAGCTGGTACTATTTCTACTGAAACTATTCCAAAAAATTGAAGAGAAGTGACTCCTCTTTAACTCATTCTATGGGAAAGCATCATCCTGACACCAAAACCTGGCACATATACAACAAAAAAAGAAACTTCAGGCCAATATTTCTGATGAATATTGATGCAAAATACTCAATAAAATACTGGCAAACCGAATCCAGCAGCACATTAAAAAGCTTATCCACCATGATCAAGTTGGCTTCATCCTGGGATGCAAGGCTGGTTTAACATACACAAATCAATAAATGCAATTCATCACAAAAACAGACCCAGAGACAAAATCCACATGGTTATCACAATAGATGCAGAAAAAAGCCTTCAATAAAATTCAACATCCCTTCATTTAAAAAACTCTCAATAAACTAGGTATTGAAGGAACATACCTCAAAATAGTAAGAACCATATATGACAAACCTACAGGCAATATCATACTGAATGGGCAAAAGCTGGAAGCATTCCCTTTGATAACCAGTACAAGACAAGGATGCCCCCTCCCATAACTCCTATTCAAGTTCTGGCCAGGGCAAACAGGCAAGAGAAAGAAAGAAACTGTATTCAAATAGGAAGAGAGGAAGTCAAATAATCTTTGCAGCTGACATGATCTTAACCTGATAAGCAATTTCTGCAAAGTCTCAGATTACAAAATCAATGTGCAAAAATTGCTAGCATTCTTAAACACTAGCCACAGGCAAGCAGAGAGACAAATCATGAATGAACTCCCATTCACAATTGCTACAAAGAGAATAAAATACCTAGGAATATGGCTAACAAGGGAAGTGAAGGACTTCTTCACCGAGAACTACAAACCACTGCTCATAGAAATCAGAGAAGACACAAACAAATGGAAAAACAATCCACGCTCATGGATAGAATCAATATCATGAAAATAGTCATACTGCCAGAAGTAATTTATAGATTCAATATTATTCCCATTAAACTAACATTGACATTCTTCACATAATTAGAAAAAAACTGTTTAAAAATTCATATGGCACCAAAAAAGAGCCCAGAAAGCCAAGACAATCCTAAGCAAAAATAACAAAACTGTAGGCATAATGCTACCCAACTTCAAACTATACTCCAAGGCTACAATAACCAAAACAGAATGTTACTGATACAGAAACAGACATATAGACCCATAGAACAGAATAAACAACTCAGAAATAAGCCTGCACACCTACAACCAACTGATCTTCAACAAACCTGACAAAAACAAGCAATGGGGAAATGATTCCCTATTTAATAAATGGTAATTGGAGAACTGGCTAGCCATATGCAGAAAATTGAAACTGGACCCCTTCCTTAGATCTTATACAAAAAATAACTCAAGATGGATTAAACATTTAAATGTAAAACCAAAAACTATAAAAACCCTAGACAACAATCTAGGCAATAGCATTGAAGTCATAGGCATAGGCAAAGATTTCATGCTGAAAACACCAAAAGCAATTGCAACAAAAGCAAAATTTGACAAATAAGATCTAATTAAACTAAAGAACTTCTGCACAGCAAAAGAAACTATCATCAGAGTGAACAGAAAACCCGCAGATGGGAAAAATTTCTGCCATCTATCCATCGGACAAAGGTCTAATATCCAGAGTCTACAAGGAACTTAAACAAATTTACACACACACACACACACACACCCAAACAACCCCATTAAAAAGTGGGCAAAGGACATGTACGGACACTTCTCAAAAGAAGACATTTATGTGGCCAACAAACATACGAAAAAATGCTCAACATCACTAATCATTAGAGAAATAAAAAATCAAAACCACAATGAGATACCATCTGACGGCAATGGGAATGGTCAAGAAGCAGCAAATGCTGGCTAGGCTGTGGAAAAAAGGAACAATTTTATGCTGTTGGTGAAAGTGTAAGTTAGTTCAATCATTGTGAAAGACAGTACGATAATTCCCTAAAGATCTAGAGGCAGAAATATGAATACCATGCAACCTAGCAATTCCATTACTGGGTATATACCTGAAGAAATATAATTCATTCTATTATAAAGATACATACGTACATATTCATTGCAGCCCTATTTACAATAGCAAAGACATGGAATTAACCCAAATGTTCATTAATGATAGACTAGATAAAGAAAATGTGGTACATATACATCATTGAATACTATGCAGTCATAAAAAGGAATGAGATCATGTCCTTTGCAGGGACACTAATGGACCTGGAAGCTGTTATCCTTAGCAAACTAATGCAGGAACACAAAACCAAACACTGCATGTTTTTACTTACAAGTGGGAGCCGAATGATGAGAACACATGGACACATGGGGAGGAACAACACACGCTGGGGCCTCTCCAGTCGGGGGTGGCAGGAGAGTATCAAGAATAATAGCTAATGGATGCTGGGCTTAATACCCATGTGATGTGTTGATCGTGCAGCAAACCACCATGACACACGTTTACCTATGTACCAAACCTCCACATCCTGCACATGTACCCCAGAACTTGTTATAAAAGTTGGGTTAAAAAAAGTGAATAATCAGGCTTTTATTTTTCGACAGTATCACGATGAAGTTATGTAAACACAGTTTTGATCTATTCTGTATTTATATCTTTCTGGAGTGCTTTTATTTTCTGTATGTTAGTTATTATATATTATTTATTCTCTTTTTTTGTCATTATACTTTTTATGGAGTTTGGGCCTTAGCCCTTTTTGATTGCTCATTGTTATATGAAATCAGTCTTTTCTGGATCTTTAAAAGAAGGCTAGCTCAGGATAGGTTTTCTAATGTCATAGAACTTTATCTTCTGTTTTTTTTTTTTTTTTGTAGTTTCAAAGACTATAATAATTTATTTCTGAAATTCCCTAGCTCTGCTCTGTTTCCTCAGTATCCTCTCAAAATCATCTGTCCTTTCCCTCTATATTCAACATCCTACTTATTTTTAATTTTATTACCATTAATTTCTCTTCAATGTGGAGCTACGTCATGGAAGGAAATTCTTGCTAGTCTGTTTAGATCTAACCAGAACCCATGAACGCACCTGCTGGTGAACTGGTCAAAACTGCTTTCATTTTAAAACTATCACTGTAAAATACACTCATTAGACTTTCTTGTTGGTCTTTGATACTCATATCAATCATTATTTCTTTGGTGGTATGTATTATATTTATATACATAGTTGATTTATCTTTTGCTTTAATTTTTAAGAGATATGGTTTATTTTCTTTTTCTCTGTATAAATAATCTTTTTCAAGGGTCTTAATTACTTTCCTCACAATGTATTATAAATATCAGCAAATCTTCTTTCTGTATTTTATATCTACATCTTAAAATAAATCTCTGGTTTCTTATTCCTTCATGGTTAATGTAACCTTCAAGAAGAAATTCCAAGTACATCCTGAGAAGGTGTTTGAACAGTCTTTATCATTTTAACACCCTAACTTTCAAAAGTGAGCCTGAATAAATATTTGTTGAATAAATACCTGAAACAAACTTGCATCTATGTATTTATATCATACGAACAATTCACTTTAGTAACCTCCATCAATTGAAGATGACATTATTCAAGTTGTAGAACGAATGACAAAAACACGTAACATTCAGTTTAAAATGGAATATTTCATAAAATATAATTATAACTTAGAGTAATAAATTAACTCACTTTCTCTACAGTATATTCATAGCGCACAAAGTAATATCTCAAAATTAATACTTTTAACCTTGACAACTCTTGTCTGCTAAGATTCAATTGTAGGTGGTCTGCTTTCATATAGAATATAGAAAAAAAGAAAAAAGGCATTGCTACCACTCTAACAATACAAAATGATGAAACTACAAAATGATAATTTTTAAAAAACCCACCTGAAACAGGTTGCAAAGTAAATAAGTAGACTGAAATCTAAGGAAAGATAAAACTTTCCAAGGAGAGGTGAGAAGTAAGCACTGGCTGACCGTCGGTAAAGTTTAGAAGGAAGAGAACTTGGGTGCCACATAAAAAGTTAAGAAAAATACAGGTAAAATTTTAGTGGTGTGTTCAAGGATAAGTAGAAATGATTATGTTAGAGTATAGAAACTCTGAGAAAATTAAACACAGAAAGTTTTAAGTAACTCTTAAAAGTAATTGGGTCTCCAAAGGAAAAAATGGTAAAAATGGTAGCAATACAGTTTATAGAATATGTAAAAGGAAAATGCATAAAAATTATATCATAAAAGAGAAAATAATTATATATACACATTTGTGTTTCTTTACATATTTAATATATTATGATATTATTTGAAGTTAGACTGTAATTAAATACTTTGTGTATACACAAAGGCAATTGAAAATAAAAATGATAGTTATAAATATTAGCCATTACTATAGGTAGCAGATAATTATAACATAATCTAAATTAATCCAAAAGAAGGCACATACATGGACAAAAGGTACAGGAAAACAATGAATAAAGTAGAATGCAAGCATCAGATTGTAGATTTAAATCCAGTCATATTAGAATTACATTAAACATAAATGGTGTATATAAAAAACTCTTAAAAATACAGAAGACAGCTATTGTCAAATTGGCTCAGATAACAAGAACCAACTCTATGCTGCCCACAGAAGGTGAAAATTTAAATATAAAGACAGAAATAAGTTAAAAGTAAATGATAGGATAAAGGTATGCTCTACAAACATAATTAGTGTACAATTGTAGCAGCTATATTAACGTAAGAAAATAGACTTTAGAACAGGAAATATTGTCAGGAATAAAAAGAGATATTAAATTGTAATAAAAATGCCAATTTTTCAAAGATATGCAACAATCCTGAATGTGTATTTTTCTAATAACAGTGTTTCAAAACTCCGTAAGAAAATACTGACAGAACTGAAAGAAGAAATATATAAATCAACAATTTTAGTTGGAGATGTCAACACTTCTCTCTTAGCAATAGCACAAAAAGATAGAAAACAACCAAAAAGTTCTTTAAAGGAAAACAAAAAAAACTATCAGTCTATTGAACTAGGTAATTTATAGAACAATCCGACCAATATCAACAGAATACACTTCTTTTAACATTTAAAGCACAGGTTGCCCACAATACTTGTGCCTCTGTAATTAGGTTTAGATGAGGGCATGAGTTTGGAGCCGCCCTGATGAGATAATGCCCTTTAAGAGGAGGAGGCAACACGCTATCTTTCCCTCTTTCTCTGCTTGCTTTCAGCAAGAAAGCAACCATCCTTAAACCAGGAAAAGTGTCTTCACAAGCTACCAAACCTGCCAGTACCTTGATGTTGGACTTACCAGCCTCCAGAACTATAAGAAATAAATGTTTATTATTTAAGCCATGCTGTCTGCGGTATTTTTGTTGTTGTCACTACACTAGCCCAAGCAGAATAAAACAGTAAGCATGGAACATTCACCAAGAGAACCAAGCTCAAGATATTTAGAAAGATTGAATTCATATAGGATATTTGTTTTTACTACATCCAAATTTGACTAGACATCAATAACAGAAAGACATACAGAAAAGGCAGAAATTTTTTGAAATTATATATTATACTTATAAATACCCCATGTGTTAAAACAGAAGTCACATTAGAAATTAGATAACATTATGAATTAAATAAAAATCACACAAAATACCAGATTTTGTGGCCTGAAAGTAAAGCAGTATTTAGAAGAAATTTATAACATGCTATATGCTGTCATAACATTAGTGTAAATATAAATGTTTATATTAGGAGACAGTTTTCAAATCAATGATCTAATCTGTGATTGTAAGAAATAACAATGAAAAGAGAATTAAATCCACATATCATAAATAAGTCCCAATAAACATAAGAGTTAACAAAAGAAATCAATAAGATTAAATACAGAAACAGAGCAAAAAAAAGAAATTGAAGTTGTTTCTTTGAAAATATCAAAGAAATAGTTATATCCCCAGCCAGACTTAACAAGAAGAAAGACAGAAGATACACATACTCAATATACATTATCAACTTTTAAGATATTAAAATAACAATGAGAAATATAACAATCAATTCCATATCCAGAAATGTGACATTAGATATAATTGAAAAATTTCTTGAAACAATTAAAGTTCATCTAGAATAGATAACTAAGAATATCCCTAGAAATATTTGAATGACTAATCAATACATTTAACTTGTTGAAAACTTTACTACAAACAAAGAAAACAGGCCCAGATAACTTCAATGATGAATGTCTGCAAATATTTAAGAAACAAAATCAGAGTTGAGCTGAATCAAAGGGAGATGAAGAAATCCATATGAAAAATCAATGAGCCAAAAGCTTGTTCTTTGAAAGAATAAATAAGATTGATATTTATTTATCAAATAATTGATATTTATTTATCAAATAATTTGGTATCAGAATGATGTTGGCCTCATAAAATGAATTAGGGAGGAGCTCCTCTTCGATTTTTTGGGAAATAGTTTCAGTAGGATTGGTACCAGTTTTCTTTATACAGATGGTAGAATTCAGCTGTGAATCCATCTAGTTTAGGGCTTTTTCTGTTTGGTACAATTTTCTAGTAACTGATTCAATTTTGGAACTTGTTATTGGTCTGCTCAGAGTTTCAATATCTTCCTGGTTGGGTGTTTCCAGGAATTTATCCATTTCTTCTAGGTTTTCTAGTTTGTTTGCACAGACATGTTCATAACAGTCTCTGAGTAATTTTTTTTATTTCTTTGGGGTCAGTGGTAATGTCCCCTTTGTTATTTCTGATTGTCCTTATTTGGATCTTCTCCCTTTTTTCTTTTTTGTCTAGCTAGCAAAGGCTAGCTCAAAGGCTCCTAGAACTGATAAACAGCTTCAGCAAACTTTCAGGATACAAAATCAATGTACACAAATCAGTAGCAATTTTACACACCAAAAATATCCAAGCTGAGAGCCAAATAAAGAACACAATCCTATTTGCAATAGCCACAAAAAGAATGAAATACCTAGGAATACAGCTAACCAGTGAGGAGAAGGATCTCTAAAATGAGAATTGCAAAAACTCCAAAAGCAATCCCATTACTGAGTATATACCCCCCAAAATAAATTATTCTATTATAAAGTCACATGCAATTGTATGCTCATCAAAACAGTATACACAATAGCAAAGACATTGAATCAACCTAGGTGCCCATCGATGGTGGACTGAATAAACACAATGTGGTACATATGCACCATAGAATACTATGCAGCCATAAAAAGAATGAGAACATGTCTTTGCAGCAACATGTATGGAGCTTGAGGTTATTATCCTGAGTTAATTAACACAGGAACAGAAAACCAAATACTTCATGTTCTCACTTATAAGTGAGAGATAAATATTGAGTATGCATGGACACAAAGAAGGGAACAATAGACATCAGGGTCTGATTGACAGTGGAGTGTGGGAGGATGGTGAGGATTGAAAAACTACCCATTGGGTATTATGCTGATTACGTGGGTGACAAAATTATCTTTACATCCATGCAACAAACCTGCACATGTGCTCCTTGAACCTAAAATAAAAGTCGGAAAAAACCCAAATTATGCCAGCTCTACATAAAGTTTTCCAGAAAATCTCATATATTGAATTATTTGTCATTATTTATGGAATCAATATTATTCCAACACAAAAATTATTCCAAAGCTTTATAAGAGAATAAATATACCAAACATATCCTTGTTCAATATAGATGCAAATAGTACCAACAAAATATTAGCAAATTTTAAAATGTGTATACATAAAGGATAATGCATCATTACTAAGTAGCAATAATCTCAGGAATCCAGATTTAATTCAATGTTGAACAACCAGATAACCAATATAATCAGGTAATATAATTCATCATTTCAACTAACTAAATGAGAAAAAAAGAGAATCATCTTAATGAATGCAATAAAAAATTGGCAGACTTCAACATTTATTATAAAAATTATCAGCAAACAATGGATAGCAATCTGAAAAGGGTGATCTACTAAAACAAAACAACAGCAAACTACAGTTAACATTACATGCAATTGTGATAGATTGAATGCGCCATCCAAAATTGGCAAGAAGACGAGAATGTTTGATTATACCAGTCTTTATTCACGTCATTATAGAGGTCTTAAATTTTATCATAGGTAAGGAAGAAAAAAGGCGTACAGTCTGAAGAAGAAGAAATAAAACTGTGTCTATTCACAGGCAACATAATTGTCTACATAGAAATTCCCAATGTTTCTAACTAAAGCTCAACATTAAAGAAATAAATTTTGGGTTTTTGGGGGATGAACTGGTAAAATTTAAATAAAATTATTATAACTGACAATATCACTCACAGAGAAATACTGAAGGATAAATCTAATAAAATATGTGCACAATCTATAGGCTGAAAACTGCAAAACTTTAATGAAAGCAATAAGAAAAGTTTCAATTAGTAGAGAAACATGTACTATGTTCATAGATTGGAGGATTCCATATTGTTAAAAATGTCAACTATCCCCAAATTCAACCTTGCAAGAACCACATTTTTTTGTATAATTGACAAGCTGATTTTCAAATTTGCATGGCAAAGGAAAGAAATTAGAATTGTCAAAACAATTAAAAGAAGACTCACAGTAACTGTTTTCAAAAATTGCTATTAAACCACAACATTCAAGACAGTGTAGTATTGGTGAAAGATGAGACACACTGGATATATTCTATAGCATAACTAATTGATAAAATTGCCCACCAAATATACCAGTTAACAGGTTTTAATCAACACTCCTGGATTATGACTGAAGTATTTTTCCTTCTTCCTACTTTTTCCTTTCCTTCCTTCTTTCCTTCCTTCCTTCTTTCCTTCCTTCCTTCCTTCATTCCTTCCTTCCTTCCTTCCTTCCTTCCTTCCTTCCTTTCTTCATTCCTTCTTTTTCTTTTTTCTCTTTGTTTTGGGATTTTTTACTTCTTTCTTCCTCCTCTTCCTCCTTTGCTCTTTTTTGAATTATTATTTCACAACATGGTCTAGGATGAGAAAGACATGGGATTAATGCCTGATTTCTATGCTCTGGCAGTTTTTTTTTTTTTTTCCTCCAATTACTTAAACTTTTCAAGATTCAGTTTTCTTAATTCTGAATTGGAGATATCCATATCTACCTCATGAGTTTTGCATATGTATATAGTGAGAAAGGAAATGTGAAATTTTTTATTAAAATAATATTTAAATTATTTTGTCATTATTATAAAATAATCATTTATATCATCGTTATAAAATATGTTCATATTCTTCAATTTAAAAGCAAATTCAAACCAAATCAAAAAACAATAACAGATACAACTAAGACTGAGATTACTTGCACAGTAAATATAAAATACTTATATTTCCAATTTATAGTCAGAAAATAACTTACTTCCTTCATCCTATCCTGCCAATGACCTTCTTTACTGACCAGTGTAAGTTTTCAAGGAAGCTGTAATTCCTTAGCGCAGCATAGTGTAGCCTTGAGTGTAGGAAGATATTTTTTGCAATAAGTGGGCTCTAGCTAAGACTTATCCACGTCTTCTTACCTTATTCTGTAATAAGTAACCAGAGGAAAATAATGTTGCTGCTTCATAGTGATACATTTCAGGCCATTCATCAAAGATTGGTTAGCTAGTGCTTCTAAAATTTTTCATTGATTGCATTTACATGAGACATACTTTTTCATTTATACAAGTTCCTTAGCATTATATGACAGTAGTGTATTACATTTGTTGTGACAGTCTTATTAAAGTTCAATTATCACTAGTTATCATCATGACAGTGTACTCATTCTCTAGATTATCTAACCTATTTCCACTGATATTAAAACACATTTTTCCAAGTTAAAGTAATATTTTTTATAACATGTCTTTTTACTCTACTTACTCATACATATGATCTGGGCCAGAATAGCTTTGTTCCTCTTCTCCCTTAATAGAAAGTCCTCACTGAATTTCATATTCTAGCTTCAAACTTACCTCTTTATTCTGAGTTTTTAGTAAATTTTTTTATTTTGGCTCTGAAAACACTTATTTGTAAATATTTTAAGGTTGTTGGGTGTTGCTGCTGGGTGTTCCCTCTTTGGATTGATTGTAAATATCCTGATGGTTATTTACTGTGGAATGGGTTTTCCAGCTTTTTTACTTTTTCTGAAGTGTTTAGCATTTAACACACAATTGGTGTTCAATGAATCTTAACAGAGTCACTGACAAATTGACGTAAGCTTTCAGTCTCTAAGAAATCCATGACTATATTTTAGAAAACATTTCTGTGGAATGTCTATTCATCCATCATGCTTATTTTCCTCTTGGTATTGCAAACTGTACATGTTTTTCTACCATTAGCATAAATACCTGCACAGTATCCTTCATGTGTTTCCTTTGCTACAGACTTTTCCCCATAACTGTCATTAGGCTTGCATTGTGCATTTTAATGCATAATGGAAAACCTACGTGCATTGTGCACAGTGGCATAATGTATTCTTCACGGTGATAAGTTATGTTTCATGTAATGTCAGTTCCTGTTCTTGAATTTACTCTGCTCTCAGTAGATGTGTTTCAAATTAATAGAGCATTAGTCCCTAATCAAGGAAGTATTTAGAAATATATTTTTAATTAAAATGAACTACTGGGAGGAATAAATAGTATTAGAATTTTTGTGTTAATTTGAAATAATACATTACCCATGTATCTCTGTGCATTAGTGAAGACTAGACTATTGGAATTTATGTAAACTCAATATAAAAATTAAGGCAAATGGAAAGAAGCAGATTTAATAGAACATTAGATATAAAAGCTTAAAATCACAGAAGCTATGATGGAAACCAAATCACAACATATATATTTGTAAAGACCTAAAGCAATTATATAATCAAGTCATCATCTTACTTATAAGCAATGAGCACTACAAGACAGATGCATCACCTGTTTTTAATTACAGAGAATGTGTGGCCACCCTTTGTTGTTGTCTTCTTTGCTGTTAAGAAATTTGTCACATTTCAGCTACAGAGAACGATAAAGGCAGTCTACTCATTTGTTTGTTAAAATACATTAATCACACTTATAGAGCTCCAAAAAAATGCATTTTGCATCTTAGGTCTGCACTGTAAATGCCAAAGTTCTAACACCAGAAATTCCATAGTTTACTTTTAACGTTAGCAAAACTGCTGATAATATGAAAAACAAGCAAAACAAGATTCAGATCTGCCAGATACCACCTGTGAAGAGACACAATCTTATCTTGCAGATTACGTGAACTAATAGTAGAAATGTTATATATTTTCAGTAACTGGAGCCTGAGGTCCTTTCATCTTATTAAAATTATAGCAAGAAAAAAATATTAAATATGAAAATATTATTGGGATCAAGCTTATTCTTTTGATGTGATCTTATCAAGAAACAAATCTATATAATATTTGTAATCCACATACTGTAGGGCATGGGTGATAATTTTCTTAGTAACTCTTTCAGGATATACATAAGGTTACTTAGGGCATGACATAGTACTCAGCAATTGAAAATGAACTTTTAAAACGAAAGAGATTCCTTCTCCAAAGTATAAACTTACACAGCATCCCATAGAGAGTCTTTGAATCAGATTCAGAACCAAAATGCAAAAAGGGGTGAAGATCTATTGTCCCAGAGAAATTACAGACTCATATGCTTTTCTTACAGCTACAAAGACTCAAAGCTAGGATTAAGAGGCAAAGGATAGGAACTATCAATGACAAGTTCTAAAATCCTTGAAGCAAAAACAGTACATCCCTGGAAAAACAGTCTGAAGAGGATACAAATAAACTTGTCTAATGGCTATGTGAGGAGGATGCAAAGATGGTTGACAATATCTCTTATATATCTTCTATAATTAATTTTATACAAAAAAAGCATAATGTGCTATTTGCAATTCTCATTACAGAACTTCGGTTCTGGTGGGATTTACAAAGTTTTCATTGTGCTTGTAAATAATTAAAATCCTATCTACATTGTTGTATGCAAATATCTGGATGAGGCAGATATCGCAGTAAATATTTTGGTTATGTTAGAATAAAGCTAGAAGAGCAGCGCCTTGTTCCTAAGTTGATTTAAAGGCACACTTAATTTTCTGTCTGGTGTGCTGGTTTTCCCCAAAAGACCTCAGTTAGGATGGTGGCTCACATATAGAGAAGCTGAATAAACTTTTAGCAATGTCAATTACTAGTTTAGGGTGCTTAAGCAATTTTCTCTCTCCAAGCTTCACATGGCTCAGCCATAAAATGTAAACAATAGTTACTCAACAAAAGTTTTGTGAAGACTAAAGGATACAATGGACATTTCTATATCTAGATCAATGCCTAGCACATATTAGCCACTCAAATAGTTGTATGAACTATTGTACATAGTAGACTTTACTCTGTTCCTAATGTTATTGTTCACAACTTTATAGCACTGTTTGTAATTTACATATACTTTAGAGATTTTTTTTAATGAATGAATGATCACTTTTCAGTCTCACATGAAAGCATGATCAATAGAAACAACTCTCTTAGCACTAGCCTGTAAAGCCATTGTGGCTTTATTACAAGGAGCAGATGCCTCAGGATTTCTATGCTCAGAAGTTACTACAATAATTTAGAAAGATGAAACAAATTATTCTGTATCACTGGATGCTTAAACAGGCAGTTATATGTGTGAATGCTTCCACTTACCAGATTTGGAGAAACAGCTGTTGTTTATATGGAACTTGGAGTTTATTATGTATGTGACTCAAGTTCACCCTTAAAAACTAGAATGCAACCTTGTGATTTAGTATTCAGCTCTGCGCTCCTCTGAAAGTAAAAGCCCCCCATGAGTACTGGTGAATTATTCTTAAAAAATCTGAAGGCCCAAAGAAGAAAGATAAATATACAAAAAAGTGATATTTGCAAACCATCTCAAAATGATAAATAATTTGATATAGTATATAAACTTATCTTGAAAGTAGCCATTTCTCTGCTTTATTTGTGTCCAAATTTACCTCTGGATACTGGCAAAAAGCAAAACCATATCATACACTCACCAACCCTTACCAAAGACTTCTGACATTAAGCTCTTGCTGAAATATGATTTGGGGTCACTTTACTGCTATAGATTAGAAGAATTAAGAGTGTTTTCATTGAGAGTAGCTTTTTTTACATAAGTAACAAAAGGTAAAATAATGACACAGATCATATGTCAATATGTCTTCCATATGTTTTATATACAAACTATAAATGCATGTAGATTATATATGTAGACTACTTAGAAATACACATACACAGTCTTACTTCAGTACTTTTGAGGTATAATAGGTGGCAGGCAGATTGAAAGCATTTTATTTATGGTGAGACATTGAGAAAGGTTGAGCATAAATAAAATGGAAATCAAATTGCTATTAGAGTCAAATAGTTAAGTATGAGCCTAACCATTGCAAGGAAATTAGAGGAAAGAAAAATTGAGAATTAAAAATATATTTTATTAACCAACTTTTAGTACTCTCTTTAATGGGAAAGTACCACAAGTTCTACTAAAATAAATGTGGTAACAAAAATGCTTCAAAATGCGTATGCATGGGAGCTGGGTACAATGTTGAGAACAAGTGCAAGTGATGACTTGATTCAGTTAAGGTGGCTATCAGTTTAGTTTACTATCAAACCTGCAACAAGCTGTGTAGAGGGCAAACACAAGGTTAAGAACACAGTGAGCAGGATCACTCATGCCTCCTTCGTTCATCCTGGGATGCACCAATAATTCTGGAGATTCAGCAGCATGCTTGTTGCAAGAAATACATTAGGACTAAGGAATCCCAAACAAAAAGTTCAGCTCACTACAACAGAAGGATATTCTTGCTGTTGCAAAGTTACACACAGCCACATGACATTTCTCATGTCAAAACTTGTCCCACTGCGGGTTTCAGTGTAGGTGGCCTGGCAATAGCTTATCACGAGGTAGGAGCAAGCATATGGTGTTTGGTATTTACATAAATTACTCTCTCCTACAATTCCCTCCCCTACTTTGGAGAAATTGAACACTGTATGGCATGTTTTTAAATGATTTTTTTACATTAATATATAATTTATATTAATCACTATTAAGATAAACTACTACTGGAATATTCTCAACAAGATTCCACAGAAAGTAAAACAAATTCCAAAATATGTTCCTTGGGAGAACAGTCTCTCAAAATAATTACAGTGGTAGACATAAGAAAATACAAAATATATGCTGCTAAATGTCTCAGTTATGAAACTTAATCGAGGTTTCTCACTTCTTTAGATGATGTAAAAAGTTGAAAAGAATATTGCACCTATCATTACAACAACAGAGAGCTGAGGATACAGGGCAACCAAATAACCAAAGACTAATGAAAATACAGACTTCCTCCAAGGAGAAAAGGTACATGCATTTGCTTACCTGGGGCAGATTTTGCCAAACATCATACAAAAGTTGGTAAAAAAAAAAAAAAAAAAAAAAAAAAAAGCCAAACATCATACAAGTTGGTAAAAAAAAAAAAAAAGGCGAAAATTTTAACAAAGTGTTGAAGCTTGATTGTGGACTGGCATGAGAAGTTAGGAGTTATGCACACTTTATGCAATCATTCAAATGATTTTCTCCATGGACATCGCCAGGTGCTCATAAGAAACATTTGGGCAAAACAAGAGTCTGAGAAAATATCCCTCATGGTATAGGAATGTACCTCATGGGGACAGAAATAGTAGCTTTGGCCTGAAAGGCTCAAAGCCCTCCATGAATCCATTTTCCCTATCTTTCCTAAAGAACCTTAACATATTGGAGGAATGGCAGAAAACACTGTTATCATTGTGGCATTGCTATAAGCCCACTGTATCTGAGGAAAGAGAACAGAAAAAAAAATCTGTCTCAGGAGATGGGGCAGGTGCGGAGAGGTAAAAATACATCCTTGGCCAAAACAATTAAAGCTCAAGAGAAGAAGTCATGAGAACTCTTTACTCCTGAAAGCCAAACACAATGCATGCTTAAGACCAAGGTCAAGAAAAATCCGAAGAAAATATCCACTCCCCATATACCATCATGAGGCCAATAAGCATAAAAAGGTAAGTAACACTGTCTTCAGAGAAAGGGATGAGAGAGATGAGGCACAGTGCAAAGTAATCCTAGCATTTTGAGAGGCCAAGGCAGGAGAATCTCTTGAGCCCAGGAGTTTGAAACCAGCCTGGGCAACATGGCAAGACCATGTTTCTACAAAAAATATAAAAAATTAGCTTGGCATGGTGGCACGTGACTGTAGTCCCAGCTACTTGGGAGGCTGAGGTGGGAGGATAGCAGGAGTCTGGGAGGTTGAGGCCACAGTAAACCATCATTGCACCATTGCACTTCATTCTCAGTGACAGAGCAAGACTCTGTCTCAAAAAACCCATTCAAAATACAAGTTAAACTAGAGACATTTGAAATCTACGTTGCAACAGGGTAAATGTAATAACGCAACCCAAACATAGTTCTATTCCTGACAATGTTAACACAAACTGCACAATAAAGGCCTGTCATAAGAATATTCATGTCCACTTCCAGGCATAAAGCTCTTCATTTCAGTGTTTACTGTCCTACCCAACAACATGGATGAATCTGAAGTAATTTATACTAAAAGAAGGTGAGATACTGTATGATTACATATACATGATGTTCTGGAAAATGTAAGACAACAGGGAAAGAAAACAGACCAATGATTGCCAGGGCCTGGAGTTGGGGGAGAGATTAACTACAAAGGGACATGGGTTAATTTTATTCTATATTTTGATTTTATTGTTGGTTTTACAACAGAATACATTTGTCAAAGTGTGCAGAACTATACACCAAAAAGGGTGAATTTTAGTTAGAAAGTTGTACTCTGAGAAAATGAAAATAAATTATAAAATATATAATAGACTTAAGAGATTTTAAAAAATGGAAATATTACAGTAAATGTATATGGCATTTTTAGATAGCTCTTAATTTCTAAATGCCAAACTTGTGGGGCACACATAGAAGTGAGGATATAATGAGACTATTTCCCTTTTGAAGAAACAAAAGCCCATTAGCATATTAAAGACACTGACTGTCCTAAATAAAGAAAAACTATATTTTTTTAATGTGTGTAACACGTCTCAAAGGAATACCATTTTATGGAACATACATTGAGATAAGAGGACTTTACAAGGTCTAAACTTTGAAGAATCCATTACTGTGTACTGACTAAGAAGCATTTTTAAGGAAGTTATTTTAGAGAAGCACAAAATTGTCACTGAAAAAAATAATATATCTCTTCATCCCCCAATGGATAGTTGAGTTGAAATAACTGGCCAGTAAAATGTTATTCTCTCAATGTTAATGCTACCATAGCTGTGTAAAATTAGCCCCCCAAAACTTGGAGCCATGTCTTTGGAAGCTGTACTAATGAAAGACCCAGCTGGAAATCACTGCATGATCAATGCCAGGAAGGGATAGCTGTGTAAATTTGGTAATACAAAGAAAAATAAAATTGTGAGAAACCTTTTCCAAAAAACAGGGAAATAAAATTGTCATTAAAAGTACTAAAGATAGAAGGTTCTGGGAAGATGGTAGAATAGAAAACCCCAAGAATCTGTCTCCCCACCTAGACAACAACCGCACTGGTGGAATATGTCTGACATCAATATATTGGAATTCCAGAATTTGTTGGAGGCTTGAAAATTCTAAAAGGCTTGGATAGGAAATTGCAGTTAATTTTGGACAATTTAAGCTTTTAACACAGTAGCGGCTATATATTTCTCAGCCCCAGACTTGGGGCAGGCAACTGTGTATGTCTTCCTGGAGCAACCTGCACTCAATATGCAGAGCCAAGGTGGGCAAAAAAGGACCCTGTCTTCAAATATCAGAAATCTATGCACTGATTGTTGATTGCTACTTCTGATCACAGAGGTGCAGGCAAAGAGGTAGGCAGCCATTATGCTGCACCTCCTCCCAGAGGCACATATATATATATAAACCCTCACATATGTGGTCAAATTATTTTTGACAAGGATGCCAATACCATCCAATGGGGAAGGGTCAGTCTTTTAAATGTATGGTGCTAGGAAAATTTCAAAGAATGAGGTTGGATCATAATGACAAATAATGACATGAGACTCTTACCTAACACATATACAAAGATTAACTCAAAGTGGATCAAAGACTTAAATGTACTACATAAAATTATAAAACTCTTAGAAGAAAATATAGGGAAAATGCTTCATGACATTGGATTTGACAGTGCATTCTTGGGTGTAACTGGAAAGGCATGAGCAACAGATGAAAAAGTAGACAAATTAGACTTCATAAAAATGTAAAAAATAAGTGCATCAGAGGATACTATCAACAGAGTAAAAAGACAACCCAGAGAATGGAAGAAAATATTTATGAATTATGTATTTGATAAGGGATTAACATCTAGGATACATAGAGAACTTCTAAAACTCAACTACAACCACCACCACCACAACAACAAATATTGGATGAATAACTTGAAAAAATGGACAAATAACTCGAATAGAGATTTCTCCAAAGAAGATATCAAATAACCAATAAGCACATGAAAAAATGCTCAACATCACTAGTCATTTGAAAAATGCAAATTAAAACTACAGCGAGAGACCATCCCATGCTCATTAGAACAGCTACAATTAAACAACAAAAAAAGAAAATAACAAGTGTTGTCAAGATTAGGAGAGAGGAGCAGGTGGAGCAAGATGGCAGAATAGAAAGCTCCACCAATTACCTCCCCCTCACCCTGCAGGGACACCAAGTCAGCAACTGTCTACACAGAAAAACACTGTCATAAAAAACAAAACTCAGGTGAACACTCACAGCACCTTGTTTATCTTCATATCACTGAAAGAGGCTCTGAAGAGATAGAAAAAACAGTCCTGAATCACCAACACCACCACTCCCCAGCCTTTGGCAGTGGTGATGTGGTGTGGAGACCATCTCTGGGTGCTTGAGGGAGGGAGACCGCAATTGTGAGGCATTGAACACAGAGCTGTCCTTTAAAGCACAAAGGAAAACTGGACCAAACTCAGCAGATGTCTGCCCACTGAAGGGGCATTAAACCAGCCCTAGCCAGAAGGAAATCACTGATACCAGTGGTCCAAACCTGAGTACCCACAAACCTCGTCATGGAGGGCTACAGCACTCTGTGTCTCCAAGTAAACTTGAAAGGCAGTCTAGAACATAAGGACTGCCAACTGCCAACTCTTAGTGAGTCTTAGTGCTGAACTAGGCCTACAGAGACTGGACTGAGGGGGCAGTCAACATACTGAGACACCAGCTGCGGCAGCCAAGGGAGTGCTGGCATCACTCTTCCGTTAACCCCTGGCTATAGAGCTATTGACTTCAAAAGAGACTCCTTCCTTCTGCTTGAAAAGAGGAGTGGGAAGAGTGGGGAGGACTTTGCCTTGCCTCTAGGAAACCAGCTCAGCCACAGTAGGACAGGACACTGGTCAGAGTTGTGAGGCCCCTGTTCCAGGCCCTAGCTCCCAGATTATATTTCTAGACACATCGTGGGTCAGAGTGGAACCCACTGCCTTGAAGGAAGGACCTAGTTCTGGCAGAATTCATCAACTGTTAACTGAAGAGCCCTTCGGCACTGAATAACCCCCAGTGATACTCATGTACTACATCAAGGGCCTTGGGTGAGTCGCTGAGACTTGCTGGCTTCAGGTGAAACTCAGTACATTACCAGCTGTGGTGGCTATCGGGCAAAACTCCTGCTGCTTGAGAAAATTGGAGGGAAAAGTAAAGGGGAATTTGTCTTGGACCTTAGGTACCAGCACAGTCACCAGGGACTAAAGCAACAAGTGCGCTCTTGGGGTCCCCTGGCATTTTGGGACCTGCCCTGGGCCAGAGGAGAGTCCACTGCCTTAAAGATTGTGTCCCAGGCCAGGCAGCATTCACATCAAGCTGACTTAAGAGACCGTGAGCCTTAAGGGAACATCAGCAGTAGTCTGGCAATACTCCTGGTGGCCTGTAGTGACTGTTGGTACAGGATGAAGCTCCTCTGCCTTTGGAAAGGGAGGGAAGAGTGGGAAGGACTGCATCTTGTGGTTTGAGTGCTAGCTCAGCTGCAGTACAATAGAACACCAGGTAGACTTCTAAGGTTTGTGACTCTAGTACCTGACTCCTGGAAGGCACTTCTTGACCCACCTGGGGCCTGGATAGACCTCACTTCACTGAAGGGAAGGATACAGGCCTGGCTGGTTTTGTAAGCAGCTGATTGTGGAGCCCCAGGGCTTTGAGAGAACAGGGAGTGGCTATGGCAAGCCTTGGGCGAGATCTAGAACTGTGCAAGCTTCATGTCTGATCCAGTGTAGTCATAGTGGTGTTGGCCACAGGGGTGCTTGGGTCACTACTGATTTAGGTGGCTCAGAGCAGAGAGAGTGAGAGACTCTATGTTTAGCAGAAAGTAAGGGAAGAGAACAAGAATCTCTGCCTCATCTCCAGAGAATTCTACTGGATCTTGTCCAAAACAATAAAGGTAGTAACCTCTATGAGTCTGCAAGAACCACAGAGTTACTGGGCTTGGGAATGCTCCCTAAAGCAGATAAAGCTTAGATCACGATGCCTAAGTCTTTTCAAATATCTGACAAGCCTTCCCAAGAATGATGTCTACAAAAAAGCCCAGACAGTGAATACTCCAATAAATACATAACTATTTGATGCCCAGACGCTAAGGACATCTACTAGCAACAACATTATCCAGGAAAACATGGCCTCACCAAATGAACTAAATAAGGCCCCAGGGATCAATTATGGAGAAACAGAGGTATGCGACATTTCAGACACAGAATTCAGAAGAGCTATGTTGAAGAAACTCAAAGAAATTCAAGATAACACAGAGAAGGAATTCACAATTCTATGAGATAAATTTAACAAGGAGATTAAAATAATTTAAAAGAATCAGGCAGAAATTCTGGGCTGCGAAATGCAATTGGCATACTGAAGAATTCATCAGAGTTCTTCAAGAGCAGAGTTGATCAAGCAGAAGAAAGAATTAGTGAGCTTGAAGATAGACTATTTGAAAACACACAGTCAGAAGAGACATAAAAACAGCAATAACAATGAAGCATGCTTACAGGATCTAAAAAATACCCTCAAAAGGGCAAATCTAAGAATTGTTGGCTTTAAAGAGGAGACAGAGAAAGAGATAAGGGTAAAAAGTTTATTCAAAAGGATAATAACAGAGAACTTCTGAAATCTAGGGAAAAATGTTAATATCCAAGTACAAGAAGGGTATAGAACACCAAGTAGATTTAACCCAAAGAAGACTACTTCAAGACATTTAATAATCAAATTACCAAAGGTCAAGTATAAGGCAAGGAAAAAGCAGCAAGAGAAAATAAAGAAATAACATACAACGGAGCTCCAATATATCTGGCAGCAGACTTTTCAGTGGGAAACTTACAGGCCAGGAGAGAGTGGTATGACATATTTAAAGTGCTGAAGGAAAAGAAAATGTTTATCCTGGAATAGCATATTTGGCAAAAAATCCTTCAACCATAAAGGAGAAATAAAGACTTTGCCAAACAAAAGCTGAGGGATTTCATCAATACCAGACCTGTACTACAATAAATGTTAAAGGGAGTATTTCAATCAGAGACAAAATGATATTAATGAGCAATAAATAATCACCCGAAAGTACAAAGCTCACTGGTAATAGTAAGTACACAGAAAAATACAGAATATTATAACACTGCGACTGTGGTTTGTAAACTACTTTTATCTTAAGTAGAAGGGATAAACAATGAACCATCCAAAAATAATAACTAGAATTACTTTTCAAGTTATGTCAGTACGATAAAATACAAATAGAGTAAACACTCCAATCAAAAGACAGAATGACTGAAAGGATAAAAATAAAACTGAACCTAAAAATCTGTTGCCTACAAGAAACACACTTCACCTATAAAGACACACATAGACTGACAATGAATGAATAGTAAAAGCTATTTCATGCCAATGAAAACCAAAAAAGAGCAGAAGTTGCTATACTTATATCAGACAAAATAAATTTCAAGACAAAAATTATAAGAAGAGACAAAGAAGGTCATTATATAATAATAAAGGGGTCACTTCAACAAGAGGATATAATGATTATAAATATATATGCACCTAACACCGGAGCACCCTGATATAAAAAGGAAATATGATTAGAGCTAAAGAGAGAGATAAGCCCCAATATAATCATAGCTGGAGACTTCAACATCATACTTTCGGCATTGGACATATCTTCCAGAGAGAAAAGCAACAAAGAAACAGTGGCCTTATTATGCACTATATACCAAATTACCCCAATAAATATTTACAAAACATTTTATCCAATGGCTGCAGAATATACATTATTTTTTCTCAGGACATGAATCATTCTCAAAGATAGACCATATATTAGGTCATAAAACACATCTTAAATTATTCAAAAAATTGAAATAATATAAAGCATCTTCTCTAACCACAATGGAATAAAACTAGAAATTAATAACAATAAAAACTTTGGAAACTATACAGATATATAGAAATTAAACAAATGCTCCTGAAAGTCTAGTGAGTCAATGAAAAAATTAAGAAGGAAATTGAAAAATTTCTTGAAGCAAATGATAATGGGAACACAACATACCCAAACCTATGGGATATAGCAAAAGCAGTACTGAGAGGGAAGTTTATAGCAATAAGTGCCTGCACAAAAAAAGGAGAAAAAAAAACTTCAAATGAACAATCTAATGATGCATTATAAAGAACTAGAAAAACAAGAACAACCAAAAAAATTTGTAGAAGAAAAAATAATAAAGATAAAAGCAAAAATAAATGAAATTGAAATAAAACAACAACAATACAAATGATCAATGAAACACAAGTTGGTTTTTAAAAAGTTAAATAAAATTGATAAACTTTTAGCCAGACTAAGAGAAAAATAGAGATGATCCAAATAAATAAAATGAGAAATGAAAAAGGAGACATTACAACTGATTCTGTAGAAATTCAAAGGGTTATTAGTGGCTACTATGAGCAACTATATGCCAATAAATTGGAAAATCTAGAATAAGTTGACAAATTCTAAGATATATACAACCTACCAAGATTGAACCATGAAGAAATCCAAAATCTGAACAGACCAATAACAAATAACAAGATTGAAGCCATGATAAAAAAGTCTTCCAGTTAAGAAAAGCCTGTGACCTGATGGCTTCACTGCTGAATCCTACCAAACATTTAAAGAAGAACTAATACAAATCCTACTAAAATGATTCCAAAGATTAGACGAGGAGGAAATACTTCCAAATTCAACCTATGAGGCCAGTATTACCAGTATTACCATGATACAAAACCCAAACCAAACACATCAAAAAAGAAAACTACAAGCTGATGTCTCTGATGAATATTGATGCAGAAATCATCAACAAAATACTAGCAAACCAAATTCAACACATGAGAAAGAGCATTCATCATGACCAAGTGGGATTTATCCCTGGGATGCAAGGATGGTTCATCATATGCAAACCAATCAGTGTGAGACATTATATCAACAGAATGAAGGATAAAAAACATATGATTATTTTAGTTGATGCTGACAAAGCATTTGGTAAAATTCAACATCCGTTCCTGAAAAAAACCCAAAACTAGGTATAGAAGGAACATACCTCAACATAATAAAAGCCATAAATGACAGACCCACAGCTAGTATCATAATGTATGGGGAAAAACTTAAGGTCTTTTCTCTAAGGTCTGGAACACACCAAGGATGCCCACTGTCACCACTGTTATTCAACATAATACATAATACCAGAAGTCCTAGCTAGAGCAATCAGACAAGTGAAATAATAAATAAAGGGCATCCAAATTGGAAATGGAGGAAGTCAAGTTGTCCTTTTTAGATGCTATGATCTTATATTTGGAAAAACCTAAAGAATCCACAAGAAAACTAATAGAACTGATAAACAATTTCAGTAAATTGTCAGGATACAAAATCAACATACAAAAAGCAGTAGCATTTCTATATGTCATAAATGAACAATGTGAAAAAGAAATAAAAATTTCCATTTACAATGACCACGCATAAAATACCTAGGAATTCACCAAAGTGAAAGATGTCTATAATAAAACTATAAAACACTGATGAAAGAAATTAAAAATGACACCAAAAAATGGAAAAATATTCCATGTTTGTGGGTTGGAAGAATCAATATAGTTAAAGTGTTCATGCTACCCAAAGCAGTCTACAGATTGAATGCAATCCCCATCAAAATATCAATGGCATTCTTTACGGAAATAGAAAAAAATCCTAAAATTTATGTGGAACCAGAGAAGACCTAGAGTAGTCAAAGCTATCCTAAACAAAAAGAATGAAACTGAAGGATCACATTATCTGACTTCAAATTATACTACAGAGCTATAGTAACCAATGCAGCTTGGTACCAGCATAAGAATAGACCCATAGACCAAATAGAACAGAATAGAGAACCCAGAACCAAATCTAAACACCTACAATTTACTCACTTTCAACAAAGGTGCCAATAACATACACTAGAGAAAAGACAGTCTCTTCAATAAATAGTACTGGAAAAACTGGACATCCATATGCAGAAGAATGAAGTTAGAACCCGTCTCTCACCATATACAAAAACCAAATCAAAATGGAATAAAGACTCAAATCTATGACCTCAAACATAAAACTACTAAGCAGAGATTGAAAACATTGGAGAAACTCTCTAGGACATTTGTCAGGGCAAAGGTTATTTGACCAGTACCCCACAAGCACAGGCAACCAAAAAAAGAAGAAGAAATTGACAAATGAGATCACATTAAGTTAAAAAGTTTCTGCACAGCTTGGGATATCATCAGCAAGATGAAGAGATAACGCATACCAGAATGGGAGAAAATATTTGCAAAATACCCATCTGAGAAGGGATTAAAACCAGAATATATAAGGAGCTCAAACAACTCAATAGGAAAAAAATATAATAATCTGATCAAAAGATGGGCAAAAGATGTGAATAGACATTTCTCAAAAGAGGACATACAAATAGTAAACAGGCATATGAAAAGGTGCTCAACATCACTGATCATCAGAGAAATGCTGGTCAAACCTGCAATGGGATATAATCTCACTCCAGTTAAAATGGCTTTTCTTCAAAAGACAGGCAATAACAAATGCTGGTGAGGATGTGGAGAAAAGGAAACCGTTGTATACTGCTGGTAGAAATGTAAATTGGTAAAACCACTAGGCAGAAGAGTTTGGAGGTTTTTTAAAAAACTAAAAATTGAGCTACTGTGTGATCCAGCAGTTCCACTGTTGGGTATATACCCCTGAAAAAGGAATTCAATATACTGAAGAGATATCTGTACTCCTGTGTTTTTGTAGCACTCTTTACAGTAGGTAAGATTTGGAGGCAACCTAAGTGTCCATCAACAGATGAATGGATAAAGAAAATATGGTACATATATACAATGGAGTACTATTCAGCCATAAAAAGAATGAGATCCAGTCATTTGCAATAACATGGAGGGAAGTGGAGATTATTAAGTAAAATAAGCCATGCACAGAAAGAGAAACATCAGATGTTCTCACTTGCTTGTGAGATCTAAAGTCAAAACAATTGAACTCATGGACATAGAGAGTAGAAGGATGGTTACCAGGCTGGCGAGGGTAATAGGAGGCTGAGAGGAAGTGGGGATGGTTAACGGGTTAAAAAAAAAATAGAAAGAATGAATAAGACATTATTTGATAGCACAGTAGGAGACTATAGTCCATGATAAGTTAATTGTATGTTTTACAATAACATAAAGAGTGTAATTGGGTTGTCTGTAACTCAAAGGATAAATGCTTGAGGGGATGGATATTCCTTTCTCTATGATGTGCCTATTTTACATTGGATGCCTGTATCAAAACATGTCATGTCTTCTATAAATACATATACCTACTATGTACCCACAAAAAGAATAAAAATAAAAAGAATTAGGGGAAATTGGAACCATTCTGCGCTATTGGTGAGAATGTAAAATGGTACAGCCACTGTGTAAAACAGTTCATCAGAACAGTATGGCAGTTCATCAAAAAATTAAAAATAGAATTTTCATATGACCCAGCATTTCCACTTCTGGATATATACCCAACAGAATAGAAACCAAAATCTTGAAGAGATATTTGTACACTCATGTTCATAGCAGCATATATTCACAATAGCTAAAATGTAGAAACAAACCAAGTTTCCATCCATGGATTAACAGACAAGCAAAATGTGTTATATACATACAATGAAATATTCAACTTTAAAAAGGAAGGAAATTCTAATATATGCTACAACATGGATGAAACTTGAGGAAATTATGCTTAAATGAAATAAGGCAGTAACAAAAAGACATATACTGTATGATTCCATTTATATGAGGTACTTAGAACATTCAAAATCATGGAGACAGAAAAAACAGTGGTTGCAGCATCTGGCGGGAGGGGGAAATAGAGAGTAATTGTTTAATGGGAATGTAGCTTCAGTTTGAGCAGATGAAAAGAGTTCTGCAGATGGATGATGGTCATGATTGCACAACATCAGACATGTATTTAATACCACTGAACCATAATACACTTAAAAATCATCAAAGTGGTAAATTTTATATGTATTTTACCACATTAAAAAAAAGAAGAAAGGACTAAAATATATTTTTTCTTTTTTTTTTTTAGTCTCTCTCTAGATCTGTCATGGTATTTTTTTTTTCTTGCAATTTAATGCCTGCATCCTCTACCCTGGTGACACTCACCTGGTGAGTGCAAATGTTTGTAGTTGTCCAAGGGCTCTGTCTCCTGAACTCAGTGTTCTGAAGCAGGGGAATTAGGGAGAGAACTAGTTTCTGTTTCTCTTGGCCTGCCACCCAAATCCAAAGAGGTTGAGCAACCTCTTGCTTAGGTATTGGTTAGGGTATGGATGAGAGGCAGCAGCCTAGGGAGCCATGGTACTGTCAACCCAGCATGGGGATGGTCACCTCCATTCCCTGCTCTGAGACTGTAGGGAGAGAGAGAGGGGATACCTGTCCCCAACGTAGGCTGTAGCTTCCTTCATTGTTAAATATCCACATTTCCTTGCTACACTCAGGGGGATTCTGGCTTACTTACTCTTGCCTGAGGCCCAGAAATCTATGTCAATGATTTTGATGTGCAGTCACATTTGAGAGTGAGATATGACACTTGTGAATTTGAGGACTAGAGGCTAGTACAAAGGCAAATTTTGAGTATGTGTGAGTTCTCATGTGATATTAAATTGGCATCATAGATGAGAGTTTTTTCTGAGTGAGAACAGAATTTAGCTTAGATCAGTCTTTAAAAAAATGTAAAATTCTTCACACTTTACTTCTTAGAAGAGACTGAAAATTTGAAGAAGAGGGCAAGAGATTAATTTAGGATTTGGCATCAGAGGAGCTCCTCAGAAATGAAGTCACATAAAGACTCTTTAGAAGCAAAGTCATCTTATAACAAGAGAGAAATATTAGCAAACTTTTGCTTCACAACACGGAAGAAAATGGATCGGTTTATTTAAACTGTTTAAAAATAAATTTATGTATTATTATATCTGCACAAAGCTAGATTATTTTTAATGTTAGCAAAGGAGAAAAATATTAATTTTTTACAGAATCTTCTAATTGTCTCAGCATCATTATCTATAATTTATTAAATCGCTCAATAATTTAAAAAAGAAAATGTACTTAAAATATTTAAATGTTTTTAACAAAGAAAACAATTTTTAAGTTCTTAAGCTTATTTCAAGATAATTATAATTGTGATCACCTTCTAAAATAGCACCAAGAAACCTGTAAACATAGATAAGTTTTATGTATATATGTATAAGCAATCTCTACTCCAGTTCTTCTTTTCCACAGCTCTCAAGGGCATCTGTAACAATAATAAAACATCTAAATAAAGGGCATCTAAAACAAAGAATATGATCCTGTTACTACCTTACTAGATTTTAGTGGTTGTCTAATGTCTTCAACAAAAAATGTCAATTTCTTAGCATGACATAAAAGGACTTTAAAATTTGGGTGCTTCATTTCTTTCTATCTCTTCTACCATCCAGTCTTTATAGTTTCTAAATTTCCAGGTTTTCAGGGTTTCAGAACTGCTTGCTTTCATGTAAGCTGTTTTCTGCCTTCACCTAGATAAATGCCTCTCTATTCTTTGATGCTGTGTTTAAATATTGCCTCTTTTTGTCTGTTTTAGATTTCACGAGATGTTTCTTCAACACACACACACACAAAACAAAAGAGAAAGTGGGAGAGGGAAAAAGAGACAATCATAGTGGCAAAGTAAAAAAAAAAGCTAGATGAGTAGGTTGCGAAAATTTTCTCCCATTTTGTAGGTTGCCTGTTCACTCTGATGGTAGTTTCTTTTGCTGTGCAGAAGCTCTTTAGTTTAATTAGATCCCATTTGTCAATTTTGGCTTTTGTTGCCATTGCTTTTGGTGTTTTAGACATGAAGTCCTTGCCCATGCCTATGTCCTGAATGGTAATGCTTAGGTTTTCTTCCAGGGTTTTTATGGTTTTAGGTCTAACGTTTAAGTCTTTAATCCATCTTGAATTAATTTTTGTGTAAGGTGTAAGGAAGGGATCCAGTTTCAGCTTTCTACATACGGCTAGCCAGTTTTCCCAGCACCATTTATTAAATAGGGAATCCTTTCCCCATTGCTTGTTTCTTTCAGGTTTGTCAAAGATCAGATAGTTGTAAATATGCGGCATTATTTCTGAGGGCTCTGTTCTGTTCAATTGATCTATATCTCAGTTTTGGTACCAGCACCATGCTGTTTTGGTTACTGTAGCCTTGTAGTATAGTTTGAAGTCAGGTAGCGTGATGCCTCCAGCTTTTTTCCTTTGGCTTAGGATTGACTTGGTGATGTGGGCTCTTTTTTGGTTCCATATGAACTTTAAAGTAGTTTTTTCCAGTTTTGTGAAGAAAGTCATTGGTAGCTCGATGCAGATGGCATTGAATCTATAAATTACCTTGGGCAGTATGGCCATTTTCACAATATTGATTCTTCCTATCCATGAGCATGGAATGTTCTTCCATTTGTTTGTATCCTCTTTTATTTCATTGAGCAGTGGTTTGTAGTTCTCCTTGAAGAGGTCCTTCACGTCCCTTGTAAGTTGGATTCCTAGGTATTTTATTCTCTTGGAAGCAATTGTGAATGCTAATATCCAGAATCTACAATGAGCTCCAAACAAATTTACAAGAAAAAGACAAACAACTCCATCAAAAAGTGGGCAAAGGACATGAACAGACACTTCTCAAAAGAAGACATTTATGCAGCCAAAAAAACACGTGAAAAAATGCTCGCCCTCACTGGCCATCAGAGAAATGCAAATCAAAACCACAATGAGATACCATCTCACACCAGTTAGAATAGCAATCATTAAAAAGTCAGGAAACAACAGGTGCTGGACAGGATGTGGAGAAATAGGAACACTTTTACACTCTTGGTGGGACTGTAAACTCATTCAACCATTGTGGAAGTCAGTGTGGCAATTCCTCAGGGATCTAGAACTAGAAATACCATTTGACCCAGCCATCCCATTACTGGGTATATACCCAAAGGATTATAAATCATGCTGCTATAAAGACACATGCACACGTATGTTTATTGCGACACTATTCACAATAGCAAAGACTTGGAACCAACCTAAATGTCCAACAATGATAGACTGGATTCAGAAAATGTGGCACATATACACCATGGAATACTATGTGGCCATAAAAAATGATGAGTTCATGTCCTTTGTAGGGACATGGATGAAATTGGAAATCGTCATTTTCAGTAAACTATCGCAAGAACAAAAAACCAAACACTGCATATTCTCACTCATAGGTGGGAATTGAACAATGAGAACACATGGACACAGGAAGGGGAACATCACACTCTGGGGACTGTTGTGGGGTGGGGGGAGGGGGGAGGGGGGGAGGGATAGCATTAGGAAATATACCTAATGCTAAATGACCAGTTAACGGGTGCAGCACACCGGCATGGCACATGTATACATATGTAACTAACCTGCACATTGTGCACATGTACCCTAAAACTTAAAGTATAATAATAATAAAATTAAAAAAATAAAAATAAATAAAATAAAAAAATAAAAAAGAAAAAAGAAGCTAGAACATGTGCCTGGAATACATCTTATAATCTTGGTTTTGCAACTATTTTGTCTGTGACTTCTAAAATGCCACTTTATCCTCTGCCTTGGTTATTTCATTGATTAAGTAAGAAAGATGGACCAGATGACTTTAAAATTCCATTGTATTTCTTATCGTCATCTCTTTCTATGGACTTAAGAGTGAGGAGGGAAATAAATGAAAGTGAAGGCAACATGGAATAAAATAGCAGAACACAGCCTCAGACTTTTGCCTCTCTTAAGAGACCAGAGATAGAGGAGAGAAAATGTAAAGGTATATGCACAAGTAGAGGGTGTGTTGAAAAATGGAAAATTATTGCACAGGAATAATCCTTACTTCTCTCATTACAAAAATGTTAATGCTTTAAAAAAAGAGAGCAAGAAATGGGAGCACATAATGAACAATCTTGACAGTGAAGGGTAGTGGGAATAAAAAAAATTGGACATGATTTGAACAGTTACAATTTATTTGTTTATCAAATATTTACTAAGCCTCTACCAAGTAGCGTTTTCTATCCTAGGCACGGGGACTAAAATAGTGAAGAAATATAAACAAGGCAACCTTGAATTTTGCCCTTATCATTAAGATTGTCAAGATGTACTGTTGGTTATACAGCATGAATTGCTGGAAGGCCCAATTTGTTTAAAGTATAATTTGCTTCAATAAAACTCAGCAGTTGGCTACTGGGGAGGAAGAGGCTGTTGGTGCTTCTTAAAGGTTTGGTGAAGAGACAGAGGTCAGAGATGAAGAATCTTAGGGTGGTTGTGAATTTTATTCAAAACATGGTTCTAGTTAGTTGGGAAGACAGATGAAGGATGAACATTAGAAGTCAGACACCAGGTCAAGATGAGGATGAGAAGTGAATATTCTCTAATTGTGATATTCAGTTACAAATGACTCAAATTTATGATTTTAAGCAAGCTAACCGTAGCAGAAATACATAATGCACAAGGCAAGAAGCCAACATTCAGAAAGCAATGATATTACAACTAAATGAAAATTATTAACTCCAGTTGTACACTTGATTACCCTTGAGTGGCTTCAATTGATTTGGGTAAGACTCACATATGAGGAAATGTGAGATTTTATCCTGCATTTTTGGCTCAGTTCATAGTCCTCACACAAACCCTACAGTGCAAGTCCAAGGAATTAGATAGCTTTGCATGAGATACTTTTTGAGTTGTTGTGGTTTGCTTAGAAAAAACAAAACAAAGTAATCTGGGAATATTAATAGAAATGGGGTAACTTAAAGAATATGGTAGATGAAGACATATCTTTACACATTTATTCTCTTGAATATCAGTTGTTAAATAATTTGATCTTTTTACATGATTTTCAGAAAATTCCAGTGTAGCAGAACCTCCAGGATTTATCACCACGTTTAAAATACGTGAGTGGACAACTGTATATGAATTTGTTATTGGATTTTATCCTGAGAGATAGAGATTGTCATGTCACCTAAGACAGTGATTCACTAAAAAAAAAAAAGGAAAGAAAAAAGAAAGGATAAAACACTTGATTAGGTTTTGCAAAAGGAAATTACTTTTAGTGAAACATGATTAAATATAATATAAAAATACAAATCCCATATTCTTTGCACTTCTTTAAATAGCAATTTACTATGTATTTGTTATTCTATAAATTCCTACTAAATGTAATTACCATATTTCTCATTTTCTTAAAACTGTTACTCAATATCAAGTTGAAACATCAAACTGCTTGGTTAAAACTAGGCCAAGTGTTATTGTCAACAGAAAATAATTTAATTATTTCTCCTGAAATAATGACAAGCTTTAATGTATGCAAGGCAGCACTGTAGGTAGGCTATCCCATACATGTATTCAACTAAATTGGAAAATAGAGATCATATCTAATTAGTCACAACAACAGTGACTGATGCACATGGCTTGGGATCCACACCTGTGTTTCAAACAGTGGCTTTACCAGTGACTTGAATTGGGCACACAGACTCTTCAAATGGCAGTAAATCCTGTTGGAACACAAGTTGGGCTACTGAAAATTATGAAATTATTTTGGGTTGCATGCAATAAAATTTCTTGAAGATATTCTTCTAGCAAATTCATTTTTATTCTTAAATCTATTAAAGGTAAAACTAAAATACATGGGGAAATCTGTACCTATTTTTACATACATTTTTTATTTATTAATACCTCAATTGTTAAACATTTATTCTGATGGTCCACTATTTAAGGAACTTGCATATACCTGAATGTGTTTTGTGTCACAGCCTACAGATGATAAAGCATTGCAATTATGCAGCTGCAGATTAATTCTTGGAGGGATTTTTCTGCTTCACTACCTCTTTTGTAGGTGCCAAAAATAAGTGCTGATTGTGCCAAGTTGTGTCTTTATCACCTGTCAAAGATCTCAGTGCACTGTCATATGGCATCTAAGGTAAGTATGCATTTACCCTTGCCTCTGCCTTTCTCATTGCATTGTATTCAGAAAGCTTTCCTTTCTTTCATTAGCCTTTGTCATCTGTTGTATGAAATAAGCTTGAAGTCTTCACATGGTGATGTTTTTATTTTTTCTCATTTGCCTTTTCAAATGTGGTGACATTTTAAAGCCACCTAAAATGTTGAGACTAAAAAATTAAGTCTACCTTATTTTCACGGCCACTTAGCCATCTTTTGCTTTCAAGTTCATCAAACCATGACTAAAGGAATAAATGAAGAAGAGAGAAAGTAAATTCTGGACAAGCTCCAGAGAGTTTTCTGCCCAAATCTCTAAGAGACGATGTTGGTCACTGCTGTGAATCACATTCTAGAGAATTCTGACTCAATGCAACTGGTAAATATTAAGTATATGCTTTTGTGGATTAAATCTTAGTTTTCATTCCAACACTACTTAATCATTTGGATTGGCTTATTTGTTTGGTAAAATATCTAAATAAATAAAGCACAACTCTATATGCAAAGACAAAACCCTCAGGATCAGTTGTGGTTTTCTTTTTTAGTGACAGATTTGAAGATATTTTCTTTGCATTTGTATTTGCAAATGGCATGAAAGTATAGATACATTTTATAATAAAATTTTCTAGAAATACATCAGCCTTTTGCAATTATTTTCAATATCCACAGCACTAAAATATATGCTGTGTGACACCTATGGCTTTCCAATAATCTGGGGTTTAAATACAAGAATTCTGAAGAATAAAAATCATGATTTTTGCAGTAAATGATAGTAAAGCTAAGTCATTTCAATTATACAATCTAAACAGGGATAAAAATAAATAGTATACTTACTGAGGTTTCTTCTACTTTTTCAGGTCATTAACTTTTAATTATCCAAAATGTTCAGTCACTATAAAGGAATTAAAATATATTTTATGTTTGGGTAATCGGTAATATAAATGTACTGCATTAAAATTCAGTAGGTGAGATTAAATATATTTATTTTTCTACATTAGGTCAGATTTTATTTTTCCTATTATTCATAAGGAAATAAAATATTGACATATTTTTGCTTCTATTTGTAAACATTTTAATTCAATATATTTGTTATGAAGACTAGATTGAAAATATTACAATCTAGTCTTCATATTTAAAATATTACAATCTAGTCTTCATAAAAAAGTTTTTTGCAAAACTCATCTGTCACTGAGAAGGTAATTATGTACTAGGAGTGAAAAAGCATAACTGATGCCAATGCTTACCTGATTTTGATGAATACACTTTGAAGGTTTGCTCTCCTTACCCTACGAAACACTGACAAAAATGGAAGACTTGCATAATGCCCTGTGGAGAAGACTGCCAGAGAATGTGCCGGGCCAAGAGATTTCACTTGGCATTTGCCAATGACCGGGATATACACCCGGTGCATTTGCTACATTTGTTGAAATTAGGATCATGAACTATGAACTGCAGAAAGTGCAGGCATATACTTACTAAAAAAATCTATATATGTAGATGTATGTATGTATGCACATATCTGTGCATGCATACTCACAATGTTGTTGTATAAATATTATATTTTTGTATATTTAGTAATAATTAAAATTATTTTTTCTAATTGAGTCCCTTTCATACTTTTGTGGTATAAAACGGAAAAGAGAGAAATGAGAAACAAATCGAAATCTGGATTCTGCTGTCTGGGAGATGTTTTCCAAAGGCTGGCTCTACTTAGTGGGTGGTTCTTTTTTATTCATCTCTGTAACCTTTGGTAACTGTATATCTTTCTCCTTACTACCTTTGGGGACAAAGTTTGTTTTTAAAGGCTTGGACACTAAAATAGTTTTTAGTCCAGGTTGTGGTTTCTTTGGAAATAAAACTTCCTCAAAACTTAGGAGACTTTTATTTCCTGCCTTCCAGTTTTATGTGCCAGTAATCATATCCAAAGTTTTTTTCTAGACATAATTCTTTTTATTTACTTATTTATTTTTTGAGACAGAGTCTCACTCTGTTGCCCAGGCTGAAGTGCAGTGGCATGATCTCAGCTCATTACAACCTCCACCGCCTCCTGAACTGAAATGATTCTACTGCCTCAGCCTCCCGAGTAGTAGAGACATGGTTTCACCATGTCTGCCAGGCTGATTTCAAATTCCTGACTTTAAGTGATCTGTTGCCTAGGCCTCCCAAAGTTCTGAGATTACAGGTGTGAGCCACCATGCCCTGCCTAGACATAATTCTTAAGCATTCTTTCTTTCATTCTCATCTTTCATTTCTTTCTCTCTTTTTCTTTGCTCCTTTCTCCCTTCCTTCATTTCTCTCCTTTTAATGGCAGACAATGTAAAGTTATTAGAAAATGTCTTCTTGGGTGGGAAGGTCAAACCTGATAATCTGATCCTTTCTGTAAGACTCAGTACTTGGATCAGTTGGGAAATCTTACTGGGCTTTTGGCACTAAGGAAATTTTTTTCAGTTTTATCTACAGCTTGATGCCCAACCATCATCTTTTCCAAACTATGAACTCTTGACCTGACCATAAAAGCCAGCCAATAATTATCTGAGCTTGTCTGTCTCTTGTAGTGCTTTGCTAGATGCAGCCAATAGTAACCAATATACATTCTGATTCTTTCCAGCCACTTCCTCTAAAATCACAGGTCCAGTTCTCACACGGTCTTACTTCTAACGTATTTCAGGCATCCATTTTATAAGTCTTTTCCATGGTGGAGCAGAGGGCTCCAGGCATAAGGCCCAGTCATAGCTGTGTCCTCACCACCATCTGACAACCAATAAATCAATGCTACACATTAGGTATTCTCATACCAATTTATGTTTTATGATAGTTAATGCTAGTTGGTAAAATGTCAGTTCCTGTATTTCAGTGAATCAACAAAATGGAAGTTAATAGTCACTCATACAGGGTTTGGTTGGTGGCAGGAAGGGGGCTATGAGTTTTGTTTCTCATAGTCTTTTTCTCAGGTTCAATCCATCCCTCAGAGACTCAGTCTTTTACTTGATTCTGTGCATCTGGCTGACAGATGGGAAAGTAAGTAAGGGTAATACATGGGAAATTTTTATGGCCTAGGAATGGGAATTACACACATTCTAAAACTTTTGCCCATTTCTGTTGGCTAAAATGCAGGCATATGGCTATACCTCACTACCAGGAGGTTTATATGTTCGGGGAAAAAAGAATGGATTATAGGTACCGTTGGTAATTCTCTGTCTTTCTTTCTCTCCTTCTCTCTCTCTCTCTGTCTCTGTCTGTCTGAGACAGGGTCTCCCTCTGACATCCCGGCTGGAGTACAGTGGCACAATGATAACTCACAGCAGCTTTGAACTCCCAGGCTCAAACAATACTCCTGTCTCAACCTCCAGAGTAGCTGGGACTACAGGTGCATTCTACCATGTTCGGTTTATTTTTAAATATTTTTGTAGAGATGGAGTCTTGCTTTCTTGTACAGGCTGGTCTCGAACTCCTGGCTTCAAGCCTTCCTTCTGCCTCTGGCTTCCAAACTGCTGGAATTACAGGCGTGAGCCACTGTACCCTGCCTAAACTTTCTCTTAATTAGAATTCAGATTATTTGAATATTTCTTTCTTATAAGTCATAGATTTGTGTAAGTTGCTTTTCTTAAAAAGGCAAAGTGTTTCCTTGTCTATACTTTCCATGTTCCATCATGACAATTTCTTAATCGCATAAAACAGATATTGACAAATTATGCCGCATGGGTTGGCTGGTTATTTTTGTAAATAAAGTTTTATTGGAACACAGTCTTTCTCATTTATGTACATATTGTCTATGGCTTCTTTCACACTACAAACGCAGTGTTGATTAGTTCCAATAGAAACCTTACTTTTAAAAAAGCTTGTTGACTCCTGACTTATAAAATGCAAAATTAGCTTTGCATATATTTGCTTAAAACAGTGAATGAAAAAATACTACTTTTTCCATACATGATCTTCTTATTGATCTCAAGCCAACCTCAATAATATTTTATTTAAGGAAGTGAATGATTATTTACCTTCTTTTTAACTTCACAGCATCATTTTCAATACCTGAGCATCGGAGAATTAAATGTTTCATGTAGGAAATAACATTTAATTATAAAATCAATGTGATTTTGGCGAACTCCCAGACACAAAATTCCTTTCTGTACCTTTTTCCACTTGACCAAGATGCAGTAAAACAGAGAAATATTTTCAAAATATAAGTTGTCATACCTCCAAAGAGAAGTGATGCTGCATATTTGGACAATGACATATCTGGAATGTTTGATATATCATGGAATGGCCAGTGAATCAAAGGTTTATATTATGGGAAGATTTAATAATACCAAGTTTACATTGATTTTTCTTCAATGTCAGTATTATGGTGTGTACACAGTATCCTCAGTTTATAATCCTGGAAACTGACAGATCAATGTCACCACACAGGTAAGCTGTTATGTGAGAACTGGGACCACGACATCTGACATCACATTCATTAACAGTTTTCACTAGTTACAGCTCTTTTCAGATTATCTAGCCCACGGGTTTTTAGTTACTTTCCCAAATAGCCTCAACACTTCATGTTGTTGTTTTACCCTTTGATAAAATGAAAACTGCCTTTGCATTGAGCTAGGTGTTTTATATAACTTATCTAATTTACTCCTTAACAATGTTTAACTTGTTCTTTAGTATCATCATTACGCTGGTGAAAAAGGAACTCAAAGCAGCTAAGTAACTTGCCTAAGCTTACACAGAAAATACAAGTTCTTAGATTTGTTATTTTGATGAGCTATAGTTTTGGTTTTTTGCACTAATAAGTATTTTGCAGGAAACAAAGCAAGTGTGATGTATTAGATAGGTAGAGAGGGAGGAGACCTAGTAAATAGGGTGATTAGAGAAGCCTCTCTGAAAAGGCGATATTGATGCTGGCACTAAAATGAATCAATCATGAGAAACTCTTTTTCTTTCTCAGTAGAAGTAACAGCAAGTGTAATGGTATAAAAAAGAGGAATAAATGATGTTTTTAATTTTATTTAGCAATATTCTAGTCATGATTCTTCTTCTGTTAAACACATCTATTAAGTGCTTCATTTCAGATATTTTCTTTTTTGGTTCAAAATTACTCATCTACTCCCTTTTTAGATGTTAAACACTGATACAATTTTCAGCATTTCCTCCATCTTTGTCATGCTTTTGAACATCTTAAAGTTATAGTAAAGTTTGTTTCTGATAACTTCAAAATCTTAATGACTAGTGGTTTCGATCTATTGTCTATTATTGGTTTTTGACCATCTGTTCCTATATCCTGTCATGCCTGGTGATTTTTAATTGAGTGGTAATCTTTGTGCGTAAAAAGTTGTAGAGACTGAATTTCATCACCTTTGTTCAGAGAAAACTTAATATTCATTTGTTAGCCATGTGGCATATGGATAGATCACCTTGATTCAATTTTAAGACAGATTTTTTCTAAGCTAGTTCCAGGTTTTGGCAGGGACAGTCTACTTCTAATTGGTTCTGACAGATCTGCAGGATAGATTTCCAGTGATCTCACCTAAAAGGCTAGTATTTTTCAGGTTTCTTCTTTTAAGTTGGACAGAAGGGTCCATTTCTTGTCACCCTAACACTATAAAATTGTTAAGAGCTCTGTTTAGTTTTGTGGCCTTCATCAACCATTTTTTCTCTGAATTTCTTGTATTTAGTCCTTCATGCAAAGATTAGGAACCAGCAAAGAATTGAGGTGAAAGGCACAGCAAATGTTACTTCATTTCCTGGGATTCCCTTTACTCCTAAATTGGCTGCTCAATTTCCTGTTGCCATATGGTAACCGAGAACTTCTATATTTTTTCTTTTCAATCCTAATGAATCCCTCCAAATATCTATGATGCTGCTTTCTGTTCACTCTCTCTGTCCTGCCCTAGGAATTTGCAAATGTGCAAAGTTTAAAAAAAAAAAAAAAAAGTGGAAAATGTAGGATTTTCTTTAATGCATTTTTCTTCTCAAGATCTTGACTTCTCAAATCCTGGCTTCCTTGTCTGCTCCAACATTCCCCCAAACTGCTGTTTCCTTGTTTGTTTTAATTTTAACCAGCTTTAACAGTTTCTTGGCAGAAGTCTCTCTGACACAAGTTTATCATAGATGGAGGCAGAAGACAGGAAAGTGACTCCGGGTTTGAATTCCCTGTCTAGAGTAATAAATATGTTTTCATAGGCATTTAAAAAATCTCTCCATATAGGTCTTCTTGGCTATGAATGAAGATGATGAAGATAGTTTAAGAGATTATGATTATACACATTTATATACAGACATACACAGACACACATACAGACACAGAGTCATGTGCCACATAATGACATTTTAGTCAAGGACAGGCCACTTAAGTGATGGTAGTCCCATAAGATTGTAATGGAGCTGAAAAATGCCTACCAATTAGTGATGCTGTAGCCATCACAATGCAAACACAATGCATTGCCTTGTCTATCTTTAGATAATGTTTAGATAGACAAATACTTACAATTGTTTTATAATTGGCTACAGTATTTAGTAAAGTAACATACTATACAGGTTTGTAGCCTAGAAGCAATATTTAGATAGATAAATACTTACAATTGTTTTATAATCGCCTACAGTATTTAGAAATGTAACATGCTATACAGGTTTGTAGTCTAGGAGCAATAGGCTAAATGATATAGGCAGGCAGGTCACTGACGTCAGGAATTCGAGACCAGCCTGACCAACACGGTGAAAACCCATCTCTACAAAAAACACAAAACTAGCCAGGCGTGGTGGCACATGCCTGTAATCCTATCTACTTGGGGGCCTGAGGTAGGAGAATCACTTGAACCAGGGAGGTGGAGTTTGCAGCGAGCTGAGATTGTGCCATTCCACTCCAGCCTTGAAAAAAGAGCGAAACTCCATCTCAAAAAATAAAACGACCCCCCCAAAAAAGAACAACAACAACAACAAAAAAAACAAAAACAAAAAACAAAAAACAATATAGCCTAGGTATGGAGTAGGCTATATTATCTAGGTTAGTGTAACTACACTCTATAATATTCTCACAATGATAAAATCACCAAATGATGCATTTCTCAGAACATATTCTGGTTGTTAAATAATGCATGACGCTGTGTGTGTGTGTGTGTGTCCCCTAGCAGCATGCCTAGCATATAATAATCAAGCAGGAAATGTTGGTTCTTCTGCCTTTTCTTGTTTTATTCAAAGGTCATATTTTTAACTGCTCATTGATACATATTTATCAGATCAGTGACATTTCCATGATATATGTAATAAGGTTTGGATGATTATAGAGAAGAAATAAATATGCAGAAAGTATAGCATGCTTGAATATAGTGCAAGAAATACATTTTATCTGCATATCAGGTATCTTCCTAAATATTAAATTTTTCATAAATTTTTATTATGATGTGTTTAATATGATTTAACATTTAATAAAACCAAATAAGTAAATTAAATAATACATAGCAAAAAAATGACCTATTTTACTTTAGTAAGATATTCAACACCTGGTAAAGAGAAATAATATGAACTGATTGCATGTGGATGTGCTAAAGTCTATATAAAATGGATGAAGTGATGTAAGCTAGATTTTGTGAAAATACAAATATATTTTAAATCCATTTGTAGTGTTCCTTGCCAAGTATTGAAAAAATATTGTAAATGCTTTTGTCATTCTCATAAATGTGAAGATATTTTTACACTCATTTATTAAATGAATTCATCATTTTATTTACCATCCTATAAATTCTTTGCAAAGGTAGAAATCTACAGTAATTTATAATCCTCTCTTTGTTTACCATTTTTCATTGTGAGTTTCCTTAATTAGTGCTGTGGATTCATTTTCATGGTAGGTGATTACTTATGACTCCACTTTTCCAGGGCTCGCAGCCTAGCAGATCAATGAGAAACTCATTGCCTTGAAAGAGATTAGGTAATAGGTTTGTCAGAACCATTTGCTCCAGTCAAGAAATGTGTAAAATAAATAGATTGTTCTCAGAATTCCATTCAAGAATTGAACAATTTAATTATTATATTATTTATTTTCTTTGAAGAGAATGTGAACTAAATATAAATCCAGAAAATGACTTAAAAAGAAATTCAGGGAGCCCTAAGCCACAGAGAAATGAAACAGCTCAGAGAGAGGTCAAAAGTTCATTTTTCCCAATAGACAATAGGTATTAAGTAAAGTGATCATTGGGATTGATCAAATCAGACCAATCACCCTAGATGAGTTTCTCTCACATCTCCACCCAGCCTGGGGTTAGAATCGCTGAGAGTTTAGTTAGTTTAATCCGGGAGAAGGAGGCGGTCTGTTATATACACAGGAAGAGGAAATAAGCTCAGTAGCAGTGGTTTTAACAATTTTGTATTTCCTGAACCAATAAAATCCTAAAGAATTTTTGAGACCAACACATTTTCCTTTGCCAAAGTAGGAAAATCATTTTTTATGAAAAGAAAAAGGAACTACCAAAAATAGTTACAACCATAATTTATTTCAGAAAAATAAGACATTTTTTGAAATAAAAGGATGAAAAGTGCAACCTAAAAGCATTATTTTAAGAAAAATAATAAAAGTGTTGAAAATTCTGCCTATGTATGCATACACACACACAAACACACAAACACACATAGAGGTACATTATTTTCACTTAGTGCACCATTGAAACAAGAGCAGAGAACTGCCTTCATCTGAACACTGACTTAACTGACTGTTATAGAACCTTCTTTGTATGCTCCTCAGAGTGCACGTGGTGCTCTCATTTTATTATTTCATTTAACTTTTTTTATCAACCATGAAAGTTTTTATATGTAATATCTTCCAGTTTCTTCACTGAATTCCTTCAAGCTATCATTCTAATATGATAGTGTGCTTTATTTATTGTTTTGAGATTGAGTATTAATGTGTAGCATTTTTTAAATTTGGAAGGCAATTGTGTGTTTGAGAATGGAGAGAAGATGATAAAGCAAGACCTCCTTTCATCTCTTAAGCCTATAAGCTTGTTTTCCAATCCATTGATAATCTGAATATGCAGTTAGCCCTTTAACCAGTTTCTATGATTGTATAATACAAGAAGTGCTAATTCAAGGCTTACACAAAAAGTTGCTGTGTTTTAGACATGCATTTTGCACTCCAGGAAATTATTCAGCAGAATACACCCAAATGAAAACATTTATTAGATAAAGCACTGAATTCCAAACCTGCTACAATCTGACATTCACATAGCATCTATAAAGTGAGGATATGAATTTTTGTTGTTGGAGGTGGTGTGTTAAAGTATTTGAATTAATGACCAACACTTTTGAATTGAGACAACAAACGTATTTAAAAATGCTCAACATCACTAATGATCAGGGAAATGCAAATCAAAACTACAATTGTAATACCACCTTATTCCCATAAGAATGGCCATAATCAAAAAATCAAAAAATAATAGATGTTGGTGTGTATGCGATGAAAAGGGTACCCTTCTACACGGCTGGTGGAAATGTAAACTAGTATAACACTATGGAAAACAGTGTGAATATGTCTTAAAGAACTAAAAGTAGAACTACCATTTGATCCAGCAATCCCCCTACTGGGTGTCTACCCAGAGGAAAAGAAGTCATTATACAAAAAAGATACTTACATATGTATGTTTATAGCAGCATAAATCGCAATTGCAAAAATGTGGAACCAGCCCAAATGCCCATCAATCAACTAATTGATAAAGAAACTGTTATATATATCATATATATGCAATATATATGATATATATAACTGTGACATATATATATATATATATATATGATGTAATATACTACTCAGCCATAAAGAGGAATGAATTAATGGCATTTGCAGCAATGCCAAATGAATGGGATTGGAGACTACTGTTCTAAGTGAAGTAACTTAGAAATGGAAAACCAAATATCATATGTTCTCATTCATAAGTGGAAGCTAAGCTAAGAGGATGCAAAGGCATAAGAATGTTATAATGGACTTTGAGGATTCAGAGGGAAAGGGTAGCAAAGGGGTGAGGGATGAAGAACTAAAAATTGAGTTCAGTGTATACTGCTCGGATGATGTGTGCACCGAAATCTCACAAATCATCACTAAAGAAGTTACTCATGTAAACAAATACCACCTGTTCCCCAAAAACCTATGGGAATTAAAAAAATTAACAACAGCAAATTGATACTTTTTAAAAATTATTATTATTATACTTTACGTTTAAGGGTACATGTGCACAATGTGCAGGTTTGTTACATATGTATACATGTGCCATGTTGGTGTGCTGCACCCATTAACTCGCCATTTAACATTAGGTATATCTCCTAATGCTATCCCTCCCCCCTCCCCCCACCCCACAACAGTCCCTGGTGTGTGATGTTCCTCTTCCTGTGTCCATGTGTTCTCATTGTTCAATTCCCACCTATGAGTGAGAACATGCGGTGTTTGGTTTTTTGTCCTTGCGATAGTTTGCTAAGAATGATGGTTTCCAACTTCATCCATGTGCCTACAAAGGACATGAACTCATCATTCCTTATGGCTGCATAGTATTCTATGGTGTATATGTGCCACATTTTCTTAATCCAGTCTATCATTGTTGGACATTTGGGTTGGTTCCAAGTCTTTGCTATTGTGAATAGTGCCGCAATAAACATATGTGTTCATGTGTCTTTATAGCAGCATGATTTATAATCCTTTGGGTATATACCCAGTAATGAAATGGCTGGGTCAAATGGTATTTCTAGTTCTAGATCCCTGAAGAATCGCCACACCAACTTCCACAATGGTTGAACTAGTTTACAGTCCCACAAACAGTGTAATCTAATTAAACTAAAGAGCTTCTGCACAGCAAAAGAAACTACCATCAGAGTGAACAGGCAACCTACAGAATGGGAGAAAATTTTTGCAACCTACTCATCTGACAAAGGGCTAATATTCAGAATCTACAATGAACTCAAACAAATTTACAAGAAAAAAACAAACAACCTCATCAAAAAGTGGGCAAAGGATATGAACAGACACTTCTCAAAAGAAGACATTTATGCAGCCAAAAAACACATGAAGAAATGCTCATCATCACTGGCCATCAGAGAAATGCAAATCAAAACCACAATGAGATACCATCTCACACCAGTTAGAATGGCAATCATTAAAAAGTCAGGAAACAACAGATGCTGGAGAGGATGTGGAGAAATAGGAACACTTTTACACTGTTGGTGGGACTGTAAACCCTTAGTTCAAATTGATACTTTTATGTAAAATTCCAGATTCCAAGCTTGTTTGGAAAATCCAAAGTGTTGGGTGACATTGGACCTCCATTACCCCATGGCAACAACTGGAGTAGTGGTAGCAAATGACCCTGCAGTCAAAACTTCAGTCTCTAGTCTCACAGCCCCCAGCAGCCCAATGGTTCCTTTCCACATGCTTCATCCCTGAGCACCAGGGATTGCCCTAAGTGGGAAGGCATCCCACTGCGTACATTTCCTAGGCCTGGTCTTGGCAGTATCTAGAGTTATAGCAGGTGAGTCCACTCCAACGAGTAGGGTTTTCTTCTTTATCTTTCTGCTTCCCACTGAATCCTTGTCACTCAGGATAGCTTGGTTCAGAGCATGTGGTCGATATATGTGTCGTGAATGAGTAAGTGGGGCAGGTAAGAGTGTGGGGCCCGGAAGCAGATGAAATAGCTTATCTCTCTCTTGTTCTGGAGCTCTCTGTTCTCAGCCCTTGCAGTTATGGTTCCTGCAGCCAGATTGTGCTCTCTTAGGCCTATCTCCCTTGCCCCCATCCCCATAAATGGACTCTAGGGAGTTCAAAAATCCTTCACTCTGGGCTAGGGAGGAAACCTGGGACAGGGGCAACATAGAGTTTGAGGCCTGCTAGTCCTGTCCTGTGGCCCTGTTTACCCCTCGTAGGCAGGACCCTGATCATTCCTGGAGCCACAATCTACTGGCAACAGGGAAATACCTACTCATGCCAAATGGCTGAGCAAACTCAAGGTGATGGCAGGGAGCAGGTGGGAAATGCCCAGTGCCAAGGGCTGAATGGGTGGTCAGCAAAGATTGGTGTTCCTTGGCCTCAGAGCCCCCTAGACAATTTGCTTAACCTCTCTGTGCCTCTGCTAATTCATCAATAAAATAGGAATGGTGATGGCTCCCCTCTTGTAGGAGTGCTGTGAGACTTAGTGAACTGATACATATCAAGCAATGAACATGATTCTTGGCATACAGTAAATGTCCCACTGACGCTGGTAAATCCTACAAGGGCAGCAGAAAACCAAAACTGCCTGACACTGTGCACAGACTCCAAGGCTGAGAGCATCCCTATCCCCCTAGTTTCTGAGGAGGTAGGCCTGGCCTTGCAGCCCCATGGAACCCTGAAGAAAAGGTCTTGTGACTCTAGAGTTTGTTGACTCAGTAGAGAGAGGTGTGACAAGAGAACAAGTGTGGGCAGGGAACAGCCAGAGAGGAACCCCATCAGGACACCTGGAGCAGAAAGAACAGAGTTGGGATGTGTGTCTCCTTCTGCCCAGGAACAGGGCAGAATCTGCATAGAATATTAACAAAAACTGATTAAAAAACATTTAAAAAATTGTGACAATAAAGCTACATTTTCTGATATACATAAGATCATGTCTGAAACCCAAAACAACCATATAAGTAAACACTTGGATTAAAGACAAAATGATAGAGAAATATAGAAAGAAAGTATTTACAAATATTCCAACTTGGTTTTAAGAATTAAAAAAACTTACTATAAAATTTATGTATGAGAACAAAGAGCCATAAGTAGCTTCATCGATTTCCAAAAATAAAAATTATAAAGCCAAAGAGTTGGCTGGGCACGGTAGCTCACGCCTGTAATGCCAGCACTTTGGGAGGCCGAGGTGGGTGGATCACAAGGTCAGGAGATCAAGACCATCCTGGCCAACATGGTGAAACCCCGCCTCTACTAAAATACAAAAAATTAGCTGGGCGTGGTGGTGCCTGCCTGTAGTCACAGCTACTCAGGAGGCTGAGGAAGGGGAATCGCTTGAACCTGGGAGGTGGAAGTTGCAGTAAGCTGAGATTGCGCCACTGCACTCCAGCCTGGTGACAAAGCAAGATTCTGTCTCAAAAAAAAAAGGCCAAAGAGTTATTATACATCTTATCAGATATTTGTAAAACACACTATAAATGTATCATTTTAAAACCATGTAATACTGTTCTAGTGAAAGATAAATGTACACATGAAGCAAAATAAAGAGTCCAGAATTCGAGTGCTGTATAAGTAGGGACACAGGGTGCAATTGCCTCTCATTTGGGAATAGATGGAGTGTTTTGCATGTGGTGTGGGGCAATACTGATACAGCGATTGGAGCAAAAGAGAGCTAATTTCTTAAATAAAACAAGGTGAACTATGATGGATTAAGTAAAAATAAAGCTATCACTTTTTAAGAAGGGCATGTAGAAGAATATTTGGGTGCACTTGTGTTAGAGAAATGTTTCTATAACAATACCCAAGAACACAAACCATATTTAAAAACCACTGGATTTTGTTGCATCGAAAATAGTTTACTATTTCACCAAATATCAACCTTCCATAAATATCACTGTAAAAGACTTTCGTATGAATTGAGCTCACTAGGTATTAATATCTATCATACTAAAAGAATTTGTAACATAGACAATGACAAAATTCAAAAACAGGAAACACATTGGAAAAATATTTAAAGATTTGACTAAGCAACATACAGAAGAAAAACTCTAGATAATAGATATTTGGAGAAATTCTGATAAGTAAGGAGAACAATGCAACTGAAACAATAATGAGTGTGTGCTTTAAGCTCAAATTAGCAAAAATCTTATTACTGGTGAGAATGTAGCAAAAAGTACCTGATTTTGATACCGTTTAAATTAGAATGGTCATTCTGGAGAAACCCGTAATCCTTGATGAGATTAAAATTCATATAGCCCAAACTTTGAAAATTCCGCTCTTCATAAATTGTCATAGAGTTCATAAAATAAGCTCTTTAAGGACATTTTTTGCAACATTGATTGTGGCATCAGGGATCTGAAGACAACGTAGGTAGCCCTCATTGAAAAGATGAATATGTAAACTGTAGCGGCTCCATACCGTGGTATATATTATAGCAGTGTACGTACAGCAACAGGGACACTTTCTATCTTCAAGGCCAATAGATGTAGTTAAAAGAATATAATCTATACCACAATAACATTTATGTAAATTTACAAATTTCTTTTTTTAAATTTTATTATTATTATACTTTGTTTTAGGGTACATGTGCACAAATTTCTAACAGCGTTGTGTATTTTACAGACATATATATAGTCCATTGTGTTTCTCGTTTGCTTTCAGATCTGTTCTCCATTCTTCACATTTAGGCTGCATTTCTGTAGTTCTCTTGCGAGCTATTTTCTGATTAGGTGTGACTAATGAAAGCTCTGGTTGGAGCTGGTGAGGAAGACAAAGAGAATCAGAGTATTATCTCTCTTCTCTCCTCCGTTTTCCTCTTCTCCCTCCCCCTCCCCCCACTACTTTCCCCACTACTTTCTCCTTCCCTCCACCTTCCTCCTCTTTCTCTCTTCTCCTCTCCTCTCTTCTTTTTGTGGATTTTTGTTGTTGTTGTTGTTGTTGTTGTTGTTGTTTTTCGCAGTTGCCATATATTCTCTACTGTTTCAAGTTTTTACCAGACATGTCCTATTCTGGGGCTCTAACTCTTACAGAGCAGTTCCTGACATGGTTCTAGAACCTGCAAGGTTTCCCTGATGTTTTGATTCTGGTGAATATCACTTTTCTCCAGTGTCCTTCCGGCCCATTGGGTTTTCGTGATCTCTTGCTGTCTTCTTTTCTTATGGTCTCCTTCTGCTAATCTCTGGTTAGCTTCACCATCTTGTTTGTCTTCTTAACTTTTTTTTTAGCAGTATCAGATATTAGGAGTGTCTCAGGCAATAGACCCTAAAATGGGATACTGAGATTGGGAAGCTGATCTGCTTAACCTTTAATACAATGATAACTTCTTCGCAGATGGAAACTGAAATCATGGTAATCTGTGACAAGCGAAAGCATTGTGAGCATAGGTGCTTGAGGTGAAACACTGGTGGAAAGCAAGTGTTTGGAAGGTTAAGTAATGGCTGCACATATTCATCATGGTAACCGTGGTGCCTATAACAGACTGTAGCTGTTTCTGATTGTGATCAATGTTTATAAAAAAAAGGAGAAGTGTGGGGCTATGTTATCTTGCCTGCTCTCTGTCCTAATATAGCATTCAGTGACTTTAATTATCAGCACATTCCATGGAATGTCACACAGGTCAATTATATTGATAATATACAGTTTGTTCCTGAGGAGCATCAAGGAGCAAGCTCTCCAGATGTCTTAAGAAGATACATGGTATCAGAGGTAAAGAGAAAAACACCACGCACTTCTAGCTCCCTGCCACTTAAGTAATGTGTCTGAACATCTAGGAAGCTGGGACATGTTGAGATACACTCTCCAGAATGATACATCACTTTTAATTTTGGAGGTAAAATATGGCATACTTGGTGTGCTGATCCAAGGAATTTACTGAATAATTTACTTCCTGCTGTTACCTAACTCTGTTTGCTTTGGCATCTGTTGTTCGTTGGGCTTATCATTGATAAAGAAATTTCATTATATAAAATTCCCTCTGCTTGAAACACTAGAGGGACTTCTATTTTCTTGAATAGCCACTGACATCTATACAATACATATGCAAAGACGTAATCCATAAAAATTACAGTAAGTTGCTACATAGAGATAAAGACTAAAGAGAGTATTAAGGTAGAAGAAGCAGTTATAAAATGATATAAAAATGGAACTTGAATAGTTTACTATAATTGAAAGAATGGAATTAACTCCAATCATATGAAACGGAAAACATATACATGAAACTAAGATCATGTGACCTATTAAAGTTAAAAAATATTCTTAGTGGCTAAATTAGGACTAAAATCCTCATCTCTTACTTGAAAGCTCTTTTAATGATGCTTGCTCCTATTTCATACTGGTTTTCAGGTTTTAATTCTTATTCTTTTATTGTTGAGAGCTTCTTTCAAAGGAAAAAAATAGAATATATTAAAACGCATACTGGAAAGCAAAGAATCTTGAGGGTGGAAATCGTACACTTAAAGGAGGATAGTTATTATAAGAATTTCCATTAAAAACACAGTGCTAGATTTTTCACCCAAAGCTCTGTGGTTTACTTTTCTGTCTTTGGGAATTTCACAAACAACTTATGAAGTTCTAGCCAAAACTTTGAGGTTTGCCTTTCCATAAGTGTATGGAACAAGCCAAGAGCTGTAAGTGTAGCCAAATGAAACAATGAAAACCACAAGACCTGCTGGCCTTGCTCCTCTTTCCTTTACTTGATTTTGAGTCCCTGGAGAAGAAACCACCTGAGTTTCATTTGTATATGGTTAAGGCTCTTGAGAACTAAGCCTCCTAGCTAATGGTTCTCACTCAACTTGAAATAAAGGCATACAAGTATTGAATACTAAGGAAGTGAAAACATTTTGGTTCCTATTATTCCTGTTGTTCTATTTATTTATTGTCAAAGGGGCCTCTGCAGACATGCACACAGCCACAGTGTGCTTCTGTTTCCAGGAATTCTGGAGGGCACAGTGATACATATCTCTTCATAAATGGAATATGCTGAGCCCCACTAGCCAGAATAATAGACTGTATACTGCTTGAAAACAGAGTTAATGTATTTTATATTTCCTTTTTTATTCCCTGGTAAACCTCTAGTATATTATTCAGTAAAAGTTTATTTTTAACTCTCTGGCTCAATTTGCCACCCTAGTCAGGGCTGTGTCTTACACAACATTTGTCTTTCTTGTCTCTAGCATTCTAACATTTTAGTGCCCTGCTCCAGTCCCAGCACTGATTACACTGCAGTGCAAATTCAATTTAACTAAGACTTATTAAGCAATGTAATCTCTGGAGCCTGATTGCTGGAGTTACTTAACCTTTTGGCGCCTCAGTTTCATTATCTACTTTATTCTTCATAGGATTGTTGTAAGGTTAAATGAGTGTACACATATGAAATGCTTACAACAGTGCCTGGCACACCACAAGTGCTCAATAAATATTTGTTGCTAGTAGCAGTGGTAGGGCCCAGCATTAGGTACTGGAATATGAAGAAAATGGGAAGCTTTGAGTAGCCTTAAAAAACATAGCAAACACCTTCAATTGGCAACACTTGGTAACAGATCTGCCTTTCTCTTCAGGGTCATTTATGTTTGACATGAAAAACTAAAAGAAATAAGCTCTAAGGCTGACATTTCTTGCACTCAGTAGAAGAGAGCTCTTGGAGAGCTGGACGCATTTACTCACTAACCTATTCAATTATTCATTGACTCATTCAGTAATTATGAAGTTACCTACTGTTTCTGTGCATGCTAGGTAGGGTAATTCTAGGTGCTGTAACAAACAAATTTCTAAATGGTAGTACTCTAACAAAACACTACTTTAATGCTGGCTCATGCAACATCCCAATGTGGATGCTCCTGGTTGGAACACAGCTTTCCACTGCATGATGGCTCAGGGACCCAGGATCCTCCCATCTTGTGGATGCATCATCACCCAGGGCCTCAAAGTATTATGCTTCCTATCACAAGTTGGAATAGAAAAGGATAGACAAGGTAAAGTTGCTTATTAATTGCTTTGTTCTGGTGGAAGTAACAAATACTACTTTTTCCTGGCAAGACCCCATTCAGATGCAAGGGAACAGGGAAAATATAGATACTGCTTGGGTAGCTGCTTATAAAAACCAAATCTATCCTATAGAAGAGGGGGAACAAGTTCTTTTCTGTTTCAATCTGTTGCTGCCCAGGCTGGAGTGCCGTGGCATGATCTCAACTCAAAGCAACTTCCAGTTCTTGGGTTCAAGCAATTCTCCTGCCTCAGCCTCCTGAGTAGCTGGACTACAGGCATATGCCACCATGCCCGGCTAATTTTTGTATTTTTAGTAGAGACGAAGTTTCACCATGTAGACCAGGCTAGTCTTGAACTCCTGACCTCAGGTGATCCACCTGCATTGGCCTCCCAAAGTGCTGGGATTACAGGCATGAGCCACCATTCCTGGCCTGTGGGGGAACAAATTCTGCTGTCTGATTAGTCATCTCTTCTCTGCTGAGATACAGAGATAAATATAAGACCTGCCCTCATTTATCATTGGAAGAGCAGGGGCACAAGCTGGAAACCCAGAGATGGGATTCCCTATTATGCCTGGAAGGTCAAGCAATGCTTTAGGGAGAACGTAGAGACCATAGCTACCTCCTGTATTAGTACAGGTCAACAATACAACAGAAAAGATGTCATGTTTTTAAAAGGGACTATGATTTGCAGGGGTACTGAGGCAATGTAACTCCACAAGGCTGGAACACATGTGTAGAGAACTGGTTGGGAAAAGAACCATATATTCAATTGAACAATATTTTATAGGGGACACAAATTAATCTGTAGAAAAATTACCCTGAAGACAGTGTGTAAGCCATTTGAAGATATTAAAGACTCTGAAGCCAGTTAACAAATAAAAAAACTTAAATAGGAGGACATGGGCATGGTAAATTCTGCAGAAATTACAAAGTAGTTTGATATTTTACCTCCTATGTGGTTGCTTGTTCTTTCTACATGTGATTTCTATCTTATTTTGAATATTTTACAATGCAAAGAAAAAAACAGAGTCAATTAAAAGTTTTATAATTTTTTAGAAAACTCTAAATTACTTTTTGGCCCTTTATAATTTACATTGCAAAGCAATAAATGAGAGTCAAAAGGTACATACAGGGTACTGTACTCTGCATGGTGAAATAAGGACTCGCCATGCTGAAGACTCAAAGTCACAGATTTAAATACACACACCCACAGACATACACACACAGGCATATACACACTACGCATGTGCTTTATTGCATGGGGAACAAAATCAATTAGGAACTGAGTATAAAGAAAAGGAATATTTGTCCTATTTATCTTTCTTCTGACCACTTACTTCCCTTACATATCCCACAGTTAATGTCCTAGTCATTGTAAATCCACTAGGAGATTTAGCTTACATGAGTAACCATCATCTACTCAATATTTTTCTGGGAACTTGGCTGCCAATTGGGTTCATCAAATATTTGAGGGTTATTTTCAAAGACTCTAGGCTGTCTAGTGCCAAGCTAACTTTGGCCCAGCAACTTACCCTTGATTTTTAAGTAGCTTCTTGCTAAAGAAAATTGAATCTGCATGTTTCTAATCCATTTAAAGTTAGATCATCAAAATACAGTTTTAAAAAAGCGATCCAAAATAATTGTGAGAGTTTCTTCATTCTTCCTTCCATTAAATGAGGATGTCTCTTTTTACTTAATGTAAACTTGAGTGTTACACTTCAAGTTTGTTGTAAAGCTAGAAACTCTTATAAACTGACTTTAAAAGTTGGCAGTCTCTATTCTCTTATCCCTAAGGCATATAGTAGGTACTTTGAAAGATTGCTTTTAAACATGTTTTCAGAACATTCTTGGAGCTCATTCATGTAGGACTGAGTTCCTTCCTTTCCACCAAGCCACAATTCTTCCTCCATTGGGAGTCTCCCTTGAATTCAACGGAAGCTGCACAGGTGGAATGTCATGATGGCTTCATGAGAAAAAACTTGGGACAGTTATTTCCAATTTTCTATCCAACATAATCTTAGGTTCTTCTTCAGGCAAGATTGTGTTCAAAATTACTTCCTGCCACAAGAATTCAAAATTTCATTGTAATTTTCCTTGTGTATTGTTTGCTATCATAATCAATCCTACATCAAGATGACCCTTTCAGAATCTTTTATATATTTTTCTTATAGAAACACAGAGAAATTAATGAAGCTTGTTCAATTACCTTGTAAACCTTACATTCATCATAGCTATGTTATTTTATTTGAGATTATACGATTTCTTAGCTTACAAGTATTCAAAATTAAAAAGGAAATATTTTATTTATTTATTTATTTTTTATTTTTTAGAGACAGCATCCTGCTCTGTCACCCAGGCAAGGCTAAAGTGAAGCGGCACCCTCATAGTTTACTGCAGCCTCAAATTTCTGGCCTCAAGCAATTCTCCCACCTTAGCCTCCTGAGTAGCTAGAATTACCAGCACGTGCCACCATGCCTGGTTTGAGAAGATTAATTATTTTATCATCATCCTATAAAAATTGCATTATTGCCTATTTCTAACTCCATTTATTCACTAAAAATTTGTGCCTTTAATGTTCAGAAATAATTTTAGGGTCTATGGTAAATACTAAGATGAATATGACAAAAATCATTAACTTACCACGCTAAACATATCACTGTCCAAGTGTATTGTGTCTTTGTAGATTCCATATCATTAATGCACATTCAAAGAGATTCTATAAGTTTTTCATAGGATAATTACTGACACCGTGTTTTTAGATTATTTAACAGAGCTTATGACTCATGAAAAGTTGGTATATCTTAATGGAACATTCAGACTAAAGTGATTAAATAAAATAACATTTGGGGTCAGACGATATTCTCATTGATCATGCTACCATATCTTCATCTACCTCCTTAGCCACTCCGTTACTCTGACCTTCATCTCTCCTTTTCATCTGCAGCTTCTCCAATGGTTCCATTGCTCCTCCTCTGTCAGCCTTTATTTTTACAAACACATTTATGTTGTGGCATTTTTCACTCATCTTATACCAAATACTAAAGATAGTTCTCCGTTTTCTTTCTACTGAAACTTTGAGCAACATTCATCCCTGTTGATTCCATAACCATAGTAAGACGCTTTCTTTCTGTAATAACACTTCATTTTGGTTGTCCCTCTATATCTCCATTATCGTTTCTCAGCCTTTTACATTAGTTTTCCTCCTACACCTGAGTTTCATTATTTAAGTCCTTTATGACAATCTAATACAGCAGGTACCATTTCTAGAAATGATGAATCTGGGTGGGCGTTCCAAGACAGCCAAATAGGAACAGCTCCAGTCTGCAGCTCCCAGTGTGATTGACGCAGAAGACAGGTGATTTCTGCATTTCCACCTGAGGTACCTGGTTCATCTCACTGGGACTGGTTGGATGGTGGGTGTAGTGCAGGGAGGGTGGAGCACAAGCTGAAGCAGGGTGGGGCATTGCCTTGCCTGGGAAGCACAAGGGGTCGGGGGATTTCCCTTTCCTAGCCAAGGGACACTGTGGGAGACTACCTGGAAAAATGGGACACTCCCACACAAATACTATGCTTTTCCCAAGGTCTTAGCAACTGGCAGACAAGGTGATCCTCTCTTGTGCCTGGCTCGGTGGCTCCCACGCCCATGGAGCCTTGCTCACTGCTAGCGCAGCAGTCTGAGATCGATCTGCCAGACAGCAGGCTGGCTGTGGGAGGGGCGTCTGCCATTGCTGAGGCTTGAGTAGGTAAACAGAGCCTCCTGGAAGCTCGAACTGGGCAGAGCCCACTGCAGCTCAAGGCCTACTGCCTCTAGACTCCACCTCTTTGGGCAGGGCATAGCTGAACAAAAGGCAGCAGACAACTTCTGCAGACTTAAACGTCCCTGTCTGACACCTCTGAAGAGTGCAGTGGTTCTGCCAGCATGGCTTTTGAGCTCTGAGAACAGACAGACTGCCTCCTCAAGTGGGTCCCTGACCCCCAAGTAGCCTAACTGAGAGATACCTCCCAGTAGCGGCTGACAGACACCTCATATAGGTGGCTGCCCCTCTGGGACAAAGTTTCAGAGGGAGGATCAGGTAGCGATATTTGCTGTTCTGCAATATTTGCTGTTCTGCAGCCTCCGCTGGTGATACACAGGCAAAAAGTGGAACTCCAGCAAACTCCAACAGACCTGCAGCTGAAGGAACTGACTGTTAGAAGGAAAACTAACAAACAGAAAGGAATAGCATCAATATCAACAAAAAGTTCATCTACACCAAAACCCCATCTGTAGGTCACCAATATCAAAGACCAAAGTTAGATAAAACCACAAAGATGGGGAGAAACCAGAGCAGAAAAGCTGAAAATTCTAAAAATCAGAGCACCTCTTATCCTCCAAAGGGTTGCAGCTTCTCGCCAGCAGTGGAACAAAGCTGGACAGAGAATGACTTTGACGAGTTGACAGAAGTAGGCTTCAGAAGGTTGGTAATAACAAACTTCTCCGAGCTAAAGGAGGATGTTCTAAACCATCGCAAGGAAGCTAAAAGCCTTGAAGAAAGATTAGACGAACAGCTAACTAGAATAAACAGTGTAGAGAAGGCCTTAAATGACCTGATGGAGCTGAAAACCACAGCACAAGAATTTTGTGACACATGCACAAACATCAATAGCCCATTCAGTCAAGTGGAAGAAAGGGTATCAGTGATTGAATATCAAATTAACGAAATAAAGCGAGAAGACAAGGTTAGAGAAAAAAGAGTAAAAAGGAATGAACAAAGCCTCCAAGAAATATGGGACTATGTGAAAAGACCAAATCTACATTTGAGTGGTGTATCTGAAAGTGACAGGGAGAATGGAGCCAAGTTAGAAAACACTCCTCAGGATATTATCCAGGAGAACATCCCCAATGTAGCAAGGCAGGCCAACATTCAAATTCAGGAAATACAGAGAACACCACAAAGATACTCCTCGAGAAGAGCAACCCCAAGACACATAATTGTCAGATTCACCAAGGTTGAAATGAAGGAAAAAGTGTCAAGGGCAGCCAGAAAGAATGGTTGAGTTACCCACAAAGGGAAGCCCATCAGAATAACAGCTCATCTCTCAATAAAAACCCTACAAGCCAGAAGGGAGTTGGAGCCAATATTCAACATTCTTAAAGAAAAGAATTTTCAACCCAGCATTGCATATCCAGCCAAACTAAGCTTCATAAGTGAAGGAGAAATCAAATCCTTTACAGACAAACAAATGCTGAGAGATTTTGTCATCACCAAGCCTGCCTTACAAGAGCTCCTGAAGGAAGCACTGAACATAGAAAGAAACAATCAGTACCAGCCACTGCAAAAACGTGCAAAATTGTAAAGATCATTGATGCTATAAAGAAATCGCAATTAATGGGCAAAATAACCAGCGAACATCATAATGACAGGATCAAATTCACACATAACAATATTAACCTTAAAAGTTAATGGGCTAAATGCCCCAGTTAAAAGACACAGACTGGCAAATTGGATAAAGAGTCAAGATCCATCAGTGTGCTGTATTCAGGAGACCTATCTCACGTGCAGGGACACACATAGGCTCAAAATAAAGGGATGGAGGAAGACCTACCAAGAAAATGGAAAACAAAAAAAAGGCAGGGGTTGCAATCCTAGTCTCTGATGAAACAGACTTTAAACCAACAAAGATCAAAAGAGACAAAGAAGGTCATTACATAATGGTAAAGGGATCAATTCAACAAGAAGAGCTAACTATCCTGCATATATATGCACCCAATACAGGAGCACCCAGATTCACAAAGCAAGTCCTTAGAGACCTACCAAGAGACTTACACTCCCATACAATAATAATGGGAGACTTTAACACCCCAATGGCAATATTAGACATATCAACGAGACAGAAAATTAACAAGGAGATCCAGGACCTGAACTCAGCTCTGCAACAAGCAGACCTAATAGACATCTACAGAACTCTCCACCCCAAATCAACAGAATATACATTCTTCTCAGCACCTCATTGCTCTTATTCTAAAATTGACGACATAATTGGAAGTAAAGCACTCCTCGACAAATGCAAAAGAACAGAAATCACAACAAACTGTCTCTTAGACAGCAGTGCAATCAAAGTATTACTCAAGATTAAGAAACTCACTCAAAACTGCACAACTACATGAAAACTGAACAACTTGCTCCTGAATGACTATTGGGTAAATAAGGAAAGGGAGGCAGAAGTAAAGATATTCTTTGAAACCAATGAGAACAAAGACACAATGTACCAGAATTTCTGGGACACATTTAAAGCAGTTTATAGAGGGAAATTTAAAGCACGAAATGCCCACAAGAGAAAGCAGGAAAGATCTAAAATCAACACTCTAATACCATGATTAAAAGAACTACAGAAGCAAGAGCAAACAAATTCAAAAGCTAGCAGAAGGCAAGAAATAACCAAGATCAGAGCAGAACTGAAAGAGAGAGACACAAAAAAACCCTTCAAAAAATCAATAAATCTAGGAGCTGGTTTTTGGAAAAGATCAACACAATTGATAGACCTCTAGCAAGACTAATAAAGAAGAAAACAGAGAAGAATAAAATAGATGCAATAAAAAATGATAAAGGGAATATCATCCCCAATCCCACAGAAATACAAACTACCATCAGAGAATACTATAAACACTTCTATGCAAATAAACTAGAAAATCTAGAAGAAATGGATAAATTCCTGGACACATACACCCTCCCAAGACTACACCAGGAAGAAGTTGAATCTCTGAACACACCAATAACAAGCTCTGAAATTGAGGCAATAATTAATAGCCTACCAACCAAAAAAAGCCCAGGACCAGACAGATTCACAGCTGAATTCTACCAGAGGTACAAAGAGGAGCTGGTACCATTCCTTCTGAAACTATTCCAATCAATAGAAAAAGAAGGAATCCTCCATAACTCATTTTATGAGGCTAATGGTATCCTGATACCAAAGCCTGTCAGAGACACAACAACAAAAAAAAAAAAAAAAAAAAAAAAAAAGAGAGAGAGAGAGAATTTTAAGCCAATATCCATGATGAACATCGATGCAAAAATCGTCAATAAAATACTGGCAAACCGAATCCAGCAGCACATCAAAAAGCTTATCCACCATGATCAAGTCAGCTTCATCCCTGAGATGCAAGGCTGGTTCAACATACGCAAATCAATAAATGTAATCCATCACATAAACAGAACCAACAAGAAAAACCACATGATTATCTCAATAGATGCAGAAAAGACCTTTGAAAAAATTCAACAGTCCTTCATGCTAAAAACACTCAATAAACTAGATATTGATGGAATATATCTCAAAATAATAAGAGATATTTATGACAAACCCACAGCCAATATCATACTGAATGGGCAAAAACTGGAAGCATTCCCTTTGAAAACTCCCACAAGACAGGGATGCCCACTCTCACCACACCTATTCAACATAGTGTTGGAAGTTTTGGCCAGGGCAATCAGTCAAGGGAAAGAAATAAAGGGAATTCAATTAGGAAAAGAGGAAGTCAAATTGTCCCTGTTTGCAGATGACATGATTATTTAGAAAACCCCATTGTCTCAGCCCAAAATCTCCTTAAGCTGATAAGCAACTTCAGCAAAGTCTCAGGATACAAAATCAATGTGCAAGAATCACAAGCATTCCTATACACCATTAACAGACAAACAGAGCCAAATTATGAGTGAACTCCCATTCGCAATTCCTACAAAGAGAATCAAATACCTAGGAGTCCAACTTGCAAGGGATGTGAAGGACTTCTTCAAGGAGAACTACAAACCACTGCTCAAGGAAATAAAAGAGGACACAAACAAATAGAAGAATATCCCTTGTTCATGGATAGAAAGAATCGATATCGTGAAAATGGCCATACAGCCCAAAGTAATTTATAGATTCAATGCCATCCCCATCAAGCTACCAATGACTGTCTTCACAGGACTGGAAAAAAACTACTTTAAAGTTCATATGGAACCAAAAAAGAGCCTACATTGGAAAGACAATCCTAAGCCAAAAGAATAAAGCTGGAGGCATCACACTACCTAACTTCAAACTATACTACAAGGCTACAGTAACCAAAACAACATGGTACTGTTACCAAAACAGAGATATAGACCAATGGAACAGAACAGAGTCCTCAGGAATAACACCACACATCTACAACCATCTGATCTTTGACCAACCTGACAGAAACAATAAATGGGGAAAGGATTCCCTGTTTAATAAATTGTGCTGGGAAAACTGGCTAGCCATGTGTAGAAAGCTGAAACTGGATCCCTTCCTTACACCTTATACAAAAATTAATTCAAGATGTATTAAAGACTTAAATGTTAGACCTAAAACCATAAAAACTCTGGAAGAAAACCTAGGCAATACCATTCAGGACATAGGCATGGGCAAGGACTTCATGACTAAAACACCAAAAGCAATGGCAACAAAAGCCAAAATAGACAAATGGGATCTAATTAAACTAAAGAGCTTCTTCACAGCAAAAGAAACTACCATCAGAGTGAACAGGCAACCTACAGAAACAGAGAAAATTTTTGCAATCTATCCATCTGACAAAGGGTTAATATCCAGAATCTACAAAGAACTCAAACAAATTTATGAGAAAAAAACAAGCAACCCCATCAAAAAGTGGGCAATTTTTGATGTATAGAACAGGCACTTCTTTCTATACACTTTCAGAAGTATAGAACAGGCACTTCTCGAAAGAAGACATCTATGCAGCCAACAGACAGATGAAAAAATGCTCATCATCACTGGCCATCAGAGAAATGCAAATCAAAACCACAATGAGATACCATCTCAAGCCAGTTAGAATGGCAATCATTAAAAAAGTCAGGAAACAACAGATGCTGGAGAGGATGTGTAGAAATAGGAACGCTTTTACACTGTTGGTGGGAGCGTAAATTAGTTCAACCATTGTGTAAGGCAGTGTGGCGATTCCTCAAGGATCTAGAGCTAGAATTACCATTTGACCCAGCAATCCCATTACTGGGTATATACCCAAAGGATTATAAATCATGCTACTATAAAGACACATGCACTCCTATGTTTATTGTGGCACTATTCACAATAGCAAAGACTTGAAACCAAACCAGATGTCCATCAATGATAGACTGGATTAAGAAAATGTGGCCCATATAGCCCATGGAATACTATGCAGCCATAAAATAAGATGAGTTCATGTACTTTGGGTTTGCAAGGACATAGATGAAGCTGGAAACCATCATTCTGAGCAAACTATCACGAGGACAGAAAACCAAACACCGCATGCTCTCACTCATAGGTGGGAATTGAACAATAAGATCACTTGGACACAGGGCGGGGAACATCACACACCGGGGTCTTTTGTGGGGTGGGGGACTGGGGGATGGATAGCATTAGGAGAAATACCTAATATAGATGACAGTTTGATGGGTGCAGCAAACCAACATGGCACATGTATACCTATGTATCAAACCTGCACATTGTGCGCATGTACCCTAGAACTTAAATTATAATAATAAAAATAAAAGAAATGATGAATCTGAAGGTATTTTATGATTACACAAATAATAAATGGTAGAGATAGAATTTTGACCCAAATCTATCTATCTCCAAATCCGGTTTTTTTTTTTTTTTAAATACACACTTTTCCTTCCTGGGCCATAATAAGGGTGGTGACAGTGTTTGTCTCTCTTTTCCTGCTGTAAGCATCAGCTAGCTTTCCTTTTTTTTTAGGGCTACTTCAACCCATGAGTAATCTGAATTCCACTCATTCAATTTCTTTTTACCCTCCTATATTCTTGGTTTTTGGTAGCACATAGTTTTTCGAGCTCACCAATTTCTTTTTTCTTGTTGTTTGAGGACTTTACTGTAAATCACTATAGGAAAGCAAATGGCACAACCATGTGATTATTACAAAGGTTGAAGAGTCTTATCATGTTATTGAAAAAGCAAGATAACCTACTTGCATATAAACTAGTGTTCATATTTTAATGCCAAGACATCATAACTCATATGTTCTTTTATACAAATTAGCAAATTAAATGTGTTTAATAACTAATTGCATATCTCATATTTATTTCTACAAAGGTTTATAACAAAATGCCCTGCCAATAGAAGTTATAAAGTTTTAGACATTTGTAATTAGTGAGAGGAAAGTCAAGTATAATTAATCTTTGCCAACTCTCTCAGTTCCCCTGTATGCTTTAGCTCTATCACTTAGGAAATCATTGAGATATAGGTGTGATTGTACCTAATACATTCCCATACGTGTCTAACACCTACTCTTAGCAGCCCCAGACTTCCTTATGCACAATCATTTTGGAAAGTGTAGATTTATTCCCTTATGAGCATTTTTAAAAAGGTGAAAACTGAAGTGTAAATGGCATTCATCTCACCAAATCAGTTGGAATGGAGCTGCTGTTAAGGTGATTTCAAAGGGAAAATAAGAGGAATATAATGCATCTCTCAGTAACAAATTCTTTGAATACAAAATATCTGAGCACTAATCTCAGATGCAGACTTGGTTCAGGCAGTTTGATTTGCAGCTTTAGTTTAGAGAGTAGTGGTTTTGATGTGAGTTAAGGACAGAACTTGAAAATCTGAATAAATAATAAAATAGGTCACTACAAGTGTATACATAGTGTATTCCTGCTAACAATGCATTTCTGGAAAAGAGGTAAATGAGACTTCGCTCAGGTGACAAATCCACTCAGTTCTCTCATGCATGTAAGCACAATCTAAGACTAACTGTGAGGGCAATTCCATTTTCAAATAATTTATTCATTAAATAATCTCTTCCACATCTTATTAAAACCCAATAAACATAAGAAAATGAAAAAAAAACACTGCTATTAGACACTACAATCAATCTCATTGATTTAAAAAGTAAATTGCATCACCACCTCCTTTCTCCTTTGCTAGATTTTGAGTCCCTTATATGAAAGGCCTGAGATTTAAGAATCTTTGTTTCTCTGGTGCTTCTCATAGTAATGGCATACAATAGACATACAATAAATGTCCACTGTAATAAAAAACAATTTTTTTCTGTTCAGAGATATTACAGAATCACCAAGTTGAGTAAAAAGTTGGAGCAACTTGATAGTCCTCTATCACATGATTTGAAACTGAAATTAATTGCTCTCTTCTTTGCTAGATAATTTTTTTCAAATGGCTAAGGGTGGGGTTAATTTTGACAGGTAAGTTTTATAGTTTGGATACACATTAAACATTTGGTTTTAATTGAGGGCTTTTTTTTCCCCTTCAGGCCACCCAAAAGCTTCTTTGTAAGAATATGTTTATGTCTGTATGTTTTTTTCCCTTTCACCATTTGCTGATACAGTATTTAATTTCTTTCATTTATGGCCTAAAGTATAATATTCTGTCTATTGAAAGAGCATTCACTAAGTATGAAAAAAGTATATATTTCAGTTTTCCATTAGGAAATCCAAAACCTCCATATTCCATTTGGATGCTGCATTTCACTATTTTGTCCCAGTTTCTTAAAAAGTGCTAGAAGGCATAAGACCAAAATCTAACAGAAATATGGAAATTAACTCAGTAGGTATCCCAAATTCTATTTTCCTTTACCTTCATGTTAAACTTACGTGGAACTAAAATAACTAGCAAATGTATTCAATTTAGTTTTATTTAATGCATGAAAAATAATTGTTTCATTGCCTGATTTTTAAGAAAAAGAGGCAGGAGAGACAGACACATGCACACACATACACATACACACACACAGTGGGAGAGAGACAGAATAATTTCTTAAAAATTTGTTTTCTAAATCTAGAAAGCAGAAAAAGTTCTAAAGCCTTATATTTCATTTATTGCTGTCTTCATTGTTAGGACAGCAGCTCCCAGCTCCAAATATCATGTGCTCGAAGAATCTCAGGGCCAGACCATAAAATGTCACTCTTTTAAAGTAAAATAATAAATTCATAATGAAGAGATTAATAATTTGTAAAAGTAATTCACCCTAAGAGACAGTATGTAACTTTGTTGTAAAGCAAGACGTTTGTGATTTAATTAATTTTAATTTGTTTTAAAAAATGTAGTCTCTCAGGGGCATGGCATTTTTTATGCAATCTGGGGAGAATAAATAAAGCAAAATAATAAATTGGTATTATTATAGAATGATTGAAATGGTATCCAGACAATATTTGAGAGGCATCGGCATTTGAGCCATTAGAAAGTTGTGCTCTATAGAAAGCAAGATAATTTTCCAGGCTCTACCACAGCCTGAATGAAATATCCCTCAAGACCACAGAAATCCCTTTGCCTGGATTGCATGGTCAGCATATACTTTTATAGTAGAAAAAGATGCCACAGTTTGCAAATATAATTACTCCAGGCACTAAAGAAGTATGTTGGAAAATTTCATTCTATGTGAAAAAATGATATTCCATTTCATAAACTAAAATTTCTTGAAACAAATAACAAATATTCATTGAGCTAAGCACAGAAAAATAAGTAAGAACACATTCTCTATATTGAAGAAATTTACAATATGAAAGGATGAAAAGAAAGGCACAAAGCTAACTTTACTACACAATGCTTGTTGATGTCCTTCCTGATAGTTTAAAGGCAGATAAGAGAGAGCATTTCCTCTGCCTGGTTTTGCTCACTGAAGTCTTTCTGCATGAGCTGACACTTCAACTTCAACGGGTAGTTTGCTTCTCATGAGTTTAGTTAGCACAAATTGGTTCAGTTAAATTTCATAAGAAGCAGATCACTGAATTGACTGTTTTTCCTTCTTTATTTCCTTCTTTAATAACATTACACGATGGAAATGATTAATTAAGCAAGAATGTATAAATAACTTTGGATGAGGCCCAAAAAATGTAACCTAAATTAAGTTAGGTGTCTTTAAACTACATCATATGCTACTTCAGTACATTACCGCAGTCAAGAAAATAGACACAATTGCATGTCGGTGCACACACACATACGTACATACAAATTCAATTTGAAAACATTGAAAAGTGATGTAGATTTCTTTATTCTATGATGTAGAAGTTTTATTTGAGGGATGAGAAATAAATATAATGGATACATTGTAAATATTTGAAAAACTCCCCTGTAAATTTCCTCTCTACTCTTAGTGTTTCCCAGCTACCACATCTTGCCTTTTATCCTTATATCTTTAATATTTCTCTTGTCATCATATTACACAATTCCTATCTGTAATCCTGCAAAACATCTAAAATCACAATTTAAAAATTAATCAAAGTGACAATTTATTTTTGAACGTGTCCCCAGAATCCGTGTGTCTGAAACTTAATGCCCAGTGTTGGAAGGTGGGCCTAATGGGAGGTGTTTAGGTCATGTGACACATAATTTTCAGTATGGTTTAAGAAATGTAACCTAAACTAAAATGAATATCTTTAAATGGCACCGTATCCTACCTCAGTACTTTATTAATAGTACTAATAACTAATTAGTACTATTCGATTAATGTCATTATAAACGGGGCTCCTGGGCATGGGTTCACTCTCTTGTGCCTTTTTGCCCTCTGCCTTCCATTTTGTTAGGACAGAGCAAGAAGCCCTCACTGGATGCTGACACCTTCATCTTGGACTTTTCCTCCATAACTGTGAGAAATAAATTTCTGTTTGTTATAAATTACCTTGTATGAGATATTATGCTATAGCACACAAATGGACTAAGAGAACAATATTAAAACCTTGTCCTTCATGAAAACGTGGACTTATCAGTTGAGCCTAGCCTGATGTGGAGAGACTTAACTCTTATCTATAATTCTCAATGATAATGAAAAACAGACTAGTTTTTCTTTTTATAAATGTCATCGGGTAATAGTAATAACTTTATTAGTGAAATACTCATTATATATAAGGAACTGCAGGTAAAATACCATTTGTGATTCTCACAACAATGCTGGAATAGAGTTTTCTTATTTTAACAGATGAGGAAACACCAAGAACTTAAACAAGAACTTAAACCAAGCTTCTGCGACTCTAGCATCATCACTTTTCGACTATGATGGTTTTACACAAAGCAGTAACAGCAGTATATTTTGAATATATGAGCATGGGTACTTTAAAATATATGGCCAAGAACAACATCAACAAAAAAATTCTTGAGGTCCAAAGACATTTGACCTCACATTCCCTTCCCCTAACCACTCAAAAATGGGTATGTTCATCTACACGCCAAAAATAATTAATTCAGGAATATTTCCCAGTTGCTAAATGCTGTAGTCTCCAAGACAGTACCCATTACTTCAACCTTGAAAACCTGTGGTTGTGAAGAAGCAGTAATCTTTCCTAAAGTGACCTTTTAGGGGAAAATGGGCTTTGAAAATCTGATTTCTAAAAATGTTACTCCATGAATGATCTACCACAGATATTCAAAGCATACGCCTTTAGTAATGAGTCTGTCACCAGCTAGAAATAGGGCAAGCATTGGTGTACAGGATATTTGAACCATACTGAAATGACTAATGGTAAGCTTTGAAAAAAATTCCTGAAATACAGAAACATGAAATGTTAACATCAGGACCCGTGCATGATTACAAAATTTTTATGCTGATATATTTACACTCTTGAGGCTCTTCAGATGTGCAAGATGCAGAAATAAATTATAGGTTGACACAGACATTGATTAGATACATACATATATATACATAGAGAGAGAGAGAGAGAGAGAGAGAGAGAAAGAGAGATAAAGTTGTTTCTATTCTATCTGGCAAACTTTTAGAACATCCTATGAGAAACATATATGTTTAAGACATTTTCAGCAATCATTAAGGCCAGTATCAGGAACCTACAAGCAAAGGAATAAGACAAATAATATAGGTATTATAATTGATCCAGGATTTCATAATAATACCTATGAGAATAATTCAAATAAATGTCTGAATAGCCTAATGTAGATGTTTACATTAAGGAAAAGAATAACCTATAACAATTAAGAAGAATATTATTTGCTAATGGACCATTGCCAATTGGAAGCTAATAATGTAAGAATACTAGATACAAAATTTTAAAAATAAGTTATAAGCTTTTAATGCTAGCCAGCAAAATATAAAATAACTTTACTTCATAAATGTGTTACACTGTACAGAGAATTTACAGTTTTAAAAAGAATGATTGATGTGTTGAATTTGAAAAAGTTCACATCATTTAGTAATATAACCTTCTTTTCTGTTATGATTTGAAGCATTTGCAGCTATAATGGCCTTTGAGTCTCTGGGATAAGGGCCTTAGCCAAAGCCAGGAGTTGCCTATAAAGTTCCTTTTGACATAAACTGGGATGGAATCCAGGCTCATTTCAGCAATATTTGTGGAGAGGAGGATTGAACTCAATATATTTGACCCAAAAGTGCATTTTTGGGGCTTGCACCATATTTATTAAAGCCTTGTGGCAGAACTAGAAGTTATTAAATGGGTCAGAGCTGGCTTATAAAGACACAGCTCTAAGCAGTTATCGTTCAATTCGACATATTTCTACTGATCACCTACCTGGAGCCATATCCTAGGCTAGTAACTCATGATTACAAAACAGAGGCACAGATTCAGGCAACTCACAATCTAAAAGAGAAAGAAGGCACATATAAATAACTATAAAACATGGCACAGTATAATACATGATTGTAAAAGAGATACCCAGTGCAACAAGGAGTCACGGATATTGAAAAGATCAGTACTGCATTAATGAGGGAAGTAACATTTGCATTAGGTGCTGGTAAAATGGCTCATGATCAATGTGTGTGTTGCAGGGAGAGGAAGGACAGAACTCCAGCTAAGAAAATAGTAAACACAAAATACATTGGAGGAACTGAAGTTAGCATTCCAAGAAGCAAAATTTTGGCTATTTTAACATACTTATATGTTTAGAAGAAAATATCAGAGTAAATTATTTGACACAAATTTAAAAATGATACAAACTATTTGAAATTAATATGGTCATGTCATCGTTATTTATTCATTTGTAATTAGAAATGTAAGTTGTCTATATGAGAAGGAAGATCAGAGATTTGAAAATCAAATATGGAAGACTTGAAATCACTGCTTCACTACTTACCAGTCATGTGACCCTGTGTATTCGTTTCCTACTGCTGCGGTAAAAAATTACCTGAATCAGTGACCTGAAACAACACAAATTTAGTATCTGACAGTTCCAGAGGTCTGAAGTCCAAAGTACAGTTATCAGGGCTGTATTTCAACTGGAGTTGCTAGGGAGAATCTATTTCTTTGCCATTTCCAGCTTTCGGACGCCATCTACATTATTTGGCTCCATAGCCTGTTCCTCTGTCTTCAAAGCCAGCAGTACAACATCTTCAAATCTTCCTCCTCTCTGACTTCTGTTATCACAACTTCTCTGACACTAGCCCTTTTGACTCCATCTTATAAAGACCCATGTGATTATATTAGGGTTGCCCTGATAATTCAGCATTATCTTCCTATCTCAAAATTTTTAATCATATCTACAAAGCCACTTTTGCCATGTATTGTAACATATTTGCATTTTCTGGGGATTAGGATGTGGACATATTTGAAGGAACATTATTCAACATACCATACCCTGAAACACACAGCATAGTGCTCAATAAAAATTGTAATTCCCATTGTCATTGCTGTAAATGGAGTTGTCATTTTGAGGGCTCTCAACAACGGGTTGAACTTTACCCACTTTTTTGGCAATTGATATGGTTTGGCTATGTCCCCAAATCTCATCTTGAATTGTAACTCCACAATTCCCATGTTTCATGGGAGGAACCTGGTGGGAGGTGATTCAATTATGGGGGCAGGTCTTCCCTGAGCCATTCTTGTGATAGTGAATGAGTCTCATGAGATCTGATGGCTTTAAAAATGGGAGTTTTCCTGCACAAGCTCTCTCGTTGCCGGGTCATCTATGTAAGATGTGTGACTTGCTCCTCCTTGTCTTTGCCATGATTGTGAGACCTCCCCAGCCATGTGGAACTGTACATCCATTAAATCTCTTTTTCTTCCCAGGCTCAGGTATGTCTTTATCAACAGCATGGAAACAGACTAATACAGCAATGTAGAGCTGATCATTTGAAAAGCAAGTTTATACTGTATAAACTTGACATGTCAATGTTAAGTGTCATGAAGTTTCCTGTAGATAGATGGGAGACAGGGGGATCCCAAAGGGGTGGAGAGCATAGTGTAAATATCCAGGAGGAATATAGGATAAATGAAAAATATTTGCAATGAATGTGATACGTTTGGATTGAATATTCCTTATGGGGCCTGAAAATTAATAAGAAAATATGATTTCAATAGAAAAATGAGCAAGAACATGATAAAAAATTTTGATGTGGATTAATCTCAAATTTATTATACTACATGAAAGAAATCACACTCAAATGGTTATATTCTGTGTGACTCCACTTATATGACATTCTGGAACAGGTAAAATTATTAGAACAGGGAACAGGTCAGTGGTTGCCAGGGGCTAGTTGGGGGAAGGCAATTTGCTGCAAAAGAGCATTTGTTTTTGGGAATGACGAAAATGTTCTACATCTTTTTTTTTTTGTTTTACTTTTATTTTAAGTTCATGGCAGATTTATTACATAGGTAACAAAGGAGGGTTTGTTGTACAGATTATTTTGTCACCCAGGTATTAAGCCTAGTACCTGTAAGTTGCGTTCCCTGATCCTCTGCCTTGTCCCCACCTTCACCCTCCAGTAGGTCCCGGGGTCTGCCATTCCCCTCTATGTATCCATGTATTCTCATCATTTAGCTCCCACTTATAAGTGAGCACACTCAGTATTTGATTTTGTTTCTGTGTTAGTTTGCTAAGGAAAATGGCATCAGCTCCATCCACATTTCTGTCAAGGACACGATCTTGTTCTTCTTTATGATTGTATAGTATTCCATAGTGTACATTGACCACATTTCTTTATCCATATACCTTCATGGGCATTTAGGTTTATTACATGTCTTTGCTGTTGTAAACACTGCTACAATGCACAACAACTGAACTTATTTACACTCCCACCAACAGTATATAGGTATTCCTTTTTCTTTGCAACCTAACGAGCATCTGTTATTTGTTTATTTTTATTATATAATAGCCATTCTGAGTGGTGTGAGATGGCATCTCATTGTGGTTTTGATTTGCATTTTTCTAATCACCAGTGATGTTGGGCTTTTTTTTTTTCATATTCTCATTGGTTGCACGTATGTCTTTTGGAAAGTGTCCTTTGGACACTTTTCCAAACCATGGATAATTATTCAGCCATAAACAGTAATGAAATAATGGCATTTGCAACAACCTTAATGGAGCTGGACACCATTATTCTAAGTGAATTAACTCAGGAATGGAAAACAAAATATCATATGTTCTCACTTATAAGCGGGAGCTAAGCTATGAGGATGCAAAGGCATAAGAATGATATAATGGACTTCGGGGACTCAGGGTGAAAGGTGGGAGGGGAGTGAGGGATAAAAGACTACACATTGGGTACAGTGTACACTGCCCTGGTGATGGGTGCACCAAAATCTCGAAAATCACCACTAAAGACCATTTCCATGCAACAAAACACCACCTTTTTCTCCAAAACTATTGAATTTTTTTTAAAGTATCCTTTTCAAAAGAAAAGGACAGAATCCTGTTACTGGGTATATACTCAAAGGAATACAAATTGTTCTATCATAAAGACACATGCACACATATGTTCACTGCAGCACTGTTAACAATAGCATAGACATGGAATCAACCTAAAGGCCCGTCAATGATAGACTGGATAAAGAAAATGTGGTACATATTCACCATGGAATACTATACAACCGTAATAAGGAATGAGATCATGTTCTTTGCATGAACATGTTTGGTTCTGGAGGCCAGTATCCTTAGCAAACTAATACAGGAACAGACAACCAAATACTACATGTTCTTGCTTGTATCTCACTTATATGTGGGAGCTAAATGATGAGAATACATGAACACATAGAGGGAAACAACAGATACTAGAGCCTACTGGAGGGCAAGGGTGGGAGGAGGGAGAAGATCAGGAAAAATAATGAGTACTAGGCTTAATACCTGGGTGACAAAATAATCTGTACAACAAACCCCCATGACACGAGTTTACCTATGTAACAAACCTCCACCTCTACCCCTGAACTTAAAATAAAAGTTTACAAAAAGTGTCTGTTCATGTCCTTTGCCCACTTTATGATGGGGTTGTCTTTTTCTTGTAAGTTTGTTTAAGTTCCTTATAGATGCTGGATATTAGATCTTTGTCAGATGCGTGGTTTGCAAAATTTCTCTCCCATTCTGAAGGTTGTCTGTTTACTCTGTTGATAGTTTCTTTTGCTGTGTAGAAGCTCTTTAGTTTAATAAGATCCCACTTGTCACTTTTTGCTTTAGTTGCAATTGCTTTTGACATCTTCATCACAAAACTTTGCCCGTGCCTATGTCCAGAATGGTACTCCGAGGTTTTCTTCCAGGGTTTTAAATAGCTTTGGGTATTACATTTAGGTCTTTAATTTATCTTTAGTTAATTTTTGTATGTGGTATAATGAAAGGGTCCAGTTTCAATATTCTGCATATGGTTAGCCAGTTATTCCAGCATATTTTATTGAGTAGGGAGTTCTTTTCCTATTGCTTATTTTTGTCAACTTTGTAAAAAATCAGATAGTAGTAGGCAGGCTGTCTTATTTCTGAACTCTCTATTCTGTTCAATTGACCTACGTGTCTCTTTTTTTATAAGTACCATACTGTTTTGGTTAGTGTAGACATGTAGTATAGTTTGAACCTGGGTAGTGTGATGCATCCAGGTTTGCTCTTTTTGTTTAGGATTTCTTTGGCTATTAGGGCTCATTTTTGTTTTTTTATGGATTTTACAATAGCTTTTTTTTTAGTTCTGTTAATGTCATTAATAGATTGATAGGAATAACATTGAATCTATAAATTTCTTTGGGTAATATGGCCAGTTTAACAATATTGATTCTTCTTATCCATGAGTATGGGATGCTTTTCCATTTGTTTGTATCATCTCTGATTTCTTTGAGGAGCATTTTGTAGTTCTCCTTTTAGAGATCTTTCAGCTCCCTGGTTGGCAATATTCCTAGATATTTTATTCTTTTATTGGCAATTGTGAATTCGATTGTGTTCCTGATTTTGCTCTCAGTTTGACTGTTCTTGGTATCTAGGAATGATAGTAATTTTTGTACATCGATTTTGTATCCTGAGACTTTGCTTAAGTTGTTTATCAGTGTAAGGAGCTTCTGGGCCAAGACTATGAGGTTTTCTACATATAGTATTATGTCATTTGCAAACAGAGATAGTTTGACTTCCTCTCTTCCTATTTGGATGATCTTTATTTCTTTTTCTTGCCTGATTGCTCTTACCAGGCCTTCTAATACTATGTTTAATAAAAGTAGTGACAGAGTGCATCCTTATCTTGTACTGGTTTTCAAGGGGGCATGCTTCCAGCTTTTGCTCATACATAATGTTGGCTGTGGATTTGTCATATATGGCTCTTATTATTTTAAGGTATCTTCCTTCAATATCTAGTTTATTGAAAGTTTTTAACATGAAGGGGTGTTGAATTTCATCAAAAGCCTTTTCTGCATCTATGGAGATAATCATGTCAATTTTTTGTCGCCATTTCTGTTTATGTGATGAGTCACATTTACTGATTTGTGTATGTTGAACAAACCTTGCATTCCAGGGATGAAGCCTACTTGATTGTGGTGGATGAGCTTTTTGATGTGCTGCTGGATTCACTTTACCCAGTATTTTGTTGAGGATTTTTGCATCGATGCTCATGAAGGTTATTGGCCTGAAGTTTTCTTTTTTTGTTTAATCTGTCAGGTTTTGGTATCAGGATGATGCTGGCCTCATAGAATGAGTTAGGGAGTAGTCCCTCTTCCTCAATTTTTTGGAATAGCTTAAGTAGGAGTGGTACAGCTCTTGTTTGTACATCTGGTAGAATTCTGTTGTGTATTCATTTGGGCCTGGGCTTTTTTTGCTTGATAGGCTGTTTATTACTGTTTCAATTTTTGAGCTCTTTATTGGTTTGTTCAGGGATTCAATTTCTTCCTGGCTCAGTCTTGGGAGGGTGTATGTGTCTAGGAATTTCTCAATTTCTTCTAGATTTTCCAGTTTATGTATATAGAGATGTTCACAATATTCTCTGATGCTTATTTTTATTTCTGTAGAGTCAGTGGTAATATCCTCTTTGTCATTTCTAATTGTGTTTATTTGGATCTTATCCCTTTTCCTATTAGTCTAGCTAGTAGTCTAGTAGGTATTTCAAAAAAACCAACACCTGTATTCACTGATCTTTTGAATTTTTTTTTAATATCTCAATGTCTTTCATTTCAGCTCTGATTTTCGTTATTTCTTGTCCTCTTCTGGATTTGGGGTTGCTTTTCTCTTAGTTCTCTAGTTCTTCTAGTTATTTAGTTAGTTATTATTTAGTTATTTAGTTCTCTAGTTCTTTTAGATAGGTTGTTAAACTGACATCTTTCTAACTTTTTCATGTGGGCATTTGGTTTTATAAATTTCCCTCTTAACACTACCTTAGCTGTGGTCCCAGAAATTCTGGTATGTTGTATCTTTGTTCTCATTAGTTTCAAATAACTTGATTTCTGCCTTAAATTAATTATCCAGGATCCATTCAGGAGCAGGTTATTCAATTTCCATGTAATTGTATGATTTTGAGCTAATTTCTTCGTCTTGATTTCTAAGTTGATTGTGCTCCAAGAGAGTATCATCAAACAAAATAAATGTTCAAAATATCTTCACAGTTAATAGTTTTATTGTTCTTATTGTTTTTGGTTGATGTAAAAATGGTGAATAAAGTAAAAATGTCTTTATTCCGGTATCTTTAACCACAAGTCCATTGGCTTGGAAGAATGCTGATATCTCCGCCAATTGAAATACTTCTTATCACACTGACAGTACTTTCCAGCTACTGCCCTGGTTCATTTTTTTCACTTCCAGATTACTTCAAGAAGTCTTCAACATTTTTAGTTCATCTTCATTGAACTTATCTTTTGAAACAAAATATTTACCCTGAAATCAATGTTAAATATCTGAAGTGTTATACTGTTGCAAGATTTAAAAATGCAAACATGATATATACTGTACTGTATGGTCTGGTTATTATCTATATCTCTAGTTATATTTCATACTACCTTTTCTTTTGTGTTAAATGTCAAACTATATATCCTTCTTTCACACTTTTAAGTTCCTTTTTACTTCTGGGACTTTGCACTTCCAATTTACTCTGCGTGAAATGCTTTTTCTCTCCTTGCTTCTCTACATTAAATACTAGCAAATTGACACTTGCTCCTTGAGGCTTTTTTCTGATATATGATATCTTAAAACTACATGCCTCTTTTTAATAACACTATCATAATGCCAATATTAAAATATTTGTAAGTGTTTGACTAAGGTCTAGCTCTCTTACCAGACCAAAAACGGTATCTCTTTAGAGATTTCCTTATTGTATTCCTGCAAACTGGTATGCTTATTGGTTCACAGTGGACAGTCAAGACATATGTATTGAAAGAAAGAATGAATCTTTTTTTAAAAGCAGTATTTTGAAGAGTATTATGCTTATGTAGTAAAGAGACTGTTCAGTGGATCACAGACATTGTTACTCTTCTATATTAAAAAACTGCATTTTTTCAACCAGATACTATTTAAAAATTAATACAAAGATCATTACTATTATATTGTATTGTTTTACTATTTGTAATAAATCAGAGTAGATTTTCTTAGTAATTGCTCTGATTTGAATTTATACACTTTTATGCACTTCTCCCCTCAAAATGTTATAAATCTAAAGTACTAAAAGAGAAATTGCTTAAATATTAAGCCTGATGAGCAGTATCAGTTCCCTTCAGTTTAGCCTGACCTGATATACCACAAAAAGACAGTGAAAGGCCGGGCGCCGTGGCTCACGCCTGTAATCCCAGCATTTTGGGAGGCCGCAGCGGGCAGATCACGAGGTCAGAAGATTGAGACCATCCTGGGTAAAACGGTGAAACCCCATCTCTACTAAAACAAAAATACAAAAAATTAGCCAGGCGTGGTGGCGGGCACCTGTATTCCCAGCTACTCGGGAGGCTAAGGCAGGAGAATGGCGTGAACCCCGGAGGCAGGGCTTGCAGTGAGCCTAGATCGCGCCACTGCACTCCAGCCTGGGTGACAGAGTGAGACTCCGTTTCAAAAAAAAAAAAAAAAATCATTACATCATAATTTTAGCTGTTCATTGTTCTTGGAGTAATCTGGAAATGAAAAAAAGGAACTAGGCTAGGGCAGTAACTGGAAAGTACTGTCAGTGTGATGAGAAGTATTTCAGTTGGCAGAGATATCAGCATTCTTCCAAGCCAATGGACTTGTGGTTAAAGATACTGGAATAAAGACATTTTTACTTTATTCACCATTTTTACATCAACCAAAAACAATAAGAGCAATAAAACATAAAATAATTACAAGTAGAGAATAATTTTGTCTTTAACAAAAAAATACAGAAGAGTGATGTTTTGATATTCATTAATGTGTCTTTTATTATTGGAATTCTATTTACTCCCATCCTGTCTTTCTATATCAGGCAACAGTTATGTAGTCTAGGGATATTGACCCAAGCAGCAAAGTTTGGAACCAAGAACAAACGAGAAAACTTTTCAAGTTCTTGATTTCGAGCTCGAAAATAGTCTTCTGAAGCTCATAGCATAGACAACCATTTGATTTCCCAAAGTTGATTTTTTGAGTTACAAAATTTTTGAAATATGCAGGCTAGAACATCAATAGATGAAATATAGATTTGAGAATAATGAATACTGAGATAGGCACAAGTTTTCCCACCATGAACTGGATAAAGATCCCATGAGGAGAAAAAAAGAGGCTTAGTGACGTGGACTCAGGGCAGAAATTAGTTCCAGGGAGAAAGCATGAAGAAGGAAGTCCCCAGATACATTGAGTAAATTTGAGAAGAGGTACTGCTTTAATGAAGCAGTTTCCTTTAGAAAGATGATGGAATATTGATGGTTTCAGATTCTCAGATGTTCCCCTACATCAAAGGAGGCTGGTAATAGGATAAATCACACATACAGGAGCTTCTGGTGGCATACAGGAGAGGCATCCCACTGAGTCACATGTCACCAGCATATTATGAGAAAGCAGCCACATTTTCTCTTGCCCTGAGAAAGGCAAAGAAGGTTGAAGAGAAACTACCAGAGATCGTGAAGGTGAAAACTGTTCCAAAATTGGCTTGGTATTCAGGCTCCAGAAAATTTCCATATGGTGCCATGACGAAGCCTGACAATGAGACATTTCAGATGACACATTCAATGCACTAATGGGATTGCTCACCTCAACAGACACCAGAGTGAACAGATACTCAATCATGTGGTTTTGTCTTTCCCAGTTTTGGGGAGATACATAAGCCAGGAGGAATTTAAATGTCACTCTAGGGAGAAGAAGAAGATTAGTGAAAAATATTGGGTGAAACTTGAAATGATGAATACACTTGAAGTAACTAGATTAATTTTAAGGCTGAATTTGGACTTGAAATATAAGTTGTTATTGAAAAATAAAGCTATCTTTATGGTACATCTGAATTTTGTTACTTGTAAAAGTTGTGCACACTCCATAAGAAATCAGCCACAATCCTGAGACTTTGCTGAAGTTGCCTATCAGCTTAAGGAGATTTTGGGCTGAGACGACGGGGTTTTCTAGATACACAATCATGTCATCTGCATACAGGGACAATTTGACTTCCTCTTTTCCTAATTGAATACCCTTTATTTCCTTCTCCTGCCTGATTGCTCTGGCCAGAACTTCCAATACTATGTTGAATAGGAATGGTGAGAGAGGGCATCCCTGTCTTACACCAGTTTTCAAAGGGAATGCTTCCAGTTTTTGCCCATTCAGTATGATATTGGCTGTGGGTTTGTCATAGATAGCTCTTATTATTTTGAGATATGTCCCATCAATACTTAATTTATTGAGAGTTTTTAGCATGAGGGGTTGTTGAATTTTTCAAAGGCCTTTTTTGCATCTATTGAGATATTCATATGGTTTTTGTCGTTGGTTCTATTCATATGCTGGATTACATTTATTGATTTGTGTATGTTGAGCCAGCCTTGCATCCCAGGGATGAAGCCCAGTTGATCATGGTGGATAAGCTTTTTGATGTGCTGCTGGATTCGGTTTGCCAGTATTTTACTGAGGATTTTTGCATCAATGTTCATCAGGGATATTGGTCTAAAATTCTCTTTTTTTGTTGTTGTGTCTCTCCCAAGCTTTGGTATCAGGATGGTGCTGGCCTCATAAAATGAGTTAGGGAGGATTCCCTCTTTTATATTGATTGGAATAGTTTCAGAAAGAATGCTACCAGCCCCTCCTTGTACCTCTGGTAGAATTCGGCTGTGAATCCATCTGGTCCTGGACTTTTTTTGGTTGGTAAGCTATTAATTATTGCCTCAATTTCAGAGCCTGTTATTGGTCTATTCATATATTCAACTTCTTCCTGGTTTAGTCTTGGGAGCATGTATGTGTTGAGGAATTTATCCATTTCTTCCAGATTTTCTAGTTTATTTGCACAGAGGTGTTTATAGCATTCTCTGATGGTAGTTTGTATTTCTATGGGATCGGTGGTGATATCCCCCTTATCATTTTTTATTGCGTCTATTTGATTCTTCTCTCTTTTCTTCTTTATTAGTCTTGCTAGAGGTCTATCAATAGTGTTGATCTTTTCAAAAAACCAGCTCCTGGATTCATTGATTTTTTGAAGGGTTTTTTATGTCTCTATTTCCTTTAGTTCTGCTCTGATCTTAGTTATTTCTTGCCTTCTGCTAGCTTTTGAATGTGTTTGCTCATGCTTCTCTATTTCTTTTAATTGTGATGTTAGGGTGTCAATTTTAGATCTTTCCTGCTTTCTCTTGTGGGCATTTAATGCTATAAATTTCCCTCTACACACTGCTTTGAATGTGTCCCAGAGATTCTGGTATGTTGTGTCTTTGTTTTCATTGTTTTCAAAGAACATCTTTATTTCTGCCTTCATTTCGTTATATACCCAGTAGTCATTCAGGAGCAGGTTGTTCAGTTTCCATGTAGTTGAGCAGTTTTGAGTGAGTTTCTTAATCCTGAGTTCTAGTTTGATTGCACTGTGGTCTGAGAGACAGTTTGTTATAATTTCTGTTCTTTGACATTTGTCGAGGAGTGCTTTACTTCCAACTATGTGGTCAATTTTGGAATAAGTGCGGTGTGGTGCTGAGAAGAATGTATATTCTGTTGAATTGGGGTGGAGAGTTCTGTAGATGTCTATTAGGTCTGCTTGGTGCAGAGCTGAGTTCAATTCCTGGATATCTTTGTTAACTTTCTGTCTCGTCGATCTGTCTAATGTTGCCAGTGGGGTGTTAAAATCTCCCATTATTATTGTGTGGGAGTCTAAGTCTCTTTATAGGTCTCTAAGGACTTGCTTTATGAATCTGGGTGCACCTGTATTGGGTGCATATATATTTAGGACACTTAGCTCTTCTTGTTGAATTGATCCCTTTACCATTATGTAATGGTCTTCTTTGTCTCTTTTGATCTTTGTTGGTTTAAAGTCTGTTTCATCAGAGACTAGGATTGCAACCTCTGCCTTTTTTTTAGTTTTCCATTTGCTTGGTAGATCTTCCTCCATGCCTTTATTTTGAGCCTATGTGTGTCTCTGCACGTGAGATGAGTTTCCTGAACACAGCACACTGATGGGTCTTGACTCTTTATCCAATTTGCCAGTCTGTGTCTTTTAATTGGAGAATTTAGCCCATTTACTTTTAAGGTTAATATTGTTATGTGTGAATTTGATCCTGTCATTATGATGTTAGCTGGTTATTTTGCTCATTAGTTGATGCAGTTTCTTCCTAACCTCCATGATCTCTACAATTTGGCATGTTTTTGCACGGGCCACTACCAGTTGCTCCTTTCCATGTTTAGTGCTTCCTTCAGGAGCTCTTGTAAGGCAGGCCTGGTGGTGACAAAATCTCTCAGCATTTGCTTGTCTGTAAGGATTTTATTTCTCCTTCACTTATGAAGCTTAATTTGGCTGGATATGAAATTCTGGGTTGAAAATTCTTTTCTTTAAGAATGTTGAATATTGGCCCCCACTCTCTTCTGGCTTGTAGAGTTTCTGCTGAGAGATCAGCTGTTAGTCTGATGGGCTTCCCTTTGTGGGTAACCTGACCTTTCTCTCTGGCTTGCCCTTAACATTTTTTCCTTCATTTCAACTTTGGTGAATCTGACAATTATGTGTCTTGGAGTTGCTCCTCTCAAGGAGTATCTTTGTGGTGTTTTCTGTATTTCCTGAATTTGAATGTTGGCCTGCCTTGCTAGATTGGGGAAGTTCTCCTGTATAATATCCTGCAGAGTGTTTTCCAACTTGGTTCCATTCTCCCCATCACTGTCAGGTACACCAATCAGACATAGATTTGGTCTTTTCACATAGTCCCATATTTCTTGGAGGCTTTGTTCATTTCTTTTTATTCTTTTTTCTCTAAACTTCTCTTCTCGCTTTGGGATCTAATTAAACTAAAGAACTTCTGCACAGCAAAAGAAACTACCATCAGAGTGAACAGGCAACCTACAGAATGGGAGAACATTTTTGCAATCTACTCATCTGACAAAGGGCTAATATCCAAAATTTACAATGAACTCAAACAAATTTACAAGAAAAAAACAAACAACCCCATCAAAAAGTGGGTGAAAGATATGAACAGACAGTTCTCAAAAGAAGACATTTATGCAGCCAACAGACACATGAAAAAATGCTCATCATCAGTGGCCATCAGAGAAATGCAAATCAAAACCACAATGAGATACCATCTCACACCAGTTAGAATGGCAATCATTAAAAGTCAGGAAACAACAGGTGCTGGAGAGGATGTGGAGAAATAGGAACACTTTTACACTGTTGGTGGGACTGTAAACTAGTTCAACCATTGTGGAAGTCAATGTGGCTATTCCTCAGGGATCTAGAACTAGAAATACCATTTGACCCAGCAATCCCATTACTGGGTATATACCCAAAGATTATAAATCATGCTGCTATAACGACACATGCACACGTATGTTTACTGTGGCAGTATTCACAATAGCAAAGACTTGGAACCAACCCAAATGTCCAACAATGACAGACTGGATTAAGAAAATGTGGCACATATACACCATGGAATACTATGCAGCCATCAAAAATGATGAGTTCATGTCCTTTGTAGGGATATGGATGAAGCTGGAAACCATCATTCTCAGCAAACTATCGCAAGAACAAAAAACCACACACCGCGTGTTCTCACTCATAGGTGGGGATTGAACAATGAGAACACATGGACACAGGAAGGGGAACATCACACACCAGGGCCTGTTGTGGGGTGGGGAGAGGCAGGAGGGATAGCATTTGGAGATATACCTAATGTTAAATGACGAGTTACTAGGTTAAGTACAGCAACATGGCACATGTATACATATGTAACTAACCTGCACATTGTGCACATGTACCCTAAAACTTAAAGTATGATAATAAAAAGGAAAGCATCAAATATCAATGTCAAAAACATCTCATATAAAAAAAAAGAAATCAGCCACCAGCCAAAATTATAAACCACAAAGTGTATCTCCTTATTCAAAATAGTAGGGAACGTTGATAGCTGATTCATACTTGCTCAGACATTGAATAGAAAAAAGTATAAAATAATGCATGGTGCTAGTCAGATGAGATGAGAGCAAAGAGATCTTGCTAAACTGTAAGCTAAAATTGAAGCCAGAGAGGGACATGGGGAAAACTAGATGATTCCATTGAAAAGCAAAAGAAGCAGAGCTGAAAGCTAAGCCTCATTAAAATGCCATTGTTAATGGTTTACAAACTAGCACTCTAGCTAAGAAAGACTTCTAAAGGTAACATGCTGTAAAGAATAATGAATGAGGATACAATAATCATGAGTCAGAAATTTGACCTGCATTATATATTTTGAAAACTAAATTAAGATGTGCTATGTGGGCTGGGCAAAGTAGCTCATGCCTATAATCCCAGCACTTTGGGAGGCCAAAGCAGGAAAATCACTTGAGGTCTGGAGTTTGAAACCAGCCTGGCCAACTTGGTGAAAACCCATCTCTACTAAAAATACAAAAATTAGCTGGCGTGGTGGCAGGGTCCTGTAATCCCAGCTACTTGGGAGGCTGAAGCAGGAGAATTGCTTGAACCCAGGAGGCAGAGGTTGCAGTGAGTCGAGATTACACCACTGCACTCAAGCCTGGGCGATAAGAGTGAGACTCTGTATATACAAAAATAAAATAAAATAAAATAAGATGTGTAATGTGATACAGAAAATAACATATTTAATGAAAACTTCTAAGAAATAAACTCATGATATAACCAGTGCACATCCAACTAATCACCGTACCTCTTCCACCTGATATTACCCTTCTTGGTTATAGCCATATTTATCCAATAAACTTCTCCTTTCAAAATTAAACATCAATAAAGAAACCCACCTAAAGCTTAGCCATAGACATTATACTTTTGCCCACCCATTCAGCTGATTCTCATGTTCCTCAAAAAGGGCCTGTGGGGTTGAATAATGACTGCCACTAAGCCTCCAAATTCCTCTGGAGTTACATGTAACCCATTAAAGGAAGCATCACTTAGAATAGTGAAGAAGGAAACAATCTGTTCTATGCACTCCGAGGTAAACTTTGAATATTAAACTGGTTTCATTTAAGGAAAAGATAAATTATATAAGTTATTGAGTTGCCCTTTACATATTATTTGTTAGAAAGCTTATTTCTAATATTGTGTCCTACCTAACCTACCTTCTAATAAATTCTTTATATATTTTAGTTTTGTTTTGGGGTACACCTTATGCTCCCATATTTAATTATTAATTTCATTGGATCCTATATTTAAGCCATTTTTACATTTATATATTCTTGCTAAAAACTTGTCATTTATTTTAATGATGTAAGAGAGTCAAATAACTTAAAAATTATGTTTGCAAATGCAAAGATTTATGGAAAACTCAAAGTAATATCATTAACACCAATAACATCATTGGTAGGATCATTTTTGTCCTATTTGTTTTGTTATTTTTCAGTAGTTTATAAGAAGCATGTATTTGTTCATAATGAGGAAAAATTATTTGAAGCTTTCAATGAAGAGATTTTATTCCATTTTTTTATTTGCAAAAAATAGTCTCCTACATCTCAGGATCTTTAAAAGTTTATTTCTCACTCACACATTATGTTCAAAATGCAGTGGTAGACATTGTTCATTGAAGTCATTCATGAGCCAAGGGTAATGGATAATTTATTTAGAATGCTCTCTTTTATCATTGCAGTAAGGAAAGGGAGACAGGGCAAAACATGCACTGGCTTGTAAAGTTTCTGCCTGGAATTTGCACATATCTTCTCCTCACACCTCATTAACCAAAGCAAGTCACATGACATGGCCTAATCTCAGCAGGGACAGTGAAGATACTCCTACCATGTCCTGGAAGGAAATGAGACTTAAAATACTCCAAGAGTACAAATGATGACCCCCACTGGTAATGATTACTAGAACAGTGATAAAAGGTTAAGAAGAACCATTGCACATAGAAAAAAACTATATATATGTATATGTGTATATATATATATATATTTCATATTACTCCCTCTATGTAATATAAATTACATAGGTGCGGCAAGAAGGCTGAATGAAACCTTTTAGTATTTGTCCCCTCAGAGGAACTAAAAATTGAACAACGACCCACATAAGAAGGCACCTTCATAAGAACCAAAAATCAGACGAGGGATTACAGTGCTTGGTTTTAACATCATATCAAGGAAAGAGACACTGAAGAGGGTAGGAGAGCCAGTCTTGCATTGCATACAACACTCCTCCTTTATCCCCTAGAATTCCTGCTTGCCTGCTTTGGAAAGAGAAATTGTGTACTTGTGGGAGGGAGAGCCAAATAATGGTGGTACTTTGCGTTGGAACTTAGTGCTGTTGTATTACAGCAGAACACAACACAGGGCAGAATTTGGCCAGAGAATTAGACCAGCTCAAGCCAGAGGGGATTCATTCATGAGTTCCGACTAGCCCATCACCATGAAGCAAAGTGTCCTGGGGTCCTGAATAAATTTGGAAGGCAGTCTAGGGCACAAGGATGGATGTTCCTGGGCAAGTCCTGGTGCTGTGCTAGACTGAGAGACAGTGGACTTGAGGTCCATTGACCTAGTTAGATACCAGCTAGGGCAGCCAAGAAAGTGCTTGGGTCACGCCCCTCCTAATTCCAGGTAGCACAGCTTGCAGCTCTAGTTGAAAGGAGAGGGAAGATAAAAGAGGACTTTTTCTTGCAACTTGGATACTAGCTTAGCCACAGTAAAATACAACACCAAGCAGAGTCCTGAAGCCCCGAATTCCAGGCCGTAACTCCTGGATGGCAGTTCAAGACCCACACTCTAGGTTAGAAGGGAACCTGCTGTCCTGAAGGGAAAAACTCAGTCCTGGCAGAATTCATCACCAACAACTAGAGAGCCCTTGGGCCTTGAATAAACATCAGTGATAGACAGACAATAGTTGTCATAGGCCTTGAGTAAGACCCAGTACTATATTAGCATCAGGTGTTTTCCAGTGCAGCTGTGGTGGTCATGAGAGTGCTTGAATCACACCTCCCTAACTTCAGGCAGCTCAGCACAAAGACAGACTTTGCTTGGGAGAAAGTAAGAGAAAACAAAAAGAGACCCTGTGTGGTAATCTAGGGAATCCTCCTGGACCTTACCAAAGACCACCAAAGCAGTACCTCTACAAGTGTGCAAGAGTCACAACGTTACTGGGTTTGGGGTACCCACTAATGCAGATAAGGATGCAGTGAACAAAGACTTATATTACAATACTTAATTCCCTTTGAATACTCAGAAAGCCGTTTCAAGAAGGACAGGTACAAACAAGTCCAGAGGGCAAAGACTAGAATAAACATCTAACTCTTCAGTTCCTAGACATTAATAAACACTTACAAGCATCAAGACCATTCAGGAAAATGTCACCTGTATAAACTAAAAAAGGCACCAGTGCCTAATCCTGGAGTGACAGAGATATGTGACTTTTCAGACAGAAAATTCAATATACCTGTTTTGAGGAAGCTCAGCAAACTTCAAGATAACACAGAGAAGGAATTCAGAATCCTATCAGATAAAATTTAAAAAAAGGCTGAAATAATTTTTTAAAAAATGAAGCAGAAATCTGGGAGCTAAAAAATTTAATTGACAAATTTAGAAATTCACGAGTCAACAATGTAATTGATCATGCAGAAGAAAGAACAGGTGAGCTTGAAAAAATGGTATTTGAAAATTCACAATTACTAAGGAAAAAATAAAAAACAATGAAAAAGAATGAAGTATGTTTGCAAATCTAGAAAACAGTCTTAAAAAGATAAATCTAGGAGATACTGGTTTTAGGGAGGAGATAGAAATACTGGGGTGAAAATTTCTTCAAAGAGGTCATAACAGAAAACCTTCCAAACCCAGAGAAAGACATCAATATTCAAGCACGAGAAGGTTATGGAACGCCAAAACAGATTTAACTCAAATAAGACTACCTCAAGACGTTTAATAATCAAACTCCAAAAGGGTAAGAATAAAGAAATGATTCTAAAAGCGAGAAGAAAAGAGAAACAGGTAATATATAAAGGAGCTCCAATACATTTGGTAGCTGACTTCTCACTAGAAAATTTATAGGCTGGGAGAGAGTGACATGACATATTCAAGGTGTTGAAGAAAAAATTATTTTATTCTAGAATAGTATATACAGCAGAAATATTCTTCAAACATGAAGAAGAAATAAAAACTTTTGCAGACAAACAAAAGCTGAGGGATTTCGGCAATACCAGACGTGTCCTACAAAAAAAATACTAAAGGGACTTCTTCAATCTGAAAGAAAGGACTTTAACAGGCAATAAAAAACCATCTGTAAGTACTAAACTCACTGGTAACAGTAAATACACATACAAAAACAGAATACTCTAACATGGTAATTGTATGTAAACCACTCATGTCTTGAGTAGGAAGACTAAAAGACAAACCTATCAAAAATAACTACAACTTTTTAATAGTATAAAATATATACATAGAAACAACTAAAAGTTAAAAAGTGAGGGGGCAATGGATTTAAAGTGTAGAGTTTATATTAATTTTTTCTTTGCTTATTTGTGTGTTTTTGGAATAGTGTTAAGTTGTTACTAGTTTAAAATAACTGGCTATAAGATGTTATATTCAAGCCTCATGGAAACCTCAAATAAAAAAAGCCTACAACAAATACACAAAAAATTAAAAAAAATTAAAACATAGCACCAGAGAAAATTATTTTTACAAAAAGGAAGGAAGGAAGACCACAAACCAACTAGAAGACAAATAATAAAATGGAAGTAGTAAGCCTTTTCAATAGGAATATTGAATAGAAATGGACTAAACTCTCCAAATAAAAAAGATAATGTGGCTGAATGAATTAAAAACAAGACCTAACTATCTTCTGCCTACAAAAAACACAGTTCACCTAAAAAGACACACAGATTGAAAATTAAGGGACAAAAGATGGCATCCCATGCAAATAGAGGCAAACAAAAAAAAAGAACAGGAGTAGTTATACATATATCAGGTAAAACAGATTCCAAGACAAAAGCTGTAAAAAGAGACAAAAAATTCATTGCGTAATGATAAAGAGGTCAATTTAGCAATGGGATATAACAATTGTAAATATACATGCACCCAGTACTGGAGCATTCAGATATGTAAAGCATATATTATTAGACTCAACAAAATGATAGCTGGAGACCTCAGCACCCTCATTCCAGCATCAGACAGATCATCCAGACAAAAAAGGAACATTGGACTTCACCTGCACTATAGACCAAATGTAGCTAATAGATATTTATAAAACATTTTATTCAACAACTGCAGAATACACATTCTTCTCAGCATATGGATTATTATTAAGCCAGACCATATGTTAGACCACAAAAAAAGTCTTAAAAAGTTCAAAAAAATCAAAATCGTATCCAGTACCTACTCTAACTACAATGAAATATAACTAGAAATCAGTAACAAGGGAAACTGTGGAAACTACACAAAAACATGAAAATTAAACAATATGCTCCTAAATGACAAGTGAGTCAATGAAGAAATTGAGAAGCAAATTAAATAATTTCTTGAAACAAATAAATATGAAAATAGTATGTTCTAAAACTTAAGAAATGCAGCAAAAGCAATACTAAGATTAAAGTTTATAGCAATAAGCACCTACATCAAAAATTTTAAAAAAATCAAATAAACAACTTAATGATATATCTTAATTAACTAGAAAAGCAAGAGCAAACCAAACCCAAAACTGATAGAAAAAGAAATAATAATGATCAGAGCCGAAATAAATAAAACTGAAACAAAAAAATCAATACAAAATATCAATAAAGTAAAAAGTTGGTTTTTAAAAAGATACAATTGAAAAACCTTTAGCCAGACTAAGAAAAGAAGACCCCAAAAAATACAATCACAGATTAAAAAAAGGAGACATTACAGCTGATATGCTGAAGTTCAAAGGACCAGTAGTGACTACTATGAGCAACTATATGCCAGTAAATAGGAAAACCAAGAAGAAATGGATGAATTCGTAGACGCAAACAACTTACCAACATTGAGTCATGAAGAAATCTGAGAGCTGAATAGATCAATAATAAGCAATGAGATTAGCAAAGCCTAAGACCCAAAGCCTTCACTGCTGAATTTTAACTAACCTTTAAAGAAGACTAGTACCAAACCTACTCAAACTATTCCAAAAAATCGAGGAAGAGAGAATATTTTCAACTGCTTCCATGAGGCCAGTATTATTGTGATACCAAACCAGACAAACACAACAATCACAAAAAGCAAGCCAATATTGCTGATGAGTTTTGATGCAAAAAATCGTCAACAAAATACTAACATACTGTATTCAACAACACATTAAAATGATCATTCATCAGATCAAGTGGAATTTATCTCGGGAATACAAAGATGGTTCAACATATGCAAATCAATCAGTGTGATACATCATATCAACAGAATGAAGGACAAAAAAACCTGTATAATTATTTGAATAGATGCTGAAAAATCATTTAATAAATGCTTCTCACTCTAGTTTCCAAGAAACTCCTCATCTCCATCTCATGATATAAAACCTTAAAAAATCAAGATATACAAGGAACATATTATATTATACCTCAGGTATAATATATTACACCTGAGCATAATAAGAGCCATATATTACAGACCCATGGCTAGTATCATACTGAATGGAGAATGACTGAAATTCTTTCCTCTAAGATCTGAAACAACCCAGGGATGCCCCACTTTCACCACTGTTTATTCTGGAAGTCCTAGCTATAGTAACCAGAAAAGGGAAAGAAATAAAAACCAGCCAAATTGGAACAGAAGACTTCAAGTTATGCTTGTTTGCAAATGATCTTTTATTTTTTCTTTTTTTTCCTTTTTTTTTTTTTGTTTTTGAGACGGAGTCTCGCTCTGTCGTCCAGGCTGAAGTGCAATGGCATGATCTCGGCTCACTGCCAACTCTGCCTCCCAGGTTCAAGTGATTCTCCTACCTTAGCCTCCCAAGTAGCTGGGATTACAGGCGCCCACCACCAAGCCCGGCTAATTTTTGTATTTTTAGTGGAGACAGGATTTCACCATGTAGGCCAGGATGGTCTTGATCTCTTGACTGCGTGATCCACACTCCTGGGCCTCCCAAAGTGCTGGGATTACAGGCATGAGCCACTGAGCCCGGTCAATCTGTTCTTATATTTAGAAAAACCTAAAGACTGCATCCCCACAAAACACTATTAGAACTGATAAACAAATTTAGTAAAGTTGCAGGATACAAAATCAATGTGCAAAAATCAGTAGCATATCTATATGCAAACAGCAAACAGTCTGAAAAAGAAACCAAGAAAGTAGTTTCTTTTCCAATATCTTAGTCCATTCTCACATTGCAATAGAGAACTGCCAGAGACTGGGTAATTTATAAAGAAAAGAGGTTTAACTGACTCATACTTCTGCTTGACTCAGAAGGCCTCAGGATACTTTAAAATCATGGCAGAAGTGGAAGAGGCATGTCTTACATGGCAGCAGGAGAGAGAGAGTGACTGTGTGAAGGAGGAATTGTCAGACACTTATAAAACTATCAGATCTCATCAGAACTCACTCACTGTCATGAGAACAGCATGCTGGACACTGCCCCCATTATCCAATACCTTCTACCTACCAGGTCTCTCCCTGGCCACATGAGGATTATGGGGATTACAATTCAAGATGAGATTTAGATGGGGACACAAAGCCTACCATATCATTCTGTCCCTGGCACCTCCCAAATCTCATGTCCTCACATTTCAAAACCAATCACACCCTAAAGTCTTAACTCATTTTAGCATTAACTCAGAAGACCAAGTCCAAAGTCTCATTTGAGAGAAGGCAAGTTCCTTTTACCTAGGAGCCTGTAAAATCAAAAGCAAGTTAGTTACTTCCAAGATACAATGGGGGCACAGGCATTGGATAAATGCTCCATTCCAAATAGAAGAAATTGGCTAAAACAGTGGGGCTACACACCCTATGCAAGGCAGAAACCCAGCAGGGCAATCATTAAATCTTAAAGCTCCAAAATAATCTCCTTGGACTCCATGTCTCACATCTGGGGCACACTAATGTAAGAGGTGGGCTCCCACAGTCCTGGGAAGCTCTGCCCCTGTGGCTTTGCAGGATACAGCCCCCTTCCAGGCTCCTTTCACAGGCTGGTTTTGAGTGTGTGCAGCCTTTCCGAGTGCACAGTGCAAGCTGTCAGTGGATCTACCACTCTGGGGTCTGGAGGATGGTGGCCCTCTTCTCACAGCTCCACTAAGCAGTGCCCAAGTGGGGACTCTGTGTGGGGGATCCAACCCCACATTTTTCTTCTGCACTGCCCTAGCAGGGATTCTCCATGAGGGCGCCACTACTGCAGGAAACTTCTGCCAAGACATTTAGTAGTTTCCATAAATTCTCTCAAATCTAGGCAGAGGTTCCCAAACCTCAATTCTTTACTGCTGTCCACCCACAGGCTCAACACCATGTGGAAGCTGCCAAGGCTTGGGGCTTGCACCTTCTGAAGCAATGGCCTGAGTTGTATGTTGGCCACTTTTAGCCATAGCTGGGATGCAGGGCACCAAGTCTCAAGACTGTACAAAGCAGCAAGGCCCTGGGCCTGGCCCATGAAACTATTTTTTTCCTCCTAGGTCTCCGGGCCTTTGATGGGAGGGGCTGCCATGAAGAACTCTGAGATGCCCTGGAGACATTTTCCCCATTGCTTTGGCAATTAACATTCAACAACTCATTACTTATGCAAATTTCTGCATAATTCATCCCCAGAAAATGTTTTTTTTTCTATCGCATTTGTCAGGCTGCAAATTTTCCAAACTTTTATGCTCTGCTTCCCTTTTAAAAGTAAGTTCAAATTTCATGCCATCTCTCTCAAGTTCAATGTTCCTCAGATCTCTAGGGCAGGCGCAAAATGTTGTCAGTCTCTTTGCTAAAGCATAGAGAGGTGACCTTTCCTCCAGTTCCCAAGAAGTTCCTCATCTCCATCTGACACCACCTCAGCCTGGACTTCATTGTTCATATCATTATCAACATTTTCATCAAAACCATTCAAGTCTCTAGAACATTCCAAACTTTCCCACATCTTCCTGTCTTCTTTTGAGCACTCTAAACTGTTCCAACCTCTGCTCATTGCCCATATCCAAAGTTGCTTCCACAAATTCTGTATCTTTATAATAGTACCCCACTACCTGGGTACCAATTAACTGTATTAGTTTGTTCTCACACTGCTATGAAGAACTGCCCTAGACTGCATAACTTATAAAGAAAAGAGGTTTAATTGACACAGTTCTGCTTGGCTGGGGAGTCCTCAGGAAACTTACAATCATGTCAGAAGGGGAAGAGGCACATCTTACAGGGCAGCAGGTGAGAGAGAGTGAGTGTGTGAAAGAGGAACTGTCAGACACTTATAACACCATCAGATCTCATGACAACTTACTGACTGTCATGAGAACAGCATGGGGGACACTGCCCCCATGATCCAATCACCTCCCACCAGGTCTCTCCCTGACCATGTGGAATTATGGGGATTACAATTCAAAGGAGATTTGGATGGAGACACAAAGCCTAACCATGTCATTCAATATCTACACATGAAATAGAATACCTAGTAACTTAGCCAAGGAAGTGAAAGACCTCTACAACGAAAAGTATAAAATATTGATGCAAGAAATTGAATGAGACAAAAAATGAAATAGATTCCATGTTCATAAAATATATTCCATGCTCAGAGATTGTAAAAATCAATATTGTGAAAATGTCTATATTACCCAAAGCAATCTACAGATTCAATGAAATCCCTGTCAAAATACCAATGGCATTCTTCACAGAAATAGAACAAATAATTCTAAAATTTATATGAAACCACAAGAGACCCAAAATAGCCAAACCATCCTTAGCAAAATGGACAAAACTGGAGGAATCACATTACCTAACTTTAAATAATACTACAGAGCTATAGTAACCAAAACACCATGGTGCTGACATAAAAACAGATATACAGACCAATGGAACACAATAGGGCATCCAGAAATGAATCCAAATATATACAGTGAACCCATTTTTAAAAAGGTGCATAGTAAATACAATTGGGGAAAGGAAAGTCTCTTCAATAAATGGTGTTGGAAAAACTGGATATCCATATGGAGAATGAAACAAGACCCCTATCCCTCACCATATACAAAAATTAAATCAAAATGAATTAAAGACTTAAATCTAAGACCTCAAACTATGAAACTACTACAAGAAAACATTGGAGAAACTCTCCAGGACATTGGTCTGGGCAAAGATTGCTTGAGAAAACCTCAAAACTATAGGTAACCAAAGCAAAAATGGACAAATGGGATCACATTAAGTTAAAAAGTTTCTGCACATAAAAGGGTATTATTAACAAAGTGAGGAGACAACCCACACAATGGGAGAAAATATTTGCAAATTATCAACCTGACAGGGTATTAATAACCAGAATAAATAAGGAGCTCAAACAACTCAATAAAGAAAAAAACCTAATAATCTGATTTTTAAATGACTGAAAGATCTGAATAGATTTTTCTCAAAAGAAAACATATGAATGACAAACAGGTATATAAAACAGGTGCTTAACATCACTGATCATCAGAAAAATGAAAATCAAAACTACAATACAATGTTATCTCATCCCAGTTAAAATAGCTTTTATCCAAAAGAAAGGCAGTAATTAATGCTGGCAAAAATGTGCAGAAAGAGAAACCCATGTATGGTGGCCATGTAAATTATACATATATACACACAATTCTTGACGAGCCATGTGAAGCTTTAATTACTCTTTGGTAGTAATCAAGCATTTGCCTAAGCTGGTCCCTTCATTTGCTGACATGAGTGCCAGTCATATAAGCAAATTATGTCATTGTTCTTCTTTAACCTCTTTGTTCTAGAAGTAATTGAGAGAAGTATGCAAAAATTTCTTACCATAATTGTAGATTTTTTTCTAGTTTTAGTTCCATTATTTTTGTTCACCTATTTTGAGATTATGCTATTAGGTGCATAAACTTTTTTTTTTTTCTTAGCAAGCTGGAAAGTTTACTATGATATTCTGGGATGTTGCTTTATTTTGTTTATCCTGCTTGGTGTTTGATAGACATCTTAAGCCTGTGACTTAGTATCTTTCATTAATCTGGAAACTACATAACCATTCAATTTCTTCAAAAATGTCAATATTTCTTTTTCTTAGGAATTCCCATTTTATATAGACTTTTTTACTCTATTTTCTGTCTTACTTTCTTTTAAAATTTTCCCTTTAATTTCTGTTTGTTTCATTCTGGTCATTTTCTTCCCAGGCGTATTTCAGTTATTACTAATTGTTTCCTCAGCTTTGCTAAATCTAATTTAAAGTCCACCTATTAGATTTTCTGTGCTGTTTATTATATTTCATGGTTCTATGTTTTCTATTTGTTTCATTTTTTACAATTTAAAATTTTTAGTTCAAATTACCAGTTTCATTCATCTTCTTGAAAATGTCAGGACCAGCTAAAGACTGTGTCTGATAACTCCATTTTCTGCATTCCATTTGCATTTGGTATTTTTTGTGGTCATTTTTGAATGAAGAAGTAATGAGATCCAAAATAAAAATAAATAATCAAAAAGACTTGCAGTTCTAAAAGAATGCCTTGAAGCTGAGAAACATTCCTAGAAGGAGCTTTCCTCTTTAGTTTACTTTAAGAGTATAGTCTTTTGCACTGTCATCCCAAAATAAGAATGTTTATACTTCTCTTTTTTTTGTGAACTCTGAATTCACCAAGCTCTCAAACACTTTTTCTGGAGTTGAAAGACATTTTAGTGGGAAATTTAGCCCCAAATTCTAGGTTCACATCATTGATTTTTTGTGTTCACTTAAAGATTATTTCTGTTATTTCTCCCTGCCTTTTATTTCTCCAATACCTTCAAGCACATTTTTTAAGTGACAAGTTTAAACTCCATAATAAGAAAAGAAACAATCTAATTAAAGAATGGGCAAAAGGCCTGAATAGACACCTAACCAAAGAACATATGTATATGACAAATAGGCATATGAAAATATGTTAAATGCCATATTTCATTAGAGAATGGCAAATTAAAACAACAAGATACCACTACATTTCTATTAGAATGGCAAAAATTCCAAACACTGACAATACCAAATGCCGGCCAGGTTGTGGAGCAACAGGAACTCCCATTTATTGCTGGTGAGAATGCAAAATGTTAGAGCCACTTTGGAAGACAGTTTGGCAGTTTCTTACAAAAGTAAACATAGTCTTACATATGGTCCAGCCATTGCAATTATGCTCCTTTGTATTTACCCCCCAAAAGTGAAAATTTAACGTCCACACAGAAACTTACACACAAATGTTACGAAGCTTTGTTCATAAAAGCTAAAACCTGGAAGCAATTAACATGTCTTTCAGTAAGTAAATGGATAAATAAACTGTGGTATATCCAGACAATGGAATAGTATTCGGTTCCAAAAAATAAAAAAATAGAAATAAAAAAGCTGTCGAGCCATTAAGAGACATGGACAACCTTAAATGCATAAATGTATATTACTAGAGAAGCCAATCTGAAAAGGCTACATACTGTATGATTTCAACAACATGACATTCTGGAAAAGGCAAAATTATGAAAACAGTAAAAAGATCAGTGGTTCCCAGGGTTTGAAGGGAGGGAAAGAGGGATTAATAAATAGGACATAGAGGATTTTTAGGGCAGTGGAACTATTTTTTATGATACTACAATGGTGGATACATATCATTAAATACCTGTCCAAACCCACAGAATGTACAACACTAGGAATTAACCCCAATGTAAACTGTGGACTTTGGGTGATAAAGATGTATCAATGTAGGTTTACAGTTTGTAACAAATGTACTGCTGTGGCATGGGAGATTAGTCATGAGGAGGTTGTGCATGTATAGGGACACAGGTATGTGGAAACTGTACTTTCTGCTCAATTTTACTGTGAACCTAAAACTGCTGTAAAAATAAATTTTATTAATTTAATAAAAAGTCTTGTCCCCTTTACATACCCTTTTTTTAAATAGTCAAGTCTTCTATCTGTCTTCAGCAAAGTGGTTGTTTCTAATTATCTGATCTGTCACCACAGGAAGTGGTAGAACTAAACCCTTTAGTTGAATTTTCAAGAAATACACACAGGTACTAGATATCTGTTAGACTGTGAGATCTTTATAATGTAGCAACTCTATTCATTTATATTCTAAATATTGTTTCATAGAAATGAATCAATATAAAATTTGAACACTACCTGCTCTCTGAATTTCAAGTAATTTTAGTAAGGAACTTGAATTTTTTTCTAGATTCTTTTGCATAACTGGTTTTTAATCTTTCAACTGTAACAATATGTGATGATTTGCATATCTTTTGCTGCCTCTTATACCCTCTAGATTTTTCCTGCAATTGTGTCATCTATTTCTCATCAAATTGATCTTAGATTTAATGTTTTTTCTTCTAATTACTCCTACCCTTATTCTCCCCATCCACTGAATAGCCAACTCCTGGACTTCTCTTCTCTCTACTTAATACTCCTTTTAAAACCTAGTAACTATACTAAGATGTATTTAAGGTAAGGATTAGAAACAAGTGTTTACTCCTATACCGGTTTTTTAAAATTAGAGACTCTATTGTAATTTGATTAGGGAATTAGGAAAGTATCTAAAGAATATTAGCTATTATTTGTGAATTTGGGGTTTTTTCTCTGGTTGCTTAAACATCTGAAATCTAATATGCTTTCTTAAGGCGATTTTTATTTTCAATGTGCAGGGCATGTCTGAGAGTCTGTGAATTTGGGGCAGGTTATAACTTGAAGTGACAGGCATCAGAGTATGATTTAATATTTCAGGAATAAGTATTTGTTATTACTGTTGTTTTTAACTAACAACTCCAGTGAAACTTGTTAATGAGAAAGTTAATTGTTTTATTGCTTATATCCCTAGGGTCTGTGGTTGTTTTCATATTTTTTAGTATGGTTGTTTTAAAAAGCAAGAGTAAGAAAACACTGCAAAGATATAGGTTTTAGTTCCTTATATATTTTGAATATTAATTTCTTTTAGCTATATGGTTTGGAAACATTTTCTCCCACTCCGTAGATTGCCTTTTCATTCTATTGATTGTTTTCTTTGCTATTCAGAGCTTTTATTTTGATGTAGTCCTACTTGTCTAATTTTGATTTTGTTGCTTGTTCCTTTGGTGTCATATCCAAGAAATCATTGCCAAAATTAAAGTCAATAATATTTTCCCTTATGTTTTATTTCTAGGAGATTTAGCTTTAGTTTTAGGTCTTAGGTTTAGGTCTTTAATCCATTTCGAATTTATTTTTGTGTATACTGTAAGATGGGGGTATAATTTCATTCTTTCGTACTTTGATATCCAGTTTTTCCAATACTATTCATTGAAGAGACTGTCTGTTCTACATCGTGTCTCTTCCCAACACTTGTTGGGAACCTTGGGTACCTTGACTACCTTGTTACAGATTGGTTGATCATGTACGCATGGATTTATTCCTGAGCTCTCTATTGGAAGCCCTTACAACTCAATAGCAAAAAAAAAAAAAAATAACTGAATAAAAATGGTGAAAGGACCTTGTATTAGTCTGTTCTCACACTGCTAAGAAAGACATACTTGAGACTGAGTAATTTATAAAGAAAAAGCGGTTTAATGGACTCACAGTACCACATGACTGGGGAGGCCTCACAATTATGGCAGAAAGTGAAGGATGAGCAAAGGCATATCATGGAGGCAGGCAAGAGAGTATGTGCAGGAGAACTGCCCTTTATAAAACCATCAAATTTCGTGAGATTTATTCTCTATCATGAGAACAGCATGAGAAAAAACTGCCGTCATGATTCAGTTACCTCCCACTGGGTCCCTCCCAAGACATGTGGGGATTATGGGAGCTACAAATCAAGATGAGATTTGGGTGGGGACACAGCAAAACCATATGAGACATAAATACACATTTCTTCTAAGAAAACATACATGTGGCAAACAGGTACATGAAAAGATGGTTAACATCACTAATTATCAGGTAAATATAAATTAAAACCATAATAAAATATCACTCCATACCAGTTAGTATGTCTACTATCAAAAAATTAAAAGATGAGTGTTGGTGAGAATATGGAGAAATCAGAACCTGTCTACCTTGTTGGAAAGTATATTAGTCAGGGTTCTCTAGAGGGACAGAAGTAATGGGATAAATGTATATATAAAGGGGAGTTTATTAAGGAGTATTGACTCATATGATCACAAGGTGAAGTCCCACAACAGGCCATCTGCAAGCTGAGAAGCAAGGAAGCCAGTCCGAGTCCCAAAACCTCAAAAGTAGGGAAGCCAACAGTGCAGCCTTCAATCTTTGGTGAAAGGTCCAGGAGTCTCAAAGCTGAAGCACTTATACCCCCTGTATTATACCCCTAAAATGTTTAAGAGAGTAGATTTCATATTAAGTATTCTACACACACACACAAACACACACACACACACACACACCAAAAACAGAAAGATACAATAAAACTTTGGGAGGCAGTAGATAGGTCTGTTAACTGGGCTGTCATGTTGTTTCATGGGCGTATGCATATGTCCAAACTCATTAAACTGTGTGTGCTAAATTTGTGCTGTTTTCAATATATCAATTACATATCAATAAAATGTTTTAAAAGATGTAGGTACTACTGAAAAACTGGCATTCAATTTGTATTGAATGCCATGTTAACTTTAAATATTACATGATGGAAACATGAAATATCAACTGGAGAAGGCAAAGGAATTGACAAATATATTTTTCATGACAGGAAAAATCCTTCATAGGTTTAGGAAGGACCTATGAAGTTTTAGGAAATAAAATTAATTCTCACTCTTGAATCAATAGGTATCACATGGTAGCTTACTTGTAGGATAATCTTTTAAAACTTTTAAAACTTATTTTTACCTAAAACTTTTTAAAGCCAATTATTTTGCAGGAATGTTTTAGAAATACTTCACCATTAAACATGATTATAATAATCAAAGTCATCAGCAGAAGTCTGTTATTACATTATGTGCAAGACACTTGACGAAATGCAGAGAAACATCTTTTTAAATGTCCTCCTAAAATAATTAGTTCAACTTATATAAGATTTTGCCTTTCATTGGCTCAAAATGAAATAAGCAAATAGAAATATACATAATGGGATGATTTAAAACTCTTGGAATACATTCAACAATTATTTCTGAGAGGTAAGTAAATATGGTCTATTTTCCAAATTAGCTCAAGGAAGATTAAAATTAGCAATGAAGATATTGCATATTTAGGTCTAAATTAATTGCTCAGTGCTTTCTATGAAAAGGAAAATACAGATTCGAATTGTGTATTTACTTAAGAAGCATTTGCTTACCCGATTGCAGGTAACTTCCTGCTAAGTACACCTAAATGGGCATGGACTGCGTATACAATCCCTGAATGTAGGAGAAAGTCATTAGAAATGACTTTACTGGTATATTAAGAAATAATATACTTATGGAACTTTGGCATTTTTCTTTTACTTTCAGATGAATATTCTAAAGCTACAGTAATAAAATATTATCGTTTACCTGAGAGAAGCAAATGATACACATTTCTTTCCTAAAAATTTGAAAGAAATAGTATAACTATAGACCACTCTAAACTTCAGCTATTGATATGAGTGAACAACTAGTAACTCTCTGATAGAATAGATCAACAGGGTAGGAAACGAAATCAAGGATAACTAAATTGAACAGAATTAATTTACACACATTTGTCCCCTAACTGCTGCTTTTGGAAAATTGTTTTATATATCTGGGGAGGAAACCCTACAGACCAACCTAGCTATTTCATTTACATAAAATAAAAAGGCACACACTGTTCTTCCTGTATAAGGAAGGTAACTGGTCTTCCTTTTAAGCAGCACTTACCGCGGAGTCTTGCTCTTCCGCCCAGGCGGGACTGCAGTGGCGCTATCTCGGCTCACTGCAAGCTCTGCCTCCCGGGTTCACGCCATTCTCCTGCCTCAGCCTCCCGAGTAGCTGGGACTACAGGCGCCTGCCACCGCGCCTGGCTAATTTTTTGTATTTTTAGTAGAGACAGGGTTTCACCGTGTTAGCCAGGATGGTCTCGATCTCCTGACCTCGTGATCCGCCCGCCTCGGCCTCCCAAAGTGCTGAGATTACAGGCGTGAGCCACCTCTCCCAGCCTATTTTTAATTTTTGTGGGTACATAGGAGGTGTATGTATTTATGACTTACATGAGATAAGTTGATATAAGCATACAATGCATAATATCACATCAGGGTAAATAGGATAACCGCCACCGCAAACATTTCTCTTTTGTGTTTAAATCAATCCAATTATACTCTTTCAGTTATATTAAAATGTAGAATTAAATTATTTTTGACTATAGTCAGCCTGTTGTGCTAGCAAATACTCGGTCTTATTTATTCTTTTTACCTATTTTCTTGTACCCATTAACCATCCCCTGTGTCCCTCTGCTCCTCCCCCTCACTATCCTTCCCAGCCTATTGTAACCATCTTTCTACCCTCTCCCTCCATGAGTTCAATTGTTTCAATTTCTAGCTCCCACAGATAACTAAGAACATGCAGTGTTTGTCTGTCTGTGCCTGATTTATTTTATTTAATAAATTAACCACTAGTTTCATCTATGCTGTTGTAAATGTGAGGATCTCATTCCTTTTTATGACTGAAGAGTTTTCCATTGTGTATATGTACCACATTTACTTTATCCATTCATCGGTGTTATTTTGCTGTTGTTGTTTGTTTTGGTTTTTTTGAATCAGGGTCTCGCTCTGTCACCCAGGCTGGAGTGCAGTGGCATGATCATGGCTCACTGCAGACTCAATCTCCCAGGCTCAAGCAATCTGTTCACTTCGGCCCCCCAAAGGGCAGGGATTACAGGCATGAGCCACTGTGCCTGGCTATCCATTCATCTGTTGATGGACACCTAAGTTGTTTCCAAATATTGGCTATTTTGAATAGTACTGCAATAAATATGAGAGTGCAGATATGTCTTTGATAGACTAATTTCCTTACTTTTGCATGAATAGCTAGGAGTGGGATTGCTGGATCATATGGTAGCTCTATTTTTAGTTTTGTGAGGAACCTCCAAACTGTTCTCCATAGTGGTTGTACCAATTTACATTCCCACCAACAGTTTATGAACATTCCCTTTTCTCCACATCCTATCCAGCATTTGCTATTTGCTGCCTTTTAGTTGAAAGCCATTTTAACTGGGGTGAGGTGATATCTTATTGTAATTTTGATTTGCATTTCTCTGATGATCAGTGTTGTTGAGCACCTTATCATATACTTGTTTGCAATTTGTATGTCTTTTTTTTTGAGAAATGTCTATTCACAACTTTCACGCATTTTAAAATGAGATTATTAGATTTTTTTTCCTGTTGAACTGTTTGAGCTCCTTATGTGTCCTGGTTATTAATCCCTTGTCAGGTGTCTAGTTTGTAAATATTTTTTTGCATTTTATGGGTTGACCCTTTGCTTTGTTTATTGTATTCTTTGATGTGTAGAAGCATTTTAACTTGATGTGAACCCATTTGTGCATTTTTGCTTTGGTTGCCTGTGCTTGGAGGGTATTGCTTAAGAAGTCTTTGCTTGCTCCCATGTTCTGGTGTGGTTCTTCAATGTTTTCTTTTAGTTTTTTCATAGTTTAGGGTCTTAAAGACTTTAATCCATTTTTTAATTTGATTTTTGTAAATGGCGAGAGATAAGGGTCTAGTTTTGTGCTTCATATGGATATCCAGTTTTCCCATCACCATTTATTGAAGAGACAGTCCTTTACTCAATGTATTTTCTTGGAACATTTGCTGAAAATGAGTTCACTGTAGATGTTTAGATTTATTCCGATTTCTCTATTCTGTTCCAGTGGTCTATGTGTCTGTTTTTATGCCAGTACTATGCCATTTTGGTTACTATAGCTCTGTAGTATAATTTGAAGTCAATTAATGTGATTTCTCCAGTTTTGTTATTTTGCTTAGGAAAGATTTGACTATTATGGGCATTTTGTAATTCCAAATAAATTTTAACATTTTTTTCTATTTCTGTGAAGAATGTCAGTGGTACATTGATAAGGATTGCATTAAATCTCTAGATTGCTTTGAGTGGTATGACATTTAAACAATATTGATTCTTCAAATTCATGGAATATCTTTCCGTTTTTTGGTGTCCTCTTCAATTTCTTTCATCAGTGCTTTACAATTTTAATTGCAGAGATTTTTCACTTCAGTTAATTCATAGGTACTTTATTTGTAGCTATTGTAAATTGGATTATATTATTGATATCTGTTTCAAATTGTTTGCTGTTCACATACACAAATTCTATTTTTGGTATGTTGATTTTGCATCCTTCAAATTTACTGAATTTATTATATTTAATAGTTTTTTTTTTGGTGAAGTCTTTAGGTTTTTCCAAGTATAAGATCATGTTATTTACAAACAAAGATAATTTTACCGCTTCCTTTCCAACTTGGATGCTCCTTCTTACTTTCTCTTGTTTGATTGTTGTAGCCAGGACTTCCAATACTATGTTGAATAAAAGGGATGAAAGTGGGCATCTTTCTCATGTTCCTTATTCTAGAGGAAAGGCTTTCGATTTTCCCCATTGAGTACGAATTATCTATGGGTCTATAATACATGGCTTTTATTATGGTTGAAGTTTGTTCTTTCTATACCTATTTTTTCCAGGGCTGTTACCATGAAGTCATGTTGAATTTTATCAAATAATTTTTCATCATCAATTGAAATGATTATTTGTTTTTTATCCTTCATTCTGTTGATATGATGTATCACACTGATTGATTTGAGTATGTTGAGCCATCCTTGTATCCCTGAGATAAATACCACTTGTTCATGATGATGGATCTTTTCAATGTGTTGTTGAATGAGAATTTCTAGTATAGTTGGGATATTTGCATTAACATTCATTAGTGATATGGCCTGTAGTTTACTTTTTTTGATGTGTCTTTGTCTGATTTTGGTATCAAGATAATACCGGCCACATAAAATGAGTTTAGAAGTACTCCATACTCCTCTGTTTTTTGTAATAGTTTGAGTAGGATTGGTATTAGTTTTTCTTTAAATGTTTGGTAGAATTCAGCAGTGAAACCATCAGGTTCTAGGCTTTTCTTTGCTGGGTGAGTTTTCATTACAGCTTCTATCTCATTACTTGTTATTGGTGTGTTCAGGCTTTGAATTTTTCATGGTACAATATTGAGAGGTGGTGTGTATCTAGGAAATTGTCTATTTCTTCTAGATTTTCCAATTTATTGGCATAATTGCTTGCAGTAGCCATTAATAATCCTTTTGGATTTTGGTGGTATCAGTTGTAATGCCTCTTTTTCATCTTTGATTTTATTTATTTGGGTCTTTTCTCTTTTTCTTAGTCTGGCTAAAGATTTTTCTGTTTTGTTTAACTTTTCAAAAAACCAACTTTTGTTTTATTAATCTTTTGTATTTTTTATTTTAATTTAATTTATTTCTGCACTTTATTATTTCTTTTACGCTACTAATTTTGGGTAGGTTTACTCTTGTTTTTCTAGTACATTAAAATGTATCATTAGGTTGTTTTTATGAAGTTTTTCTTCCTTTTCAATATAGACACTTATAGTTTTAAATGTCCCTCTTCTTATTGAAAGAGGGACCTTAAATCCCATATGTTTTGTTATATTGCATTCCCGTTTTAATTTGATTGAAGATAATATTTAATGTCCTTATTAATTTCCTAATTGACTCAGTAGTCATTCAGGAGAATATTGTTTAATTTCCAAGTATTTATATAGTTTCCAAAATTTATCTTCTTATCGTTTTCTAGTTTTATTCCATTGAGTCAGAGAAGATGTTCATATTATTTCAATTTTTTGAATAATTTAAGACTTGTTTTGTGACCTAATATACAGTGTTTCCTTGAGAATAGTTAATGTACTGAGGAAAAAAATGTGTATTCTGCAGCCATTGGATGAAATAAATGTTTTGTAAAGACTTATTAGGGACATTTGGTATATAGTGCATGTGAAGTCCAATGTTCATTTATTGATTTTCTGTCTGCAAAATCTGCCTAATGCTGAAAGTGGGGTGTTGAAGTCTCCAGCTATTATTATATCAGGACTTATCTCCTTTATTTTCAGTCCATGTGTGTCTTTGTAGGTGAAGTTTGTTTCTTGTAGGCAACAGATTATTAAGTCTAGTTTTTTTTATTCTTTTAGCCACTCTATGTATTTTGATTGGAGTGTTTAGTCCATTTACAGTCAATGTTATTATTGATAAGTAAGGACTTAACACCTGCCATTTTTTTATTTGTTTTCTGGTTGTTTGTGGTCTTCTCTTCCTATTTTATTTTCTTCTTGTTTTCTTTTTAGTGAAGGTAATTTTCTCTGGTGATGTGACTTAATATTTTGCTTCTTATTTTTTGTGTATGCATTGTATGACTTTTGATTTGCAGTTACCATAAGGCATGCAAATAATATCTTACAATCCATTATTTTAAGCTGATAACAGTTTGATACATTTTAATAAACAAACATTTGAAAAAACTAATAAAAACTCTATACCTTAACTTCCTTTTCTCTTTTAAACTTTTTATTGTTTATACCTTTTGTACTATCTATGTCTTGAAAAATTGTAGCTGTTATTTTTGATTGGTTCATCATTTAGTCTTTCTAATTAAGAAAGAGTAGTTTACACACCACAGTTACAGTATTATAATATTCTACGGTTTTCCATGTACTTGCTATTACCAATGAGTTTTGTATCTTCAAGTGATTTTTTATTGTACATTAATATATATATTTTTTCTGATTGAAGTACTCCCTTCAGTATTTCTTGTAGGAAAGGACTAGTGTTGATAAAATTGCTAAGCTTTTGTTTATTTGGGAAAGTCTGTTTCCTCTTCATATTGGAAGAATATTTTCACTAGACATACTATTCCGTGGTAAAAGTTTTTCCTTCAGCACTTTAAATTTGTCATGCTACTCTCTCCTGGCCTGTAAAGTTTCCACTGAAACGTTTGCTGACAGATGTATTGGAGATTCATTCTACATTATTTGTTTCATCTCTCTTGGTGCTTTTAGGGTCCTTTCTTTAGCCTTGACCTTTAAGAGTTTGATTATCAAGTGCCTTCAACTAGGCTTCTTTGGGTAAAAATTGTTTGCTGTTCATGTTAGTCTGTTATCACACTGTTATAAAGATATAACCTGAGACTGCTTAATTTATAAAGAAAAGAGGTTTAATTGATTCACAGTTCCACATGGCTGGGAAAGCCTCAAGAAACTTACAATCATGGCAGAAGTTGAAGAAGAAACAAGGCAGCAGGAGAGAGCACATGCAGGAGAAACTGCCACTTTTAAACCATCAGATCTTGTGAGAACTTACTTGCTTTCATAAGAACAGGATGAGAGAAAACTCCCCCATTATCCAGCTACCTCCCACCAGGTCCTCCCTGACTCGTGGGATTTACAATTTGAGAAGAGATTTGGGTGGGAACACAGAGCCAAACCATATTATTCTACCCCTGGCCCCTCCCAAATCTCACGGTTTTTTTTTTTTTTTGCATATCAAAACAAATCACACCTCCCAATAGTCCCCCAAGGTCTTAACTCATTCCAGCATTTACTTAAAATTTCAAGTCCAAAGTATCATCTGAGACAAGGCAAGTGCCTTCCACTTATGAGCCTGTAAAATAAAAAACAAGTTAGTTATTTCTAAGATACAGTGGGGTACAGACATTGGGTAAATATTTTCATTTCAAATGGAGAAATTGGCCAAAGCAAAGGGGCCACAGGCCTCATGCAAGTATGAAATGCAGTAGGGCACTCATTAAATCTTAAGACTGCAAAATAATCTCCTTTGACTCCATGTCTTACATTCAGGGCACACTAATGCAAGGGGTAGGCTCCCAGGCCTTGGGCAGCTACACCCCTGTGGCTGTGCAGGGTACAGCCCCAACTGCTGTTTTCACGAACTGGTGTTCAGTGCCTGCAGCTTTTCCAGGTGCATAGGGCAAGCCGTCAGTGGACCTATCATTCTGGGGTCTGGTGACCCTTTTCTTATAGCTCCACCAGGCAGTGCCCCAGTGGAGACTCTGTGTGGTGGTCTCACCCCCACATTTCCTCTCTGCATTGCCCTAGTAGAGGCTCTCCACGAAGGCTCCACCCCTGTAGCAGACTTATTTCTGGACATCCAGCAATTCCTCACATCCTCTGAAATCTAGGCAAAGGTTCCCAAAACTCAACTCTTGTCTCCTGAATACCTGCAGGCCCTACACCATGTTTAAGCCACTAAGTCTTGGAGCTTGCACCCTCTGAAGCAACAGCCCAAGCAGCAACATGGTCCCCTTTAACAACAGTTGATGCTGGAGTGCCTGGGATGCAGGACACAAGTCCCAAAGTTGTACAGAGCAGCGGAGCCCTAGGCAAGGCCCATGAAATCATTTTTTCCTCCCAGGCCTCCAGGCCTGTGATGGGAGGAGCTTCCTTGAAGATCTCTAAAATGCCCAGAGATATTTTTCCCATTGTCTTGGGGATTAACATTGGGCTCCTCATTACTTATGCAAATCACTGCAGCCAACTTGAATTTCTCCTTAGAAAATGGGTTTTTCTCTTCTACCACATGGTCAGTCTGCAAATTTTCCAAACTTTTATGCTCTGCTTCCCCTTTCAACGTAAATTCTAATTTCAAACCATCTCATTGTGAATGCATATAACTGTACATTTTCAGGAAAAGTAAGGTCACCTCTTTCTTTAATGCTTTGCTGATTAGAAATGTCTTCTGCCAGATACCCTAAATCATCTCTCTCAAGTTCCAACTTCCACAGATCTGTAGGGCAGGGGCAAATTGCTGCTAGGCTCTTTGCTAAAACATAGCAAGAGTGACATTTGCTCCAGTTCCCAATAAGTTCCTCATCTCCATCTGAGACCACCTGAGCCTAGATTTCATTGTCCATATCACTATCAGCATTTTGGTCAAAATCATTCAACAAGTCTCTAGAAAGTTTCAAATGTTCCCACACCTTCCTGTCTTTTTTGAGCCCTCTAAACTGTTCCAACCTCTGCCCATTACACAGTTCCAAAGTCACTTCCACATTTTCAGATTATCTTTATAGCAGTACACAACTCCTGGCACCAATTCTCTTTATTCATCTATTTTCATACTGCTATAAAGATATAACCTGAGACTGAGTAGTTTATAAAGGAAAGACGTTCAATTGACTCACAGTTCTGCATGGCTGAGAAGGCCTCACAAAACTTATAACTATGGCAGAAGGTGAAGGAAAAGCAAGTATCTTTTTCACAAGGTGGCAGGAGAGAGAGAGTGTGTGTAGGAGAAACTGCCACTTTTAAACCATCAGATCTCATAAGAACTCCTCACTATCATAGGAACAGCATGGGGGAAACTGCAACCATGATTTAACCATCTCCAAACAGGTCCCTCCCCGGAAGGGTAGGGATTACAATTTGAGAGGAGATTTGGGTGGGGACACAGAGCCAAACTATATCAGTGTTCTATAACCTTCTTGAACTGAGATATTGACATATTTCTTTTGAGTTGGGATGTTCTCTGATCATATGCCTTTGAATTATTTCTTTCTCTACCTCTTCTTTAAGGCCAGAAACTCTTAAAGTTGCCCTTTTTAGGCTATTTTCTACATTCTGTAGGTGTGCTTCATTGTTTTTTTTAATCTTTTATCTTTTATCTCCTTTGACTGTGTATTTTCAAATAGCCTATCTTCTAGTTCACTAATTCTTTCTTCTTCTCACTCATCAATTCTGCTATTCATAGACTCTGATGCATTTTTCCATATGCCAGTTGCATTTTCAGCTCCAGAATTTCTGCTTGAGTTTTAAAAATTATTTTAATCTCTTTGTTATATTTATCTGATATAGTTTTGGATTCCTTCTCTGTATTTTCTTGAATTTCTTTGAGTTTCCTCAACATAGCTATTTTGAATAACCTGATGGAAAGGTCACTATCTCTGTTTCTCCAGGATGGCCCCTTTGTCCCTGATTTAGTTCACGTGGCAAGGTCATGTTTTCTGGATGATCTTGATACTTTTGGATGTTTGTCTGTTTTTGGGTATTGACGAGTTGTGTATTTATTGTACTCTTCACAGTCTGGTCTTATTTGCACCTGTCCTTTTTGAGAAGGCTTTTCAGATATTCAAAAGAACTTGGGTGTTGTGATCTAAACTTTTTCTGCTTTTGATGTCACGCCAAGGCCAGTAACACTGTGATTCATGCAGACTAGAAGTACTGTCTTGATGGTCTTAAACAAGATCTGAGAGAATTCTCTAGATTACCAGAAAGAGACTTTTGTTCTCTTTCCTTATTTTCTCCAAAACAGAGTCTCTCTGTTTGTTCTGACCCATCTGGAGCTGGGGATAGAGTGACACAAGACCCCAGAGGCCACCTGCAACTAGGACTGCACTGGCTCAGATCCGAAGCTAGCACAGCACTGGGTCTCACCCAAGATATGCTGTAATCACTCTCTGGCTACTGTTTATGTTTGATCAAAGCCTTGTGGCTCTACAACCAGCAGGTTTCAAAGCCAGCCAGGCCTCTGTCTTTCCCTTCAGGATGGTGAATTCCACCAGGCCCAAGTGGGTCCAGAGTTGCTGTCCAGAAGCCAGGGGCTAGAGTCAAACACCTTAGACATCTACCTAGTGTTCTATTGTACTTCAGCTGAGCCGGCACTCAAACCATAAGATGCAGTGCTTCCCACTCTTCCTTTCCCTTTCCTATGGCAGGAGGCCTCACTCCATGGCCACTGACACCTCAGGCCCACAGGAAGTACTGCCATATTACTGCTAATGTTCCCTTAAGGCTCAAGCACACTTCAATCAGATTGTGGTGAATGCTGCAAGGCCTGGCACTCACCCTTCAGGGCAGTGGGCTCCTCTCTGACCCAGGGAAGTCCAGAAATGCCATCCAAGAGCCAAGGCCTGTAGTTGGGTACCCCAAGAGCCTGTGTTCTACCACACTGTGGCCAAACTGGTATCTAAGGTGCAAGACAAACTCCTCTTTACTTTTCCCTTTTGTTTTCTCAATCAGGGGGAGCCTCTCCCCATAGCCACTGTAGCTGGTAATGTGCCGAGTCCCACCGGAAGCCAGCAAGTCTCAGAATCTCACCCATGGCACACAACATACTAGCTGGTTATCCAGGGCACAAGGGCTCTTCATTTAGCAGATGATGAATCATTCCAGGCCTGTATTCTTCCCTTTAAGGCAACAATTTCTTTCTGGTCTAAGGTGTGTCTAGAAATATCATCTGGAAGCTAGGGCCTGGAAAGGGTCCTCACGACTCTGACTGGTGTCCTATCCTATTGTGGCTGAGCTGGTATCCAAAGATAGAAGACAAAGCCCTCCTTATGCTTCCCTCTACTCTTTTCAAGTAGAAGGAAAGGGGTTATTTTTGGAGCCACAAGTTGTGCAGCCTGGGGTTGGGGGAGGTATAGTGCCAGCATCCCTCTACCCACCATGGCTGGGTTCTCAGTAGGTTGTATGCCCCCCAAGTACCCTGGCTCTGAGCCCAATTCAGCCCTAGGACTTACCTAAGAGTTGCAGCTCTTGTGACCTAGACTGCCTATCAAGTTTAAGGCCCCAGAGGACTTTAGCTCATGGTGGCAATGCTTGCAGGAACTCAAGTTTCAACTGCTAGGATGGGAGACTGCTCTCTAGCTAGGTCTGCTTTAAATGTTTCCTCTATAGGTAGGTGTCAGCTGAGTTTGTTCCAGTTTTGCTTTCTGCTATTACAGGGCAGCACTGAGTTCAATGCAATGCCTTATGAGTTCAGTGCTCTCCCTCTCCCTAGAGTTCAGATTCTCTCTCTGCACCATGCTGCCACTGCCGGGGGATGAGGGATGAGTTGTGTCAGAGGCGCAACACTGTTTTGCCTAACTCTTCGGTGCTTCTTTGAGTAATATATAGTTAAACCAGGTACTTCAAGTGTTCACTTGATTTTTAGTTCTTATGAAGGTGCTTTTTTGGGGGTAGATACTTGTTAAATTGATGTCCTTGCCTATGGGATGATTGGTGGAGCCTTCTATTCTGGCATCTTGCGCAACCTCCTCTTTGTACATGTGATTAACTGATAAATACTCATTAATACTGAGCTTGATAAAGGAAAGAAACATGTTCAACTGATAGAACGTTTTCTCAAATGTTCAAATGAGATTTTAAAAAATAAAACACATTCATCTCTTGTTATAATCAGTGTAAACAGTCATCAGTTTTACAGGACAGTGGTGAAATAAAGCAGAGACAGAGAAATAAAGGAAGACAGTTGTATACATCAGATTATTAAAAACCAACACAAAACGATTTTCCTTTTAGAAATATGCTAATTAATAGTCTTTTATTTTTAATCTAGCTTTGTTTGCCTCTGGAAGGAGTACACTATAAAAGGCAAACCTCATGAATATCACAATAAACAGAAGGTCTGGAAAGCAAAGATTTGCCAACTGAGAATGTTAATAATGCAGCTATGTGCTCAGGAATTGAAATTGGCGTCAGTCTGGGCAAATCTAAAGACTATATCTAAAAGTGGCACAATTATAATAAAATCAAACGAAGGGGTTTATTATTCTTAAAAATGAGAAGACAGCCTGTCTCCTGTCTTGTTATTTCTCCTATACTTGATTATCCATTTGGAAGTGGGTGAGTAGAGTTGCTATAGTAAGGGCAGGAGTATGGACATTATATTTGAAGTAGAAAGAAATTTTCTGAGTATTCTAGAAATTTACACAACATTTTCATGAGACCATTATCAATTGGATACATAATAAAAATATATCAGGCATAGTAGTAAGAAGGAATGTCTTATTTTGGCCTGTGCTTCATCACACGAGAGAAAAGTGATTGAAGAAAAACCTTACACGTTGTCATGTATTCCAAAATGAAAACAAAGTGAATCTTGTGTTTCTTGCTTTTTTATGATTTAAATAGTTAATAAGCTACATGGCAATATGGGCCACTGCTTATAATAATGTTATACTCAATGTGAACTAGAAGTACAGAAATGATTATTATAAATGTATATATTCATATATACTGTGTCTATGTATCTATATGTCATTTATCTGAATGATATTTGGCTATACTTCTTACAGTCAATCAGTTCAATTATTTTGCCTTATTTAAATAAAATTAATGCATTACATAATTACGGCAAGAAGATATTTTTAATTGAGATATGATTTATGTATTTTAAACTTTCATTTCAATAAATTTAAATAAATGTATAGTTCCACATAACACTATCCCAGTCAAGCTGTATAAAATTTTATTACCCTGAAAATTTCTCTACTTCCCTTCTTCAGTAAATTCTCCACCCTAACCTTACATGTGACTGTTTTCATTTCCATTATTATAAATTTATTTGACTGTTTTAAAACTTTCTATTAAAAAACATACAGTATTTATAATTTTGTATCTGTTTTCTATTGTTCAGCATAATATTTTGAGATTTATTTGTGATATTGTATGAGCAGAAAGTTGTTCCATTTTATTGCCGAGTATTACTATTATATGAACTTATCATTGGAAAGAATTTGAACAATATTTTCTTACGGAGTATTTTTTCCCTAATTGAACTTAACAGAAAATGAGGAGTCCTGAGTTCTAGTCTCAATGTTATCATTCATCCAAATTTGAGTGTGTCTCTTCAACAAGCTAGATCTCATCTTCATCTTTCTAATTAAAGAGTGGTTTTAGATAATCATGGAACCTACAACTCAAATATTCTAGGTCTAGTTTATGGTTGTCTATCAGTTAAATATTTATTTCATTAAGAACTATCTCTAGATTACTAACAAATTCATTCATCTTATGTCAACGAGGGGCGTCTTCAACTTAATTCTCAATTTCCATGACAACAAAATTATGCTTTTTTGTCTTCCTTAGGTTAGCTTTTCTTTTCTTTTTTAATTTTTATTTAAAGTTCAGGGGTACATGTGCAGGCCTGTAATATAGGTAAACTCATGTAATGGGCGGTTGCTGTACAGATTATTTTGTCACCCAGTTATTAAGCCTAGTACCCATTAGTTATTTTTCCTGATCTTTGCACTCTTCCCACCCTCACCCTCCAGGAGGCCCTGGTGTCTGTTGTTTCCTTCTTTGTGTCCATATATTCTCATTATTTAGCTACCACTTGTAAGTGACAACATGCGGTATTTGATTTTCTATTTCTGCATTAGTTTGCTAAGGAAAATGGTTTCCAGCTCCATCCATGTCCCTGCAAAGGACATGATCTCATTACCTTTTATGGCTGCATAGCTGCATAGTATTCCATGGTGTATATTTTCTTTATCCAGTCTGTCAGTGATGGGCATTTAGGTTGATTCCATGTCTTTGCTTTTGTGAATAGTGCTGCAGTGAACATACGAGTGCATGGGTCTTTATGGTAGAATGATTTACATTTCTTTGGGTATATACTCACTAATGAGATTGCTGGGTCGAATGGTAGTTCTGTTTTTAGGCGTTTGAAGATTCACCACACGGTTTTCCACAATGATTGAACTAATCTACACATCCCCCAACAGTGTATAAGTGTTCCTTTTTCTCCACAACCTAACCAGCATCTGTTATTTTTTTACTTTTTCATAATAGCTATTCTGACTGGTCTGTGATAGTATCTCATTGTGGTTTTGATTTGCATTTCTCTTAATGAATGACCAGTGATATTGAGCTTTTTTTTTAATATGCTTGTTGGCCACATGTATGTTTTCTTTTGAGAAGTGTCTGTTCAAGTCTTTGGCCCACTTTCTGATTTTTTTTCTTCTAAACTTGTTTATGTTCTTCATAGAGGCTGGATATTGGATGTTTGTCAGATGTGTAGTTTGCAAAATTTTTCTCTTATTCTGTAGATTGTCTGTTACTCCATTGATAGTTTATTTGGATATGCAGAAGCCATTTAGTTGATTTAATTAGATTCCATGTTTTCAATTTTTGCTTACAATTGCTTTCAGCATCTTTGCCATAAAACCTTTAGTTTAATTAGATCCTATATATCAATTTTTATTGCAATTGTTTTTGGCATCTTCGTCATAAAATCTTTGCCCATTCCTATATTCAGAATGGTATTGCCTTGGTTGTCTTCCTGTGTTTTTAGAGTTTCAGGTTTTAAATTTAAGTCTTTAACCCATATTGTGTTAATTTTTGTATATGATGTAAGGAAGGAGTCCAGTTTCAGTCTTCTTCATATGGCTAGCCAATTATCCCAGCACCATTCATTGAATAGGGAGTGGTTTCCCCATTGCTTACTTTTGTCAACTTTGTTGAAGATCAGATAGTTGTAGGCATGCAGGTTTATTTCTAGGCTATCTATTCTATTCCATTAGTTTATGTGTCGATTTTTTGTACCAGTATCATGCTGTTTTGGTTACTACAAGCCTGTAGTATAGTTTGAAGTTGGGTAGCATCATGCCTTCAGTTTTGTTATTTTTGCTTATGATTGCTTTTAAAAATTCCTTTGAAGGAAGATATGGTTTGAAACTGAGAATTACTCCTATTTCCCTTTCACTAATTTGTTGTATTACTTTTAGTTTTTGCTAAACCAAACATTGGTTAATTTGAAATATACCTTATTTATGTCTGTCAAAATTCGCAACATCTTTTAAAGATATGTTTACATTGTTACTTTTTTTTTTTTTTAAGACAGAGTCTCACTCTGTCACCCAGGTTGGAGTGAAGTGGCATGATCTTAGCTCACTGCAGCTGCTGCCTCCCAGATTAAAGCGATTCTCATGCCTCAGCCTCCCAAGTAGCTGGGATTACAGGCATGCACCACCACGCCCAGCTAATTTTTGTATATTTTTAGTAGAGACAGGGTTTTGCCATGATGGCCAGGCTGATCTCAAACTCTTGGCCTCAAATGATCCACCCACCTCAGGCTCCCAAATCGCTGGGATTACAGGCATGAGTCACCACACCCAGCCCACACTGTTACCTTTTCCATAGCCTTTTTATAACCACTCAAGTCAGGAGTGAATGAACCTCTCTAACCTTTGATATCAGATTATATTTTGTATAATTCTTACCTTCTTTTAATCATTCATTATTTATTCAAGCACTACTGCATGTCTTAAGCCTATGACTAGTGTAAAGGATATAATAATGAGCAAAAGAGAGTCTCAAACTTCATGTGCTTTTATCCCAGCATGTCACCATGAAGCAATTACTCTGAATTATAAACAAGCTCTCTGAAAAAAATTGCTGATGCTGTCATGCTGCCACAATAGTAAGATCTAACCTAGTTTTGGGTGGGTCAGGGGAAGATCCTATGAGTATGTGATGTTGAAGTTGCAGTCTGAGGATGAGTTAATGCTCTGAAGGTCTGTGTATGCATATTGGGTGAATGTGTATTAGTGCACAAGTGTGCATATTTGTGTGGGTGTATATGTTTATGTCATGGGTGATGGTGGTAGGCATATCAGAATGGATTAATTTCTTGGCATAGTTACCTGTCTTACACAGCAACATCACACAGTTTAGAAACTCACTGGATTTTGAAAAGCAAGGGAGAGAAAACTGTGGGAAGATTCCACAGTTAGTAGCAAGTAAAAGACCTTGTAGAATATTGTAGACCATTTTTAGTGTTTTAGTTCAGCTTTTACCCGATGAACTATTTATAGAGTTTTAAACAGAGATAAAAATTAATCAAATATTTAGAGTTAGAAGAGAGTTTTGGACTGAATGTCCACGTTAGAAATCTTTGGTTGACATATGAGGAAGGAAGCTTTGTATGTTGATGAGATGCCTGAGCAGAGGTATCAATTCTGACTTCAGAATCTCTCAAAATAACCATTTCCACATTTAAATGTATTATAGATATGTATAGACATATCTCAGTACCTCCTCTTAAATTTTAAGACCCTGTGACTGAATTAACATAACAAGGCTGATGGGGATTACTTCCTAGGTTTTATTTGAACAAAAGAAAAGCTCTATTTCTGCTGAGGTTGAGTGAAGGTAGGATGATAAAAATCTGGAACTATGTCCCAGGTTGCATTACCTGGAAAACAGACTTTGAGCAGAAATTTGTGTTTAGAAAGTTTACTGGGAAGTACTCAAAATCAGCAATTAAAAGGGGGAAAAAGAATGAGAATCAGGCAGAGGGAGGATAGGGTTTGGATGAGTCCCAAAGCCCTCAGTTGATCCTGTGGAGCTCTGGAACTTGGTGGCTCCACAGAAATCACCCCTGGAAGGGTAGGGAGGCAGGGATTTTCTCAGATGCTGGCTGCACCCAAGGAAAGAATTTGTCCTTGGGAAGGTGGATCTTCTCAGGTGGGCACAACTCCTAGAAAGAGACACAGCTGCCAAGATCAAGGGGAAAAATAATATTTCAAGCCTAAAAGGAGAATCCAGTGCAAAAGATTATTAAGCTTGTCTAGCTAAGTATCACAGAAAAAATACATCAGAGAGATTAAAAAGTGAGTGCTAGACATGGTTTTGGGGGCTCTAAATCCAGCTATTTCTGAATTATTACCTTTTGGGTTTTTCATATTATCAATTATAAAGATCTCCCATCTACTTCTTTCATTGTGATTTTTCAATAAGTTTTGCTGTCAGCAGTTAATACACTGTTTTTTAAATTATTATTCACTCTTTTCAGGGATACAGAAGAAAACCAAGTTGATGAAGAGAAATATCAGAAAGCTTGTCTTCTGAAATCTTCTGAGAAAGATATAAGAAATTATAAGCATAATGACTACAGCAGGATTGTAAAACTGAGGACTGTCTTTCACAGGTGAGTGTTGTTAGATTTTTTACTCTTAATGAGGGAATTAGGATGGACAATAAACTTTCTGAGAATCGGATGAATTTAGGATGAGGCCTTCATTTGACCTTAATGGCAAAGTTTTCCCATGCGTGTACTAAAAAATGCTGCTTCTTCAGGTCTGGAAAAAGACACTCAAATGATTTGGACATCCAAGCATTACTTTAAAAAAAATCTTTCTTTGAAAATAGTGCATCTCAGAAAGAAGGATGGGAACTCAATATTTGGAACCCTGTCTCCACTGTGTGCATGCTTTGTCAGCAAAGTGAGTTTAGATCTTAGCTTAGTTATTTTTAATTGCTAGTAATTATCCAAAACAAGAAAGCTACATTGGAAAATATGATATTTCCTCTACTATGCCTTTGAAAAAAAACACAATTAAAGTAAAAATATGGCCTAATTGCCAGAAATCAATGTTAAGAAGTAAATTTCCCTTATAAATGCTCCTCAGTGATGCTTGGCAAAAGCATTATGTAATGTCACATTCTTACTTCAGAGGTAATATTTCAGTTCAATTAGTTTCTCATCCAATTGATATTACCTATTTCAGAAAGCCATTAAAACCAAAAAAAGGAAAAATTTGGGACCTGGATAAAGAAGTAGATTATTCTCAGGAAGTGTCATTTGCATTATTATTTACAGCATTATTTACACTTAGGCTGCTGATCAGTAGTGACCCTCACTTTGACATGATGCAAATGTCAGCAGTATTGAAGAGAAGAAAAAAACAGCTAAATATATTAAAGAGAACAATATGGATTGTGCTACTTTAGCATGCTCAGATCTGAAGGGTTGTCAAGCGTGCAACTAGGTAGTGTGCCTAATTTTGAATTTAGTTAATCAATTTAGGCTTCTGTTCTAGGCATGAAATTGGGGTACAGTTGGGGAGCTGCATGTTTTAAAGGTGAAGTTCAAGTTTGCTTTCCTAGTCAGATAATTTAGTTAGGTAAATATCTGGTTAAAAACAAAAACAGAGAAAACAAAACAAAACAAAAAGAAAAGAAAACAAAAACAAAACAAAAGAAATAAAGGAAAAGAGAAAAGAACAGAAAAGTGGTAGATTAAGAAAATAACAGTTACATAGCAGATACTGTGGGCAAGAAATTGAGCTAAGGGCTTTGGAAATAAAGAGCAATAATTCAACTCATTTCACGCTCTTAACAGTTCTATGAAATGAATGTCATTATTATCACCAAATTAAAATGAGATATTTCTGGCATAGAGAGGGCTATGTACCAGGAAGAGCAAGGGTTCAAATCTAATGCAATCTGTATTGAACCCCACACAGAGTTTAGGATTCTAATCACTACATTTTTGAAAGGTAAGTCTAGTTCTCTTAAATCAAAATGTAAATACTATGTTCCCATTTCTATCTCACTTCCCAACCCAAACTAGACATTAATCTAGTTATACTATAGTAATATTTTTATAGTTACATATAGAAAGACTATAGTTATATTCCAACTTATCAACTAATTCATAAAATTACACAGAGAATATCTTCTCTGTAGTGGCTTTTCTCAATTTAAAGCTCAGAAATTTAGAAAATATTTTTTCACATCTCTTGAATATATATGATAAAATCATTTCTATAAATATTTTGGTCAAATTTTGGTCAAATATAGAGTTCTTAATATAGAGGGTTAAATGACTCCTATAAATTCAATGGAAAAGAAAAGTAATTCAATACCTAGAAAAAATGGACTATTTAGAATATGAAATAATTTATTTCTAATAACCATAATTTAAACTCTGAAAAAAGTATTTTCCATCAGATAGACATAAGTTTTGCTGTAGAGTGAGAGTCGTAGCCAAATGATGTATTTGAAGATCATGTGATGCTATTTCATTCATATAGTCATTTTGCCCTTTTCTTAAGATGTTCTAATTATTTAAGACAATCCAATTTCTTATTTTGTCATTTGGTTCCTTTTTCCTCAAAGTTTTTGGTGAGAAGCAGTCTGAAATTACAGCTAATGCAAGGACCCATGCTGAGCACAACCACCTTCCTGCTGCTGAGAGTGGATCACAGGGCTACCAGTAGAGAACTTGGTTTGTCTCACTCTGCAAAGGTTTTCTTCTTCCAAGTTTAATGTCTCAAATCTCAAATCATCTGCTAATAGTAATGTGGTACATATGTAGAGTCCTTTATATTTATTATATTTTAAAGATATTTTTCTTTATTTGCATCCAACTTCGAAACATAGTCACTAATTCCAAGTCAAAGCAATGTTATTTTACTAATTACATCTTTACATGTTATATCTCATTTTTAGTAATTCCTTAATTTTAATTTATAACTTTATGAAACTTTGCATTTAGATCAATATATCATTTTAAAGTTATATAATTTTCCCCATTTATAAAATAACTTTATTGGCCTTGTTGTCTTCCCAGTCTCTCTTTTTATGTATTCTTGACATAAAGACTTATTGTTTTTATTCTGATCAATCAATTACTATTTTTTTCAATAATGCTTCTTATAAAGCTCAGTGACAATATACATGTCATACCTGCTCTCCTTCTCTTAAATACATAAAACCACAGTGCCAGAAAAGCATTATCCAAGTTAGTTAAAAGATTTGGTGAAAAATGGTAATAACAAATTCTAGAACTTTTTAAAAATTCACCTCCACCCACCCTCAACCTGAAAAATCCAAATTTTTCTTATATGTTAATAGTGTATAGAGAAGAGATTGACCCTGCCCCCCGCCCCACCTCCACTTCTGCCTCCCACCAATATCCGTGTTAGGAAAGCTTGGGAACTCCACATCTGGAAGTTCAGGCCCAGAGATAATCATCTCATCACTTTGCCAGCAGGAGCTCTTTCTCTCTGTCTCTCTCAATCTCTTTCTCACTGACTCTACAAGCTTAGTTTTAAAGAAGTAGCTTAAGCCTTTGACATAAATTTCCCACTATGAAGGGTATTGTCTGAGAGACAATGTAAATTCTAAAGTGTCTAAAATACTTTTTAGTGTAATGTTCTGCAAGAATGTGACTCAATAAGGCATTCAGCAGTGACTAATTTTGCAGACATGAGGACTCGTCTTGCATCTTGGTTTAACTTGTCAATATCTGATGTTCTTAATAGCTTGCCTGAAGCAACTAGCAAACTCTGGACTTAAAGGGCAATTGCAGATAATATTTAACTTTTAACTCTATTCCAGAGTTTAACTGTCATTTACATGATTACTTAGAGTGACATTCCTGAACAGTGAGCTCTCAGGATAATTAAAATTTAATTTTCTTTAGGGATAGAATACGGGAGATTATGTTCAGCTTATTAGAGCTGACCCTTTACTCCTAGACAATTTTCCAGTTTAATTTGTCTTATGTAGTACATAATTTATGTGGCCCTAGTTATTATGTACTGTACTTTTATTCTAACAGATGCTGCTTTAAATGCCCAAATTAAAAGTTCTCAATTCCTTTACTATTGTAGAAAGCAGCATCCTGCATGGGAAATAAAGGGGAAGAAAAAAATCAAGTGAGAATAGACTGTATTTTTAGACAAAAAAAAAAAGAAGTTCAGAAAAAAATAGCCATTATAAAATCATAAAATATTTGCAAATTTACCTTGAGATCTTATATTGAATTTTGCCTTTATTATTATTTCTGGAACACAAAAGAGTGCCTTAATTAACAAAAGTTTTTTTAAGTTTTAAAAAAATCATATTGCTATTGTAAAAACATATTGTCTGAAACTATAATATTCAGTATGGTATAACTGGCCACATATGACTATCTAAATTTTAAAGATTAATGAATTAAAAGTAAATAAAATTTAGAATTCAGTTTTTAGTTGCATTGGCTGCATTTTAAGTGCTTAATAGCCACGTTTATCATATTGAACAGCACAGATGAGAACATTTCCATCATCTATTGATTGGACAGCGCTGGCTTCAAATAATACTTCTGGTAAACCTAATCGTTTCTCTTACATATGTTGGTGCTTTCTCCTTAAGTATAGTTGCTTACTACTAGGTCTACTGTTGCTTACTACTGGTTCTACTGTTTGAGGGCCTGAAAGTGACGCCTTACCTTGTATGTTGAGGTGATCCAGTAATAATGTTGCAAAATTAACAGCAAGCCTGATGTCAAGCTGTCTGAAATTTCCTGATCACCACTGAAGCAAATGCCTAAAATCAGGGTAAGACTGAGGATCAGAATGTTTTTCTGGTGAGTTGAGGATCTATTATGAAGACTGGAGCGCTTGGAAGAAAACGAGAAAAAGTCATATTCTATGTGGTCAAAGGATTAAGTTCTACCTAGGCCCATCCTTGGCAAAATTCAAGAGTCCTTTGAAAATTTGTGGTGATTGAAATGTGTAAGGTGGAGAGGGAGCTCCCTAGATCCGCTGCCTCATCTGTGCTTCCAAATCTTCTGGATGTTCCAACATTTGAAATAAAGAGGACTTGACTGTGTAAAGATTTTGGGATGTTGAGACTAAGAAAGTTAGAATATAATAGTGCAGGGAAAAATCGATTTGGGCCTTTCTTCTCCTTAGGAGAACAAAAACTAGAGATAATGGGTACAATTATGAGACTATTTTACAATATCCAGGGAAATCTCAGTCCTTTTGGAGTGCTATATTTTCACAGAATGGAAAAAAAAAATCTTGTGGAATATATTTTCTATTGTCTTTTCAGCATATTTTAGAGATTTTTTTCAAGTTTAAAATGAATTAAATTTTAAAAAAATATATTTTTAAAAAGAAAAATACATTAAGATGAATAAAGTTTAAAAATCACAATATTGAACATTCATATTCAAATTTTTCTCTATTTTTCTTCTTTTGAATAGGACTCTCAAATTAAAAAATGTGACAATGTAAAACTAGCATCAGTGTCTAAGTCACCTCCTGAAAGGCAATAGGCCTGGAGATAGCAATATTAGGTATTTACCATTCCTTAACACTGTCACTTTTTAGCAGGGTGTTTCATATATGGTCAGTGGATGATAAATAGGGAAAGCCTCCAGTTTTTGATATGGGGAATAAAGAGGGAACTAAAAAAGCTTTGAAAACTTCTAGGGAGCCTGTTTATCAGAAGAAAAGCACCAGGAGCCACGAACATTAATTTCTGATATGAAGTCTTTTACTGACTAGCTGCATGAGTTAGGATAAATTTCTCTACATGTTGGGAGTTGTTTCCTCAAATGTAAAATGAACAGTTTAGAACAGTAGTTTCCTAAGGTTCTCTGACTATTGCATTCCTAAAAGTAAAATGAACAAGGGGAAAATCCCAGCTAGTAAAACACATAAGACTTTCACTGTAGAATGGCACAGCATTTCAACTTAGCAAAACGGTATTTTATGTTGTGTTGATAGAGGAATGAAACTTTGGAAAAGTTCCATCAATGTAGACTGATTACATATATTAAAGCTATGAGTATGTAATAAACTATGTTTGTCCAGAAAAAAGGGAACAATTTACATCATGGGGCACAGAAGTCTGTCTCTGGCAAGATAATAAACTTCTCTGTTTCTGCTATCTAATAAAAATAGGGGGACTGAGAATTTAAGTAAATAAAGCTGAAATTAAGCAAATGCCTGTCCAGAGGCAGAAGGAGATTAAGGGCTCTTTTTCATCAATATTTAATTTACTAAGACACTCTTTAGTTAAGTAACTTTCTTATACCACTTGACAGCTTGGTTCACCCTACAGTGAGCCAAGGCGATTCCTAAAATAACCACACTTATGCTACAGCATCTCATCAAGGTTTTGCCAACATGTTTTGTGTGACGTGGGAAAAGATATAGCCCTCTGTGCAAATCGTGAACCTAAATAAAGACAAAAACGTTCTTGACTTCAAAGTTCAAGCTGTGTGCATGACTCAGCCTGGTAGTGTCACAGCTTGTCAGCACTGCAACTTTTTCATTACATGTATTTCTTTGGGCTCTGTTTTAGGAAGATATTCAATTTAAGCAAAAGAAAGTTGGAGTCCCTTCTAATCATAAAACCTAACATTGAAAATAGCCTTCAGACCCAGAATTGCAAACATCGAGACACAACATAATTATCTGTCTTCCTTACTCTGACTGTTAGACTCAGCTGCCTCCAAAGAAAATGGAAATGATATGGTCCTGGAGGGAAAACAAAGCAAAGTCAATCATTTATCTTCCCAAATTTTCAGGACTATCCTAATTTGTATACACTTTGCATTTCTCTTGCACAGGCTGTTGTTAACCTACCTTGATATCTTACATACCTGATGAGGTGACTGAGCCTGATGCCTCTTCTCCTTGATCCTGAGACTATTTCTTCTCCTTAGGAGCATCTCATTTATTTTACCAAGGAAAAGTTAAATTTAGCAAACGGACCCTTTCACAGTTGAGAGTTCTTGCTGATCTGAGAGCCTGTCAAGGTGATTCTATGCCAACTTGGACCTGTGTGCAGTGGAAGCTTCCAGTCTTGCCAAATGTTGTGCTTATTTTGTGACAAAGATGAAAATCACAGTTGGATTTAAAAGGAGGCCATCTAACTTATTTTATTCTTGTCTCAAGTCTCTGAATCTGTATCTCCATGACTGAAAGCTTTGTAAATAAACAGGTGTCCACTTATCCCAATGTGAATTAAAGTTTCATGGAGCCAGAGGGAGAGTTGATTTATTTAAAAAACGAAAAGTTATTGTAATACTTTTCTTTGGTATGTGGAAGTAATAGTTACTCTATAATTTGTTCTGTACATATATTAACACCCATACTCGTAATGTTTTCATGGGATTTATAGTAGGTGTGTTACATAAAAGGAAATGGATTTGACAGATGAACTAGACAAGCTTAGGTCAATGTAAATAAATGTTTATGGACTGGTAAGTTTTTCAGTAAGTGCCAGAGAGAGGTCATATGATGTGTTTATGCTTTTATGTACAAGATACAAACACAAAAATATGTATGTAAGTAAACAAAATAATATTCCCCCATTTATTATTAATGTGTCTGATATAGTAATGCACAAATACACATGCACATTTATGCAAAATCATATTTTCTTCTAATTAACTTATTTCCCCAAGCACCTAAGAATTACGTGTTTGAACATTAAGCATGTTAGGTACCTGCATTTACAACTACTTCAGCAAACTAAATGCCCAGAGTGCCTAATTTACAACAGCACAATAACTTAGGCATTTAGAGATCCATTCAGTGGGATTACCTTGTTTTTACTACTAAATTTAGGTTTTGGTGATGATGTGGTATTAACTGTAAAGTCAATTTTAAGAGTTTTGAAATATATTAATATATAATGTGCATAGCTACGTAATATTCACACAATATAGAAAATATCCTCTCTTGAATTATCTTAGTAATTATATTCTTGAACACATTTTAAAACCTTTATTATTTATGAGTATACTCATTTTCTATGTTCATCTCATGTAGCATATGCATAAACTTTTTATGTAGGTATTTAAGGAAATAGGCATAAGTAGGCATCTTTGTCATACATATCATTTGTTTTACAAGCATTTATATTCCCTGGTTGGAGATTTTAGGAATTTTACTACAGGATGATCAATTATTTAATTTAAATATATAAATTATTTAATTACAAATAAAACCACAGCAGGTTGTCAAAATACTTCACAAACAGAAACCAAAAAAACCCATTATGTCTGTTTTTTAAAAATACCTCAATAATTAGTCTCATGAAACTTTCATTATTTGAACATCTTAATTATTTAAATCTATAAATTAACGAATCTAATGACACAGTATTGAAATTTCACCCTAAATGTAGAAAGCCACTTTACTCAAGGATGTCCTAACAGCTGGGTGGCCTAAGAAGGCCTCATTCACATGTGTAGCATTTGGAAGCTGTTGGTATGGGGTCAGAGGAATGACTAGGATGCAGGTGACTTATTCCATAGTTGACTCACTCGGGCATTCCACATGGTAGTCATAGGATTCCAATAGCAGTAAGGATATAAACACTTTCAAGCACCTTATTGTATCGCATTTGCTGTAAACCACTGACTAAAGCAAGGCGCATCACCAAGACTGGACTCAGAGTGTGAGGGGTGTATAATGGGCAAGGACTCAGGGGGGCAGAATAATCTGTGGTCTTTTCCATAGTATTACACAAGAGTACTAAAGGTTTACATCCTACTGAAGGAGCTACCTTTCTAAGCCATTTATTGTTTCTTTTATAGTTTTAACTTATTGTGCTAAGAATACTTAACATGAGATCTACCCTGTCAACAATTTTTTTAAGTGTACCATGTATCTCTCTTGATTATAGGGAATAGGGAAACAGGAGAGTTACTAATTCATGGGCCTAAAGTTTTAATTAAGCAAGATGAATATACTCAAGAGATAAGTCTTGAAGAAAAAGGTCACTGGGTGAGGTGTTAAATATGTCAATCAGCTTGTTGGAAATCTTTTTGCAATATATACATAAATCAAAATGTCACATTGTATACTTTGAATGTATACAATTATTTATTTGCCAATTATACCCAATAAAGCTTGAAAAAAAGATAATATTCCATGTTTTGAAGAGAATGAAAATGAGCTAAAGTAGCAGCTTTATAGATATAACCAAAGTTTAAATATCAGGAAGCATAGTTAGCAAATAGAAATGCCAGGGATGAAGTATCACAGGAGGGCAAGTGTAATGGGCTTGCCCCTTATACTTGTGAGGGATATTGGGGTGATGGGGCTCCTTAAAAGTATTTATTGCATTATATATGCATGTGTGTATGTGTGTGTGTGTGTGTGTGTGTGTGTGTGTATGCTTTCTGTTATAGCTGCAAAAAACCAATGTCCCTTCCTTACTCATACTAACCAGACACAGTATTTTCTAAATATGGTCCCTGAGCCAGGTGCAAAGGTACAACTTGAGATGTTTGTGACAAATACAGCTTTACAAGTCCTATTCTCGAGATTTTTGACTCAGAAACACTAGGATGGTGCTGAGTAATGCAATCTGTAATGAACATCTCAAACTCTTCTGTGAACAAGAAAGGGTATGTGGTGGTTCAAAATCAACTTTTATTCCTTAAAGAGTTAGGCACCAACAATATTTTGTATTTGTTAATTTATTTCTTCTCACGTTTCCAGGCATTTCTTCTCCTTCTAGGTGCCCAAATGTATAATGAATCCCCTCCTACAAGGAACAGAAATATTATTTATAGTTTGAAATTACTTTTCAATCTTAGAATCTCTAATTTTTGAAAATAAAAAAACTTTGAATACCAACACTGAGAAGAATTATGAAAATGAAATCAATGGATTATCATAGTGTCCTACTTTTAAACGGATTTGCTATTTTTGGTTTGTACCTTTCAGAGTTGTGTTTCACAAGGGGGAAAGTGATGTTTTCCTTCCAAATTCACTTTTGTGAATGGGATTTTAAGCTTGTATCCAACTATTGTCACTATAGACATACAAAAATGTAGGTAGGTTTTGTAAACATAACACTATGGAGCACATTGCTGTATTAAAAATAGAAGTCAGATATTGTGACTTCCCGTAGAGGCTTCTTGTGACAACATAACATTTCAAGGCACTGAACTAGGTACAAAAACGAGCTGAGGAATCTTCTTTCCTAAGGCTATCCATATGTTGGGGTAGGCTTGGATCCAGTCCTACCAAGAAGTTGGGGAACTAACTAATGAGTCCTGGTGTTTCTTCCTGCTGACAATTCTATATGCCATTATAAATCTTTCAAGATATGCGGTTCTCTAAACAGGTTTTGAACAATTAAACATTAAATTTGTAATAGAAGCAGACAGTGAGCACTCACAATCATAATTTTCAAAATAAATGCTTTCCTGTCACCTTATTCACTTATCTAAATATGCAACTATAAGCATTGAAGTTTTTCAAGTAGAAACTTAGGGGTGCATGAGCTATAATCAGAGTGGGGAAGAGGCAGGAACAGATTGTCTTTAACATCAGGCAAGAGTGTTATCTTGGACTGTCTGCTCAGCCTGAGGTGCTTTGACACTTCTTTCTAGCACACCTAAAAATACTTTTTTTCCCTCCTGCCGCTGCAATCACGAGCTTTAAGTCAATCAAAAGAGCACATAATTTCTTTTCTGAATATATCAATGAATAGCATCTTCAAAGACTTAACCGCACTGTCCTTATTGAAAAAGAGTAAACAGCACAAAGAGTAAAACATTTTCCTCAAATCATACACACAAACATCTAAAAATAAAGGATGCATATATTTTTACAAAACTCTGTGTAAAAATTAAGACCTTAATGTTATCTGTAAAATATCAAGAAAAGCAAAGAAAATATATTTGATTCTTAGGAGAATTAATCATGAACACTAAAAAAACTAAGGAAGACTGTGTATTTTGAAGACATTATTTACCAGAAATATATATCCAACTAAATCTATGTTTTAAGCATCAAAAGGCACAAAAATTTCAAGCTTTTTATGTATTCATTTATTCACTCAATATACAATTATTGAACACTTACTGTATGCTGGACTCTGTGCAAATGCTGAGAACCCAGAGACAATTCTCCAGGACTTACTAGCTAGTGGCAGAGACACATATATTAATGTCATTAAAATTATGAAAGAAAAAATACAAAGAGTGTTGATAGCAAGTTGCATGGCTATACAGTTTGAGGGTCAAGGGAAGCATAGTAGAGAAATAGACATTTGAGTTCAGATCACTTTGTGCTCTATGAAACTGAGTCTCAATTCTTTTGTCTGAGTTACTATCCCTTCTCTGTTCCCATAGCAAACCGTGTGTGCACATTAGCCATAATGATATGTTGGTTTTGCTGATTCGACTTCTAACACTTGAACAGGGAGTTCATGGAGAGAATGGACTATGCATTCTGAGTCTTTTAAACTCCAGCTCATGAAATGTAGAAAGCTGTCAATAAATGCCTACCAAATGAATAAATGACGTAAATGAGTACTTGCATAATATGTTTGAATATGCGTATTTTTGAATTTCTGTAAATGTACATTTATAGATATTATTTTTTCAACTAGCATCAAAATTCTTCTTAGGAAGGAAATACTGTTTAGGAAATTATGTTTCTTTGATGTGGAAAATGAGACCCTGAAGCTATACTGTGAAAATAAACTGCAAAAGGAAACTAATAGCTAAGCTTCTATGCTTAAAATAAATGAAGATAACTTTGGGAGTGTGAAAGTGAGAAAGGTGAAGTATAGAGATGGAAGTGTGAAGAAGGTAAATCACAGGTGGGGAGGCTGAAGATTAGGCAGAAAAATGACCAGGCAGAATTTTGCAGGGACAGTGTGACCAAAATTCTGCTAAATCACAAAAGTGTCTAATAAGGAATTTTAAATATTTATATTTCTGTAATGTAAAATCTCCTCTATTCCCAAGGTCCAGTAAATTCTATAATCTTATCTTTGGAAAACACAAGTAAAATGATCTGAGTTTGATTTATGACTTAGTGCAAGGGAGAGAAAAGACAATGACCCTGAGGGATGGGGTGTCGCAAAGATTAAGGATTTATCAAGAGGATTACCAGGTCTGGATATTATGAAGTTACTGGTACTGGACCAGCTATCTTATGGCAGGCAATCATAAAGCTGGGCAAAATATATGAAACAAGTTCTTTCTTTATTCATTCACAGTATAATTATTGAGCCATTTCTCTGTCCTAGACACTGTGTAAGTGCTATCAACAAGCGGCACAAGTCTCTGATCTTTAACAGAGTAAAAACTCCCAAAGTAAGCCTCATGTCTCCCCTGGCCAAATCAACATTTACAGTGCACGAAGCTAAGTCAATGAAGGGCAAATACAACCTGCTCAGTTTTGATTAGAGTTTGGAACAACTGCTGTAACTGGAATGTCTGGTGCCATACACTGGAGAGAAATACATTGTGCAGAAGGAAGTATGAGAGTCCCTCACGCATCCTTGCTTGAGGACTGTGCTGCATATATACGTGACTGAATTTTCAGAAAACAGTTGCTTCTGGGTTGAGAGTGAAGTTGAGCTCATGGAGGTAAGGAGAACCGGCAGATTTTCGGGATCTAGCCCGGCCAGAGTGGAGAGAGATCGCTAACACCTTGTTAAGACCTTAGGCATTCCACAGAGACACAAAAAGAGCCAACTTACGAGTGAGGACCACACCATATAGTAAAGACTTCTCTATACTTACCTTAACAAAGTTTAAAACCAAGACTTAAAGAGATCAGTGCTTTGGAGTTTGAGACCTACCAAGTTTGAAGTGGTTGAGGAATACTGGGATTTCTACAAACTGACTTTCACAAAGCATGCGAAAAAGCCTGTACAATTTCAAGGTGATCATCCAGTAATTGGACTATTAGAAAAAAAAAAACAACACTTCAGAGAGAAGGTAACAGAATCTGGCATCTCTATAATGTATTATCCACAATAGCCAGTACACAAGCAGAAATGTGATCCATGTTCAGGAAAAATAGCATTCAAGGAAAACTAACCCTGAGATGGCTCGGATGTTCAATTTAGAAGACCAAATCTTTTTAAAAGCTTGTGTAAATATATTTTAAAAATTAAAGAAAATATAGTCAACTAATTAATGAGTGACTAGATAGGGATCTCAGCAGACAGTCAGAAACTAATAAAAGTAATCAAATCAAAATTCTAAACTCAAAGAAAATGAAATAGAAAAATTTCACTGGAGGTATTTAATAGCATGTAGGAGATTGTAGAAGAGAAAATCAGAAGACTTGGAGACAAATTACTAGAAATAATCCAGTCTGTAGAATAGTGAAGAAATGGGGACAAATGAACAAAGCCTAAGGGTCAATGTCAAATAATTTATCGTACATCTGACTGGGATCCTGAAGTAAGAAAATGAGGGAGAAGGAAATAGCAAATGAAATTACATTTGACAATTTGCAAGATATACTGTAAAACACCACCTTTCACTTTAAATAATCTCAGAAAGCCTCAATCATTAGAAATATAAAGAAAAGTGCACATAGTCCCATCATAATGCACCTGCTGAAAAGTGAGCATGGAAAAAACACCATGGAAGCAGCCAAATAAAACAGACACTTTACATATGGAAGAAAGGATGATGCAAGTTATTACTGACATCTCTTTTAGAAAGAGTAAAGGACAGAAAAAATAAAATGACCACTTTAAATTACTTTAGAAAAGAGAAAACTGTCCACTCAGATCCTACAAGTTATTTTATATTTAACCTTCTAACTTTATTAAGTAGGAGTATTACTCACCTCAATATTTAAAAATAATTTTTAAAGACATTATTTAAAAAATAAATTTTAGAGCAGTTTTAGGTTTACAACAAAATTGAAGAGAAGGTACAGAAGTTTCCCATATACCGCATGCCCTCACACATACATACTATCCCCCATTATCAACATATTCCACCAGAGTGGTACATTTATTACAATTTCTGAACAAATATTGACACATCATTATCACCTAAAGTCCATAGTTGGCATTAGGATTCACTCTTGAACTCTTAGTGTTATACATTCTATGAATTGGGACAAATGTATAACAACATATATGCACCATAATATTGCCATACAGCATATTTTAACTGTCCTAAAAATCCTCTGAACTCTACCTAGTCAACCCTTCCTGTTTCCTAACCCCTGATAGTCACTGATCTTTTTACTTGTCCACAGTTTTGCTTTTTCCAGAAGGTAATGTAGTTGGAATCATCCAATCATATGTACCCTTTTCAGACTGGATTCTTTCACCTAGCAATATGAATTTAAGTTTCCTCTGTGTCACTTTATAGCTTGTTACCTCATTTCTTTTTAATACTGAATAATATCCCACTGTCTGGATGTACCACAGTTCATTTATTATTCACCCTCTTAAGGACATCTTGGTTTCCTCCAAGTGTTGAAAATTATAAACAAAGCTGCTATAAACATCCATGTATAGCTTCTTGTGTGGACATAAATTTTCAATTCCTTTGGGTAAATACCACGGATCATGGTTGCTGTATTGTATGGCAAAAATGTGTTTTGTTGTGTAAGAAGCTGCCAAACTATCTTCCAAAGTTGCTGCATAATTTTGCATTCCCACCAGCAATTAATGAGAGTTTCTGAGTTTCCACATCCTTGCCAGCATTTGGTATTGTCAGTGTTCTGAAAGGTCATCCTAACAGATTTGTAGTGGTATCTTACTGTTGTTTCAATTTGCATTTTCCTGATGACATATGATGTGGAACATTTCTTCATATGCTTATTTGCCATCTGTATACTAACTTAGGTGAAGTGTCATTTAATGTCTTTGGCCCATTTTTTTAATTGAATTGTTTGCTTTCTTCTGAATATGTTTTAAGAGTTCTCTGTATATTTTTAATAATAGTCCTTTGTCAGATGTGGCTTTTCCAAACATTTTATCAAAGTCTGTGGATTGTCTTCTCATTATCTTCACATTCTCTGCTACAGAGCAAAAATTTTTGTTTTAATGAAGTCCAGGTTTTTGTATGGTGTATTTGGTGTATCTTAAAAGTCATTGCCATACACAAGGTCATCTAGGTTTACTCTTATGTTATCTTCCAAAAGTTTTATAGTTTTATATTATGCATTCGGGTCTATAATTCATTTTTAGTTAATTTTTGTGAAAGTTATAAGATTTGTGTCTAGGTGTATTTTGTTTTTTGCATGTGGATGTCCAGTTGTTACAGCATCACATGTTGAAAAGACTATTTTTCTTCATTGTATTGTTTTTGCTCCTTTGTCAACTGTCAGATTACTATAGTTATGTCGGCCTATGTCTGGGCTCATTATACTTCTTTAGCCATGTATTTGTTTATTTTTTCACCACATTGTCTTGATTACTGTAGCTTTACAGTAAGCTTTGAAGTCAGGGAGTGTTAGTTCCCAACTTTTTTCTCTCCTTAAACATTGTTCATTATTCTGGGTTTTTCTGCCTCTCCATAAAAACTTCAGAATCAGTGTGTCTATATTCACAAAATAACTTGCTCAGATTTTCATTGGAATTGCATCGAGTCTACAGATAAAGTTGGGAAAAACTAACATCTTGATAATATAGAGTCTGCCTATTCATGAACATGGAATATCTCTATTTAATTATTTTATTTCTTTCATCTGATATTTTATAGCTCTTCTCATATAGATCTTATCGTAATTCTTTTGAAAAACATGAATGTTAGTGCTGAAAATACTGCATCATTTGGATATTAAACATTCAACCAACCATTATCCTCTTATTATTTTTGCTTGTTTTTATGCTTTTGCAACTATAGATTGCTTATCAATCAAATTCATTTCCTCAGAATAAATATATAAAGATTAATTCTGAGGCCAAGGGTGAGAGAGTATTTTAGATTTTTATAACTAGTTCTAATTATCTCAAAGGTAGTTATACTAATGTACACTTTATTACTGTAGTGCCCAAGAAATCATTTTAATATACTTTGTTAATATCAGAGGCTCTCATTTAAGAAATAATCTATATCAATTATAGAAGTGAACAATTACATCTTTGCTTACATTAGCATATATTAATTATTCAGAATAATTTACATTTTTCATATGTTTATTGCCATTGTATTTCTTGTTTTGCTAATATTCTATTGACATGAATCAGATAGTCTTGATTGTGCACAAGCCAAAGAAGAAAGGCGTTCATATGGTTAGGGCTCTTTATACGATACTTTATTTCACAAGCATCGGTATTTATTAATATTTGTAAATTAAAAATGTCAAGTATGGTTGTGCTATGTCAGTGGTCAATAGTTATTATTTACTATTATCTTTTTCAAGTCCTTAGTTAATAAGAACATTATGGGTTATTCAAGACTATAATAAACACAAAATTAGTCTTTGTACAAACTGAAATCTGCCTTTAAAACATTCCTCATGAGGCCAGGGGCCGTGACTCACGCTTGTAATCACAGCATTTTGTGATTGTCTTGTTAGATAAACTTTGGGAAGCCGAGGGGAGTTGATTACCTGAGGTCAGGAGTTCGAGACAAGCCTGGCCAACGTGGTGAGACCCCGTATCTACTAAAAGTACAAAAAAAATTAGCCAGGCATGGTGGTGGGCGCCTGTAATCCCAGAAACTTTGGAGGCTGGGACAGGAAAATCTCCTGAACCCATGAGGCAGAGGTTGCAGTGAGCTGAGATCCCATGAGGCAGAGAGGTTGCAGTGAGCTGAGATCGTACCACTGCACTCCAGCCTGGGCAACAGGGCTAGACTCCATCTCAAACAAACAAACAGACAAACAAAACATTCCCCATGGATTTTCTTATTGTTGTGGAGAAGTTTCCATTTCTTATCACAAGGTAGAAAAAGCAAAAGAACAAAAAACTCTTGGCAGGATGAAATTAAGTCACTTTCAGAATCTTGTGCTTAGCAGATTAGCCTGAATACAGAAAACAAACTGTTTCTAAGCCAATTATCTGACAAACAACTAAATTAATTTCACGCTTCAGCTTATAGGGCTTTATTTGGTCACTGGTAATACTATGCCACTATTTTCTCTCTCTTAAAGCTCAGATATGTCAGTTATAAGATATCTATTGGTTTATAAGAGCAAGTAAGACTGTTTCAGCAGATTTGGTGGCTAAAGAGAAAACAATTACCTCTTTTGTTTTGCAACTCTGGTGAATATTACATGAGATACAACTGACATCAAATATAAAAAGACCGTAAGAAAAGTGCTTCAAAGTATTTTTCAATGTAAGGTCAGTTATGTAGAATACCTTTCTGCTTTGTTGGCATCACAATAACACAGGGTTCCCTTGTCTGTCGCTACCCTCTAAATCCAAGGACTTGATTTAATTGTATTATTATTATCAAAGACTAACTCATGTTGGATCTCGAACAAGATTATTTGGAAACAAAGCAGCCCTAGATCCTTGGTAACGTATCAATGGGCCATCCCAAAATACTTCTCTATTACCAATTGAAAGGGCTGATTCAATTTTTTAAACATGGATTAATACAGAAAAATGGAAGGTAAAAGGGTAAAGCAGCACATAAATAATCCTTCTAACTTTACAGTGATCTTTCATGAATGGAGGAGGGCTTATTTGCTAGGTAAATGTCACACAAGTGTTGAGAAATAAAAAAGCCAGCAAGTCTTGTTAGACAAACTTCTCCACCAATCCACTTTGGGATGTATTCTAGGAGCTACACCATTTTTTTTGTTTGTTTCGGGATAATGACATAAAATGATGCCAATCCAGGTGAGGTTGCTGCATGCAAATATACTAAACACACTGGAGGTACATTTCTATTGTACATTCTATGGCCACACAGAGACAAGCATTTTATTAATGGCATAGAGGTAAGGCCTTCTGTGTCCCATTGTTTTATATCTGTGGGGAAAAATGTTATGCTTTTTTTTTCCACGTGCTACGGCAGTTAGTGACTGAGATGGCAGCACCTTATCCAAGGACATTCAAAAACATACAGCACATTTGCCTATAGTAAACTATGGAAAATGTAAGACACGCTCATTAATCAATCCTAATCTCAGCGGAACAGGGTATCATGAGACACTTTTTTTCTTTCCCTGTTCTTTAATAAGACATTCTCATAAAGACAATATAGAATTATACAGCTTGAAAGTGGTATGACATTAAATGAGATGCAGTGCTTGGGGCTCCTAATTGCAAAATCGTCAGTTTATACATCACTGTTTTCTAGACGTATTTAAAAAATCAGCACATGTTTTCTCATTTACTCTCACACTTCAGCTAGGATTAAGGATCAGGATGGAAGCCTGTTTATGTGACCTCTGAAAAGACCATCCAGGAGAAACCACCTTGGATGCTCTACTTTAAAAAGACAAGTAGGCAATGTATCCAAGGCTTGCTGTCAATGAAATGAAATGGTTGGAAGTTATTTTTGCCCTCCCCTCAATTAGGTGAGCAAACGGTTTATTGAGCATATTGATTAAACTGTTTTCCATCTTCTCTGCGTTTCTGCAAGCAGCAAAGTGCCTGCAGAATCTATAGGCTGAAACTTCAAATTTTGAAGTTGATAGTTGAAGAAAGAGTTAGTTTTTTTTTCAATAACGTGAAACAGTTCAATTTTGGATTCACACTGCCACAATCTGTTTAATGCTTCCTTGTATTTATGCAATTAGTGTATGCTTTTAAAAATGTTCGTACGTATAGATTCTTAGCCATTTTAAATTAGGACTTAACCACTGTTTAATTTTAAGCAAATACAGGGTAGGGAAAACATTTTATTAAATACTTCTGTATTACACTACAAAATCTCTCATATTTTACAGACAAAATATGAGACTTAAAGTAATAATTGAATCTTCCTTTTAGGTCATAGATCACATACACATACACACACAAAAAAGCACATATTTTCTATGTGGAGAACATATATTTTTTAGAGAATAACAGGAATGCTCTAGTAAATCTGACCTTAAAATAAAAATCTGTCTTTTGTTTTTCTCCTGAAAATGTATGTGAATTTAGAAATTTCACTTAACTATAATGATGGATTATTTATTGTGTGCAAGTAAAGAAGAATGTAAGTATCAATTTCCCTGAAGTACATTTCCATGGGAATAAAACTATATGAAAATGTACAAATGTAAAAGGAAAGGTAAAAAGTATTTAAGATTTTCAAAATGAAGGCTTATGCAGAAAGAAAATGTAGTTTAATTTTTCTTCATTTTAGTGAGTTAACAGCAATGAATATTCCTATTCAATTCAATTCAACAAATATGTATTGAGTAACTATTTATTGGATAGATGTTGGAAATAGAGGAACAAATAAAACACAGGCCTTCTGTCCAGTTACTCATTGTTTAGTTCAAAAAGACATTTGAATACTGTGGTAATAAACCTGTGACATCAAGTTATCAATTTTTAGTCTTTTGTATTTATTTATATCTTAAACTTGTACTTAAGTGAAACTATTTGCTAGCCCCACTATGAATAATAAATTCCATAAGTTTATTTATATTTAAAAGTAAAAATTATGTGTAACCTCTTCATTTTATGGACTGAATGATGTTTGGTTGTTGGGATTTTTTTCCCCACACAGTGTGTCAGAAAACAATGAAGCTGCAATCTCAATTCCATCTCTTCTGGTGTTCATGATTGGATAAGGCTACTAATTATAGGAGCCAAAAATGTCAATAGGAGGGAAAACATGAAGAAGCATCATGTTCTGCTTGCTCCCTCATTTGCTACACACAGCTGCATTTAGTCATGATGGACTAATTAGCTCTAGTTACTTTTGTTATTATTTCAATGGCTTTGCTAGAAGGATAGAAGGAATAGTATGGCAGACAAAAATAATATCTCCTATATCATCTAAAGACTTAGAGATATCATAGCAAGTAATGAGGAATCTACTCTTTCCTGAGATGGCACGATCAAGATGGCATCTTCAAAATAACCAAAAATGAGAAGAAATGTGTAACATGAATAAATAAAGTTCTGTATCTATCCCACTGACTTGCATTAAAAGTAGAATCAATACAACTTATGGTAAACAAATGCCATTATAATTTTAAATAGTAAAACATTAAACTTTTACTACTTTGCCAATATGAGAATTCTTCACTTAATAAACACTACATTTATTTCCAGAGAGCTTTGTCCTGTGCATTTTTCAGGAATACTCAAACTCTCATGTTTTCTCACCATCTCCTATGGATGGAATTCCTAAGAAATTAACTGCAGAAAGATACATTTAGCTTATTAGGTTTTAGGCCAAAGTGATCCCTCCCACATGGCAATACACGTGGAGTCAAAACCATGTGTAGAAGAAGAAAAAGTGAACGTGTATGGCTCTATTCAGAGGCAACTGGCTAGGACACTATTTTCAGTGTAAGTCCCATGTTTGGCTTTAATAACAATTACAAGTAGCCGTAAAATGTACTTACTGTGCTATCATTAATTCATGTGGTCAAAATGCCGCTGAGTTGGCAGATAAGTGCAGCCCAAAGCCTAACTTTCATAACTCTGGTAACGATCAGTGGGGCACACAAGTATCTTCAAGTCACATAATTGTGGTGATCTCAGTATGCTCAGTTCTGGTGGACCGTTGCCCATACCACTAAATCAGCATTCACAGCACTATGCACATATGGCATAGCTGGAGTACAGTGGGGGCCCAGGACTTTGTTCACTTGGGGGCCAAGTCACTCTTAACCTCCATAAAAGACATCCCTTTAAAGAACAGGGGAAAGGTCACTGCAGCTCATGCCAAGTGTGAAAATAAGAACTACAGACAGGAAACACTGTTCAGATGTTGTAGGGCTGTAAGCCTGTTTTATGTCTGCTCTGAGCCCTCTGTAGCTACAGGAGACCAGAGACGTACTCGCCATCCCCATTTATGCTAGGTCTGCAGCCCAATGGGCCCAGACATTAAAAACAGGAAAAATCCAGGGGCTAATCAGGAATTGCCTGTCTCAAAGGAATGACATGAAATACTGCAATAGGACATTGTGTGATTGGACTTGTGACTGTGATGTGTTGTTGTGGGTTGTAGATTGAGTGTTCAACATTATGAATGTGTGACACCGAAGCAGGCTGGAGCGTGACTGCATAACTACTTACTCCCAAGTCACCCATAAAATTGAGATGTGCCTCTCCTGAGAATAGCAGGGAGCAAAAATTATAAATAAAATAAATGTTCAGTGTGTCTGAATTAATAAGCATATATTAAGATCATATGTAACTAGAAGAAATAAGAAAACAGAACAACTGAGATTTTCCTCAGTAATAGGGAAAAATAGGGGAAGCTATTTTTATTATCTAATTGGTAAAAAGGCCCCAATTTTTCTGTCAAAGTTTATAAAAGAAAAATATGCACAGGTTCCAAGCAGGGGGGAGTGTTGTGTGGTAAATGTGGAAAATCACTCAGTGGGGAAATACATTTCACACACAAGAAGATGCTTATAGACAAAAGTTGAAATAAAAACCATATTAAATGGTGTGATTTTTAAGGTACTTTTTCTTTATTAAACTAAAAATTATAACTAGTTTTGTGAGTAAACTTATATCATAGTTTATTTAGTTTGGATAACCAGATAACCAGTCTATGTCAGTAATATTTATTCATCGCCATGCAAACTCTATTTTTAGCAACTGACCTGCCTTCCTTCCTTCTTTCCTTTCTCCTTCCCTTCCTTCCTTTCTTTTCCTTTCTTCTCTTTCCTTTCCTTTCCTTCCTTCTCTCCCTTCCCCTCCCTTCCCTTCCCTTCCTTCCTATCTTTTATTTTCTTTTTTTATTTCTTTTTTTACCTCTTCTATCCTTAAAATTGGCAAATGGATTTAAGAGACTTTTAAAATTAAAGACTATATATTTTTTCTGTCATTCAGGGGTATGAACTCAGAACTTGGGAGCATGGGGAGGATTGGGTGCTAAAATTGTAAACGATGTATGTATTTTTTTAAACTGTGGACATTACCTTTCATGTTGACATACATGAAAACAGCCATTCATCCAATGGATGCCAAGGCAGAGATGAAGGTTTATGATACATTTGCCATTTTGGCAAGCATGTGCTTCAAAATGCTTTAGCCACACCATGAAGTTGTGAGGGACAGATACACATTTATTAAAAATTATTTTCCCCACATAAGTTCACAGACTTATGAAATGTGTATGTATTTTTTTGTGAGGAAGAGGTAGTTATGAAGTCTTATAACAAGAGACTTTTATGTCAGGTGAAAAATAAAAGATATTCAATCTAGAGTGAAATTATAATAAGCATTCATTTTTGCGAAATTTGTTATGATAGCACAGTGGGCCCCTCATGCTCATCTCTCTAGAAGTCTTCCACCCTCAATATGCCCATGCTGGTGTGTCTAAAGATTTGTTTGATTTCCTTATTTAGATTTATGTAATTTACTCATTGTGTATATTTTTGATTATTTGATCCATTAAGAAATGCATTTCAAATCATTGTCACATAAAATACACATCTTTTTATTTGCATTTATATTTTACTTACAGAGGAGAAAAATTGTGCATTGTACCATATACCTATAAAACATACATACATTTACATATACGTAGATATGTGTATACCTCAGTTATGTATATGTATATAGATCCATACAATTTAGTGGTCTACTTTTATTTTAACCTTTTATTATTGTATTAAAATAATCTTAAAAATTATTTTCCCCTAATACTTTATTTCACGAATAAAGAAATTAAGGTAGCAATAAGTTAAGTATTTTGGTACTATATCACATTGCTTATTAGCGGCGGAGAGAAACATCAAAATTCCAGTTCACTGTCTCCTTCATGAGGGCTCTTTTCACTCTTACATGTTACTTAAATTTTCCTTCAAATTCAGACATATTTGAAACCATTTCATGTATTGAGGCCCTGAAATTCTCTTCTTTTTTTTAATTTTTTTTAAATTATACTTTTAAGTTCTAGGGTACATGTGCACAACGTGCAGGTTTGATACGTAGGTATACATGTCCCATGTTGGTTTGCCGCACCCATCAACTCATCATTTACATTAGGTATATCTCCTAATGCTATCCCTCCCCCAGCCCCCCACCCCCCGACAGGCCCCGGTGTGTGATGTTCCCTGCCCTTTTATATGGCTGTACAGTATCTTATTTCTTTCAGTTTGTGACTGAATCGTAAAGTTCTTTGCAAACTAATGTAATTTGAACAATGATTTTGAAAACTTCAAGATAGATCCTACTTATCTCATGTATATAAGTTGGTTCTACTATGTTTCTTTGGTTCCTTTACAGGCTATCAAGATATATTTTTGAGTACAATGAAAACATAGTGAATTTATTTATTTAATCATTATTTCTATGATTAGTTGTATTATGGCAATTATAAAATGAATAGCTTGAGAAATATTGGTGTCTTTGACATCACTCTGGAAACAGAGTGACATAATATATGATCACTTTTGTGTTATGTAATAAACAGATGTACCTGTCTCTACTTAGTAAGTGTCCTCTGAGAGTCACAATGGTCAGGTCCCACATGACAGAAATGCTACCTTTCAGAATTGATTCTATAATGCTTCCAGCATCCACAATACAGCAAGATATTTAGAATTTTCATCAGTGACCTAAGTAATATCTTAGAAGCAAGCTTATTGCATTTATTGTTGACAGAAACGGGACAGGATATTTCAGAGAGGGAGTGTTTGTTTTCCCCTAGAAAATGGGTCCAGAATTTAAAATGAGCTTAAAGTAAAAAAAAATACATATTTTATTTATTTGTTTTTAAATAATTTCAACTTTTACTTTAGATTCAGGAGTTACACATGCAGTTTTGTTACCTGAGTATATTGTGTGATGCTGAGGTTTGAGGTACAATTGATACCGTTACCCAGATACTCAGCATAGCACCCAATAGTTAGTTCCAGTGTATATTTATGACCACCTTTATGTCCATAAGTACCCATTGTTTATCTCCCACTTACAAGAGAGAGCATGCAGTATTTGGTATTATGTTTCCACATTAGTTCACTTAGGATAATGGCCTTCAGCTCCACCCATGTTGCTGTTGCTACAAAGGACATGATTTTATTCATTTTTCTGGCTGCATAGCATTCCATAGTGTATATGTACCACATTTTCTTTATCCAATTCACCATGATGGGCAACTAGGTTGATTCCATGTCTCTGTTATTGTGAATAGTGCTGCAATGAACATATGAGTGAATCTTTTTTTTTTTTTTTTGGTAAAACAATTCATCTTCTTTTGGATAGCCAGTAATGGGATTGCTGGCTCAAATTGTAGTTCTGTTTTAAGTTCTTTGAGAAATTTCCAAACCGTTTTCCACAGTGGCTGAACTAATTTACATTCTCACCAACAGTGTATAAACATTCCTTTTTCTCCACAGCCTTGCCAACATCTGTTGCATTGTTAAGTTTTTAATAATAACTATTCTGACTGGTGTGAGACAGTCTCTCATGCGGTTTTGATTTGCAAGAAATAGATTTTAAATGTAGGATAATATGCATAAGAAAACTTAGAAAATAAGGATTAAAATACATTAAAGCTTTAAAATTTGAAAGAGGCATCCATCTTTCTATATACACTTACAGCTTCTTTTTATCTCTATGTTATTATATTACTAATTTTTTAAAAAATGTAAATATTAGCCTGAAACCATTTTTATCTGAAAAAAGCCAACTCTCATGAAAAGCAAACCAGAAATAGCAGACTAATTGAGTGCAATACATTTAGTTTCTTTTATAAGAGTGGTTTCATGTCATTAACACATTCCGATTATCTCCAAGAAAAAGATATATTTATTTTCATGGCTAGGTTAAAAAAGGATCGGAATTGCATCAATATTTACTACATTTTGTGTAGCTACATCAATAAGTAGCTACACAAAATGAAAGAAGAGCAGGGTAAAATAAAACAATCTAACTTACTATTTAGTCAAGGAAAAAGAAACCAGTATATTAAAGGAATGTCTGCACCCATGTATTTATTGTAGCACTGCTCTCAGTTGCAAAGATATGGAATCAAACTAAATGTTCATATTTGGATGAATTAATAAAGAAAATGTGCATATATACATAATGGAATACTATTTAGTCATAAAAAGAATAAAATCATGTCATTTGCAGTAACATGGATGGAACTGGAAGTCATTATGTTAAATGGAATCAGCTAGACACAGAAAGACAAATAACACACATGGGAGCTATAAAAAAGGTGGGTCATACAAAGATTTAGTAGAATGGTAGATACTGGAGATTGGGCAGGGTGTATAGCTGGGAAGGAGGGGAATGGAGAGAAGTTGATAAATAAGTACAAATATACAGTTAGATAGAAAGGATAAATTCTAATATTTGATAGCAGAGTAGGATGACTGTATCTAACAAGGTATTGCATATTTCAAAATAGCAAAAAGTAAGGACTGGAAATGTTCCTAACATACAGAAATGATAAATACCTGAGGTAATGGATACCCTAAATACCCTGACTTGATTATTATACATTCTATAAATGTAACAAAATATCATGTGTAACCCACAAATACGTATAAATATTATGTATCAATAGAAAGAGTCAGTTATCATTTAAATGGCTTTGGGTTATCAGAGTCATTTCACTGTTACCATCACTTCAACCTTTGTTTCATAATAATTTGTCCAAATGGCATGCAGCTGTTTTGTCCTTTAAACAATCTTTATTTGGGGCATTTTCCCCTCCTTTTAAACTTCCCATTGTTGACTAAAATAAATGACCATGTTCTATGTTCCAGTGCCTTGGGACTCTCCAGACACTTCCTACGATGCCTACTATCTGTTAGAATCTTTACATCTACAAATTCTATAATAAAAGATTACTCTGTTGATGCATTTAGCACATATTTATTGACTATATATTCTGTACCAGATTCCTCATATATGAAACAGCAGCATATAGAAGAAATGATCAGACTTGGTGTCACAATAACAATTTTTAAATCCTGCCTCTGTCTCTCTTGCAGCATTGGGTATTTTGTTACATCATCTGTGTTTTATTACTCTTATGTGTAAAATGCAGTAGTATCATTTTCCCTGAGCATTTGAGGAGGTTAAGTGAGATGAAATATATGAAAGTGCATTATACAGTGCATGGGACATGCTTCATAGTCAATAAATATTAGATTTCACTCAATTTGAGGTTAAGTTCTAGAGTTACTGAAATGTATATGACATGCTGCCTGTCGTCAAGACGCTTGCAGTTTAGTAGAGAAGCTCTAATTTCAATTCAATAAATGGTGTTTTACCATGGGTCAGTATGCATTATGGAGCATAGAAGAGGAAGCGATAAAACATGCAGAGGAAATACCTTTGAAATCATATTCATGTCACTTAGACCACTGGTTCACATGCCATTGCATCAGGATCCTCCTCTACACCACAAACAAACAAATGAACATATTCTAGGTAGCCCTTTGAGCCTCCCCCAAAATTCAACAGACTGAATGGGTTCATTTTAGAATGCTCAGCGTTCTAACAATTAGATAACTACTGAATAATCCACTATAGGCACCCAAACTGATACTTTATAAACTAGATAAAAAATAGAATGAAATTATACTACTAGGTTCCCCAGTAAATAGTATCTAAATAGTGAAAACAATATAAATAGTACTGATGTTTGCATATAATAAACAACACAACACGGAAGGCTTATCTCTGATAAAAGCAAAATATTAACGTTTTCATCTTGCAAAGGAAAATAATAAAAGTATGTAGGTAAGTACCAAGATGGAAGAGATGAGAGAGGAGAGCTGAAAAAAGGACAGGTGCAAGAAAACCTCATCTTACAATAAGGAAAGTCAAAAGCTTGTGACTGTTTTTTATGTATCAAAAAATAAAATATAAGTATATGATTTACAGTTACAAAGAGCATACTGAAAATTGAGCTAAAAGTATATTAGGAAGGCTTGAGGGAGGTTAGTAATTTTTCATATATGAAAGGAAGACTCTGATGGGTCATGTCTTATTAAGTTGATAGATCTAGAATGGCAATAAAACAACAGTTTTAAGATATGTAAGTAAAGACAATATGAGCAAATTGTTTAATTTTGGATATAAAGAGAATAATTTGTATTAATCGTTGCACAGAATACATTTGATAACTATATTATGCATATTATTACACATTTAATATGTATATTTATGATACATTCACTATTATTTAAAATAATATTGTTTTTCTAAATCTATGTCAATACCAAGTAAAAAAAGATTTTATAAAAATTTTTAAAAAGTACTTTTTAGCATTAAGGATAATAAACATTTATATATTTGAATGTGCTCATTGAAATTAACATTTTGAATAAATAAATGTTAAGGAATATCTAATTATATGGTATGTTATTATATGTCATTATATTCTATGATATTTCAATTAGAAAAAATCACTTTTTAATTTCAAAAAATATTTCTAAGATTAGTTAGCCAACTTTTTTTCTTAATGAGACTGCTATACTAAATATCACTTAAGTCTGGCTTGTGTGTGACTGTGGAGGTCGTAAATAGTGTCTCCCATTTATTGCTGATTTGCTTTTTTGGCGTATGATAATACTTGTGCTTCTTTACCCTTTTGAAGTTTATGAGTGGCTGGATGGCTTGCTTTGGTCACTAGTCTCAGAACAAATTAACTATTTGCCATTTCTCTTCAGCTGACTGATGTTATCCTTGTGAAATAAACCTTGGGAAAAAAATCTCCTGATTGCTGGAATGGAACATAGCCCCCAGGAAACCTACAAGGACATATAATGTGAGTAAGAAATATCCTATGGTTGTTTGAAGTTACTGAGCTATAGGGACTCTTTTTTACTGCAGCATAATGCCACCTATCATGATGAATAACATAAACCCAAAGTTTTCCGTGTTTTAGGGTCATCTTTGTTATATTATTTCCATGTAAAGATCATTGACATGATAGCTCTAGACAATTATGTATAAACACCACAATCTAATATGGAAAAAATCTTAACAATAATCCATAATGCAGTCTGTATCATATTTTCTGCCTCTCTTTCATATCTCATGTAACTTATAAAAATATACACCTATGTACCCATAAAAAATAAAATATAAAATAAAAGTAGTTAATGGGAAAAATTAAAGAAAATATATGTGTAAGACTTTGGTTTTTTGAATGTTGACCAATATGTATTTTGCTATAATCATATTTAAGTTTGATGAGCTAAGTGTATATTATTTAAGTGAATTAAGATCATTACTTGAGGTAAAGTTGGTCAAATCAACTATTGATGTAATGTATATAGAATTCAGAAATTAGACAAATATTCAAGAACTGTTTTTGGGGAAGCTATTTTATCTAGCCCTTTCATTTTATAGATGAAGATAAAGGAAACAATATGATTTTTAAAAAATCACTTAGAAAGTGCGTGACAGAATTGAGGTTAGAAGCCAGTTCCCTTGACTTTTGGTTCAATTTCTTTCCATTACTGTTTCTAACATATGTTAGCCATTTTACCATACAGTCAAAGATTGTATGGTTCAGTATAATGTAAATTCACAAGTTATTTTTCTTATTTAGGGATTTGATTAAGTCACTTCTGGTATATTAGTTATTTTTTTTTCCTGATTGTTTACAAAGGCAATGGACATAGTTTGCTTTAAAAACTATCATCAAATAAAAATGTGAACTCAGATACATTTTTTAAAAGCACCATAAAGGGGAACAACACACACTGGGGCCTTTGAGGAGAGAGGGTGGGAACGGGGAGAAGATCGGGAAAACTAACTAATGGGTACTGGGCTTAATACCTGGGTGAGGAAACAGTCTGTACTACAAACCGCCATGACAGAAGTTTACCTATGTAACAAACCTGCACTTGTACCTTGAACTTAAAATCAAAGTTAAAAAAAAAAAAAACAGCAGAAGTGTTTCCAGTTTTGCATACCATCTAGTATAGGCAGAACTAAATTTCCTTGTACAGAGGAAAATGTCTTGCAAAGAAAAAGGCTTCCTGGAAGTCAAATAGTTTTGCACAACAAGTTTCATGAGCTAAGTATACATTAATCAGAAACATCTGAATTAAATTTTCCTTGAAATATACATAAAATGAAGAGGAACTGTGGTTTGCAGATTGTGTTTCAGGTTCTATTCTAACATTTTTCCAGCCTCAAATAGTACCAGTTTTTTCATTCCTACTTGGGAGTTTATAAAAATGCTTAGTAGACCACAGAATAAAACCGAATTCATCAGAAATCCAGTACAAATATGAGATAGATAATAACATAACCTTACCTAACTCTTCCTATCCATATAAAGTATTAGAGCTGAGATTTTTAAAAGGTTGTTATGAAGACTAACTCTTAACTATTTGAGGGACAAGAAACAATCATCATGAGGGTAAATATCAGAAGTTATTTTCGTAGTCTGATATGCTAACTTTCATTATATGGAACTCAGAGTTGGATGCCCTGCATTATTTCTCAGATTTTAAATATATACCATTATAACTTGTTTGTGTGATGTAGCTCTGATATCCAGGGTGGGTTCCCTTCTGTCACTTAGTGACAGATAATAAGCCCTAATTCCAGTGTTATATAAAAAAATCATTTGAAAACAATGTTGTCTATATTTGAATTTGCAACCGTTTCCCAGCAGTGAAATTTGACCTTTTCCTGCAAAATGGCATGAGGTTTTAAAGAAATAATGAAAACAAACTTATGATCCCAGGAAAAATACATTTCAATTAAAAAGAGGACCTATCATCCATGATTTCTTTCAGTGTATGAGAAGTGTTTCTTTGCATATTTCTCTTATTCTGTCATTACTTTAATACACTAACAGGTATATTTCATGGGCAATTTACAGTAGTCTGAAATTGAGCCTTTGCTGAAAAGACTATCAGTATAAAATAATTTAACATAATCTGATAAGTATATGCCTTAGTTCATTTCTAATAACTATAGTGGCAGTTGAATTACATTGCCAAGGGATTTAGACATGTAAATCTGCCTGCTGAAAACATTACTAAGTTTTATAAGAGCAAAAATTTGCCTTTGTATAACTAAACATAATAGTTACGGGTTCTGTGGTCTCATTTTGTATTCTCTAGTGATAGGGTTTACAATTTTATATATATAAATATATATAATTTATATATACATAATTTATATATATAAATTCTGACATATATGTGTGTGTATACACATATATATACCAGAAGATTAATACTGTATATATATACCAGAAGATTAATACTGACACTTGAAATATTCAAATATAAAATAAATTAGAACAGTGAATAAATGTCTGATTGCTGCTATAAAAAAACAAGATCCATAGCTTCATGAATAAATGAATGAAGGCACCTTAGCGCAGCATTAAAAACTGAACTACAGGTGAATTTCACTGGCTTTCCTGGAAAAATCTCATATGCAAAACCAGACCAGTTCAGAAAATTTCCCTAGCTGATTACTGGAGGCACTAAGAATACAGTGCTGGAGTTTAGGCACACTGGATATGTCATGCTGGGTTATGTGTGGGATTTGAAGATTCATATGCATGTTTGCTAGTTCCTTGTTATAAGAAATTAAAATTTATTTGATCCTTGTATTGTTCTTCATTTGTTTCAATTAAACCTGCCAGTTTTCATAATTTCCCTACATAAAAAATACTGCTTTGCTCTCAGAATACGTAAGTTGAAACTGTAAGTGACATTCAATAATTATTATTTTTGAATGTATTTTAGGTGCTTTACTTTATTTCATTTTTTCCATAAGTTATTGGGGTACAGGTGGTATTTGGTTACATAAGTAAGTTATTTAGTGGTGATTTTTGAAATTTTGGTGCGCCCATTACCAGAGCAGTATATACTGCACCATATTTGTAGTCTTTTATCCCTCGCCCTGCTCCTACTCTTCCCTCCAAATCCCCAAAGTCTATTGTATCATTCTTATCCTTTTGCATCCTCATAGCTTAGCTCTCACATATCAGTGAGAACATACGATGTTTGGTTTTCCATTCCTGAGTTACATCACTTAGAATAATACTCTCCAATCTCATCTAGGTCACTGCAAATGCTGCTAATTCATTCTTTTTATGGCTGTGTAGTATTCCATCATATACATATTTTTTTTCCCATCATGTATATGTATTTTCCATCACCTATATATTCCATCATATATATGTGTATATACACGCACATATATATACACACACACACATATATATATACACACATACATATATATATGTGTGTGTGTGTGAGTATATATATTTATACAGTTTCTTTATCCACTCGTTGATTGATGGGCATTTGTGTTGGTTCCATCATTTTGCAATTGTGAATCATGCTGCTATAAATCTTCATGTGCAAGTATCTTTTTCGAATAATGACTTCTTTCCTCTGGGTAGGTACCTAATAGTGGGATTGCTGGATCAAATGATAGTTCTACTTTTAGTTTTTTAATGAGTCTCCACACTGTTTTCCACTGTGGCTGTACTAGTTGACATTCCCACTAGCAGTGGGATGCACTGTTCACCGCATCCACACCAACATGTACTGTTTTTTGATTTTTTTATTATGACCAATCTTGCAGGAATAAGGTAGTATCACATTGTGGCTTTGATTTGCATTTCCCTGATCATTAGTGATGTTGAGCATCTTTTCATATGATTTTTGGCCATTTGTATATCTTCTTTTGAGAATTGTCTATTCATGTCCTTAGCTCAGTTTTTGATGGGATTATTTTTTTTTTCTTACTGATTTGCTTGAGTTCTTTGTAGGTTCTGGATATTCGTCCTTTGTCAGATGTATAGATTGTGAAGATATTCTCCCATTCTGTGGGTTGTCTGTTTACTCTGCTGACTGTTCCTTTTGCAGTGCAAAAGATCTTTAGTTTAATTAGGTCTCAGATATTTATCTTTGTTTTTATTGCATTTGCTTTTGGGTTCTTGGTCATGAAATCTTTTCCTAAGCCAATGTTTAGAAGGGTTTATCCAATGTTATCTTTTAGAATTCTTATAGTTTCAGGTCTTAGGTTTAATGCCTTAATCCATCTTGAGTTGATTTTTGTATAAGGTGAGAGAGGAGGATCCAGTTTCATTCTCCTAGGTGTGGCTAGCCAATTATCCCAACACCATCTGTTGAAAACGATGTCCTTTCTCCACCTTATGTTTCCATTTGCTTTGTCGAAGATTATTTAGCTGTAAGTTTTGAGTTCATTTCTGGGTTGTCTACTCTGTTCCATTGGTCTACGTGCCTATTTTTATACAAGTACCACACTGTTTTGGTGACTATGGCCTTATAGTATACTTTGAAATCAGGTAGTGTGATGCCTCCAGATTTGTTGTTTTTGCTTAGTCTTCCTTTGTCTATGCAGGCTCTTTTTTGGTTCCATATAGATTTTAGAATTGCTTTTTCTAATTCTGTGAAGAATGATGGTGGTATTCTGATGGGGATTGCATTGAATTTGTAGATTGCTTTTGGTGGTATGGTCATTTTCACAATATTGATTCTACCTATCCATGAGCATGGGATGTGTTTCCATTTGTTTGTGTCATCTATGATTTCTATCAGCAGTGTTTTGTAGTTTTCCTTGTAGAGATCTTTCGACTTTCTTGTTAGGTATATTCCTAAGTATTTTATTTTTTTGTGCAGCTATTGTAAAAGGGGTTGAGTTCTTAATTTGATTATCTGCTTGGTCGCTGTTAGTGTATAGAAGAGCTACTGATTTGTCTACATAAATATTGTATCTGGAAACTTTGCTGAATTCTTTCACCAATTCTAGGCACTTTTTAGAGGAGTCTTAGGGTTTTCAAGGTAAATGATCATATTATCAGCAAACAGTGACAGTTTGACTTCCTCTTTACCAATTTGGATACCCTTCATTTCTTTCTCTTGTCTGATTGCTCTGGCTAGGACTTCCAGTACTATGTTGAAGAGGAGTGGTGAGAGTGGGCATCCTTGTCTTGTTCCAGTTCTCAGAGGAAATGCTTTCAACTTTTCCTCATTTAGTATTATGTTGGCTGTAGGTTTGTCATAGATGGTTTTTATTACATTAAGGTGTGTCTTTTGTATATGCCAGTTTTGCTTAGAGTTTTAATCATAAAGTGATGCTGGATTTTGTTGAATGCTTTTTCTTTATCTATTGAGATGATCATGTGATTTTGTTTTTCATTCTGTTTATGTGGTGTATCACATTCATTGACTTGCATATGTCAAACCATCCCTGCATCCCTGGTATAAAACCCACCTGATTATGGTGGATTATCTTTTTGATACGTCGTTGGATTCAGTTAGCTAGTATTTTGTTAAGGATTTTAGCATCTATACTCGTGAAGGTTATCGGTCTGTAGTTTTCTTTTTTTGGTTATGTCCTTTTCCTGGTTTTGGTATTTTAGGGTGATGCTGCCTTCATAGAATGAATTAGGGAGGGTTCCTCCTTTCTCTATCTTGTGGAATAGTGTCAAAAGGATTGGTACCAATTCTTCTTTTAATGTCTGATAGAATTCTGCTGTGAATCCATCTAGTCCTGAACTTTTTGTTGGTAATTTTTTAATTAGCATTTCAATCTTGCTGCTTGTTATTAGTCTGTTCAGGGTATCTAATTCTTCCTGATTTAAGCTAGGAGGGTTGTATTTTTCCAGGAATTTATCCATCTCTTCTAGGTTTTCTAGTTTTGCATAAAGGTGCTGATAGTAGCATTGAATGACATTTTGTATTTCAATGGTGTCAGTTGTAATATCTCCTGTTTCATTTCTTAGTGAGGTTATTTGGATTTTCTCTCTTTTTTTCTTGGTTAACCTTGCTAATGGTCTGTCAATTTTATTTATCTTTTCAAAGAACCAGCTTTTTGTTTCATGTATCTTTTGTAATTTTTTGTTTCTATTTCACTTAGTTCTGCTTTGATCTGGGCTATTTCCTTTCTTCCCCTGGGTTTGGGTTTAGTTTGTTCTTGTTTCTCTAGTTCCTTGAGGTGTGACCTTAGATTGCCTGTTTGTGCTCCTTTAGACTTTTTGATGTAAGAGTTTAGGGCTATGAACTTTTTTCTTAGCACTGCCTTTTCTGTGTCCCAGAGGTTTTGATAAGCTGTGTCATTATTGTCATTCAGTTTGAAGAATTTTTAAATTTCCATCTCTATTTCATTTTTGACCTAATGCTCATTCAGGAGCAGTTTATTTAAATACCATATATTTGCATGGTTTTGAAGGTTCTTTTTGGAGTTGATTTCCAGTTTTATTCCACTGTGGTCTGAGACAGTGCTTGACATAATTTCAATTTTCTTAAATTTATTGGAGCTTGTTTTATGGCCTATCATATGGTCTATCTTGGAGAAAGTTCCATGCGCTCTTGAATATAATGTGTATTCTGTGATTGTTGTATGAAATGTTCTGTATATATTTGTTAAGTCCATTTGTTCCAAGGTATAGTATAAATCCATTGTATCTTTGTTGACTTTCTTTCTTGATGACCCATCTAATGCTGTCAGTGGAGTATTGAAGTCCCCCACTATTATTATATTGCTGTCTATCTCATTTCTTAGGTCTATTAGTAATTTTTTTATAAATTTGGAACCTCCAGTGTTAGGTGCATTTATGTTTAGGATTGTGATATTTTCCTGTTGGACAAGGCCTTTTACCATTATATCCAGTCTCTCTTTGTCTCTTTTAACCACTGTTGCTTTAAAGTTTGTATATAAGGATAGCTACCCCTGTTTGCTTTTGGTGTCCATTTGCATGAAATGTCTTTTTCCACCCCTTTAAGTTTATAGGAGTCCTTATATGTTAGGTGAGTCTCCTGAAGGCAGCAGAGTGTTGATTGATGAGTTCTTATCCATTCTGTGGTTCTGTATATTTTAAGTGGAGCTTTTATGCTATTTACAGTCAATGTTAGTATTGAAATGTGAGGTACCATTGCTTTCATTGTGCTCTCTGCTGCCTGTGTACTTTTGTTTTTTGTTTTTGCTTTTTTAACTTATATTTTTGTTTTATAGATCCTGTGTGATTTATGCTTTAAAGAGTTTCTGTTTGGATGTGTTTCCAGGATTTGTTTCAAGATTTAGAGTTCCTTTTAGCAATTTTGTAGGGGTGGCTTGCTAATAGCGAATTCTCTCAGCATTTGTTTGTCTGAAAATGACTGTATCTTATCTTCATATATGATGCTTAGTTTCACTCATACAAAATTCTTGGCTGATAATTTTTTTGTCTGAGGAGGCTGAAGATAGGTACCCAAGCTCTTCTCGACTGTAGGGTTTCTGCTGAGAAATCCGCTGTTAATCTAATTGGTTTTCCTTTATAAGTTACCTGGTGCTTCTGTCCCACAGCTCTTAAGATTCTTTCCTTCATCTTGACTTTGGATAACCTGATGACAATGTGCCTAGGTGAAGGTCTTTTTGTCATGTATTTCCCAGATAGTCTTTGTGCTTCTTGTATTTGGATGTCTAGGTCTTTAGCAAGGCCAGGGAAGTTTTCCTTGATTATTCCCCCAAATATGTTTTCCAGGCTTTTAGAATTCTCTTCTTCCTCAGGAACACCAATTATTCTTAGGTTTGATCATTTAACATAATCCCAGACGCCTTGGAGGCTTTGTTCATATTTTCTTATTCCTTTTTATTTGTCTTTGTTGGATTGGTTTAACTCGAAGGCCTTTTTTTCGAGCTCTGAATTTCTTTGTTCTACTTGTTCAATTCTATTGCTGAGACTTTCCAGAGCATTTCACATTTGTAAAAGCGTGTTCACAGTTTTCTGAAGTTTTGATCATTTTTTCATTAAGCTATCTGTATCCACAAATATTTCTCACTTCACTTCTTGTATCATGTTTTAGATTTCCTTACATTGGGCTTCACCTTTCTCTGGTTTCTCCCTGATTAGCTTAATAATTAACCTCCTGAATTCTTTTTTCAGGTAAATCAAGGATTTCTTCTTAGTTTGGATCAATTGCTGGTGAACTAGTGTGATTTTGGGGGGTGCTGAAGAGCCTTGTTTTGTCATATTACCAGGGTTGGTTTTCTGGTTCCTTCTCATTTGGGTAGGCTCTGTCAGAGAGAAGGTCTGGGGATGAAGGCTGTGGTTCAGATTCTTTTGTCCCATGGGGTGTTCCCTTGATGTAGTACTCTCCCCCTTTTTCTATAGATGTGGCTTCCTGCGAGCCAAACTGCAGTGATTGTTGTCTCTCTTCTGGGTGTAGCCACCCAGTGAGTCTGTCCAGCTCCAGTCTAGTACTGGGGTTGTCTGCACAGAGTCCTGTAATGTGAACCGTCCATGGATCTCTCGGCCACAGATTCCAGCGCCTGTTCTGGTGGAGGTAGAAGAGGGTGCAATGGGCTCCGTGAGGGTCCTAAGCTCTGGTCGTTTAATTGACATTTATTAAAGAAGGTATTTTAGCAAGAAGAATAAATGACTCCGTTAACTTAACTTATGATAGATATCTGATCTTTCCCTATCTTCCTTAAAACTCAGAATATGTTCTTGAGAAATTGCCTCAGTCAAGTTTGTCAAATAGTGTTTGTCAGTCTCACTCTGTTTCTCTTTTCTGTGCTACATGCTACCAGATAAGTAAGTTCCTATGGGAAACTAAAAATAAATGTTCTTGCATTGGCCTTGGTAAAAAGGAAATTTTTATTCCAGAAGATTCAGTGATTCCTGATTCTTCCAGAACACAATGCCTGTAATTCTATCTACATTTTATCCATGTAGATGAAATGTTTTGACTTTATTAAAGTAGAAATGAACAGAGCCTTGAATGTGGGAAGGATAACACATTATATTCCTGCTCAAACGGATCCAGAAGCAGAATCAGAAGAAAACTGAAGTTAGATTTCCCTGATAAATAAGATATTCTAAATTTATCAGGATTTAGCACTTCTGACACAGAATGAGAAAGTAAAAAACAAATATTCCAATAAAAATAAAAAATTTTGGGAAAAAGAGTGAATTTAATTTAAAAACTTGAATTTAATTTTTAAAAACTTACAAATTTGAATATTTTTAATACAAGCATTTTCCTTTTGTAGAAATAGTTTTAATTGTAGTTACAGCAAGGTACTAGATTGAAATTGAATTTTAAGGCATGTGGAAAGAACCGTGTTGTAGCCTCTGTACATATTCTTCCCTGTCTTTTACAATCACTAGAGCTTGGTTTCTACAATTTAAGTTTTGATTTTTGACAGAACACAAATTCCTCTAGATAGGTTATTTTGAGACTTTATCAATCACATACTTTTAATTTAGTCACATCTGGTTCTAAAGACTTTCTTATTCTCTTGACACCTTTCCAACACTCACTCTCATTTCTTCCTTCCACTGCCAAAATCACCATATTTTCTCACTGCCTTTAGTTTATTCTACCATAATACTTGTTATGAAATGGACATGTTTTCCAATAAGATTGATATATTAAGGAACTCTTCGAGCAAAATCAGATTTTGTGTTTTCTTATGCATGATTTTGATCATAGTAAATACTAAAAACATGCAGAAAATTGCATCTAGCTAAACCTAGCCACATAATATGCAAAGCACACATATACATCTCAAAAATCTGCAGGTGTCTCCATCTACCATGTGTGTTATGAGCATATTCATCTACATATGATGTTACAACTTTATATCCAATTTCAGATAACCTTCCTTCCACCACCTCACAATAACACTCAAGCTGCTAAAACCCTTCTAAAGCCCACTTCCACAAGCAAACTTCAGGTATTTTTTAAGATTGAATCCTGTATTTATTGCAGTATATGCTATATATTGTGCATTTCTTAACTATTTATACATTGTATATGTATTTATGTATATATTTTTACATTTTATGTATTTCTGGACTATTTAATAGTTTTAAAAGTGTAATACAACTTTTATTACATTCATATGGTTTTGCATTTCTTTCATTTTTTTTTTGGTTTAACATATCATTGACAATTTTTGCCTCTTGTGTCCTTAACTCCATTTCTCTATAAGTGCTGCGAAATTACTGCATTTTGTATCGTGTAGTTAATTTTAGAATGAAGAATCAGATCATAACAGAACTGATTTAATTTTGTCTTTAGTTTTTTAATCAGGTACAAGGTTCCTGCCATTGTATTGAAATTGATAATGGACACACAAATTAATACTTTTAATTGTAGTTATAGCAGGGTGCTAGATTAAAATGGGATTGTAGAGCACCTTGATATTGTCTTTGAACCTTGATGTAATGTCATGTCTACATTCTTGGTTTTCATACTTTTCAACATTATTTGAAACTGCTGGTGCTTCCTCAAGTTTTTTTAAACAAAATATTACTGGATGTCTTTTATGTAGACAGCATTTCTTTAAATTTACATGGGATAGAAAAATTAAGCATATAGTTTGCCTGATAGAAAAGGATAAGTCAAAGAGTTAACCAGTTCTACTGCTGACAGAATCAGTGGTATAAAGTGGTATGAATACAGCAGGCTTCAGATCTGCATGTGGATATGAAGATGTCACAGAAGATGAAGTATTTAGAGATAGTAACAACACTGACTTACATAGGCTTTGTGTTTTCACTTACTATTTTCTATGAGACAAGTTCCTTGAGAACAGATTTTTCTCATCATCATCCTTATATGCCTTTGAATACATATCAAATTACAAGGAATCTGCATAGCATTTAACTCTTTTTAACTTGTTATGCCCTTGCCCAGCAGGTTGACTGCCACAACAAGTGTTTACTTAATGATGAAGTAAACCTTGGCTTTAGCATATATGGCAGGAATTGAAAGACAAAGAAGGAAGCAAAGAATTTCAGTGTGTCACATTAAATTGACAAAGGTTTAGAGGTAGTAGTAAGTATTCTGGTATGCTCAGGCAGTAGCTGGAAGAGTGGAGGACAGGAGGCAGTCATAATTAGAAGTTTTCTCAGTAGCAAGTTAATGAATCTGTACTTGAAGCTCTCTTTTCTCTTGCCTTTGACACAATTTTTTAAACTCTTCACCAACTTGTTTAGCTTTTCCGTTTACTCTTCCAACTGATGGTTTTAGTCATCTTTTTGCATCCTTAAATACAGAAAATGCCTTTTCCCCACACAGATTTGTCCCAATCCCATTTAAATTCCAAAGACCAGCTTAAATGCTGCATTTTCAGTGAAATTTTACTGACCACGCCAGCTGGAACTAATCTTTCTCCAAATGCAAGGTTTCTGCAGCATGACAAAATATTTAATTTACTTATTTACTATTAAAACACTTACAGAAATACTTTTTGCTTGGTGTAATAGTCTGTTTTCACACTGCTATAAAGAACTGTCAGAGGCTGTGTAATTTATAAAGAAAAAGGGTTTAAAAACTCATAGTTCTGCATGACTGGGGAGGCCTCAGGAAACTTGCAATCATGGCAGAAGGGGAAGCTGACATGCCTTACCTAGCGGCAGGCAAGAGAGAGCATGTGTGAAGGAGGAACTGTCAAAGATTAAAAAAAAAAAATCAGATCTCGTGAGAACTCACTATCTCAAGAAAGGCATGAGGGAAATCACACCCACTAGCCAATCATCTCCCACCAGGTCCCTCCTTTGACACATGAGGATTATAGGGGTTACAATTTGAGATGATATTTGGGTGGAGATACAGAGTCAAACCATATCATTTTGCTTCTTACTAAAGAAAATATTTTTCCTCAAGCACAAGATGGAACTTTATATACTGGTTACAAATTTACTTAATAAATGTAAAATCACAAACCTTTTAATATATGTGCTATGGCTCTACACATTTATTATGTCTAACTATTAGAAGAGTTTTCACCTTCCTTATAAAAAATAAAACTTAATCTTATTTGAATTTATGGATTTCAAAGAAAATTTTATTTTTCATTAAATGTGAAAGTCAACATACAGTGGGTGATTTTCTTCTTGCTGCAATTTTTTTTCAGAAATATATATACAATATTCATAGAGTTTAACTACTTGATTGACCAAGTCTAAATCCAAATGTTTCTGAGTTTGCTAGAGTTTAAGCAGTCATTAGGCTAAGGTGGGGATTGAGTGTTCACACTGACAGATAATTTATTATAGGAAAATTTAAAAATCACATATTTGAATTTCTAATTGATGGCCCAGAACGCTCAGGCATGGTGGCTTATGCCTGTAATCCCAGCACTCTGGGAGGCCGAGGAGGGCGGATCACGAGGTCAGGAGATCGAGACCATCCTGGCTAACACAGTGAAACCTCATCTCTACTAAAAAATACAAAAAATTAGCCGGAATGGTGGTGGGTGCCTGTAATCCCAGCTACCCGGGAGACTGAGGCAGGAGAATCTCTTGAACCTGGGAGGCGGAGCAAAAAAAAAAAAAAAGAAATAATAACAGGAAGATCAGAACTGGAAGGAAAAGGGACATGGCTAGATGAGGAAAAGTTGAGTTTCAAGAGCCCATAACATCCTTCTGAGTAAATTATAAAGATTATTAGAAATAAAAGACAGGAGCTCAAGATTTAGGTCCCAAAGACCTTGTCATTTGGATGGTTGAAATAATGTACCTAGGAAGGATCATGTCATTGGTATTCAGAGACATAGCCAGAAGAAGCAGGGAAGAATTGAGCTCCTAGAGGCCAAACAATGAACTAATTATATAATAATAAAATTTCACACTTCCAGAGTGAAAAGTTCCAGCATTTTGATATGCCTTAACATATTTGAAGGAAGGTTAGGAAAAACTTTGGCTAAGCCATAGCACTGGAGCATCCAAGAGATATGACATTCAGGGCAGTTCCTAAGAGGATAGCAAGCCTGGAGTACAGTAAAATTGATTTGCTTATCCTCAAAATATTTGAAGAAGATAAACTTAAGTCAAAAACAGATTAAGTGTAAAAAAGAGCACAACTAAAAATAAAACCTGATAATTGAATGGAGGAAGATAAACACTTTTTATTTTGATCTGCACTGGTAAAGATGAGAGAGGTATGTTTGTGTGTGTGAGAGTGTACACACAAACATATACATATATAAACATAAGTGTGTATCTATATATACACATAAGTGTGTCATACACATAAGTGTGTATCTATGTATACATAGATACACATAAGTGTGTATCTATATATGTATGTGTTTGTGTGTTTACAAACAGCGTGTGTGTGTGTGTGTCTATATATATATATATTTATAGCTTGTATATGGATATTCAGTCGATTATAACATCAGGATGCAGAAGAAGCTTTATCTCTCATTGGTTGCTTCTTTAAATCACTGTTTAGCAGAAATGCCTTATATCTCCCAAAGCAATTATTCTGATTTACTCCTCACTGAATATACTTCTAGTAACATTAAATAAATATGATATTTACAATACAGTAGCTCTTGTACAATTACTTGGACCTCAAATATTTGAAGATTATAAAGATAATTACTGTGCTAAACATTCTACTCTTTATAGTTCAGTTTAATAAGTACGTGGCTGATTTTTAAACCTGATGCATTTGCCATTTTCTAGTGGTAATGTAAGTTTTAGGCATATTAGAAATGTGTATTAGCATGTTCTGTATGTTAAAAAATATACTCTCCTAGAAAAAAATATTATGATAAACTAATTCTAGTTTAAAATGTATAGAATAAAGTAAATTTTAGTTCTGAGTAAATATTTCAAAATGTTCACAATGCCAGAAGATTTAGGTGTTGAGGATTATTATTATTGTTTTACTAAATAAACCACCTATAAATCAAAAGCTTTATTTTCCAATCTTTTTAAGTGAAGCAATTTCCCACTTATCACATTTGCTTACATTACTTGTACTTCTTAAGATTTATGTAGAAATAATTCTAATGAATCTAGAAAACTTCAATTATAGAATGACTGACATACTTGTATTTATGAAACAAACCATTACATTATGTGCATGATTGCTATTTTTGCTATGACCTACTTAGATTATAAAGTTGCAACTCTGATAGTAAGTTTTAAAGTTTAACACAACATCCAATGTAAAATAATTAAAACACTCATTATCAAAAGATTGATGGTTATAAATTTGAGTCACTGGCAAATCTACGAAACCTCAACAATCATATTATTTCTGGTAGTGTCTCATTAACTGTAAACATGGATGAAATCAATAGATTTAATAGAAAAATAGCATGAAGAAACACATACAGTTATTCTATGTAATTCATAGTAGAAAACTTTCAGATGTATTTTATTACATTTATGCTTACCACTACCAATTGAATTTGTAGTGTTGCTATTCTGATACTTTATATTCCTTTGGGTATATACCCAGGATTGGGATTCTTGGGTCAAATGTTATTTCTGTCTTTACATCTTTGAGGAATCACCACACCATCTTCCACAATGACTGAACTAATTTACACTCCCCCCAACAGTGTATAAGTGTTCCTTTTTCTCCACAACCTCACCAGAACCTGCTATTTTTTACTTTTATAATAGCCATTCTGATTGGTGTGAGATGATATCTCATTGTAGTTTTGACTTGAACTTCTCTAATGATTAATGACGTTGAGCCTTTTTATATGCTTGTTGGCCATGTGTATGTCTTATTTAGAGAAGTGTCTGTTCATGTCCTATGCCCATTTTCAAATGGTGTTGTTTCTTTTTTGCTTATGAATTTGTTTAAGTTTGTTATACATTCTGGATAGTAGACTTTTGTCAGATACATAGTTTACAAATATTTTCTTCCATTCTGTAGGTTGTTTGCTTAGTCTGTTGATATCTTATTTTTTTGTGCAGAAGCTCTTTAGTTTAATTAAGCCCCTTTTGTCTATTTTGATTTTGTTGCTATTGCCTTAGGAGACTTGGTCGTGAAATCTTTGCTAAGGCCTATGTCCAGAATGGCTAAGTTTTCTTCTAGGATTTTTTATAATTTTCTGTCTTACATTTAAATCTTTAATCTATTTTGAGTTATTTTTTGGTGAAAGAAAGGGATCCAGTTGCATTCTAATGCATATAATTAACCAGTTACTCCAGCACTATTTATTGGATAGCGAGTCCTTTCCTTCATTGCTTGTTATTACTGAATTTGTCAAAAATCAGATGATTGTAGGAGTGCAGATTTATTTCTGAGTTCTCTTACATGTTGGTCTATGTGTCTGTTTTTGTACCAGTATGCTGTTTTGGTTACTGTAGCTCTGTAATACGGCCTGAAGTCAGGTAGCGTGATGCCTTAGGTTTTGTTCTTTTTGCTTAGGATTGCCTTGGCTATTCAGTCTCTTTTATGGCTCCAAGTGAATTTTAGAATACTTTTTTCTAATTCTGTGAAAAATGATGTTGACAGTTTGATAGGGATAACATTGAATTCATAAATTGCTTTGGGAAGTATAGCCATTTTAATAATATTGATTGTTCCTATTCATGAGTATGGAATATTTTTCCCATTTGTCTGTGTCATCTCTGATTTCTTTCAGCAGTGTTTTGAAATTCTCATTGTAGAGATCTTTTACCTTTCCGGATAGCTGTGTTCTTAGGTATTTCATTGTTTTTGTGGCTATTGTGAATGGGGTTGAATTCTTGATTTGGCTCTCAGCTTGGATGTTCTTGGTATATGGAAATGGTTCTTCAAAAGAATTAACAAGATTGAGAGACCACTAACTAGATTAACAAATATAAAAAGAGAGAAGATCCAAATAAACACAATTAGAAATGGCAAAGGGGTTATTACTACCAACCCCACAGAAATACAGAAACTCTCAGAGGCTATTATTAACTCTTCTGTGAACACAAACTAGCAAACCTAGAAGAAATGAAAAAATTCCTGAAACATACAACCTCCTAAGATTGAACTAGGAATAAATTGAAATACTGAACAGATAAATAATCAGTTCTGAAACTGAATAAGCAGTTAAAAAAACCAACCAGAAAAATCCCTGGAGCAGATGGATTCACAGGCAAATTCAACCAGATATAGAATAACTAATACCAATCCTACTAAAACTATTCCAAAAATCAAGGAGGAGGGACTCCTCCCTAACTCATACTATGAGGCCAGCATCATTCTGATATCCAAACCTGGCAGAGGAACGATAAAAAAGAAAAAGAAAAAGAAAACTTGGCCAGGTGCAGTGGCTCACGCCTGCAATCCCAGCACTTTGGGAGACTGAGGGGGGTGTATCACCTGAGGTCAGGAGTTTGAGACCAGCCTGGCTAATGTGGTGAAACCCTGTTTCTACTAAAAATACAAAAACTAGCCGGGCATGGTGTTGGACACCTGTAATCCCAGCTACTCAGGAGGCTGAGGTGGGAGAATCGCTTGAACCCAGGAGGCGGAGGTTGCAGTAAGCCGAGATTGGAACATTGCACTCCAGCCTGGGTGACAGAGCGAGACTCCTCCGAAAAAAAGAAAAAAAAAAAACCTTCAACAAACTATGCATTCCTCAAAATAACAAGAACCATTTATGACAAGCCCATAGGCAACATCATACTGAATGGGCAAAAGCAGAAAGCATTTCCCATGAGAACCAGAACAAGACAAGGATGCCCACTCTCACCATTCCTATTTAATAAGATACTCGAAGTCCTAGGCAAAGAAATCAGGCAACAGAAAAAAATAATAGACATCCAAGTATGAAAACAGGAAGTCAAACTATCTCTATTTGCCAACTATGTGATTCTATACCTAGAAAAACCCTATAGTCTCTCCCCAAAGGCTCCTAGAACTGATAAATAAATTCAGCAAAGTTTCTGGATACAAAATCAATATAAAAAATTGGTAGCATTTCTAAATTCTTGACATACTATTAATAAAAGAGAAATTGGGGGTGCTCAACAAAAACATCAGAGGAAAACAAATAAATATTTGAAAATAATTTTGATTTTCTCAAAATAAAGAGAAGATTTTGTAATTAAAAGGCAGTGAGAGTTAGGAGAAAAAAATTAAAGGAGGAGGTAGAAGAAGCAGGCTCCAACTTTGAGAATTTAATCTAATCTCTACAATCCCTTCCAGCTATAAATTATAGCCACTCTTTGTTTAGGCTTATTTATTTATTTATTTATCGGAATTAAGAAGAGATCATTTCAAAGGGACTCCAAAAATTATATGGTTTAATTTAGTCAGGTTTAATTAGTAATGATAGTCAAACCTAATAATTCAAGCCATTGGTAATTCTTTAATTAGTAATGATGATCAAACCAAATAGTTCAATTCATTGGTTATTTGAGTAATTGTCAAGCCAAATGTTCTCTTATTTCTGTATCTTGTAGCTCTTGCTTTCAAACCCTATTGATGTACTGTGGTTTTTGTATCAAAGACCTGATGAAAAAAGAGACACAAGCAGGTAAGCAGGCATTTTTCATTTCTCTCCTTAAGAAATTTAGCAGAGGATATAAGAAAAAGATGAATGAAATCAAAGGTACTCGTTCTCTTTTATAAATGTCTGAGCTTACTAAAGACCTTGTTTGGACATTTGATAGGAGGAGCAACAACAATGCTCTGTGTGTGCTAGGAAAGGGACGTGAAAGATCAGAGTTAGAGGTCTGCTTAGGGAATCCCAGAAGGGACTCTTCCACTAAAGAGCCCCAGGGAAGTAGAAATACCTGAAAGGAGACGGCAAGACCCAGACAAACTAGACCCTAAGTCCAGGGTATCTCAGCCTCACCCAAGATTGTTGTAACTCAAATAACATCACACAGGATCAGATCCAGAGAAACATAAGATTCAGATCATAAGATTCAGTTCCAGATCCAAAGAATCATAAGATTTCAGAGATCAGATATTTCAGCACTATATCCTAAGGCTAGAGTTATTTCGCCATTGCTTGTCTTTGAGCAAAATCTTGGGACATGAGCACAACACTGTAGAGTTACTCTGATTATATTTAAAATTCAATAGTTTTGCTTCCATCACAACAAAATTCTTACTCAGAATCAGATTTAGGCTAATCGTGGAAAATAATAAATCTTTCCACCTCTGAGTTTGATTGGAAGGACTTACCTGTTACATAAGTTTTGTTTGTTTGTTTGTTTTGAGATGGAATCTCACTCTGGCACCCAAAATGGAATGCAGTGGCACTATCTCGGCTCACAACAACCTCCGCCTCCTGGGCTCCAGCGACTGTCCTGCCTCAGCCTCCTGAGTAGCTGGGATTACAGGCTCCTGCCACCGCGCTCAGCTAATTTTTATATTTTTAGTAGAGACGGGGTTTCACCATGTTGGCCAGGCTGGTCTTGAACTCCTGACCTCAGGTGACCCACCCCCTCGGCCTCCCAAAGTACTGGGGTTACAGGCATAAGCCACCGTGCCTGGCCCTACACAGGTATTTTTACATAGATGCTTTAAATACATATTGATGGTTGATTTTTGTTGTATATTACTTTTATGTCTATAATGTGGCCGCCAAGATTAATGATAATATATTCACTAACATATACGTGTGTTAATAATTGTGTTTAATTCTGGAGATAGCATAAAATAATCTTTGTAGAGCTCACAGTTAAATGAATTGGTTCCAACTCAAGGACTATCTTCTATCTGTTGATGGTGATTCCTGAGCACTGTGTTGTTGTGAATTCTGGGCCTGTGCCCAGTAATTTTACCAGTACTTAAATTCATGCTAAGTTATTGATTAGTGATTTCTGTATGGATGGGAAAAGGAACACTAGCAGAATATGTTTTATTATAATTTATTTCCAGGCTAGCAGGTTCATGTTTCAGGTAGGAGGACAAATTATATTCATTATCAGTGTCCATCAAAATTCAAGATACGGTATCAAGCTTAGTAAACAGGTTGAAATATCAAATTCAGCATATAAGAACATGTAACTTGGAGCTTGATTTATGCATGCCTCAATTTCTTTATTTATAAGTGGGTGATGACAATGTACTAACTGGATAGTATGAGGATTAAAGGTGATGATAAATTGCTTGTTCAATGCTTGATACATATAAAGTGCTCAATAAATTATTATAATTCTATAAATAATTTGAAGATATATTGCTTTGACCTCCTTTCAGCCCTTTTTCTAAATCAGATGCAAGTGGTATTAGAAAATATTTGTTAATATTTTACAAACGCCTCTTCAATATAGACATATCCTTTATTTAAAAGCCCAAACTGCAACATATTCAGCCATTCAAAACAATAATTATCGTAAGCAGATTAGTAAACTAAGTTAACTGTATGATTAATTTCTTTCTTTTCTGTATTAATTATGTAATTATTTCTTCTGTGTGTACATGTAGCTCAATAGTAGTACCTATGGTATGAATATTTGATTTCTAAAACGTACAGAAACTTTCTAGTCTTAGAGTTCACCTTCACTTTCCCTATTTTACAGAAGTTCACTCTTCAGCTCACATAAATTGCTTTTTTTGTTGACCTTGTCGATTTATATTAAATACTGTTTTAAGTAGCATTTTTGTGTGTGTGTGTGTGTGTGTGTCTAAACCTACTTAAACTGCTTATAGGTTTAACTAGCGTGTGTGTGTGTCTGTGTGTGTGTGTGTGTGTGTCTAAACCTACTTAAATTGCTTATAGGTTAATCCCTGCTTTAGAACTTCAATTCTTGACATGTCATTTCTGAATTAGTTACTGTCATTTTGTCTGACCTTTTCAATCTCAGCAGTGTCCTTCCTATAAATACAGCAACAAGAATTAAACACAGTAGTCAGAATGCAGTCTTCCCACAAAGCACTGGTAGAATGACTGTAGTCATTTTGCACATTGAAGTAAGAATACCAAGTCCTTTTTACTCTATCCTTGACTTGTTTGTTTCCATTTTCTATATGCCTGGAACTAAGAAAGCCCTGTTTAAAATAAAACCATTTAAAAAGCATTGAAAATATTATGAATAGGGATAAGGGACCCTAATATTCAAGAATAGAAATTAGTTTAAGTTAGTATAAATTTAATTTTAAAACTCTCTGTTCCATTGCGCTCACATCATGGTGCTACATCACTGTCCCTCTCCTCATTAATCTCATATACCAAATCTTGTTTATTCCACATCAATCAGTGAAAACTTTCACTTTTTTATTAGACCCCCTGTTCACATCTGCTATTGGTAAAATCGGCAACCATCATGAAAACCTATCCATCATCTTTGCCTCTTGATTTCCTTATTCCGATGATGTCTCACTTTACTACATCTAATTCACCCACTTCTACAATCATGCTTTTTTATTACCAGAAACTCTACCATCTCTAAAATAATTAAAACATTCCATTCTCTGCTGAAAACTCTCTTATGTTTGTTCCAGTACTTGAATCAAATGGTTCTTTAAACTTATTAAGACTTTATTCATTGGTCTTTTTAAATTCTTTCAATCAATGTGTCACTTTCTTTCAACACTTCCCTCTGTATGCAGGTTAGATTCTATAATGAACCAGTGTAATTATTCCCATACAGTACTTTAAACTGACTCCTTTCCTTCTGTTTTTCCAACTTGTGAAATAGCCTTTTGGGAATGCAATTGATTTCTGAAGAAAAATCATATATCCAAATAAATTAGCATCATCATGAATTCATGATTCATATCTTCAAAATAAAAATCTTTCAAGAATATCATTTCTGTACTAAAATTACCTTCCCACTTTCTGCTATATGTGTTTCCATTTTCTTTAAAGCCCCCACATTTCAAACTTCATTGATAAAATAGAACATATACTCAAACAATTATTTCATAAACTTACCTCCCCCTACAAAGGTCTTCTCTTTCTTCCTACCTTTCAAAACAGAATAAGTTTCCTTTATTGCACAGCTTAATCCCACCATATGCCTTCTTGTCATCTTAGAACCCTATCACAAGACAATTCTCCATGGATTTCTTATGTTTCTGCACATGGCAAATAGGGACATTGACACCATTTATTCTCTTTTATCTTTCTAAGATTATTTGTATAGTGAACATCCTTGAAAGATAGAATGGTGTCTGCTTTTGGGGCAGAGGGCAGATATTTTTGCCATCCAGTATAATAAAGATATCTTCCACTGTGACAAAGATTGGGCAGATTTACTTACTGCCTATTATAAAAGATTCAGGTTCCCTAAGCTAAATTTTCCTCACATGTGAGTTAAACTCATTGCATTCAGGATCAATCTGGGCCAACTTTCTTTTTTTGTTAATTTTTGTATTTTTTTTATTATTATTATACTTTAAGTTTTAGGGTACATGGGCACAACGTGCAGGTTTGTTACATATATATATATATGTGCCATGTTGGTGTGCGGCACCCATTAACTCGTCATTTAGCATTAGGTATATCTCCTAATGCTGTCCCTCCACCCTCCCCGCACCCCACAACAGTCCCCGGTGTGTGATGTTCTCCTTCCTGTGTCCATGTGTTCTCATTGTTCAATTCCCACCTATGAGTGAGAACATGTGGTGGTTGGTTTTTTTGTCCTTGCGAAAGTTTGCTGAGAATGATGGTTTCCAGCTTCATCCATGTCCCTACAAAGGACATGAACTCATCATTTTTTATGGCCGCATAGTATTCCATGGTGTATATGTGCCACATTTTCTTAATCCAGTCTATCATTGTTGGACATTTAGGTTGGTTCCAAGTCTTTGCTATTGTGAATAGTGCCGCAATAAACATACGTGTGCATGTGTCTTTATAGCAGCATGATTTATAATCCTTTGGGTATATACCCAGTAATGGGATGGCTGGGTCAAATGGTATTTCTAGTTCTAGTTCCCTGAGGAATTGCCACACTTACTTCCACAATGGTTGAACTAGTTTACAGTCCCACCAAGAGTGTAAAAGTGTTCCTATTTCTCCACATCCTCTCCAGCACCTGTTGTTTCCTGGCTTTTTAATGATTGCCATTCTAACTGGGCCAATTTTCTTTACCCTCTAGAATTTTGTAGGAAAGAGGAATTAACATGAGTCTAAAGTTCAAACTTGCTGTTCCTGTGTTGTAAAGTCTTGTTTTTCTGATCTAATAGTCTGATATCTTTTCCAGCATCCATGAAACTGTGTCAGGCTAACATGTTGGCTTGCAAGGAAGTTAAAAATTATAGCCCTTCAATATTCTTGATAAGTTCTTGCTGTACTTTTCATTATCTTTTTATGACTCTTTACCTTCTTTTCCATGAGATCATTTTCTTATATGTTTAACATGCTCTAGATTCATCTTTAAAATAGTTAAAATAATTTTTAATCATACCTATTCTGACTGGTGTGAGAGAGTATGTCATTGTGGTTTTGATTTGCATCTCTCTGATGATTATGAATACTGAAAATATTTTCACATTTGTTGGCTACTGGTAAGTCTTTTGAGAAGTGTCTGCTCATGTCTTTTGCCCACTTTTTAATGTTTTTTTTTCCCTATTGATTTGTTTAAATTCCTCAAAGATTCTAGATATCAGTCCTTTGTCAGATACATAATTTGCAAATATTTTCTCTCATTCTATGGGTTGTCTAGTTATTCTGTTGATAGTTGCTTTCTCTTTGTAGAAACTCTTTAGTTAATTAAGTCTCATTTTTCTATTTTTTATTTTGTTGCATTTACTTGTGTGATCTTCATCATAAATTGTTTCTCTAGTCCAATGTTTGGAAGAGTATTTTCTAGAGTCTTCTTCTAGAATTTTTATAGTTTGAGGCCTCACATATAAGTCTTTAATCCATTTTGGGCTAATTTTTGTGCATGGTGAAATATTAGGTGTCCAGTTTCATTCCTCTCTATATGGTTGTCAGGGTTTTCCAGCACCATTTATTGAATAAGATATCTTTTTCTAATTGCTTATTTTTGTTAAGTTTGTGAAAGATCAGTTCGTTGTAGGTAGGTGGCTTTATTTCAGGAGTCTCTATTCTGCTCCATTGGTCTATGCATTTATTTTTGTAACTGTACCATGCTGTTTTATTTACTAAACCTTATAGTATAGTGTGAAGTTAGGTAGTGTGGTAACTCTGGCTTTGTTCTTTATGCTTAGGATTGCCTTAGCTAATGGGGCTCTTTTTTGGTTTCATATACATTTTAGAATAGTTTTTTTCCTAATTCTGTAAAAAATGACATGGGCAATTTGATAGAAATAGTGTTGAATCTGTAGATTAGGCAGTGAGGACATTTTAATAATATTGATTCTTCCAACACATGAGCATTAATTGCTTTTCCTTTAGTTGTGTCATGCATGATTTCTTTAAGTGGTGTTTTGTAGTTATCCTTGTAGAGATCTTTGACCTCCTTGGTTAGATATATTGCTAGGTATTTTATTTTTCTATGACTGTAGTAAATGGGATTGCATACTTGATTTGGCTTTCAGCTTGGCTGTTATTGGTGTTACAGGAATGCAATTGATTTTCATACATTGGTTTTCTATCCTGAGACTTTCCCAAAGTCATTAATCAGGCCTATGAGTCTTTTGGTGAAATCTTTAGAGTTTTCTAGGTATAGAATCCTATTGTTGGCCAGGCACAGTGGCTCACGCCTGTAATCCAAGCACTTTGGGAAGCTGAGGAGGGCAGATCACCTGAGGTCAAGAGTTTAAGACCAGCCTGGCCAATATGGCAAAACCTCGTCTCTACTAAAAGTACAAAAATTAGCTGGGCGTGGTGGTTGGCACCTGTAATCCCAGCTACTCTGGAGGCTGAGACAGGAGAATCCCTTGAACCCGGGAGGCGGAGGTTGCAGTGAGTCGAGATCGCACCATTGCACTCCAGCCTGGGCAACAAGAGCGAGACTCCATCTCAAAATAAACAAAAAATAATAAAAAAAGGTAAAAAATCATATTGTTAGCAAACAGAGATAATTTGACTTCATTTTTTTTTCCTATTTGGTTGCCTTTTATTAATTTCTCTTGCCCAATTTCTCTGGTTACCACTTCCAGTAGCATGTTGAATTGAAGTGGTGAAAGTGGACATTCTTTTATACTGTTGGTAGAAATGGAAATTAGTTCAGCCACTATGGAAAGCATGTGAGATTTAGAGATTTCTCAGATTTAAAAATGAAAATATCATTTGACCCAGCAATTTCATGTGTTATTCTACCAAAAAGACACATGCACTTGTATGTTCATCGCAATACTCACAATAGCAAAAACATGGAATCAACCCAGATGCCTATCAACAGTGGATTGGATAACGAAAGTGTGATACATATACACCATGAAATACTACACAGCCATAAACAAACTCTGAGACCATGTCTTTTTCAGCAACATGGATGCAACTGGAGACTGTTATCCTAAGTGAACTAACACAGAAACAGAAAAGCAAATATTGTATGTTCTTGCTTATAAGTGGTAGGTAATTTTGAGTTCACACAGAAATAAAGAGAGGAACAATATTCACTGGGGGGACCAAAAAAAGGGAAGCAGAGAGGAGAGCAAGGCCTGAAAATCTTCCTATTGGGAACTCTGCTCACTGTCTGGGTGAGCGTCATGCAATACACCCATGTTACAAACCTACATATATACCCCCTGGATCAAAAATAAAAATAGAAATTTAAAAATATAAAAATAAAAAAATTAAAATTGGACTTCTAAAAAAATTAAAAAATTAGCCAAAATAAGACTAAAATCTTCCTTGACAACAAATTTTCTTCCAGATCTTTTCCTATCTTTCAATTCCTTGTTAAAGATAGACTCTCTCTGTGCACTTCTCATGCATTTTTTCTTTCACAACACTGGTTTTGAATTATGCTCCTTTTAGGAAACATCCTGTAAAAATGGTAAGACACATCAATATTGTCTAAATATTGTGGAAGGCAAAGCCTTATAATTCTACCTCTCCTTGTAGCAATGAACATAGTTTTTAGAAATCCTTCTTTAAAATATTCTGTTTCTTGGCTCTCTTGATACCATGCTTTCTTATTTCCCTTGTCTGACTCTTGGTGGTTATTTGCAGACTTCATTACTAAGTTTTCTACTCAATAGGACCTCCACACATCACGTTTTCTTTGGCTGTAGCCCTAAGTCTCTTTTTTGTCTCACCCTAAAATGTGTACATAGATTATCTTTTTTGGTCACATAATGTGATGGTTAATTTTAGGGGTCAAATTGACTGGATTAAGGGATACCTACATAGCTGAAAAAGCATTATTTCTGGGTACATCTGTGAGGCTATTTCCACAGGAGATTGGCTTGTGAATCAGAGGCCTTCATGGGGAAGACCCACCTTTAATATGGAAATGGATCCAATCAGCTGGAGCCCCAGATAGAATAAAAAGGCAGAAAAAATCTAAATTTACTCTCTCTGTCTCTCCTGGAGCTGGGACATCCTTCTACTCCTTTGCTTGGACTTTAGAAATCCAGATTCTCTGGACCTTGGACTCAAGGACATGTACCAGACTTCACAACCCCACCAGGTTCTCAGGCCCTTGCCCTCAGGCTGAGAGTTACATCATCAGCTTCCCTGGTTCTGAGATCTTGAGACTTGGAATAAGCCACAATACTGGCTTCCCTGGTTCTGCAGCTTGTAGACAGTGTATGGCAGGAAATTTCAGCTTTCTTAATTTTTTGAGTCAATTCCCGTAATAAATCACCTCGCATGTATCTATATAGATTTATATCCCATTGATTCTATCTTTCTGGAGAATCCTGACTAATACACATAGCTTTAATTGGCACAGGAAGTCCTCAACATCATCAGAACTACATATAGCAGGTCGTCGAATAACATAATTTTCTCCAACATCATCATTTCCTTAAACCCTTGATCAGAGAAAAAAAAATGATTTTGTTATACATTGTTTTCCTTAAGGTCACAGTTGCCAAGAACTAATCAATGACATTAAGTGAGGACTTACTATATTTCTATGTTAAGAAATATCAATGTCTCCCTTGAATTCCAGGCTAATATTTTATACTTTTTCTCACGTGCATCAAATAATTGACATGACCTGGCCCACCACTGCTTGGTAACCACCCACCATCATTTTTCACATTTCAGTAAATGACATCGACTCAAGCTAACTCACATGTTTGGGAGTTTTCTTTATGCCTCTGTTTGCCTGCTCGTATGCAATGCATTACCAAGCTCATCAGTTTTGCCTAAAAAATGTATCACCATCTGTCCATTATCTTCCCATCACCATCTTAGTCTATACCGTCATATTTTTGTCTGTTATACTAAATACTAATCTCTTGCTTCTTAATTGGTCTTTACACTTGTGATCTAGCTATAATCTTTTCATTCCTTAAAATGTCACAATAATCTGGAAATATAAAAATATAAGTCACATAATCTGTCTTAAAAATGAAGGAAAAACTGTAATAAACACCTATTGTGCTTTGGGCAGGGTTGCAAATTATAATCAGATCTGCAGTACTCTGATACGATGTGACAATTGCATATCTTTACACCATTTCCTTCTAGGCCCTTTTTCTCTTCAGTTAGTGATGACAGCTTATTTAAGTTCTTTGAGATGTACAAACTCCTCTGCTATAGAAGTATTTTGATCTTTCTTCTTCTCTCTGCCTGAAATGCCCTTAACCTCATTCTTTACTTGGATAAATTCTTGTCCTTAAGATATCAGTTAAATTTCAGTAATAGCATGTTTATTTTAATTTCTTTCATAGTTCTTAGCACAATTTGCAATTGTATTCTATTTCTGTCTGTTTACTATATTGGTCATCTATTAAATTCTAACTTCAAAGCATGACCATTCATTCTTTGTCACCTCTTAAATCTAGAAGAATGCTTGGAACATAGTAGGTACTTAGTATGTTTAATATGTTTTGAAAATAAATGAATACATCTTTAGAAAGCTCAAGGTGCAAATAGATTTTTAATGTTTAGAAGTTTACCATATTGTATTAAAACTAAAATTTTCCCAATTTATTATAATAAGATTTCAATTAACTTCCTAGGAAATTTTTCATCGATGCCAGCATAGAATGTTACTGAATAGTAACCTCAAAGGTAATTTGGTTTTGCTGAGGTTACTCAATTTTCTTAACTAAAGTGGTAGAATGATACTAGAATTGATTTTGCTGTGTAGACATGGCTCAAGTTGATTACTAAGCAAGTTATATAATACTGTGAATTCCATCTATTCAGAGTTCAATCTAATCAAGCCACTTTCAACTTTTATTACTGAGTACATGAAGATGAAATAATATTGTAAACATGGTAGACCAGAGAATCAGATGGAATCCTAGATGAAATAAATCATAGAAGATACAGAGCAAATAGGATCAGTTAAGATATAGTCCTATTCTGAGGCGCCACATGTCTTTCTTTTTACATAAACACTGAAAGTAAACATATATGTATGAAATTTAGTAACTAACATATCATAAATATAAATTTAAAAATGTTTCTGTACTAATTTCTATTAAGGCATTCAAGTTCATATTGAAGTAAAATATATACATGAAATAAAGACTATATCTTCATTAGAGGATAATTATTTTCTAAATAGAAGAATATTGATTCCTATTTTTAATTTAAGGAAAAAGGGTAACTCTTTTCACTACTTAAATGCATTGTTTTGAATTATATATTTTAGTTTTAAATTTTGTATGAATTATATGATATATCCCAATCATCACTTATTATAAATATAAGGAATCAAAATGCAATTTCTAAAACATTTTAGAATATTTCTATACAACTAAGAATCAAGTATGAGATGGCCAATTAAAACTAAGGCGATTTACTTACTGTAGCTGTCATTCATCAATAAGAATGGTATTAGGAATAGGAACACTCTTTTGGCTCATGTTTTTGTATTACTTTAAGATTCCTTGTTCTAAGCATAAGTTGGATTTGAGAATATATTTTTTTGGCAGCCAATAAGGATGCTATCAGAGAAACATATAATCTAGTCATTACAAAAGTTTTGGAAAATAAATTGATAGGGATTAAAAGTGTAGGTAGATGGATGAGATTGGAGACTATTACTCTAAGTGAAGTAACTCAGGAATGGAAAACCAAACATCGTATGTTCTCACGGATATGTCGGAGGTAAGCTATGAGGTTGCAAAAGCATAAGAATGATGTAATGGACTTTGGGGACTTGGGAGGAAGAGTGGGAGGAGGGCAAAAGATAGAAGACTACAAATAGGGTGCAATGTATACTGCTTTGGTGATGGGTGCACCAACATCTCACAAATCACCACTAAAGAACTTACTCATGCAACCAAATACCACCTGTACCCCATTAACTTATGGAAAAATAAAAATGAAAATAAAATATATGTAGAAATTGGCTATTGAGTTTTTACTATGTAAAATTTTGGTTTTTACGGATTAAATATAATTAAAATGCAATTTTACTTTAAAAAATTAGACCACCACCACCCATCAACTACCAATTCCCCACCCCCCCAACTCTTTTTTTGAGACAGGGTCTTGCTCTGTCACCCATGCTGTAGTGCAGGAGCATGATCATGGCTCACTGCAGCCTCAACCTCCTGGGCTTTAGCGATCCTCCTACCTCAGCCTGAAGAGTAGGTAGGGCTACAGGTGTATGCCACCAGGCCCAGCTAGTTTTTAAAATGTTTTTGTAGAGACAGGGTCTTGCTATATTGTCCAGGCTGGTCTTGAACTCCTGGGCTTAGGTAATTCTCCCACTTTGGTCTCCCAAAGTGCTGAGATTACAGGTATGAGCCATGATGCCTGGCCAACCAATTCACTTTTCTTGCTCAAATTAAAGTTGCTGTTGTTTATAACATTTCCTGACACTATGGCCTATATCAGGACTTGTTCTCAGTTTCCATATCTAAAATCAGACCAAATTCTGGGATCAAATCCATGAATTGGACATGAGTTGAATAATGTTGAATAAGATGTTGTAGGGAATATAGCAATTGAAGATCTTGTGGTGTGGATACACATCACACACATAGACATACACATGTGTACACATACACACAAACAGCATACATATATTAATTCACCATTGGTATTGACAAGTTCTTGATATGTGGCTTCTCTTCTTCCTTTTTATGAATAGAAATTTTTATTTAACTTACTCTGCCCCCATTCTATCAGTGTTTATTAAGATGTGTTGGGCAGTGGGCAGAGAGCTTTTATCCCATAAAGAAGAACATCTGGACCTTATTGAGAACACTCAGCTGAGACTGCATATGCTGGGTTGGGCACAACATCTGGATGGGGCTTTGGGTTATCTCCCATGGGGAAGGGTGAGGATGTATTGTTTGTATGGCAAGAAACATGTAGCACAAATTCAGACTATGGCAGAAAATATTAGTTATTTCATGGTTGCACAGAAAGATTACATATCCTACTTTCTATTTAATTAGATATGTTTACTGATTCTTGCTATGGAATGTGAATGAAGTTAATATGCACCTTTTCCAGCCTGAGATATAAAGTCTCCCCAAGCACTTTTTTCCCTTGTAGATAGTCAGAACACCCAACACCCAGCAATATCTAGAAGTTACATGTTGAGGACAGTAGAATATCTACCAGTCTTGAATTCCTGGATAAGTGCACAGAGCCGCCTCACCTGACTGAATTGTAAACCCATTCAGCACTTTTACAGAAGCAAGCAATAAAATCCTATTGTGTTTAAGCCTTCATATATCTTAAATATATTTGAAATAACAGCTGGCATTATCCTCACTGTCTAGTTACTGATAACGAGAGAGAAAATTCAAGTAACTAATTAAATGAGTAGAATATATTAAACAATTTTAAATTCCTAAGAGTTGTCTTAACATAATTAATAAAGAAGCTCATATTAAGCACTATGATCAAGGAAAATTACCAAATATTACATACATTGTTCTTTTACCTTGAAGATACACATTTACAGATATAAATTCATATAATCATTCACAACCAGAATTATCTAGTAGGATAAAGAAAAACAAGAAATTCACATAATTGTCAATAATGTAATGAATTGTTTTTCTACATCATTGGTTTTCAACCTTGTCTTTTCATTAGAACCATGTGGAGAACTTTTAGACACACCGATTCCTAATAACAGGTTGTTATAATGTTTAAAAGCTTCTAAAGAGAATCTGCTGTGCAGCCAGATTTGAGAACTATCGGACTCCACATCAAAAAACTCAGCAAGTTACAAGTTGTATGTCTTATTTTCATTCCCAAAATAGGTTAACTACATGAATATTATGCAGTTTACTCATCACTCTCTTAGAGCTTCTTAAACAGAAGAATGAGTCAGGGTCTGCAACTTCCTATAAAAATATGTATGTCTGATTTCATCTGTGAAAATTCTGATTCAATGGGTTCAGAATAGGGAGAGCTATAGCTAAGACTGTCTATCTTTTAATTTGCACCCATCCAGCGATGTGCTCTCTGATTCTAGTACATATTGATCAGTGTTTGAAATCATATAGAAAAAAATTTTTTAAAAAGAAAGATCTGCACTTTAAGCATTTGTCAATATGCCTTATACTCTTTTTCAATTTTCTTCTTCATATTCTCATAAATCCTGCATGTTATGTCTGAAACTTCTCGAATCTGGAAACATCAAAAGCAGCAGCAGCAACTAGTCTAAAATGAAAATGTTAATGAAGCAGCACATGAATTGAAAAATCATTCTAACTACCATTTCTCCAGTTAAACCACTACTCTGACTGTATCAAAACCTTTCCTGCTTTAAAGAAAGAAGGAGTTAGAAGGATGCCTGAAAGTAATTACAAGAATAAGCTCTTTCCCAAAGAGAGAGAGCTTACCTCTGACAGATGAAAAGAAACCAGACTTCATGAAAGTCAATATTGTTATCATTGTTATACTTATTGTTCTGTTTTTTTTTTGGGGGGGGGAATAGATCTGTTCCATATGTAACTTGGTTTTTCTAATTGCTAATTCAAAAAATTCAAAAATTTCTGAATTTCCATAATATAATTCATCTTTCTAAACAATCTGAGGTACTACTCTATTCTATTGTTACTTATATAAAAGGAGAAAAACACGTGTTGTTTTCAAGATATACAAAATATTCAAGATGAATATTTAAAACAATTTTTAGAATCCCAACAACTATCTTACTCAATTTCTACCCACTGTAGAAAACCTTTTCATCTAACCAATGTGTACGTGGAACTTCTATTTGATTTAAACTCACTGTGGATCACTCAGGCCAATACTTTAAAAAAGTTCAGTTTCTCTACTTCCCAAGTTTTCTAGAAGTGACTAAATTTCACTGAATTAATAAGTGTCTCTCATTTATGGTCACCACCAATTATTATAAAACTATTGTAAATTATCTCTGCTTATTCTGAACCCAGAGCTAAAATGTTGTATCTGAAAATAAAATCCTTTGGAATTTATAACTGAAAATGATCAGATTTTTAAAATGGTATTAAATTACATAATTGGGTTATAAAGCTTGAATATTATTCTAAGTGATATTAACTTCAATATTTTGAGAATAGAATTTTAAATTTCTTCTAATTAATATTATGGTTATACTTAAATTACAAAGCACAGCCAAGTCTTCTGTCAGAGCTAAATGACTCCAAAGTAGGAAATAAGTTATCTTGAAGCTGAGGACGAGGCAAGGTCTTATTGTGCGGGCCTATAATTACACATGTGCATATCTCTGTAAATTCAATCCCCAAACTTCCAAGGAAGATCATAAAGGAAGCATATCATTTTAAAAATAATTTATTGTAATTTTATTTATTTTTTATCCTGTATTTTAGAATCAGGGGTACATGTGCATATTTGTTAAAAGTACAGTGCATGATGCTGAGGTTTGGAGCATGAATGAATCTGTCACCTAAGTGGTGAGCATAGTACCCAACAGGAGGTTTTTTCAACTTTTGCTCTTCTCCCTTCCTTCCACCTCTCACATCCCCAGAGCAAATTCAATGTAAGTATACAATTTCTTCTTTCTTTTTACAAAATATTTTGTTAAGACTTACATGAGGTCCTTGAAAATTGGTCTAATATTTGCTTTTAAAAACTAGATAACAGAGGCCGGATGTGGTGGCTCACGCCTGTAATCACAGCACTTTGGGAGGCCAAGACGGGCAGATCACGAGGTCAGGAGATCGAGACCATCCTGCCTAATACGGTGAAACACTGTCTCTACTAAAAATACAAACAATTAGCCGGGCACAGTGGCGGGCACCTGTAGTCCCAGCTACTCGGGAGGCTGAGGCAGGAGAATGGCATGAACCCAGGAGGCAGAGATTGCAGTGAGCCGAGATAGCGCCACTGCACTCTGGCCTGAGCAAAAGAGCGAGACTCCGTCTCAAAAAAAAAAAAAAAAAAAAAACAGAACTAGATAACAGAAAGAACGTAAGCCACAAGAAAATATTTCTTGGGTGAACAGCCATTCTTCCTTAGTTTGTGCCCCCAATTCTTTATATCCATTTATAGAGAGAAAATTTGAAGCATCACTAGGCAAAGATCTCATTCCTCCTCTGAAGTAATACAACTCATGATCAAAATATACTTGCTTCATAATGTAACTAAATTGATCCATCATTAACAACAAATAGCAAGAGTCAGAAATCAAATTACATTTATTTTAATTCAGTAATCATTATGCAATGTAGTGCTCTAGATGTGGGGAAGTCTTCAGAGAGATATGAATATATATCCCTGTCCTTAAAGCTAAACAAATTTCCAAAATTGTTTTTATACCCATTTGTAACACAAACAATGGTCAATGTCTGGTTTAACTCTTGATCTCAATTAACTCTCAATCTTGTTATGATTGCAACAAGCATGATCATTCAATTAATACATTTGTCAAAGAACAATAGTAGGTATGTTAAAAGGTTTCCTAGGCTGTGATGTTTGTGTTTTGTTTTGTTTTAAAGGGGGGTATTTTCTATTTTTTATCTCTACAATTTAAAGCCATGTGCTTTGCATATATTAGAAACTTAATGACATGGTTTGACTCTGTGTCCCAAGACAAATCTCATATTGAATTGTAATCCCTACAATACCCACCTGTTGAGGGAAGGACCAGGTGGGAGATTATTGGATCATGAGGGCGCCTACCCCCATGATTTTCTCATGATAATGAGTGAGTTCTCATGAGATCTGATGGTTTTATAAGGCAGATTTCCCTGCTCTTGCTCGCTGTCTCTCAGCTGCCACCATGTAAGATGTGCCTCTTCCCCTTTGGCCATGATTGTAAGTTTCCTGAGGCCTCCCCATTGACATGCAGAACTGTGAGTCAATTAAACCTCTTTTCTTTATAAATTATCAGTCTCGGGTACTATCTTTACAGCAGTGTGACACCAGACTAATACACTTAATATGTGTTTTGTGAGTAATTTTTGAACAATATTGATAATTATTTATGAGTAATATTAGGAATAATTTCAAGGGAAAGAGATATTGCCGCAAGCCAGAGCATGAAAGAGACGTTTAAAGAGTTTGAAATGTATTTATTTTCATGATGCTTTTAAGCTAATTTTAGTGAGTGTATTTAGTTCATCCTCACATTGCTATAAAGAAATACTTGAGACTGCATACTTTATAAAGAAAAGAGGTTTAATTGACTCATAGTTCCACAGGCTGTATAGAAAACATGGCTGGGAAGGCCACAGAAAACTTACAATCATGGTGGAACGTGAAGGGAAAGCAGACAAGTCTTAGGTGGGTAGATAATGAGAAACAGAGAGAGCACGGGAAATTGCTGCACATTTTTAAAAACCAGAACTCGTGAGAACTCAGTAACGTGAGAACAGCAAAAGGGAAATCTGGTCCCATGATCCAATCACCTCCCACCAGGCCCCTACTCCAACATTGGGGATTACAATTTGATATGAGATTTGGGTGGGGACACAAATCTCAACCATTTCAGTGAGTTTGAAATTTTACAGGATCAGAGGCATTAATGATATTCTGATGGAAGTTATTAATACTTTTGTCTGAAAAATACACATGTATATTCCCATAATACTTTTGTGTATAATTTCAGGGCCTCTTTTGAGAGCTGTAATTTCCTCCATGGATGCCTTCCTTGGATCCCTGGGTTCTAGAAGAAAAAGTCCTTGATCTTTTATCTGATATTTTTTAACCTCACCAGGTAAGAATACATATTCTCATCCTATACATGCATACATTCCCCTGTTAAAACCAATTGCAGTTGTTATATGGGTATCTATATTTGCTAAAATTCTTAAAACTGTATCCTCAAAGTTGGTGCCTTTTACTTAAAAGTTACATCAATAAAATTTATTAAAACTAGTTTTTAAAACTCTATAAACATATCACAGAAAGTACTGCTCCCATAAAAAATAAAAAACATTTTCACTGATCTTGCATGTGACATCATGGCAAACTTTTAATTTCTATTAATAAAAAGTGGTACAGATTAACATGAAGGCATCCATATATCCCTGGCACTGAACTGAGAAGTGAAGACAATTTTGTACTTTACAAACATTTTGTATTACTCAGGGAGAAAAGTAGTCACAGAATGGCTTACATTATGTAATCTATAACCAGAGTCACATGAAAGAAAACTTGATATCTCTGGTCAAAAATCTTCTTTGTTATATTTTTGTGGAGAATTCCTCCAAATCCCCAATACTTTCCTTTTTCATGTGTAGACAAATTGTATCAAAATCTGGCAAACATTCTATTGTGTATATGTACCACATTTTCTTTATCCATTCTGCCAGTGATGGACACTTAGGTTGTTTCCATATCTTGGCTACTGTGAATAACACGGAAATGAACACGGGAGTGCAGTTATCTCTTTGACATACTGATATCTTCTGTGGATATATACCCAGCAATGGGGTTATTAGATTTGTATTATAATTCTATTTTTATTTTTGTGGAACCTCCAAGAATAGATGTTTAACATATTAACCACAAAAAATAGGTTGGTGAGATGACAGATATATTAATTAGTTTAATTGACTCTTCTACATTGTATACATAGACAAAATATGTTGTACCCCATAAACCATACACAATTGTTATTCGTCAATTAAAAATAAATTTACTTTAAAAGTCCAGTGAAAATTATTATGACTTTTCATTGTCATGTGACCAACATGATCTATATAGGTGGCCAAGCTCCATTAAAAAAATCATATCAGCTTTTGTCTTGAACAGTTTGGATAATGTTTCTTTAAAAAACAAAAGAAGAAGCCAGGGAGGTTCAGTTACCCTAAGGAAACTGAGGTGAATACCTACTCATCTTTACTTAAAATGAATACATGCCATCTATCAACCAACACCTTTTTCTCCAAATCTATGTTGACATACTGTAGTTCAAATATCAGTCATGTGGGAATATAGCTCTTGTGCTGCTCATGGTATGTGCGTGCTAGGACAATGTCAGGAATGGGGTGAGTAATGACACTGCAAATTGAAGGCATCTGCTTATTTTCCGTATGCCTGCACAGAGCAAGCATCTGCAAAAGAATTTTCCTCATGTTGCTTTGCCCATGACCTTGATCCAAAGAAACCCATCCTTCAAAGAGAAATGCAGAGTCATTTTATAGAATAACTATATGACTAATTAATCTATCTTTTAGTCCTTTATAAATAATAGTATACTTTTGGAGTCCAGTATCTATCTATTAGCTCACAGGTGTTTTTAAATGCATTTTCTACATTGGTCAAGAGAAGATATGAAAGAACAACACATTAGTTCCCTATTTTATAGACACACTTAGTACCATATAAATCAAAGGGAATTTTGTGCATATATCTTAGAACAAACAAGATAAGTATATTGGTATTTCATAAATACTTGAGAAATTAAAGACATTGCCACTCTTTAGTGTACTGTAAATATCACAGGCAGAAATAAATATAGCTTATATCACCCAATCTTCACCCTTACATAGTCTTTTTAATATAAGAGTTCGGTGTTAGTCCATTCTCACACTGTTAATAAAGACATACCCAAGACTGGGTGATTTATAAATGAAAGAGGTTTAATTGACTCACAGTTCAGCATGACTAGGGATGCCTCAGGAAACTTACAATCATAGTGGATGGGAAAGCAAACACGTTCTTCACATGGCAGCAAGAAGAAGTGCAGAGCAAAAGGGGGTAAAGCCCCTTACAAAACCATCAGATCTCATAAGAACTCACTATCATGAGAACAGGATGGGGGAACCATCCCCCAAGATACAATTATCTCCACCTGGTCCTTCCCATGACATGGGGATTATGGAAACTACAATTCAAGATAAGATTTGGGTGGGGACACAGCTAAACCATATAAGGCTCCAAATAATAACTAGTAGATAAACACCTAATTGTTGATCTGTGCACTTGTGTAACCAAATTGCTACCCCTATACTTATCCATACATTCTTTAACTAAAAACGAAGGATTACTCTATTTGTAAGTCACCGGAGCCGGGTAGGACCTTTGCATCAAGTACTTAGCTACATATTCTCATTGAATCTGTTCCAAAATGTATACGTATTATATATTTTTGGAATTATAAACAATTTAAATGAGTAGTTTTGTATTAATCACAGCATTTCCTACATTCCTAAATGAACAAAAACATTTTACCACCTTGAAAATTGTTTGGCATATTGTAGTATAAAAGGAAACACCAAACTAACTAAAAACAAATACACAGGGGAGAGGAGCCAAGATGGCCGAATAGGAACAGCTCCGGTCTACAGCTCCCAGCATGAGCGACGCAGAAGACGGGTGATTTCTGCATTTCCATCTGAGGTACCGGGTTCATCTCACTAGGGAGTGCCAGACAGTGGGCGCAGGCCAGTGGGTGCGCGCACCGTGCGCGAGCCGAAGCAGGGCGAGGCATTGCCTCACCTGGGAAGCGCAAGGGGTCAGGGAGTTCCCTTTCCGAGTCAAAGAAAGGGGTGATGGACCCACCTGGAAAATCGGGTCACTCCCACCCGAATATTGCGCTTTTCAGACCGGCTTAAAAAACGGCGCACCACGAGACTATATCCCACACCTGGCTCGGAGGGTCCTATGCCCACAGAATCTCGCTGATTGCTAGCACAGCAGTCTGAGATCAAACTGCAAGGTGGCAGCGAGGCTGGGGGAGGGGCGCCCGCCATTGCCCAGGCTTGCTTAGGTAAACAAAGCAGCCGGGAAGCTCGAACTGGGTGGAGCCCACCACAGCTCAAGGAGGCCTGCCTGCCTCTGTAGGCTCCACCTCTGGGGGCAGGGCACAGACAAACAAAAAGACAGCAGTAACCTCTGCAGACTTAAGTGTCCCTGTCTGACAGCCTTGAAGAGAGCAGTGGTTCCCCCAGCACGCAGCTGGAGATCTGAGAACAGGCAGACTGCCTCCTCAAGTGGGTCCCTGACCCCTGACCCCCGAGCAGCCTAACTGGGAGGCACCTCCCAGCAGGGGCACACTGACACCTCACAGGGCAGGGTATTCCAACAGACCTGCAGCTGAGGGTCCTGTCTGTTAGAAGGAAAACTAACAAAGAGAAAGGACATCCACACCGAAAACCCATCTGTACATCACCATCATCAAAGACCAAAAGTAGATAAAACCACAAAGATGGGGAAAAAACAGAACAGAAAAACTGGAAACTCTAAAACGCAGAGCGCCCCTCCTCCAAAGGAACGCAGTTCCTCACCAGCAAGGGAACAAAGCTGGATGGAGAATGACTTTGACGAGCTGAGAGAAGAAGGCTTCAGACGATCAAATTACTCTGAGCTACGGGAGGACATTCAAACCAAAGGCAAAGAAGTTGAAAACTTTGAAAAAATTTAGAAGAATGTATAACTAGAATAACCAATACAGAGAAGTGCTTAAAGGAGCTGATGGAGCTGAAAACCAAGGCTCGAGAATTACATGAAGAATGCAGAATCCTCAGGAGCCGATGCAATCAACTGGAAGAAAGGGGATCAGCAATGGAAGATGAAATGAATGAAATGAAGCGAGAAGGGAAGTTTAGAGAAAAAAGAATAAAAAGAAATGAGCAAAGCCTCCAAGAAATATGGGACTATGTGAAAAGACCAAATCTATGTCTGATTGGTGTACCTGAAAGTGATGGGGAGAATGGAACCAAGTTGGAAAACACTCTGCAGGATATTATCCAGGAGAACTTCCCCAATCTAGCAAGGCAGGCCAACGTTCAGATTCAGGAAATACAGAGAACACCACAAAGATACTCCTCGAGAAGAGCAACTCCAAGACACATAATTGTCAGATTCACCAAAGTTGAAATGAAGGAAAAAATGTTAAGGGCAGCCAGACAGAAAGGTCGGGTTACCCTCAAAGGGAAGCCCATCAGACTAACAGCAGATCTCTCGGCAGAAACCCTACAAGCCAGAAGAGAGAGGGGGCCAATATTCAACATTCTTAAAGAAAAGAATTTTCAACCCAGAATTTCATATCCAGCCAAACTAAGCTTCATAAGTGAAGTAGAAATAAAATACTTTACAGACAAGCAAATGCTGAGAGATTTTGTCACCACCAGGCCTGCCCTAAAAGAGCTCCTGAAGGAAGCACTAAACATGGAAAGGAACAACCGGTACCAGCCACTGCAAAATCATGCCAAAATGTAAAGACCATCAAGACTAGGAAGAAACTGCATCAACTAACGAGCAAAATCACCAGCTAACATCATAATGACAGGATCAAATTCACACATAACACTATTAACTTTAAATGTAAATGGACTAAATGCTCCAATTAAAAGACACAGACTGGCAAATTGGATAAAGAGTCAAGACCCATCAGTGTGCTGTATTCAGGAAACCCATCTCACATGCAGAGACACACATAGGCTCAAAATAAAAGGATGGAGGAAGATCTACCAAGCAAATGGAAAACAAAAAAAGGCAGGGGTTGCAATCCTAGTCTCTGATAAAACAGACTTTAAACCAACAAAGATCAAAAGAGACAAAGAAGGCCATTACATAATGGTAAAGGGATCAATTCAACAAGAAGAGCTAACTATCCTAAATATATATGCACCCAATACAGGAGCACCCAGATTCATAAAGCAAGTCCTGAGTGACCTACAAAGAGACTTAGACTTCCACACATTAATAATGGGAGACTTTAACACCCCACTGTCAACATTAGACAGATCAACGAGACAGAAAGTCAACAAGGATACCCAGGAATTGAACTCAGCTCTGCACCAAGCAGACCTAATAGACATCTACAGAACTCTCCACCCCAAATCAACAGAATATACATCCTTTTCAGCACCACACCACACCTATTCCAAAATTGACCACATAGTTGGAAGTAAAGCTCTCCTCAGCAAATGTAAAAGAATAGAAATTATAACAAACTATCTCTCAGACCACAGTGCAATCAAACTAGAACTCAGGATTAAGAATCTCACTCAAAGCCGCTCAACTACATGGAAACGGAACAACCTGCTCCTGAATGACTACTGGGTACATAACGAAATGAAGGCAGAAATAAAGATGTTCTTTGAAACAAACGAGAACAAAGACACAACATACCAGAATCTCTGGGACGCATTCAAAGCAGTGTGTAGAGGGAAATTTATAGCACTAAATGCCCACAAGAGAAAGCAGGAAAGATCCAAAATTGACACCCTAACATCACAATTAAATGAACTAGAAAAGCAAGAGCAAACACATTCAAAAGCTACCAGAAGGCAAGAAATAACTAAAATCAGAGCAGAACTGAAGGAAATAGAGACACAAAAAACCCTTCAAAAAATTAATGAATCCAGGAGCTGGTTTTTTGAAAGGATCAACAAAATTGATAGACTGCTAGCAAGACTAATAAAGAAAAAAAGAGAGAAGAATCAAATAGACACAGTAAAAAATGATAAAGGGGATATCACCACCGATCCCACAGAAATACAAACTACCATCAGAGAATACTACAAACACCTCTACGCAAATAAACTAGAAAATCTAGAAGAAATGGATAAATTCCTCGACACATACACTCTCCCAAGACTAAACCAGGAAGAAGTTGAATCTCTGAATAGACCAATAACAGGAGCTGAAATTGTGGCAATAATCAATAGTTTACCAACCAAAAAGAGTCCAGGACCAGATGGATTCACACCGAATTCTACCAGAGGTACAAGTAGGAGCTGGTACCATTCCTTCTGAAACTATTCCAATCAATAGAAAAAGAGGGAATCCTCCCTAACTCATTTTATGAGGCCAGCATCATTCTGATACCAAAGCCGGGCAGAGACACAACCAAAAAAGAGAATTTTAGACCAATATCCTTGATGAACATTGATGCAAAAATCCTCAATAAAATACTGGCAAACCGAATCCAGCAGCACATCAAAAAGCTTATCCACCATGATCAAGTGGGCTTCAACCCTGGGATGCAAGGCTGGTTCAATATACGCAAATCAATAAATGTAATCCAGCATATAAACAGAGCCAAAGACAAAAACCACATGATTATCTCAATAGATGCAGAAAAAGCCTTTGACAAAATTCAACAACCCTTCATGCTAAAAACTCTCAATAAATTAGGTATTGATGGGAGGTATTTCATAATAATAAGAGCTATCTATGAAAAACCCACAGCCAATATCATACTAAATGGGCAAAAACTGGAAGCATTCCCTTTGAAAACTGGCACAAGACAGGGATGCCCTCTCTCATTGCTCCTATTCAACATAGTGTTGGAAGTTCTGGCCAGGGCAATTAGGCAGGAGTAGGAAATAAAGGGCATTCAATTAGGAAAAGAGGAAGTCAAATTGTCACTGTTTGCAGATGACATGATTGTATATCTAGAAAACCCCACTGTCTCAGCCCAAAATCTCCTTAAGCTGATAAGCAACTTCAGCAAAGACTCAGGATACAAAATCAATGTACAAAAATCACAAGCATTCTTATACACCAACAACAGACAAACAGAGAGCCAAATCATGAGTGAACTCCCATTCACAATTGCTTCAAAGAGAATAAAATACCCAGGAATCCAACTTACAAAGGATGTGAAGGACCTCTTCAAGGAGAACTACAAACCACTGCTCAAGGAAATAAAAGAGGATACAAACAAATGGAAGAACATTCCATGCTCATGGGTAGGAAGAATCAATATCGTGAAAATGGCCATACTGCCCAAGGTAATTTACAGATTCAATGCCATCCCCATCAAGCTACCAGTGACTTTCTTCACAGAATTGGAAAAAACTACTTTAAAGTTCATATGGAACCAAAAAAGAGCCCGCATCGCCAAGTCAATCCTAAGCCAAAAGAACAAAGCTGGAGGCATCACACTACCTGACTTCAAACTATACTACAAGGCTACAGTAACCAAAACAGCATGGTACTGGTACCAAAACAGAGATATAGATCAATGGAACAGAACAGAGCCCTCAGAAATAATGCCGCATACCTACAACTATCTGATCTTTGACAAACCTGAGAAAAACAAGCAATGGGGAAAGGATTCCCTATTTAATAAATGGTGCTGGGAAAACTGCCTAGCCATATGTAGAAAGCTGAAACTGGATCCCTTCCTTACACCTTATACAAAAATCAATTCAAGATGGATTAAAGACTTAAACGTTAGACCTAAAACCATAAAAACCCTAGAAGAAAACCTAGGCATTACCATTCAGGACATAGGCATGGGCAAGGACTTCATGTCCAAAACACCAAAAGCAATGGCAACAAAAGCCAAAATTGACAAATGGGATCTAATTAAACTAAAGAGCTTCTGCACAGCAAAAGAAACTACCATCAGAGTGAACAGGCAACCTACAAAATGGGAGAAGATTTTCGCAACCTACTCATCTGACAAAGGGCTAATATCCAGAATCTACAATGAACTCAAACAAATTTACAAGAAAAAAACAAACAACCCCATCAAAAAGTGGGCAAAGGACATGAACAGACACTTCTCAAAAGAAGACATTTATGCAGCCAAAAAACACATGAAAAAATGCTCATCATCACTAGCCATCAGAGAAATGCAAATCAAAACCACTATGAGATACCATCTCACACCAGTTAGAATGGCAATCATTAAAAAGTCAGGAAACAACAGGTGCTGGAGAGGATGTGGAGAAATAGGAACACTTTTACACTGTTGGTGGGACTGTAAACTAGTTCAACCATTGTGGAAGTCAGTGTGGCGATTCCTCAGGGATCTAGAACTAGAAATACCATTTGACCCAGCCATCCCATTACTGGGTATATACCCAAATGACTATAAGTCATGCTGCTATAAAGACACATGCACACGTATGTTTATTGCGGCATTATTCACAATAGCAAAGACTTGGAACCAACCCAAATGTCCAACAATGATAGACTGGATTAAGAAAATGTGGCACATATACACGATGGAATACTATGCAGCCATAAAAAATGGTGAGTTCATGTCCTTTGTAGGGACATGGATGAAATTGGAAATCATCATTCTCAGTAAACTATCGCAAGAACAAAAAGCAAACACCGCATATTCTCACTCATAGGTGGGAATTGAACAATGAGATCACATGGACACAGGAAGGGGAACATCACACTCTGGGGACTGTGGTGGGGTGGGGGGAGGGGGGAGGGATAGCATTGGGAGATATACCTAATGCTGGATGATGAGTTAGTGGGTGCAGCGCACCAGCATGGCACAAGTATACATATGTAACTAACCTGCACAATGTGCACATGTACCCGAAAACTTAAAGTATAATAATAAAAAAAAACAAAAAACAAATACACAAACAAAAAATAAAACACAACTGTTCTCTTCTCCCATCTGTAAAGATCTATGTGATGACCTTGAGCAAGTCACTTGATCTCTTTAACTTTCATTCTTTTTCCTAGCTCACAAATGAAGACCTGGTCATTCCTAAGGTCATTTATAATGAAAAACTTCTGTTATCTATGATACATCACTATAGAGCTATAAATATTTATTTTCCAGTCATGGAGAATGAAAGCAGAGGTTATGCTGTCCAATTTTCATGACAATATTTGAAGTGATTTTTTTTACTTGCTTATGGAAGCATCTAAAGTGTACTAACAACATATTTGGTCCTTTCTAGATGAATACCATCACTAGTATTATATCATCATCTTTTGACATTTTGACTTTGGAAGATTTCTTTCCAGAATTATTTGACAGTTCAACAGGAAGTATATAGTTTCTTGGTATTTGAATATATGCTTGATACACTGAATACACACACACATACACACAAATATCTTTATGACATTGCAGTGTTTTCACTTGACATATCAACTCTTATTTTTTGTATTATGTCCCCTTAACCTTCAGTAACTGGGAATGTCTGACCTCCACAAAATGTAAGAAGTTGCCTTGTTGCTAATCCTCTGGCCAGTTTTTGAAATTAGATAGAAATGATGCCTACCTCCTAAGTTTTAAAGCGGCACAATTTCCGGTAACCATCATAAATACTAGGTGGAATTGTCCATCCTTGCGGATTCCAAGTATACATAGATATTTCTCAAAGGATCAGGAGATTCTTATCTTACTGGTATTTAAAGCACCCATACCCTGTCAAGAAAAAAAAAAGATTACAGACATGAGGATACTACTCTAGCATTTCTACCTTGTCAGCTTCGCCTATCAAATAACCAAATAAACTCACCACTTATGATTTCTTTATAGCTATTAATTTTCCTGGAAGTGCATCATACTGGAAATACACTAAAAACATGTAGAATAGACCAATTCAGCATTGTTCTGCCTAGTGACATGATTCCTTTAAGTATCTCCGTCAGGGCTTGGTATGCAGTCCTTCACGTAGGAGTGGTTCTGTGTATGCCATTACTACATGACATGACATGCCAGAACACCATGTCATTTGTTCCCACTTGCTCTGACTATACTGTATTATAATCCTTTTTCATATAAGTTCCCTCAGAGGAAATTTTTTATTGCTCTCAGATATTTCAGCAACCTGGAGCATTTCTCTGCCTTTAGTCTACCACTGATCAGTGGATGCTAGTTTTTGAAGAGATGTACACAAATAGACCTCATAATTAGCTACATCATAAGACTGATTTATTTAAACTGTAAGACAAGCTTCTTTTTTAAAGTTTTCATTTACTTGAATATTGGAAATTCTTCACCAGAAGGAAAAATGTAATAAAAATTTATGAAGGAAAATCTATCACTTACTGAAATCATTCATTCTAGAATCAGCTCACTAATAAATGAAGGAGACAGGAAATATCTCAACACTTTACATCCCAAGAATTGTCATTTGTAAGTGACACTGATGAGAAATTCTTCCTGCAATAAACTATTGATCTCACTGGTCATAATGATATAAAGAACATGATATGTTAGAACAAGAACATCTAAGTCTCTGCATCTAAGTGTCTGTTTTTTTCTGCTAATACAGTCACATCGATTATGTTTATTTCTAGGAGAGGGAAAAGGACATTATCCTAAGTCTTTTCCAATAGCCTTTATATCCACATAATGTTCAACTTGCTAAAATATAGGATAAGTGAAATAAAAATCAGAAACATACTAAGAGTGTTGCAAACAGCAACACGCTATCAGAAGCCTTAAACTTCAACAAGTATTTAATTTAAAACCAATTTGCAATCTAAACTGATCTTAAAAGTAAAGACCAATGCATGTCAGTGATTTCCTAGGTTTCTCTTTCATAAAGTGGAAAGCTTGCCAGAAAAAAACGGCTTTTTTCCTCAGATAATTGGCTTAATAATTTTAAGTACCTATATATTTTTCTAGTCAATCGACCGTATTTTTAATACTAATAATATATTTCATCTTTAAAGTTTGTTTTCCTCTGATTTTTTAATATTTGAGCATTCTTTGTTGGTTCTACTTTAAGTTTTCCAGATTCATCCCCTTGGTAGGAAATTACAAGTCTGCCTAAGAAAGAAAAAGTTGAATTAAAAATCTCTCTCTCTCACTCTCTCTCATACACACACACACACACACACACACACACAAACACACACACAGAGGAGGGAAAGGAGGGGAAGGGAAAGAAGTAAAATACATAAAGAGAAACAAAGAGAGAGAAAGAAAATGAGAAAGTACTACGTGCTTACTAAGTGACAGACGTATGTGGTTATTTTTGAAAACCTGAAGAACTGCTCTGCTCTAGTAAGTGGGTGAGAGAATGAATTCTAAAATGAAAAAAACTTCAAATGAAAATTTGCCCCAGCTACTTACTGGCTTTCTTATTTTAGGCTTATTAATTTTAGATATGATAGTACTTACCTCATAGGTAGTGTCATTGGTAGAATTATTTGAGTTTATTAAAGTGTTTAACATAACATGTGGCCCAATAAAAGCCTTAATAAATGTTTGCTCTCATGAAGACATCATGACTCCCCCTCAAAGAATTCGTAGTCCAAAGAGGGACAGACAAATGAACAGAAAACACTAATAAAATCTGTTCAAAGCTAAATTAAGCTTATGCCCAGGATGCTGTGCAAAGTAGCCCAGGGGGCTCAGCTGTGCAGAGAAGTGGCTTGCAGAAACAACCAAGCTGATTTTTATAGAATAGCAGTGTGAAACACCTTGTGGTGTGTGCCACAATTCACAAGCAAGTTAAAGCATATTGTGCTTCTAAAAGGTTTTCCCAAAATAGAAGTGTTTTTATATTCCCTCAAAGTCTTCAAGCATAATTGGAAAACACAAAATTTCTTTAAAAGAGTCTATATAGTGCAGTAATGAGGAGAGTGTGTCTGGTTTCAAACACACCTATACCCAAGCCTTTCTCTGCCATGTAGTAACCACTGGTAAATAACTTGTCCTTTCTCACCTCAGGATCTTCATCAGAAACAAGGACATTATACAAGCATTCTTTGGGATAGTAGGAATTAAATGTTAATGCTCGCAGAGTCCTTAGTAGTGCCTATCATATAGTATGTGCTCAATACATATGAAACCTGTTATATGTCTTTGCAGTTTGGTATACAGTCTTAACATTTATATCCATTTTCTACTATTATATTCCCATGTACTTTCAATTCCCATTTCAGTTACTTAGAATTGAGAAAAATTGAGTTTTAAGATGCTACACTGTTTAATCATACTTCCTAGAAAGAAACATAGTTCATTTATCCTTTTATTTAATACTTACTTATTATATGCCTCCTTTAGGACAGATACTGAGATAAATGCTGCGAATACAATGAGGATAAAAAGATGAACTTATAGCCCAGTAGGGAAAGTAGACATTAATCAAATAATCACACTAATAAATGCATAATTTCAAACTGAGGCAAATTATCTGAAAGCAATCATGTTAATGAATGTGTAAATGCTTATTAGGAAAGTTGGAAGAACAAAATAAAGAAGACTGACTTAGATGAGGGAAAATGGTGATCAGAGCAGGTCTGAATAGGAGAACTGTATGAAAAATGAGTTAACTGCCCCAAATCAGTGGGAGAAATTAGTGGTCTGGCAAAGGGAATAGAAAATGTAGAGGATTTTGTCAGCTAAGTAAAAGCACAATATCTTCACAGAACAAAAGAAGGGAAGGTTAGTTGAAACAGGGTAATTAAGAAGGAGAGGAACATGAGATGGAGTTTAGGCATGGACAGCAAGCACCACCATACTGAGCATTGGATGCCCTTTTATGGACTTGAATTTATATTTGAAGAGCAACAGAATGAAACTACAGGATTCTAAGTAGCAGTGGTAACATAAGATTTTCATTGCGGGAAACAAAGGATGAAAAGAAGGACCAGAGAGAAGGTAGGGGGAAACTCAAATATGATGTCTTAGTCCAGGCCCTCAGAGAAGCAGAGATTAGATATGCAGGAAAATGTGGAGAAGCCTGGGAGTCATTGGATCACCACACAGGTCTGACCTTTGTGAGGGAGAGAGGGAAGGAAAAAATCTGAGTGGAAAGTCTTAGGTGGCATTTCGACATGAATAATGGGAAGCTCTGGAGTTTTCTTTCAGGTGAATCCGTTGTCTTTCAGGAACGGGCCTACACATGCAGTCCCTGTAGTACTTAGTCACTGCCTGGCAGCAGTCCCTGGGATGTTTAGCCTAAGTATGGATGGGGTAATAGATTTTGGGGTGCAGCAACTGGGACTGTGGTAGGTTGTGTTCTTTGTACTTAGTAATAGGAGTGCTGAAAGATTCAATTTCATGGAGGCTATGTACTGTGTTGACTCTGAAGACAGAAAGTAGACCAAAATGATCAAGATTTAAGAATAAAAGTCAACATCAATATATAATTTCTTAAGAAAGGTTGATAATTTATCAGAGCAGTCTTCCCTGGCCACCCAAACTATAAAGCACTCTCTTCTCACATATATTCCTATTCTCTTATTGAGTTTTATTTAAGGAACTGGCATTTACCAACTGATCACATTATATATTTTTTTTAATTCTTTAAGTCTGTCTGTCTATACTCCCCTACTATAATATAAACCTAATAATTGCAAGGAACTTCCTTGGATTGAACTGCTGTTTCTCCAGCAACTCAAACAGTGTTGCCATTTAAGATATATGTGTTGGAAAATTAATGGCGGTGGGGAAGGTGTTAAGGATGACAGAATATATTGTCAAAGAAGACTTCCAGGCTTAAGGCATGTGAAGCTTAATGGATGGTGGTCAGTTACTGTTGAAATGCACACTGGAAATCTCGGGCAGGTGGGACAGAAAACAACAAGTTTTTATTTGTACCTGTTGAGTATGGAATTCCTCTAAGACATCCAAATGGAGCTTGTAAATTCCCTAATAAACAAAATGTTATAGTACAAAAATTTTTTTGTGTGTAATGTAAGAGTGCAAGTACAGGTTAGATCCGGTTGTGAAGACCATTCTATAATAGACTAAAGAGTTGAAATCTGAGAATTGTACTTCAAAATCAACATATATTCATCAAGACTCTGTTAAGAGATGATTGAAGAGATTAACATATCGGAAAGATAATATTTGAAGAGAGATAGGTCAGTCATGAAAACAGAGAAAATATGGAAGTATAGAAGTAAAAGGCCCCAATATCCATTTGAACACACAGGGAAGGCACTGGGTCTTTAAAATCGTGTTTCCTTGGTAGGCTCTTCCTTCTATGAAATAGTTAAACAAATTTATGCCAACAAATAATATTAAATATTGGATTCATCAAACTCCCTTAATTCCGATTTCATGATTATTAAGTTGTCTTCTGACATTTTTCACATTGGTCTGCCTGTCAGAAAAATAAAGTCATTTAATAGCAATATCTCATTATAAATCAATAATCTGGGATTGTGGTTTCACATAAAAATCTCTTGGACTCAGTGTATGCCTCTTGCCCACCCATTCCTGATAAAGGTATTAACTCAGTTCAGATTACATTAACAAAGCCCAGTTCCTGAGCATCCAAGGCTCAAGGGCAGATCCAGGACTGGACAAATTTATCAAAGTACCAAAATGCCACCCTGAGCATTCTTTGGAGTCAGCCTACTAGCCATAGTTTATGGTGACAAAATCTGGACATTGTTGGTGCCTTTGGGGGAAAAAAACTTCAAATATGATGCCAGATTAAATAGCAGTTGACTTGTCTCCAAAGTTGACTTGTCTTGTTTTTACCCTAAGAAGTGAAATAATTTTGTCCCTTTAGGAACAAAAAGGAGTGCAAGGCAATTGTTGTTTAATTGTGGGCTATGAAATGAATATGAACATGAATTCAATCATGGACCATCCATTTTACAGGTATGTGACATCAGGCAACTTGCTTTATGTCTCTGTCTCCAAATGTTCGTGTTGTTAAGATGGAGGTAACAATACTTACTATACAAGACTGTTATGAAAAACATATGACCTAATGTAATGTGAAATGCATTAGCAGATAGTAAATGCACCCCAAAGAGTATTAGGACATTATGAATGTATAGAAATCCTGGAATGGAAAAAAAATACAAAAATGTACCCTTCCTTATTTCCCACTTGATTTTGGTAGGGAAATACATACTTCCTGTCCACTAGTTAACTTCCCTTTGGCAAGTTATGTTATGTTGTTAATTAATTAATTAAAAGGCTATATATATATGTGTGTATATATATGTATATATGTATATATGTGTATATATGTATATATATGTATATATATGTGTGTGCATATATATATATGTATATATACCAAAAAATGTCTGTAATTCCTGTAATGTACCCTTATACAGGCAGACCTCACTTTTCACAGTGCTGTGTTAAGTGAGATTCATGCACATCAGAGCCATGCAAAGCAAAGTCATTGCTACTCTACGTAGAAGTTTCAGCTACCATGGTTAAGTGATCATGAGGACTGCCTACAACATAGTAGCCCATGAATCATTAACAGCTGTGACCATAATTACTCTTTTGCTCTTTCATATACTTTAAAAACAGAAAACCAAACACTGCATGTTCTCACTCATAAGTAGGAGGTGAACAATGTGAACACATGGACACAGGGAGGGGAATATCTCACACCGGGGCCTGTTGGAGGATCGGAACTAGGGGAGGGATATCATTAGGAGAAATATCTAATGTTAATGACGAGTTGATGGGTGCAGGAAACCACCATGGCACATGTATACCTATGTAACAAACCTGCACATTCTCCACATGTATCCCAGAACTTAAAGTATAATAATAATAATAAAATCATCATACATATGAGTAAGGTGTGAAATAAAATAACGGCAAATTGTTGTTATTTGTCAAAAAAATCAGCTAGAAAAAATGAATAAAACCTAGTATTTGTTAGCACAATAATGTGCTATAGTCAATAATGATTTAATTGTACATCTTGAAGTAACTAAAAGAGTATAATTGGGCTGTCTGTAACATAAAGGATGCTTGAGGGGATACCCCATTTTCAATGATGTGATTATTACACATTTCATGTCTATATCAAAACATGTCATGTACCCCATAAATATACACACGTACTATGTACCCACAAAAATCAAAATAAAAAAATACTTCAAAACTCATAGAATCAAGCATTCTAATATACCAGTAACTGGAATCTTAGAAGAAGAGGAGAGAGAGAAAAAGGAACCCATTTTTTTTAATTAAGAAAAAGAGTTTTATGCAGCCATAAAAAAGAATGAGCTCATGTCGTATTATGCGGCCATAAAAAAGAATGAGTTCACGTCCTTTATAGGGACGTGGATGAAGCTGGAAGCCATCATTCTTAGCAAAGTAACACAGCAACAGAAAACCAAACACTGTATGTTCTCACTCATAAGTGGGAGTTGAACAATGAGAACACATGGACACAGGGAGGGGAACATCACACAATGGGGCCTGTCAGGGTGTGGAGGGCAAGGTGAAGGAAAGCATTAGGACACATACCTAATGCATGTAGGGTTAAAACCTAGATGACAGGTTGATAGGTGCAGCAAACCACCATGGCACATGTATACCTATGTAACAAACCTGCACATTCTGCACATGTATCCCAGAACTTAAAGTAAAAATTGAAACAATTTAAAAAAGGAAATAACAAGTAATATCAATTGCATAGCTCTTAACCTTCAGTAATTATGTCATTTGTAATTAAATGCCTTTTTCATTAGTCATATTATTATATTCTGTAGCTGGTTTCTATTACATAATTGTTTATCTTCAATAAATATATTTTAATAAAAAGAATATGACATTAATAAATATAATATTGTTCAGTTTTCCATTTATATGTGGTGGTTGCTGTTTGGCAGAGAAAATGCATGGAGACGATGTTCTCCAAAGTGAATCCATCATTTTTTTCCCCAAACTTGCTCTTCTTTCTTTATTCACTATTAAATAACTTAATATCCTCCTCATTATACGATGTAAATCCTTGCAATTATCTTTACCTTTTTTCTTTGTTAGCCTCATATCCAGTGGGTGGTTAAGCACCTACATTTCTGGCATTGTGCTGTCTGTCACAGCTGTTCTTTTTCCTTTAATTTTATTGTTCCACAAGAGATTAGACTATCATTAATTTTCCCCTGGATGACTGCATAGTTTTCTACCTAGTCTGCTCTTTTTTTCCTCAAATAACATAAGCGCTACGCTTACTAATTAATTTTCTTAATACACAACTGTAATCATGCCATTTCTCTGCTCACAAGACCAAAACCAGCCAATATTTGCATTCAAGTTCCTCCCCAGACCAGGCCTCAAATTACCTTTTCTATCCCCACAGTTTACATCATTTCTCTAACTCTATATTCATCGTAAATTTAAGCAACATGGATTAACTGTATATTGACCTTAAATTTAAGGAACATGTTTTAACTCTATATTCACCCTAAATTTAAGCAATATGGAACAATTGACTTTTGTACTTTTGTTTCGTCTAAGAGAAATAACTACCTTCATTTTCCCCACTTTCGTTCCTCACACTCATGTCCCATATTCTACACAATCTCTAAATGCTAACATTTTCTCTACTTTTCAAGACCAAATGATAATGTCACTTACTCAACAAACTATCCAACTCACAAAGCTAGATGTTCTCTCTCCTCCCTCAGCATCCCGCCTCTCTTGATTTTTAAACTTCTTATGACAGGCATATTTTCCATTTCCTATAGTTATTTGTGAATGCAGTAGGCCTCCAACTATCCTAGAATATTCACAAATAGGGAATCTGTATCTGTTTTGCTTGTGCTCTCCTTTTGTATTGTACACTCAGTTACTTGTATAGAAAAATTACACATCAAACACTTTTATTGTAGCAAGATAAATTGACAATAGAAGTGTTCATCCTTTAATCATTTTAAGGATCTGTATAAGTGCAGCTACATAAGCTCAATACTGTTTGTTATGAATGCTCATAGGTATAATTAGGCCCTCTAAGAAAAATAAATGAAATCGTAGTAACATTTTCATAAAAAAAGAAACAATTACAAGGGATATGATCCTCAAAGAACTATCTAATTGTGCCTATTTCTATTTCTTTTACTCTTCATGCCAAGAAGGAGTTTTTAAAATTTCAACTCAATCTTATTCTTTAGAGGAAAGATACTAGAACAAAATCCACTTAAACTCTCAGTTGCTATCGAGTTTAAAATCATTTCATTTAAATATACTTAGAATTTCACATAGCAAACACATTAAGAGGATTATGTTTTCCCTCAAAGTAAGCTCATCTTCTTCAGGGCAGAACCAATAATCAACTACCATGGCATTTGAGCTTACTAAATTTAGACCTTATTAAGGAGGTCCATTTAATTTTTTTGAAGATTTACTTTCTGTGAGGAAATCACATATTCCATTTTATGTCATTTGGGAATTATAGCATCAAGAATACCATTGCAGACTAACAGAGAAAACTTTCCATTTCTTTTTTTTTTCAAACTGTGAAGCACATAGTCCAAGTTGTATTACACTCCTTTGATGTAAAACTTTAATACTTGCATTTGGGATTCTGATGATGTGTCAGGAAACTTTTTTACTCTCAGTAACCAACATTGGTCAAGAATAATGGGGAGAGTTATTTAGACAACATTCCTTACCGAAGTCTGGCCCAGGGAGACATAAATGTAAGAGGATATAGGACAGAGTTTGCCGTTGATTTCATGGAACCAGCAGAGAATTCCACATGGTTTTAGAAAGAGAAATTATCTTTATCAATTTAAACCAAGTACAGTACATTTATATCCAAATAATATTTTTTGCCAAGCAAAGTTGAATATTGTAATCAAATCAATAGAATATATCAAACTAACCAAAAAAGACCTTTGAACATTTGAATAATAACCTCCAGGATAAATTAATATTTTGGAGAAAACATGATATTGTATTTTAAACCTAAGCAATATTTTCTAAAGGAATGTAAAATCATTTTATTCATTTGATTTCATCTTTTTTTTTTTTTTTTTTTTTTTTTTTGCAGTTGCAAGATTTAATAGAGTGAAAACAGAGCTCCCATACAAAGGGAGGGGACCCAAAGGGGGTTGCCGTTGCCGGCTTAAATGCCTGGGTTTATATCCAGATCCTTGTCCCTCCCGCTGTGCTCTCAGGCAATAGATTGGCTATTTCTTTACCTCCTGTTTTTGCCTAATTAGCATTTTAGTGAGCTCTCTGATTTGTTGGGTGTGAGCTAAGTTGCAAGCCCCCTGTTTAAAGGTGAATGCGGTCACCTTCCCAGCTAGGCTTAGGGATTCTTAGTGTGCCTAGGAAATCCAGCTAGTCCTCTCTCTCAGTCCCCCCCTCTCAACAGGAAAACCCAAGTGCTGTTGGGGAGGTTCACCGATGACCGCTCTAACTGCTTCTTGCTGAACTGGGGTGTAGTAGGGGTTGTGCAGTTGAGATTTCCTCAGGAGGGGTGCCTTTGATGTCATTAACATCAGAGCATGGGCTAGCAGGCCAGTCCAGGGGTCCGCGGTAGATCTTAGTCATAGACTGCATCTGGGGCTCCGTTGGAAGAATGATTTGTAGTTTTGCAGCTTTGATTCTGGAAGAGACAAATGCTTTGGAGGTCCCTTCATGGTCACCAAAATGTTACTGGAGGTCCTTGTTCACAGAGCTTCCAAGATGGTGGTGAGCCGCTTCCAAGATGGTGGTGAGCCGCTTCCAAGATGGTGGTGAGCCGCTTCCAAGATGGTGGCAAGCCTCGTGTTCTCTGGCCTGGGCTTCTTGGCCTCACAGATTCCAAGGAATGGAATCTTGGGCCATGCAGTGTGTGTTATAGCTCTATTAGAAGCTGTGGGTCATGGAAGAGAACCGTGGAACCCAGTGACTAGTGTTCAGCTTGTTTAAGAGGAACCCAGGCACTTTGCCATGCAGGAACAATGGCAAGCTTTTAGCCCAATCGGGAGTGGCAATGGGCGCCTCGCTGGATCAGGAGCACAGCAGACACCCTGCTGGATCCAGAGCGGTGGAAGTCAGCAGCAGGTCTGCCGCGGTGCGTCCGCCATGGCGGCAAACAGCAATGGTGGACTGCAAGCGACAGCTCAGCTCCAGCAGTAACAAACATGGATCAGAAGAGTGCAGTTGCAAGATTTAATAGAGTGAAATAGAGTGAAAACGGAGCTCTCACACAAAGGGAGGGGATCCAAAGGGGTTTGCCCTATTTGATTTCATTTTATGCATTTGTTATTGATTATTTTGTGCAGAAAAGTGATGTAACACGGTGGACTTTGAATTTAGAATACCTGAGTGTACTTGTTTCTCCACTAATTGTGTGCACTTTGGGCAAGCTTCTATGAGTCTATGCACCTCTGTTTTCACTCTGAAGCCTTCTATAAATATTGCTTGTTTTTTATTAGACAATTCTTATTAACCTACTTTTATGTGTTTGTCAAATTATTAGAAAATAAGATGAATCTCAACTCTTGAGATTTTAAAAACAGTACTGAGATGCATCAGTTTATCTTTGCATAGTATGAAAATGTTATAACCTAAATTGTCTCCCCACAAAATTCATGGTAAAGTCCTAAGCCTGAATTTTGCTACAGGCATACTTGTTTTATTCAGCATCACTTAACTGCATTTCGCAGATATTGCATTTTTTTTTAATTGAAGTTATGTGGTAACCCTGGATACAACAAGTCTGTCCAACAGCATGTGGTCTCTGTGATACATTTTGGTAATTCTTGGAATATTTCAAACTATTTATTTATTATTTTATGTGTTATAGTGATCTTGATGTTACTATTGTAATTATTTGAAGGTGTCATGAATCATGTCCATATAAGATGACAAATTTAATCAATAAATGTGTGTACTCTGAATACTTCACCATGTTCCATTTCTCCATATTTGAGCCTCCACATTTGCTGAGATGCAATGTTGAAATTAGGACAATTAATAACTCTATGATTACCTGTAAAGTGTTCAAATCAAATGAAAAGTCACACATTTCTCATTTTAAATCAAAAGCTAGACATGATTCAGCTTAGTGAAGAAGGCACGTCAAAAGTTGAGATAGGATGAAAGGAGGACTCTTGTACCAGTTAGCCAAGTTGTGAATGTAAAGGAAAGGTTCTAGAAGGAAATTAAATTTGCACAAAACTTCATTAAGTTCTGGAAGGAAAAACAAGCAAATGATAAGTGAACAGCCTTATTGATGATATTAAGAAAGTTTTAATATTCTCAATGGACGATCAAACCAGCCACAACATACTCTTAAGCCAAAGCCTAATCCAGAACAAAATTCTAACTCTCTTCAACTCTATGAAGACTGAGAGTGGTGAGGAAGCTGCAGAAAAATATGTTTGAAGCTAACAGAGGTTTAAGGAAAGAAGCTGTCTCTGTAACATTAAAAGTGCAAGGTGATGTACCAAGTGCTGTTGTGGAAGCTGCAGCAAGTTTTCCAGAAGATCTAGCTAACATATTTCATGAAAGTGACTACACCAAAAAACAGATTTTTAATGTGGGTGATACGGTCTTACACTGGAAGAAGATTCCATCTAGGGCTTTTATAGCTAGAGAGATAAATCTATGTCTGACTTCAAAGCTTCAAAGCACAGGCTGATTCTGTTGTTAGGGGCTAATGCAGCTGGGGACATTAAGTTGAAACCAATGCTCATTTACTATTCTGAAAATCTTAACACCCTTCACAATTATGCTAAATCTATTCTGTCTGTGTTCTATAAATGGAACAACAAAGCCCAGGTAACAATGCATCTGTTTAAAACATGGTTTACTGAATATTTTAAGTCCGTGGTTGAGACCTACTGCTCAGACAAAAGAGGTTTCTTTCATAAAACTACATAATACTGCTGCACACAGTGTACCTGGGCACCCAAGTGTTATGATGGAGATTAATGTTTTCATTACTGATAACACAACATCCATTCTCCAGCCCATAGATCAATTAGTAATTCTGACTTTCAAGTCTTATTATTCATAAAATACATTTTGTGGGGTATAGCTGCCATAGATATTTATTCTTCTGATAGATCTGATCAAAGTAAACTGAAAACCTTCTGGAAATAATTTACCATTCTAGATGCCATTAAGAACAATTGTGATTTAGGAAAGGAGGTCAAAATATTAACATTAACAGGAATTTGAAATATATTTATTTCAACCCTCATGGATGACTTTTAGGGGTTCAAGAATTCAGTGAAGGAAGTCTGCAGATATGGTAGAAATAACAAGAGAACTAGTATTGAAAGTGGAGCCTGGAGATGTGACTAAATTGGTGCAATCTCACAAAAAAAAAAACTAGAACAGGCAAGGAGTTGCTTTTTATAGACAAGCAAAGAAAGTGGTTTCTCAAGATGAAACCTACTCCTGGTGAAGATGCTGTGAACATCATTGAAATTACAATGAAGGACTTAGAATATTACCTAAACGTCCTTGATAAAGCAGGCGCAGGGTTTCAGAGGACCGACTAATTTTGAAAATAAAGATTTACTGTGGGTAAAATGCTGTCAAAGAGCATTGCATGAGGCAGAGAAATTTTTCATGAAAGGAAAAGTCAAATGATGGGGCAAACTATGCATTTGTCTTATTTTTAAGAAATTGCCACAGCCATCCCAATCTTTACCAACCACCACCCTCATACATTAACAGCCATCAGCATTGAGGCAAGACCCTGCACAAGCAAAAAGATTACAACTCACTGAAGGCTCAAATGATTGTTAGCATTTTTAAGCAATACCTTAATTTTTCACTAAGGTATGTACATTTTTTGGATATAATGCTAGTGAACACTTAGACTAGAGTATAGTGCAAATATAGCTTTTGTAGGCACTGACTGAGAAACCAAAAAATTTGTGTGACTTTATTTGTTGAAATATTCACTTAATTGTGGTGGTCTGGAAATGAACCCACAGTATCTTTCAGGTATACCTGTATTTGGAGATAGGGTTTCCTGGGGATAATTTAAGTTAAACTTACTAGTATAATTATTAGCAAGTAATATATGCAGTGGATACTCTCATCATGTATCTGTCTTTCACTCTATCCTTACTCTCCAACCCATCCTTTTCTTAGCTTTATCACCATTATAGAGAATACTGAATATTTTCCCTCGATATGATGTGCTATATCATTTGGTGCTTAAATATTCTGACTATGGCCATATTAGAGTGAGATATAGGTAAGGAAGTGCCATGATCTTCCTCTTTAAAATAAATTCAGGACAATTATTCAGGTGAGTGTCAAGATACTGTGGAAGTCAAGGGTGGGGAAGGGGTGAATTCATATTTATTGATTGACAGACACTGACCTAGGCAGTGGGGCCATAAAAAGAGATGACTAATTAGTTCTATAACTTTCTGGAGTTTCTGTTATAGAAAGATAATAAGATAGTAAGTAATAAAAACAATAAGCAAGATAATTTTAGATGTTTATATTATATGTTAACACGCTAACAAAGGAAAATGGCAGAGTGGTGTGATAAACAGCAACAGGAAAGGGGCAACATCAATTTGTGTGGTCAAGGAAAGACCTCTATAAGAGGACAAGGGTAGTGATATGCCCTTTATCATTTTTTATTGCATCTGTTTGATTCTTCTCTCTTTTCGTCTTTATTAGTCTTGCTAGTGGTCTATCAATTTTGTTGATGTTTTCAAAAAAAATCAGCTCCTGGATTCATTGATTTTTTGAAGGGTTTTTTATGTCCCTATTTCCTTCAGTTCTGCTCTGATCTTAGTTATTTCTTGCCTTCTGCTAGCTTTTGAATGTGATTGCTCTTGCTTCTCTTTTAATTGTGATATTAGGGTGTCCATTTTAGATCTTTCCTGCTTTCTCTTGTGGGCATTTAATGCTATAAATTTCCCTCTACACACTACTTTGAATGTGTCCCAGAGATTCTGGTATGTTGTGTCTTTGTAATCATTGGTTTCAAAGAACATCTTTATATCTGCCTTCATTTCGTTATGTACCCAGTAGTCATTCAGGAGCAGGTTGTTCAGCTTCCATGTAGTTGAGCGGTTTTGAGTGAGTTTCTTAATCCAGAGTTCTAGTTTGATTGCACTGTGGTCTGAGAGACAGTTTGTGATAATTTCTGTTCTTTTACATTTGCTGAGGAGTGCTTTACTTCCAACTATGTGGTCAATTTTGGAATAAGTGTGGTGTGATGCTGAAAAGAATGTATATTCTGTTGAATTGGGGTGGAGAGTTCTGTAGATGTCTATTAGGTCCACTTGGTGCAGAGCTGAGTCCAATTCCTGGATATCCTTGTGAACTTTCTGTCTCATTGATCTGTCTAATGTTGACAGTGGGGTGTTAAAGTCTCCTATTATTATTTTGTGGGAGTGTAAGTCTCTTTGTAGGTCTCTAAGGACTTCCTTTATGAATCTGGGTGCTCCTGTATTGAGTGCATATATATTTAGGACAGTTAGCTCTTCTTGTTGAATTGATCCCTTTACCATTATGTAATGGCCTTCTTTGTCTCTTTTGATCTTTGTTGGTTTAAAGTCTGTTTTATCAGAGACTAGGATTGCAAATCCTGCCTTATCTTGTTTACCATTTGCTTGGTAGATCTTCCTCCATCCCTTTATTTTGAGCCTATACCGATCCCACAGAAATACAAACTACCATCAGAGAATACTATAAACACCTCTATGCAAATACACTAGAACATCTAGAAGAAATGGATAAATTCCTCGACACATACACCATCCCAAGACTAAACCAGGAAGAAGTTGAATCTCTGTATAGACCAATAACAGGCTCTGAAATTGAGGCAATAATTAATAGCTTACCAACCAAAAACAGTCCAGGACCAGATGGATTCACAGCCGAATTCTACCAGAGGTACAAGGAAGAAGGAGCTGGTACCATTCCTTCTGAAACTATTCCAATCAATAGAAAAATAGGGAATCCTCCCTAACTCATTATATGAGGCCAGCATCATCCTGATACCAAAGACTGGCAGAGACACATAAAAAAAGAGAATTTTAGACCAATATCCCGGATGAACATTGATGCAAAAATCCTCAATAAAATACTGGCAAACCGAATCCAGCAGCACATCAAAAATCTTATCCAACATGATCAAGTGGGTTTCATCCCTGGGATGCAAGCCTGGTTCGACATACGCATATCAATAAATGTAATCCAGCATATAAACAGAACCAACGACAAAAACCACGTGATTTTCTCAATAGGTGCAGAAAAGGCCTTTGACAAAATTCAACGACGCTTCATGCTAAAAACTCTCAATAAATTAGGTATTGATGGGATGTATCTCAAAATAATAAGAGCTATCTATGACAAACCCATGGCCAATATCATACTGAATGGACAAAAACTGGAAGCATTCCCTTTGAAAACTGACACAAGAGAGGGATGCCTTCTCTCACCACTCCTATTCAACATAGTGTTGGAAGTTCTGGCCAGGGCAATCAGGCAGGAGAAGGAAATAAAAGGTATTCGATTAGGAAAAGAGGAAGTCAAATTGTTGCTGTTTGCAGATGCCATGACTGTATATCAAGAAAACCCCATCGTCTCAGCCCAAAATCTCTTTAAGCCGATAAGCAACTTCAGTCTCAGGATACAAAATCAATGTGCAAAAATCACAAGCATTCTTATACACCAATAACAGAGGGAGAGCCAAATCATGAGTGAACTCCCATTCACAATTGCTTCAAAGAGAATAAAATACCTAGGAATCCAACTTACAAGGGATGTGAAGGACCTCTTCAAGGAGAACTACAAACCACTGCTCAATGAAATAAAAGAGGATACAAACAAATGGAAGAACATTCCATGCTCATGGGTAGGAAGAATCAATATCGTGAAAATGGCCATACTGCCCAAGGTAATTTATACATTCAATGGCATCCCCATCAAGCTACCAATGACTTTCTTCACAGAATTGGAAAAAAACTACTTCAAAGTTCATATGGAACCAAAAAAGAGCCCTCATCACCAAGTCAATCTTAAGCCAAAAGAGCAAAGCTGGAGGCATCACACTACCTGACTTCAAACTATACTACAAGGCTACAGTAACCAAAACAGCATGATACTGGTACCAAAACAGAGATATAGACCAATGGAACAGAACAGAGCCCTCAGAAATAATGCCACATATCTACAACTATCTGGTATTTGGCAAACCTGACAAAAACAAGCAATGGGGAAAGGATTCCCTATGTAATAAATGGTGCTGGGAAAACTGGCTAGCCATATGTAGAAAGCTGAAACTGGATCCCTTCCTTACACCTTATAAAAAATTAAGTCAAGAAGGGTTAAAGACTTAAATCTTAGACCTAAAAACCCTAGAAGAAAACCTAGGCATTACCATTCAGGACATAGGCATGGGCAAGGACTTCATGTTTAAAACACCAAAAGCAATGGCAACAAAAGCTAAAATTGACAAATGGGATCTAATTAAACTAAAGAGCTTCTGCATAGCAAAAGAAACTACCATCAGAGTGAACATGCAACCTACAGAACGGGAGAAAATTTTTGCAGTCTACCCATCTGACAAAGGGCTAATATCCAGAATCTACAATGAACTCAAGCAAATTTACAAGAAAAAAACAAACAAACCCATCAAAAAGTGGGTGAAGGATATGAACAGACACTTCTCAAAAGAAGACATTTATGCAGCCAAAAAACATGAAAAAATGCTCATCATCACTGGCCATCAGAGAAATGCAAATCAAAGCCACAATGAGATACCATCTCACACCAGTTAGAATGGCAATCATTAAAAAGTCAGGAAACAACAGGTGCTGGAGAGGATGTGGAGAAATAGGAACACTTTTACACCGTTGGTGGGACTGTAAACTAGTTCAACCATTGCGGAAGTCAATGTGGCGATTCCTCAGGGATCTAGAACTAGAAATGCCATTTGACCCAGCCATCCCATTACTGGGTATATACCCAAAGGATTATAAATCATGCTGCTATAAAGACACATGCACACGTATGTTTATAGTGGCACTATTCACAATAGCAAAGACTTGGAACCAAGCCAAATGTCCAACAATGATAGACTGGATTAGGAAAATGTGGCACATATACGCCATGGAATACTATGCAGCCATACATATGTCCCTTTGTAGGGACATGGATGAAGCTGGAAACCATCATTCTCAGCAAACTATCACAAGGACAAAAAACCAAACACCACATGTTCTCAATCATAGGTGGGAATTGAACAGTGAGAACACATGGACACAAGAAGGGGAACATCACACTCCAGGGCCTGTTGTGGGGTGGGTGGAGGGTGGAGGGATAGTATTAGGAGATAAACCTAATGTTAAATGACGAGTTAATGGGTGCAGCACACCAACATGGCACATGTATACATATGTCACAAACCTGCACGTGGTGCAGATGTACCCTAAAACTTGAAGTATAATAAAAATAAAAGAGGTCAAGGGAAGGCCTGTGTAACAAATAATGATGAAAAGGGACCTAAATGACCAGAAAATAGTTTCCATGAAGAGATCAGAAGAAGGATATTCAAGCCACATAAAATTGCAAATACAAAGGCAGAAATAAGCTTGACGTTTACAAAGAACAAGACATTTTAAAAACCTGTAGATTGAACACAGAGTCATGGGAGAGAATGGTGAGAGAGAAGGTTAAGGAGAACTGACATATGGGTTTGTTGGCCAGAGCAAAGAATTTAAATTTTGTTTTGTGTAGAATGGAAGCCATTGGATTGGCTATGTAGAGGAGTAATGTATGACTGACATTTGAAAACTAGTCCTCTAGTTTTAATTACCTTATATTATATATAATATAATATATAATTATATTAATTATATTAAAGTATAATAATAAAATTTTTAAAAAACCCTCAATATCACCATCATATCTAAGAAATAAGGATTTTTTTTAGGAAAGTGACTTTTTTTATTATTTCAATAGGTTTTTGGGGAACAGGTGCTCTTTGGTTATATGAATAAGTTATTTAGTGGTAATTTCTGAGATTTTGGTGCACCCATCACCCAAGCAGTGTACGCTGTACCCAATGTGTAGTCTTTTATCTCTAACCCCTCTCCCACCTTTCCCCCAAGAGCCCAAAATCCATTGTATCATTCTTATGCCTTTGCGTCCTCATAGCTTAGCTCTCATTTTTTTTATTATTTTTATTTTTAGATGAAATCTCGCTTTTGTTGCCCAGCCTGGAGTGCAATGGCACGATCTTGGCTCACCGCAACCTCTGCCTCCTGGGTTCAGGCAATTCTCCTACCTCAGCCTCCTGAATAGCTGGGATTACAGGCGCCCACCATCACACCTGGTTAATTTTTATATTTTTAGTAGAGATGGGGTTTCACCATGTTGGTCAGGCTGGTCTGAAACTCCTGACCTCAGGTGATCTGCCTCCCAAAGTGCTGGGATTACAGGCATGAGCCACTGCACCCAGACAGCCTCCATTTATGAGTGAGAACATACAATATGTGGTTTTCCATTCCTGAGTTACTTAGCATCATCAAATACCCTGCCAGCATTTAAGTTCCAGCTTACCTTATAAAGGTATCTGTTTGAATTGGGATTTAAATAAAGTTTATATATTGCACAATTGAAAAAAAAAAAAGAAAACTAGTCCTCTAGTTGATCAATTGCATTAACATGTCCTCGAGGTGGGGGATGGGACATCAGAATGCTTTTTATGATTGACTCAAGTCAGTCTTGTGATCAGACACTTTGAAAATTTTTGTCTTAAATGAAGAGTGCCAACATTAGCCACCAGAAAAGTGGTACCTTAGTAGGTGCAAATATATCTTAACCCTAAAACTCAGAAAAATTTGTTCACTCTGATTCTGTCCCAGGAGCATTTATACAAATCAGAATTTTCCATTTAAATTAACTTGCTCCATGATTTCCTGGAGCTTATATTCTAGAGAAGCAAGTCAGATAATAAATTATTAAACAAAAGGGACATCAGTTCCTATCATAAAGTTAAAGTGACATGAAACAGCAAATAAAAAACACCATGACAAGTCAAGAAAGAAACTGCAGAAGAAAGAAACACTTTTTTTCTTCCTTTGTGAACAAAGGGCTTAGCATGTTCCTTTTGCAATGGGCCCAGAAAATTTTGTATCTTACCCTGTTTATAGATTTTCTTCATCTGTAAGATCAGGGTTGAACTTATAGTTAAAAGATTACATAAAAATAAAACCCATATAGTACTTTGCAGAATGCCTCACAAATGTAGGTGTTCAATAAAAGTTTCTCCGCCTCCCCCCTTCTTCTACTGTTCACCCTTAACTAAGAACATGTTCACTAAGACACTTAAACTCCAGGATATCATTGGCTTCTTCACCTATAAAATAAGTAGGTTTGGAGAGACACTGTCTGAGGTCTGCTATGTGCAGGCAGCATCGTGCTTTTTCTCAGCAATGTAAAGGGGGGCTGATGCCAACACATCACAATCATGTGTCATAGCATGATTCAGAAGCACCTGTCAGCTCAGAGAATAGCTTCTATGAATTATTCAACTTCACTGTACCTTGTAAAGAGAAGTATCTGTTAAAAGGATCTCTAACCTGTTGCATTTGTTTCTAAGGACTTTGATGTTTTAATTATTAATAAAATGTTAATATATGTATGTTAGTATTTTAAAATATGCTTATCTTATTACAAGATAGTTGTGCCTACATTTTATTTTTAAATCTGGTGATTAAAATCTTTGCTATTATACTTTAGACTTTGCACAAAAAATATAGCATACACACATTGTACTGTGCATGAAAATCAACCTAAAACTAAATAATTTTGAGGGCTGCTTTTAAAAATACCATGTCAGACTTTATAAAGTATGCAATAGATTATTTCTGTTTTTTGCAAGATTAAATTTAAAATTATAAGTAACCTTTAAGATAGACTAATATGTGCTTAAAGGGAAGAAAAATGATTTTCCTCATGTTTCCTTTTCACTCTTCCATCCCCTCCAAAATGAGAAACTTCTCATCTAAATCTAATAGCAAATATCACAAAAATATGTAGAAAACAATCTGAAACAAAATGAGAAAACATCAGTATCCTGGGACAAGAAGTTGAAAAGATAGAAAAACGTCTCATTAAATGGCAGGGGATTAAACAGAAAATTAGAGCACAGGTTTTCAGAAAGACCAATTCACTTTATATATTAAGGCTTAAGAATTTGGACCTTTGCCTAAGTATAGTACAAGAAGCAGTTTATCAATTACTTCTTAGTTACTTTAGTAGTGTACAGACATATTTACATATTGAGTAATGTACATGTTTATTATTGTACACACATATTACTTTAGCTGAATGTAGATAAACTAAAATCACATAAATGCGGTAAGGAGGGTAATTCATGTAAATATTATTCATTATAAGTATATAACAGTTTAATTTTTCACATTAGTTACCTGAAGTAACACATTAAAGAAGAGGGTTGTACTTGATAAAGAGGAGGGTTTTACTCAAAAACATCAGTAGTAAATGCATGATGCTAAAGGCTGGGTTTTTCCTAAGATCAGTTTAAGGGAGATCCTGGTAATTAATTCTTATCTGTATCTCAGGATAAATGCTTATCATAATTGATAAATGTTTATCAATAATTTTTCTATACATATATAATGTTTAGCAGGATATAAACTTATTTTAATAGGGGGATTTTAAAGTTACAATTATGTCCACATAAACTGATGAGGCCAACTATGAGACAGCCGTCTTGGCAAAAAATGAGTCTTCAATGGAAGCATCATGTACACATATCAAATTCACAACAAGACAATGATATAGCTACAAAATGACAAGGAAATTCATCATTAAGGGTTGAACAGGTCTTTTTGTGAGAGGCTTATTTATAGATTCCAAGAAAGAAAGTGTCTTTTACTGGTTAACCTATCTGGTAGCTTTTTGTGAACTGATGAATAAATATATTCATGCCTGTAAATGAAAGTGACCTTTATGGAGGAAAGCTGGGATAGTGCATGAATAGATTTACGAATAATTGGAGTGGATTTAAATGTGTTGCATTTAAAAGGATTGGTTCCTTCTTATTTGATCTTTTGTATAATTACAATATGATGAAGATCGTGCTAATTATTATAATAGTGTCCTCATTCAATGCCATTTATCTGAAGAGATCAAAGACATTTAGAAATCTCAGCTAAATAATCCATTGTGGTAAGCATCACAGGAAATATGTTTGTCTAAGGAACAGCAAAGCAAAATAAAATGTGCTCATGTGAAAAGCAAAGCAACTTTATTTGGCTTAAAATTTGCTTTTAAGTTTTCTTCCACAGAGCTGAGAAGCTGCCTAACAAGTCTGATTAGGTCAATAATGCATTTAACTGTGGAGCTCTAAGGCTAAGTATTAAATGCTCTCAGACCCTTTCCTCTTTTTAGAACCTCATGTAAAAATACGACAGGTTAGGTCAGGCACAGTGGCTCATGCCTGTAATACCAGCACTTTGGGAGGCCGAGGCGGGCTGATCATCTGAGGTCAGGAGTTTGAGACCAGCCTGGCCAACATGGTGAAACCTCACCTCTACTAAAAATTGTTTTCAAAAAAATTAGTCGGGCGTGGTGGCGGGCGCCTGTAGTCCCAGCTACTCGGGAGGCTGAAGCAGAGAATCGCTTGAACTCAGGAGGCAGAGATTTCAGTGAGCAGAGATCGCACCGCTGCACTCCATATTCATACTAAGCCACTACCTGTGGGAATTGCTAAGAAAGTTTGAGGAGATTATAAACAAGGAAACTATTTAGGGTAAAAAATATCAGAATTTAGGAGTCGGTTAAGAATGCTATGTAATTTCAGTCTGAATATAGTTGATCCGAAGAGAAATAGAGAATATAAAGTATGTGACATTGATTTGCTATGTGTGAAAGCTATTGGCCATTCTTCATTTCTTTCACATCTAAAAGGAAAAATCCGACACATTTTTACCCATCTCGAAGTACAATTTATTTTCAACCAGAAAAAGATTCCAAAGCCATTTTAATAGATATTTTCATTAATAAAAAATGAAATAATTTCCTAGGTAAATTATATTTAATAATTGCATAAATTATGGCATTCATTGTGTCGTCCATAGTATCTCACTTATATGAGTCACCTAATAAATGTTTATGGAATTAAAATTATGTGGCATTGTCATATTTAATATTACAGAGGTATTTGATATAAACCTATGCAATTCATGGCCTATTTGGTCCTAAAGCAGGAATGATATTAAAGTCCGCACTTTTACTAGAAAGGCAATATTTACTTTTTTATCCAGTTCCAAGATTCTACTGCATATTCTGTCTCAAAAAGAGCCTAGATTTCTTCAGAATTATATATATATATATATTCAACTATGAGTATGAGGAATACTAATGTCATTTTTTAAAGTTTGAAATCATATTCCATTTTTATGTGAATACTAAAAGATGATTAGGAGCTCTCCTCTAGGGTTCTCTCAAAGAAACCAGGTGCCTGGATTCTCAGAAATTGATCCTTAAGGGGAGAGCTGGCTCTAGAATGAGAACAAGGTTAGAGAATTGTATGAATTTTATGCCTTCCTCTTCTGATTAGGTGCCAAGACAGCCACATAAAACACTGCTAAATAGGCAGCATTAGGAAATGCTACAATGAAAAGAATGAGCTCAAAAGACAAAGAGTAAGGAGATTTCCATTAAAACGTCAAGTAATGTAAATATTAGCAATGTCTACAGAATTAAGTTTTACATATTGTTCGAATCACTTAAAAGTATCCAAAGCACATGGTAATCATTCACTTTATTCTCTATATAAGGACTATTCCAAATGCTTGCAATATTATCTCTATTTAGTAAAGATAATCGTTTTTACATGCAGAATTTTAAAAAATATAATCAGTATATACCTCACGCAATATTTGCTGTGGTTAGTGGCTGTGAGGTGAGGTACAGGATGGAGGAACATACAAATATTTAAGAAGTTCCTATCATAAAGAACTTTACAGAACTATTCAAAAGCTAACATAATAAGCAATAACTATTGGATATTAATAATTAAAAAAATTATGTAAAAGCTAATATAATTAATAAGCCATATATTTCTATTTTTGTCTTTGATTATTATCTAGAGCATAATTTCTACATTTATGATAAAATATAAAATTTTTGAGTTACAATTGAAGTAGTGCAAATTCCTATTCTAATGAAAATTTTGACACGAAAGTATGATATATTTATGAATAATACTCATATATACACATATATTTGAAAAGATAAAGAGTCACAGTATTTCCTTCGAGCAACAAAGAGGGTTACATTATTGAAGGAGGCATCATGAAGTTTGTTCAAGGGAGAAAAACATTGTGAACACTTTTTATTATTTGAAGTTTGAACTTTAAGAAAATGACATAAAATTCTAATTAATATGAAAGGGCTAATTGCTATCCAGTGGAAGTGTGCATTAATTCCCTCACATCTGTTCATACTTATTTCACAAATATGAGAAGTGGCGCTGAGTACCACTTGTGCCATATTCAGTGTCAGCTATTGGGGACACTAAAATCATTTATAAAATATATTAATTAAAATATTATTAAAAATGAATCTTACATTCAAGCAAGAATGGCAATTCTTTTTAAAAATACAATAAAATTTGGTGAGGTTGTGATAGAGAAAGTAAAAAGTAGGTACTATGGGAGCACAGGAAGTTGCATTACCAGAAATGGGGATGTTTAAGCTAAGAATAGGAGACAGTCAGCAAAAATGTGATTGGAAAAAACAAAACGTTTCACTGCTGACAGTTTGTGCAACAGAAGTTATGCAGAAAGACAGAGACAAACATATCAGAGGGAGAATACAATAAAATTTGGTGAGGTTGTGATACAGAAAGTAAAAAGTAGGTACTATGGGAGCACAGGTAGTTGCATTACCAGAAATGGGGATGTTTAAGCTAAGAATAGGAGACAGTCAGCAAAAATGTGATTAGAAAAACAAAACGTTTCACTGCGGACAGTTTGTGCAACAGAAGTTATGCAGAAAGACAGAGACAAACATATCAGAGGGAGAATAGTCTTGCTTGAAGTCTACAGGTAGTTACCTCACTTGTATGTGTCTCCATGATATCTACACTTACCTCCATGATAGTGCCCGTAGCAGTAACTTGCATTTCATAAGATATATGTCTTTTCACCTTAGATCCATACATTATTTTCTTTTTCAACTAGCTATTCTCAAGTGCTTAACAAAATTAAAACTCAATAAATAATTTTACCCTCACCTAAGGCAGCACAGCTACTCATTCCTCCCTGTTTATGAAACATGTGGATGATAGATGATAGACAGATAGATGATAGATAGATAGATAGATAGATAGATAAACAGATAGGCTCAATTCTGTCCCTTCAAAATTCATATGTTAAAGTCCTTGCCCCCAATACCTCAGAATGTGACTGTTTTTGACGATAGGGTCTTAAAATCAGTGATAAAATTAGAATGAGGTCATTAGAATTGGTTTTAATACAACATCACTGGGGCCTTATAGAAAGAGTAGATTAGGAGATAGACATCAAGGCAAGATCATATGAGGACTCGGGATAAAATGGCAATCTATAAGCCAAAGAGTGATACCGCAGGAGAAAATAAATACAAATATCCTATTGTCTAAACCACCGTGTGTGTGCGTGTGTGTGTGTGTGTGTGTGTGTGTGTGTGTATCCCAAAATAGATCATCTTTTTGGATGGCTTAACTAGCATTAAACCGTTAATTTTGGTCAATAGATGGTTGACTTTGATTTGGGAAATGTGACAATGATACAGTTCACCAAGTTTGACAAATTCGTGCAGAAAGACATGTGTTGTTACTTTCTTAACAAGAAGCCTATGGATGTTTTCAAGAAACCATGTCATTTCAACTTATTAATCATAATTTACAGTGTTTGATATGGATTGTTACTAATCAGGATTATGCTTTGGGAATGGAAAGTGATCTCAAGATCATTTTAACTGAGAAATAAGAATTTGAGTTAAGATATCACTCACTGAGAAGAAAAGGAAGGGTGAAGTTAAGAGACAATTTAGTTCTATTTTGATATTAACTGTGATATGTAGGACAAGAGAAAAGAATAAAATAAAGATGGCATTCAGATTTCAGGTTTAGAGGATAGTTACCATCAACTAAAGTATAAAACACCCTCTCACAACAAAAAGAGCAGAGTTGAGAGAGAAAAAGATAGAGTCAATTTTAGATATTCTAAATTTGAAGTATTCATGTATTATTAAGTAGAGATGTATTAGTGGTTTAGTGAATAAAGATGATCAGAGGGTTGTTAGTGAAATTCAGAGAGGCTAATGTTGGAGACAAACAAAATCAACAGAGTTGACAATGTGTGATAAGAAAGAAGGATTTGCATGTTTTTATCTTAAAATTCATGATGTTTAGTAACAAACACTAGCTTAAGAGATACATGTTATGGGTTACAACTGGAAGAAACCAAATTTATAAAAAAAATGTTTCTTTGGAAAAGTAGCAAAATCATCAGTCTTGTTTAATGTAATCAAAATGTTCTTTTTTATTATATTTTAAGTTCTGGGATACATGTTCAGAACATGCAGGTTTGTTACATAAGTATACACATGCCATGGTGGTTTGCTGCACCCATCAACACGTTATCTACATTTTAAGCGCCACATGCATTAGTTATTTGTCCTAATGCTATCCCTCTCCTTGCCCCCCACACCCCCCAACCCCCGACAGGCCCTAGTGTGTTATGTTCCCTTCCCTCTGTCCATGTGTTCTCATTGTTCAACTCTCACTTATGAGTGAGAACATGTGGTGTTTGCTGTTCTGTTCCTGTGTTATTTTGTTGAAAATAATGGTTTCCAGCTTCATCCATGTCCCTGCAAAAAACATGAACTCATTCTTTTTTATGGCTGCATAGTATTCCATGGTGTATATGTGTCAAATTTTCTTTACCCAGTCTATCATTGATGGGCATTTGGGTTGCTTCCAAGTCTTTTCTATTGTGGATAGTGCTGCAATAAACATACGTGTGCATGTGTCTTTATAGTAGAATGATTATAATCCTCTGGGTATATACTCAGTAATGGGATTACTGGGTCAAATGGTATTTCCGATTCTAGATCCTTGAGGAATTCCACAGTCTTCCACAATGGTTGAAACACTCCCCCCAACAGTGTAAAAGTGTTCCTATTTCTCCACATCCTCTCCAGCATCTGTTGTTTCCCGACATTTTAATGATTGCCATTCTAACTGGCATGAGATGGTATCTCATTGTGGTTTTGATTTGCATTTCTCTAATGACCAGTGATGATGAGCTTTTTTTGTTTGTTTGTTTGTTGGCCGCATAAATGTCTTATTTTGAGAAGGGTCTGTTCATATCCTTCGCCCACATTCTGATGGGGTTGTTTTTTTCTTGTAAATTTAAGTTCCTTGTAGATTCTGGATATTAGCCCTTTGTCAAACTGATAGATAGCAAAAATTTTCCCCTATTCCGCAGGCTGCCTGTTCACTCTGATGATAGTTTCTATGGCTGTGCAGAAGCTCTTTAGTTTAATTAGGTCCCATTTGTCAATTTTGGCTTTTGTTGCAATTGTTTTTGGTGTTTTAGTCGTGAAGTCTTTTCCCATGCCTATGTCTTGAATGGTATTGCCTAGGTTTTCTGGGTTTTAGGTCTTACGTTTAAGTCTTTAATCCATCTTGAGTTAATTTTGGGGTGTGGTGTAAGGAAGGGGTCCAGTTTCTGTTTTCTGCATATGGCTAGCCTGTTTTCCCAGCACCATTTATTAAATAGGGAATCCTTTCCCCGTTTCTTGTTTTTGTCAGGTTTGTCAAAGATCAGATGGTTTTAGATGTGTGGTGTTATTTCTGAAGCCTGTTTTCTGTTCCATTGGTCTATATGTGTGTTTTGGTACCAGTACCATGATGTTTTGGTTACTGTAGACTTGTAGTATAGTTTGAAGTAAGGTGGCATGATGTCTCCAGCTTTGTTCCATTTGCTTAGGATTCTCTTGGCTATACAGGCTCTTTTTTGATTCCATACAAAATTTAAAGTAGATTTCTCTAATTCTGTGAAGAAAGTCAATGGTAGCTTGATGAGAATAGTACTGAATCTATAGATTACTTTGAGCAGTATGGACATATTCACAATATTGATTCTTCCTAACCATAAGCATGGAATGTTTTTCCATTTGTTTGTATCCTCTCTTATTTCCTTGAGCAATGGTTTATAGCTCTCCTTGAAGAGATCCTTTACATCCTTTGTAAGTTATATCCCTAGGTATTTTATTCTCTTAGTAGCAATTGTGAATGGGAGGTCACTCATGATTTGGCTCTTATCTATTATTGGTGTATAGGAATGCTGTGATTTTTGCACATTGATTTTGTATCCTGGGACTTAGCTGAAGTTGCTTATTAGCTTAAGGAGTTTTGGGGCTGAGATGAAGGGGTTTTCTAAATATACAATCATGCCATCTGCAAACAGAGGCAATTTGACTTCCTCTTTTCCTAATTGAATATCCTTTATTTCTTTCTCTTGCCTGATTTCCCTGTCCAGAACTTCCAATACTATGTTGAGTAGAAGTGGTGAGAGAGGGAATCCTTGTCTTGTGCCGGTTTTCAAAGGGAATGCTTCCAGCTTTTGCCCATTCAGTATGATATTGGTTGTGGGTTTGTCATGAATAGCTCTTATTTTTTTGAGATACGTTCCATCAATACCTAATTTATTGAGTGTTTTTAGCATGAAGTGGTATTGACTTCTATCGAAGGCCTTTTCTGTATCTGTTGAGATAATCATGTGGTTTTTGTCATCGGTTCTGTTTATGTGATGGATTACGTTTATTGATTTGCATATGTTGAACCAGCCTTGCATCCCAGGGAGGAAGCCAACTTGATAGGGTTGGATAAGCTTTTGATGTGCTGCTGGATTCGATTTGCCAGTATTTTATTGAGGATTTTCACATCGATGTTCATCAGGGATACTGGCCTGAATTTTTTTTTTTTTTTTCAGTGTTTCTGCCAGGTTTTGGTATCAGGATGACACTGGCCTCATACAGTGAGTTAGGGAGGAGTTTCTCTTTTTCCATTGTTTGGAATAGTTTCAGAAGGAATGGTACCAGCACCTCTTTGTACCTGTTGTAGTATTCGGCTGTGAATCTGTCTGGTCCTGAGCTTTTTTAGGTTGGTAGGCTATTAATTACTGCCTCAATTTCAGAACCTATCTTATAATTATATGATTTATATTTAAGCCCTTGAACCATCTTGAGATGATTTTTGTATAAGGTGAGAGATGAGGATCCAGTTTAATTCTCCTACATGTGGCTTCCCTATTATCCCAGTACCATTTGTTGTATTGTGTGCCCTTTTCCCACTTCATATTTTTGTTTGCTTTGTCGAAGATCAGTTGGCTGTAAGTATTTGGGTTTATTTCTGGCTTTTCTATTCTGTTCCATTGGTCTATGTGCCTGTTTTTATATGAATATCATGCTGTTTTTGTGACTATGGCCTAATAATATAGTTTGAAGTCAGGTAATGTGATGCCTCCCGATTTTTTTGTTTTTGATTTTGCTTAGTCTTGCTTTGGCTAATTCCACACGAATAAATTCCATATTAATTTTAGGATTTTTTTCTAGTTCTATGAAGAATGATGGTGGTGTTTTGATGAGAATTGCATTGAATTTGTAGATTTCTTTTGGCAGTATGGTCACTTTCACAATATTGATTCTACGCATTCATGAGTATGGGATGTATGTCCATTTGTTCATGTCATCTATGATTTCTTTCATCAGTGTTTTGGAGCTTTCCTTGTAGAGGCCTTTCACCTCCTTTGTTAGGTATATTCCTAAGTGTTTTATTTTCTTTTTGCATCTCTTGTAAAGGGGTTGAGTTCTTGATTTGATTCTCAGCTTGGTCACTGTTGGATCCAGCAATCTCACTACTGGGAATCTACCCAGAAGAAAACAAGTCATGATATGAAAAAGATACTTGTACATGCATATTTATAGCAGCACAATTCACAACTGCATAAATATGGAACCAGACCAAATACCCAACAATCGACAAGTGAATTAAAAAATTATGGTATGTGTATATGTACACACGCACACACACACACAGAATGAAATACTACTTGGCCATAAACAGGAACAAATTAATGGCTTTGCAGCAACCTGGATGGAACTGTAGACTATTATTCTACGTGAAGTAACTCAGGAATGGAAAACCAAACATCGTATGTTCTCAATCATAAATGGGAGATAAGCTATGAGGACACAAATGCATATGAATGATATAATGGACTTTAGGAATTTGAGGGAAAGGATGGAAATAAGGTGACAGATAAAAGACTAAAAATTGGGTTCAGTGTATACTGCTTGAGTGATGGATGCACCAAAATCTCACAAATCACCACTAAAGAACCTACTCATGCAACCAGATACTACCTGTTCCCCAAAAACATATGAAAATAAAAAAATAAGAAAGTTAACTTAGTTTAAGAATTTGAAACTTTGAGGCAAACAAAAGTTGTTGGTTTGCTACTATTCATTACTGTATTTTAAGAAAGTAAGATATATCTCAAAGTAATACAAATTAACTCAAAATTCATAATTAAACTACAAGAATCTGGGATATAGGCTAATTACTTAGATACATATACTATAGAAAGAGATAAAGCAAAGTAGAGCTGGTAGGATTGATGCATAAAAGATATGAGGTATTTAAAATAGCCAAACTCATAAAAGCAGACAATAAAATGCTGTTTGTTAGAGGCTGTGAAAAGGAGAAAATGGCAACATGTTGCTCAGTTATGCAAGGTTAATACATTCCAGAGAGTTGCTGTACAACATAGATCCTATAGTTAACAGTATTGCAGTGTGCACTTTATACTTAATAGAATAGATCTCATGTTAAGTGTTATTACTACAAAACAAAGTCAAACAAACAAAAACCACTCCAAAAGAACACTAGAAATATTTTGGGGGTGATAAATATGCTTTAGTACTTTTAGAGGATGGTATCATAGGTGTATACAAGTGTCAAATCTCATCAAAATGTATACATTAAATACGTGCAATTTTTGCATATCAATTACGCCTCTATAAAATTAGAAAAAGAATGTATCAACACTCTGAAAACTTAAAAAATAAGAAAAATGCTGGTTTTCTATTTTCGTTCTAGACAGAACTGAAGAATTCAAAACACTAAAAATTTAGAAAATATACTGATAATAGAATATTTTTAGAACAGAGATTGCAAATATAAGATAAATAGTTAAATTTTGGAAATCTTTATTTTTAAGTAGTAGATACTCACAAAATTTGCTCATTAGCAAGTTCCAGCATGCTTATGAATTCCTATAGGAGCAACAAGAATAACTGAGAGGGAATTAATTGGACCCCAATATTTTTCTTTTTCTCTACAAAGCAACTTCAAATGCAAAAAATAAAATTGTTAGAAGGATTTAGGGGAAAACAAAAATGAGAATAAATAAATACTACCCCTCTAGATGTCTTAGATCTGTTTTTCTCCAATTTTGGAATATATAATAATCACCTGAAATACCTGTAAAAATCCAGACTGCTGGATCTGACCTTAGACTGGAACATAAAAATAGCTTGGGCAGGACCCTAAAGTCTGCATTTTTAACAAGAAGTTCTCTGGAGACTTTTAAAATTTGGACCATGTAATAAAAAGTTTTTTAAAAAAAGACTCTTTTAGAAAATGCAAGGAAATAATAAAATCAATAAGCTCATTATAGAACTGTGTCTAAAAGTAAAAATGTAGTGGGAAAATGTGGAAGAAATAATATTACAATCATGTCACAGTTCAAAAATGAACAAAATGATTACTTTAAGATGGAGGACAGGCACAGGAAGTGAGATCAAAACATCTATATTTTAGTTTTACGTCAACTTTCACAAGATTTTGAACATTGTCCTGAAGAAATATTAAGCAATAGTTTTTAATGTTTTAAGTAAACTTTTAAGTTTAGAGTAGTTTCAGATTTACAGAAAGGTTAAAAAGATATTAGAGAGTCCCCATATGTCCCACCCACACTGTTTCTGTATTATAAAGATTTTATTTTAGTAAGGCTTATTTGTAATATGAGACAACACTGACTCTTTACTGTTAATATATATTTATAATTCATTCAGATTTCCATATTCCTTAGCGAGCTTTCTTTTTCTGTTTCAGGATTCTATCCACAATACCACATCACATTTAATCATAATATCTTCTAAGTCTCTGCTTTGCTATGACAGTTCTTAGACTTTGCTTGTTTTCGGTGATCTTGGCAGTTGAAAAGTCCAGGTTAGGTACTCTATAGAATGCAACTCCATTGGGTTTGTCTGATATTTTTCTCATGGTAAAACTGAATTATAGGCTTTTAAAAGGAAGATCAGAGAGGCAAAGTGCCACTTTAATCACATCATATGAGTAATAGCTTGATTTGATCATTCCACAATGTATGCATGTACCAAATCATCACATTATATTCATAAATATATATATAATTATCTAATTAAAAATAATATAAAACTGCAGAAGACTTTAGATCCTTTTGGTCCTAGAGATGTTACCAAGAGGAATCTGACCAACAAGTTTTACTAACTAGCTTTTATCTGCCATTAATTTGCCTCTTCCACAAGTTGCTGTTGCGAGAGACTAAAAATCCTTTTCGTTTGTCTTGTCACTTCTCTAAAATTGTATTGTTCTTTGTTGAAGATGCCATAATATATATGCTGAATCCAAAGCCATCTCTTTGAGAACTAGTTATTCCCTGGGTATCTCCCATGTGTATATGAAATAAACATGTTAGTAAACTTCTGTTTGTTTTTCTTTTATTAATCTATCTTTTCTTACAGGGGTCCATTCCAACTAATAACTTATTAGAGCTGAAGAAAAAGTTATTTTTCCTCCCCTGTAACACTGATGTCTCCAACTCGAATTCAGTAATCCCTGGATTACAACAGTCAGACTGCCATCGTTAGTCATCCATTCACTTGATTGTTCAATATACATGTATAGTGGTGCTAGCATGTACTCCATGGGAAATAACTTTGTCAACCAGAGTACAGCACTCATGTACATTTACCTTTGTCTTTCATCTTACTGTCTCTAGTCATTTTGCAAATTACTTAGATTAGCACCTTTATACCCTAATCCAATAGGTAAGGTAATTTCATACGTTTTTAGTATATTTAGATTTTTTGTCTCAGTCTGAATCCCATCTTGGAATCACTCGAACTTCTATATGATTTTTTAAAATTTGTATACATTAAGAGTCTATGATTGTACTGTAATTTTCTATGGTTTTGATAAATGCATTATTTTGTATATGCACCCTTATAGTATCAGGAAGAAGAATTTCATCAACTTACAGATTTCTTTTGCTACCAGCGAACTTTTTAATTTTTCTAGAGTTTTATATATTCTAGAATGTCATATGTTTTGAATCATACAGCACGCAGACTTCTCAGAATGGCTTCCTTCATTTGGCAAGAAACATTTAAGATTCATCCATCTTTTTTTTGCCATGACTTGATAGTTCATTCCTTTAGTCATTGAATAGTATTCTATTGTATCTATGTCCTATAGTTTATTTGTCTATGTATTTATTAAAGGGCATCTTTGTTGCTTTAATTTTGGGGTTGTGAATAAATCTTCTATAACTTTCGTGTTCCATTTATGTGTCTGTATGTGTATGTAAGTTTTTAAATCAGATAGTAAATATCTGATAGAGCAATTGCTAGATTGCATGGTAAGGCTGTGTGTTGGCTTATAAGAAACTAATGCACCATCCTCCAAAATGACTGTATCATTTTGCATTTCCACTAGTAATGAATGAGAGTTCCTGTTGCTTTCCATTCTCGTGAGAAATTAGTGTTGTCATATCTTTTGGATTTCAATTATTCAAATAGGTCTATAGTATTAGCTTGTCGTTGTGTTTTTTAACTTGCCTTTTCCTAATGACAGATGGTGTTGTATATAATTTTTGTATGCTTATTTAACATAATAGAGAGGTGTACCTTCAGAACTTTTGCACATTTTTAATCTATTTGGTTTCTTATTGTTGAGCTTTTAGGGTTCTCTTTCTGCTTTAGATACAAGTCCTTTTTCAGATTTTCTTTCAAATATATTCTTCTGGTCTGCGGCTTGCTTTTTCATTCTTTTAACAGTATTTTTGTTGAGCAGAAATTTCAAATTTTAATAAAGTATACCATCTATTCTTTCTTTCATGAATCATTCATTTGGTATTGCATCTAGGACCTCATCCCCAGCCCAGGGTCATGTAGATTTTCTCATATGTTTTCTTCTAGATCTATTATGGCTTTGCATTTTTCACTTAAGCCTGTTGAGTTAATTTTTGTGTAATGGTTAAGGCCTCTGCCTAGGTTTCTTTAAATGGCGTATGATATAATGGTAAAATGATCAAATACTGATTCACAATGAAATTTTTAAAAGGTAATGGAAAAATAATAAATTACTCACCACTGACATTGCTTAACTCTGGCAACAACATTTTGTAGTGTTCTTCCTTCAATAGGTGGCCATGAACAGGATACGATATAAAATAAAATCTCTAACTCTTGCATATCTTATTTCACATATGATTTGGTACAATTGAAAGAAATTATGAAACAAGTCAAAAAGGTAACAAATATATGATTGGATATTACCATTTTTTTTTAAACTGTGAAAATTATTCAAAAGCATTATTCAAAAACACTAAATACCAAAAGGCTCCGTATCTTGATGCTAGTCAATGAAGTGGTTAAAGATAATAACACGAGGAAATTAGAAAAGCTACTTTTACAGGCTCTGAATGCAGTCAATATACTCTGTCATAAGAATATTCAAACTGAGAATATTGAAAACACAGGTGATAAAAATAGGTTGGCTACCTCTGCTATAATTTATTTAGACAGTATCACTTTGACAGCTAATTGGTGGCAGTATCTAAAACACTGAAACTGCAAAGATTTAAAAAAACAGAAATCAATACAAAAAGCGTGAGGGCACAGAAATACGAAAAAGAGGCCAACATTTTACGATTCAATTAATTTTAGTTCAGCCACTATGTGTTAAGACACTTTACTATGCTTTGCTAATAGAAAGCTGAATAACACATCGGGCTTCTCTTTAAGGGGTCCACTGCCTAACAGAACAGAAAACGTGTTCAAATAATGTAAGATGTATATCAAAATAGACTTTTATACAAGAAAGGTGACAGCTCACTGAAGAATTTATAAGTGTGATAGAAGGGCACTCAAAATACAAGGAACAGCAGATGCAATGGTATGAAAGTGTGAAAACTGCGTTGTGTATTCAGAGATTTATAGATGATTCAGTGATTTTTGAAATTAAAAAAACACAGACTTTCAAGAATTATTTTTCTTAATATATTTTTCACAAATAGATATCCATGTAGGGTCTTGTCATCTTAATATGCATATAAACAGAAGTTATATCATTTTTAAGTACATTTATTAGAATTCATCAGATAAATGATTCTTCTTTTTTAACCAAGAAATGAAAAAAATTCTTCTGTCCCAACTGTGTACCTCTTGGAAACTTGAAGCATATAGAATGAGTCTATTCAGATTCATTTCTACCCATTCATTTTGATGCCAATCACATACCATATAGTGTCCAGAGTCAGTGGTTGAAAAAATTAAGTGGAAAAAAAAGCATGGTTTACACATAAATTATGTCAACCATAAAAGTGGCATTCCTTAGATGATAACCCAGTATAATTGTAGCATTTTAAGCACCATTATGCACTATTCTATGCATTTCTATAGCATTGTTCACTCAAGTTTGTAAGATCAATGAAAAAGTTGCTGTTTTATAAAAAAGTAGTATAAAATGCAATTAGATTTTCACAGTTTTGTGCTGAAGCTGGCTAGTAAGACTCGCAGAAGACAGTTGAGTACATTTTTTTTTCCCCAATTCCACATTCAGTGACCTTGTATTGGCAGATTGAAATTGGCCATGGTAGCAGTATGTATACAACAGAAATCAGCAAATATGACACATCAGTTTTGTTTTCCCCTGGGGCAACCAGTTATTAAACACTTTCTAGCATACAACTGAATATTTATGAAAATCTTTTAATATTGGAAGAAAAATTACTTCATAGTTTATAGATTGCATGAACATGATTTTTAAAAAATACATACTCAGAAAAATCTTAATACTAGGTAAGGAACCCTTGATATTATGAATAAAGTGATTATTTATTTTGGAAGTGACTACTATTATTAACATTGAAAATTTTGTTTTCAGCATAAGAAGTTTCTATGGAAATCAAAAATAATGGAATCTAAATTGTTAATATTCTGCGTTCTACCTCCAAAATTCTGAAACAATAAAATGAGATTACCACATCAAATTCCATCATGTGAACCACACTAAGATTCCCAATCAACTCTATCATGTATAGGAAAATGATAAGATGCCTGTGAATTTTCACGATCTGCCTGTATTTTGTGTATTAAGCTGTCAGGGACTATCTAAATCACTTCCTTTTCTGTCAGTCTGTCTTCGGACAACATCCTTTGAGACACAACAGCATTCAGCAAAGACCTCCATCCCCAAAGTCTCAAAATGATATGTAAATCCTGCAATTCATCATGCTCTGTGTAGTACAGGTTTAATTCTTCCTCCTACGCCTCAAGCTGATGAAACATTACTCTGATATACAGTACAAAAGCAGTAACAAAGATGTTCATATCAGTCCTTTGTGAGTTTGTGGCAGGCAGAGAAATCAATGAAGCCAAGGGGACAATAGCTGGAGTTTAAACAGGCTGCTGAAATTTGCTAAGAGGCAGACAAAGGGCCTATGCTGAAAGGAGAGCTGCTGTGGAATTCCTTGGCCCCATTATGCAGCTGAAACAATCCTTACTCAGAGAGTGGATTTGCATCTCTAATAGAGTTCAGGCTCTGTTTGTGAAAGGCTTTCGCTAGGCCTGACCCCATGTCTCAGGAGCACATTGATACCCAGCGCCTTGCCTTTGCCTTGTCCCACACCACAGAGAGCAGTATCATGGGAAAATGCACTAACCTAAAAGAAAGCAAAGGAAGGCAAGAGGAAGGGAAAAAAATTAAAGGCTTGAGGCAGTTTCGGTGGTACTTAGTGGTGAAAATTACTTTGGCAAATAATAGAACCCACGGCTGGTAATTACTGCTAACAAGCTTCCCCCAGCCCAAATGTGACACTTGGGCTGATGTGAGAAAAGCTGATATAGGCCAAGCTTATTAAGCTTGAATGAAAGGAACCCTTTCCCCTGTGAAAATACAGCAACTTAGGGGCTTGCAAATCTTGTAATCTAGTGTTACCAATTATTCAGTAAAACAGAAAAATGGTGCTGCAATATTTAAAATCCTTCTTGGATTTAATTCAGGCTGGTGCCCTAATCCCAAGCAATTGTAATCATGAACATCCTTGGTTTCCTAAACATGTACTCTTGGTTCCAAACAAAATATTTTGGGTACTTAACCTACTTCATGCCAAGGACCACTGGGGAAACCTTTCATACTTGATGCCCAGCAGATAACTTGGCAAAACATTTTTCTCTAGAAGATTTTTAAAACTGTAAACAAATATACACATAGTTTGAAAGAAGGCAATAGACTCTTGTGCAAAGTATATCCCCAGAACACTTTCATGACTTATTCATGATATTAATTTCAAATTAAATTTGGTGTGGTTTGACATAGTAATGTTAACCTCTTCATCAACTTTAAAATTGCTGCAATTACCATGGGAAAGTAATCACATAAAATTATAGCATCTATTAATTATCATATTAATAAAATACTGTGCTTTATTTGAGAGTAAACTCGTGTTTCCTGAGTAAAAAATAATTAGGAAAATTAAAGAAGTCTCAGTAATGTATTTTATATGTTACTATATTTACTGCATAAAAGAAAAGATTTTATTCTTCCCTATACAGGACACAGGCATTTATTAAAAGATGAGTATTACTTGTGTGCAGCAATACTTACATGAAAGATAAATGCTTAATTCAGCATTTTGAATTGAATTCCATCAGTATCATCTGGCATATCCATAGTATTGTAAACATTAATATTTTCACAGTTTTTCAATATTAATTGACTCTATGATATAAATGACACTTCTGTTATCTAGCAAACCACTGAAATTTTAAGTTCATTTAAGTCAGTGAAACAAAATAATGTGCTGCTATGAACCTAAATGGGTATAATTGTGACTTGACTTTAAACTTTTCAAAGTAGCTTTAATTTCTTAATACCTCCTTAGTTCATTGTTTGAATGTACTATTTGAATATTTCCAATAATTTGTTTTTCTCCAGCCTAATTACCCTGGGCATGTGGCAAGTATGAGATGTTGTACAATTTTATTATTTTAAGACTTCATATAGACACTGAATGTATATTTTTATGAATTTTTTTCAAAAAACTTAAAACATGTTGAACAATATAATAAAGCCAAGGAGTTACACATTTGTCTAATTATTCATTTTGAAAAATATGTGTTTAGTTCTAGAACTCTGTGGTGTTTCATGGTTATGAGGCCTGGAAACCTTACAATGCTCTTCATGCAGCAAAATATTGTTTGTTCATATTGGAAGGATTAGTGCCACGTGTCACAGTTGACCCATTCACTTGGCACTCAGGAGAGTCAAAATAAAGTTAAAACTTTATATTAAACCAAGAGAGTACATTTAAAATTTTCCTTAGAATCTAAAATTTTGTGCTTTAAAATGATAATATTAACTGAAGACAATTTAAAAGAACTTTACAACATATTTTATAACTAAATCTATGCTGTGCTTATATTCAATTAATTCCCATGGAGAATGATCTATTTTTCTATTCCTGCACTGTTGCAAAATCTTAAAGACTCCTTTTTTTTTTTTTTAAATTAAGATGCTGGCTAAGCTACAACTGTTTTTACAAAATTTATTTTTAAATATCTGCATTTGGCTTATCTCCATCATGATAGTAGATAAAGTTAATCAAATAATTCCTTTATTTCCTAAACATAATAAACACATGATAAATTACTACTTGAAAAATTATTACCCCCTGACCTCGAGCTAAACCCAACGTGGGTTTAAAATCTTTCCAAGAAAAATAGAATTGTTCACGAAAAAGCTATGTATAATCAGCGAATAAAATTTGGCAAAAGTTTGTTAATCTGTTTTAGAAATGTTCAATTCAATTTTCAAACTTTATAAAATGATGAAGATAATTTTATAATATGCTGTAGTAAGGAAATGCTCTCTTCTTTCTGATCCCATAATCAGGGAAAAGAAAACCACCAATGGGAACAGTAAAGAAGCTAAATAAATGAGTACAGAATACAACCATTCTTCAGCTGTTTTCTTTAAGCAATGTAAATTTTTTCAGATAGAAGGTTGTGTGTGTGCATGTGTATGTGTGTGTGCACATGATTGTGTGTTTTATTACATTATCTTCACTTTGGAACAAAATATTTACACTTAAAATAAAAATTACTTAGACTTTTTGGTGAGAATGAATGCTATAATTAATTCATATAATTGCTATCCTAATGTGAACCACAGAATGTATTGATTCTGTAATAAGAGTAAGTATATGTTTTCAGTGATTCTTTTTGGGAAAACAAAAATAAATGTAAATGAAAGGAAAGAGAAAAACAAGGGAAGGAGAAGAGAAGTCAGAAGCTTAGAGGACATGAAAGAAGCAGGCAGCGAGATGGGGCAAGAGAGACAGATGTGGCTAAGGGGGTGATAGGAGAAGGGAGATGACAGAAATATAGGGAAGAGAGAGAAAAGAAACTTGTGCTTCACCAGTATGAGCATTTTAATTCATGACACTGTCATAAGTCTATATTCACTAGTATACTTTCTTAAAATCCTGTTTTGCCAGCGGTTCTATTTCTGTTTTATTGAGGCATAATTGACAAATAAAAATTGTGTATGTTTTAGGTGTACAATGTGATGTTCTGGCATACATCAACATTGAGAAATGATTACCACAATCAATCTAATTAACATATCCATCACCTCACATAGTTACCTATTACTTTGTGTATGTGGTGAGAACATTAATCCATCTCAGACTTTTTCTAAAATCTGTTTTAAGCTATTTTGTCTCATCACAAGGACAAGCCGTAGTTAAAAATACACTTTATGGGAAAATAATTATTAATAATGTATTAATGTTAATACATTTCTTTGGAGAAAAAAATACAAACTTAATGATGGACTGTGAAGAGTTTAAAAAAACATGCAAACAAATTGGTTGGCTCATCATATTCTCTAAGCCATCTATTATTATTTTAAGTATATAACAGAGAAAATTAAGGGAAGCACCAGTTTATGAAAGAGAATGTGGTAATTGATATCAAATACTTTGTTCTGCAAAAGTATGTGCTCACGATTATATCTATACTGTATATAAAATTTTGTACATACAGTTTGAAGCTGAGAAATGATCACCAGATGAGACCAGTCACTGAAAGTGGGAGTGTGTTGAGACCTTCATTCATTGTGATGCTCCAATGAAATTCTTAATTGCTTAATTCTGTACACTGTGTTACTACTTTGTCCAGTTTTGAAAGCGATGCTCCCTTTCATTTTCCCTTTCTCTGTCTACTATCATATATTAATCCCTGTAGCTACTCTTTCTTGTATGTCTTCATGTTGTATACACTACTTTAGTTGCATTTTATTACCTTTGGTCTGACAACTGCTGCAGCCTCTGACTCTCCTTTCCCTTCTTCCACTTTTCAACTTTCCATTCCACTCTGTATAGATTTATCACATGAAGTATCCTGACATTCAAATCCAATCATGTCATATTCATACTCAAAAACTTTCCAAACTCCCTATTGCGTTCTGAAAAGACAATTCACTTGTTTTCACTCCTTGAACAATTATTCAAAACAAGTATTGAAAGCTTTCCGAAATCTAAACTAAATTTCTTTTCCAAACTTATTCTCACTCTATTCTTCTACACATAGCATCCTTAGAAGTCTGCTCTTCCATGTTTATGTCAGTACCATGAATATGTTCCAGATCTGATTATTTTGTTCTTCTTGAAGTTTCCACTTCTTTTCTGCATCACTACCTATCAATGTTCAAATGTGACTTCTATTATGACATCTTCTTGGATCTCACTGGAAAGCAGTACCTCTGAAACTTCATTGCCCCTTACATTAACAAGCCTGTACTTTATTGTAATACTTGTATGTTTAAGTTCTGTTTTTAATCCTTAAAAGTATGTAACAACTTCTCTTCCCACACATACCGTTCATTAACATTGAATGAACTTAGTACACAGAAATAGATGGAAAATAGGTATTTTAAATTAATAAGAACAATAACAAAAGAGATATTCATAATGTCAAAAGAGTTAGATTATCAAGATTATTTTTCCTTTTTTTAAAAAAAGCTAAATATAGTTGTGCCTTTAGTGACAAAAATTAATAGTAAATCTTTACATATACTGGTCATTTTTAACTATGGATACAATTTATCACATTGAGGGATTTATTTCGAGGTTAATATTATAAAAATCAAGAAATGGAAACTATTCATCAATTTTAATTATGTCTGCACTAGCAATAAAATGCAGATAAAGATTGTACTATAAGATAGCATTTAAGATATGCCTTTAAAAGTGAGTTTTCTTTTTTTCATAAAAATGCTACTATTTGATAGATCATAGGGTATGATATTTCTTACAATAATATATGAGATCAACATAATATATAATGAAATTTATAAAATCTAAAATTTATAACATTATAGGAAGTAGCAAGCTATGATTTATATTCACATCAAATGTTTTATAGAAAAAGTACTGTAGACATCTCGGAATAGAAAGATTTTTTTAAGTGAAACTTTATATAATTATTGATTTCTTATTATTCAATTCTACTGAAAGGCTGCCATTTTTCAGTTCCTTTATTCAGAATGTATCATATGAATAAAGATCCTCGAAATTCTCATAACGCTGATATTTTAAAATGGCTTTTAATAATCTTTTGTGCATTGATTATTTAACTGTTGATATATTTAGAATGAGGTTGTAGGATTTTTTTAAAACTCTTTTTCTTCTTTCCCCAATTCAGAGAAGAGTGATCTTTTAAATATCTCTTATTGTTTTTGTTATGTTTTACAAACTGGAATATATATTAAATTTCCCTTAATATAACTATAAAGATAGTAAATGTACTTTACAGCAGCTGAGTATCTTGTTTTAAAGATACAAATGAGGTCTAAAGAATGGAGTGTCAGTTTTGTCAGTTCGTTTATTTTACTTTTTTCTTTTAAATAATTTCTAATGAATATAACACAAATTTTATAGATAATCTCAAAACTTGGTACCATCTATGTTTACAAGAATGGTATATTTCTTATGTATTTTGTAGTGTTTTGTGTACTGTACACAATGACTAAAATAAAAATAGTACAATGGATTATATAGTTTCTCCTATTCTTTGAAATTTTAGAGTATATTACTGGTGTCAGTTTACCATTATCTTAGAGAAAAATGGATAAAACCTTACAGTATGACTCAATTTTTCTGTCTATATATACAGCATCAGCAAGTACAGTATGACTCAATTTTTCTATCTATATATACAGCATCAGCAAGTACAGGGGGAGTCACTAATAATAGGATATTTTAAATCATTTTGAGACTTTTGAATATTATTAGAAATGCAAACTAACAGACTTACAGCTTGTTTAGCTTCAATACCTGAGTTATCTTTTGTTTCTACCAATTTCTATATCATGATGTAAAAATATTTCATTATCAAGTTATGTGATTCTATATAAAGCTAACTTGATTTTTAATGGGCCTTCACACATTATGAAATAGTCCACTAATTTTCCTTATTTAACAGTTTGCCATAAAAATGTAAGGGAAAAACACAAAATAACTGCTCATTTCATTTTAACATTTTTACATGAAAATTATAATACCACTTAAAAATCCTTAGGATGTTTAACTTTCGAAAATTAGTCTCAGATTTCTGAGAGCTCTGAAAAATAAGACAATTTATTGCTTATATTTAAAATAGAATAGCATGGTGATCAAATGTACTTTAGTGAGAATTTGAAGGCTGACTATGGAGTAATGCCTTGTGGCCCAATTAACATTTTAAGTCCCACCTACTGGGTCTGTCTCCTCTGTTCCCACATAACAACAAAAATTGTGCATTTAGTTTTTGTTGTATCAAAGAACAAAGACAAAATACATTTCTGAACTTGAATTTTCAGATCATAATAGCATCTTGTCTCCTTGGTGTTTCTTTCATTTTACCAACTGGGTGACTTGTTGAAGGGAATAAAGAGAGAAGGCTTCATAGAGGGGAAGCCACCGATATCATTGGCAAGAGAAGCGCACGACAAATGAGATATTGTACAGGCAAACACAAAATGAGCTTTCACGCAGGGTTCTGTCAGTGTCATTCAGCTTTGCCTGAATGGATAACCCTCTCATGATTTATCTTCCATTCATCAAGTCAATGCCTGGTATCTTTTCAGTTGTGATGGATAAGACCTTACTAAATTGACTACTGCCTGCTGAGCATTGTGGAGCCTGAGAACTGAACAGGAAGGGAGATCCAACCATATTTCATTCATATAGTAAGTCAGCCATGCTCAGTAGATCTAAGGACTGAGAATTATAAAGAACCTTGTTTCAACTGGCTCAAGGGTCTGGACCAGAGAGTGGTCAAGGATCTATCCAGTTTCCTGATTTTGAAAGTGAAGAAGGAATAGAGGTTGTTAAGGGTTGCCATAATAGGCCATCTGGAACGCTGAAAATGAGTTTACTAGAAAGAAAATACTATTCCTTCAGGTCTTATTCCAGATGACAGGTATTTAGCCAAATCTTTTCAAATATCACACTTATTTTATCATAAAAAGAACCATATCAGGTATCCATTATTGCCTATAAATAACAGAAAGAGGCTAAACGTTGTTAAGCCCTATTACAGCAGTAAGCTTACTTTCCTCTTTTAGTTAGCTTTTAGAAGACTATCAAATTCAGTAAATGTCTGTGGATAGATGGAGGGATGGACATAGAAAGAGATGGAGGGAGAGAGGAAGAAAGGAAAGAAAGAGGGAAGGAAGAAAAGAAATCGAAATTCCAATATTGGACTTAAGATTTAAAGTGTGAGTATACATTTCTAAGTACTGTATATTTTTTCCACTTTAATAAAAATCAACGCTAAAATTTTCTGAGGTACTTTTTCAAATGTGAAAAGGGTAAGTACAGTGTATCTACTTAAAACTCTTTCACAAATATCACATCCTTTCAGCCCCTAGAAAATTTTTTTCTGATTTCTCCTCATATTTAAAGGCATAGATCAATTATTTAATTCCAAAAGTATGAATTTATAATAGAGTGTTTATATAAATGCTGTATTCGTTGAATAATTTTTTTCAGACACAGTTTCTCTATTAGAGTTTTGAACTTCAAATATTCTTTAAAAATATATTAAATGTCCATTTTCCATAAAGTCATGACAATAAAATGCCAGTGTACATTCTTAAAATCACTGTCTCATATAAACACATTCAAAGATGTGGATACCAAAAATGAGGAATACCTGCATGAAATAGGGACTATTATAGCCATATCGTACCAAAAGCAAAGAAAAACATTAGCAAACACAAATACACAAAAAACATAACATGAAAAACAGAACATCGTATATATTAATGCTGTGGAAATTGATTAAATATATTACTTATTTGTACATTCACAAAGAATTACTTGAAAAGTTAAGTTCCAAGGGAAAAAATATTTTCACTTTTTATATTTTTGTGTCTGCTTTTAAAATTTAATTAACAGATTACTAAATATATTACATCAATACCATATGGAAAAAGATACTAGAAGATCATTAATTCTTATGAAACATGTTATCAAGAGTTATTCATAGGTGAAATGGATTCATTTAAACACACGCAACATAGGAATAAAATATGTTTCTCTTTTATATTTCCAACAAGGAGAAATATTGAAACCTGATTACAAATTGATATACCTTTTGTTTGAAGAGTTAGCTAAGTTTCTAAGCACAACGCATTGGCATGTCTAAGCCTTTGTATTTTACATGGACCTGGGAGTTGGGCCCAGGTGGTCAGGAAGAACATACCCTATGTTGTCATGACAAATATTATGTGAAAGAAAACACTAGCGACAAAAAGAGATAGTGGGAAATGAAGTTAAAGTAAGTGATAGACTTGTAGTTTATTTTTAGATTTTTAAGCTAAGCTGTCTCCTACTTACATTTGTTTTGAGTTTTCACTTTTTGTTTACCAAATAGAATGTACTTTCTGTAGCAAGCAAATTAAGCAAAAATATCCCCCTCTGACATCTTAAAGCGTAGAGAATATTCCAAAAAAGATAGGTCGAATGTGTAAGGAATGTCTACAGACAAAAGCTTGTGTGTGCACACACACACACACACACACACACTCACACAAATAATGCCAAGGTAAATTAAACTGACTGATCTCCACAACCTCCTTTTCTAGGGTTTAGTGTAAAACTTATTTAAGAGCCAATAACGCTGTTGATTTTTATAAGTTTCTTTGATTCTTTCCTTCTGACTTGGCCTGTAATTATTTTTCTATCTTAATCAGTTTTCCTAAAGAATGTGTTATGGATTGTATAAAGACATGAACTACAGCCAGTTTCAAGTTATTTGTGTAAATAGTAAAAAATTGACTAGGAGGACTTTAACAGCATAGTGTAAAATAATGTTTTGGAATTGTCTTAGTGTATGAATTGTGCCTCTTCTCTCTGTTCTGTTATTAAAGGAGATAGTCAACAATGAGCCAGTTTGATTTTGTTAAATTGGCATTATAAGGTGTTTTTGTTATGATGGTATTTTTTACTGCCAACCTTAATTCGTGTAGAGAAAAGAATTAGTGGTCCATGTTATTTTTGCTCCCTTAAGAGAATAAAACTGCTAACAGCTCATGTTACCCGCCACATACCCCAAAACTCACAAATTAGTTTTATTCAACAAATATTTATTAAGTGCTTTCTATGTGCCAGATGTTGTTCTGGGAAATCGGGATACCTCACTGAACAGTACACAGATAGCCCTGATATCCAGGAGCTTGTATTTTGGGGGTAGAAAGGAGCACAAATTGCAATTTTATGGAAATCACTACTAATATCAACCAAGATTTGGAAAGGCAGGCTACTTCAGTATGTTTTGATCATTTATTGATGTGTCTGCTGTTTAACAAATCCTCAGGGCTTTCTATTTTTTTTTACACAAAATAATCTTGGGGAGCATTGACACAAATAATCAGAGCATCCAAATTTATAATGATTAAGGTTATCAAGTAAATAAAAACGACACTGAGTATACCTAGAACAAGATCTAGTTTTTAGCCTCAATCTGTGTCATCTTTCTGAGCTTCGTATAGTCATGCATCTTTCTTAAACTGCATTGAAAAAGTACATGGTGATTAGGACCATCTGCCCTGACTACTAGGAAGTGTTATTAGCATCATATGACAGAATGTCTAAGGCAGTACTTACAATGGATGAAGAACGAGGCAACTTACCAAGCATCTTAAGACAATGCCTGCATTCAGTGGGCACTCTCCATATATCTTTGGATGAATGAATAAACGAGGGAAGAAAAACAAATTTTCAGCACTATTTTTACCATTCCTGGCTGACCTGCCTGTTGAATGTCTGGTCTTTCAGTCCAAGCTTAGTTTTAAAAGTAAAAATGTCAATTCCTCACTCCAGGACTGCACAGAGTACATTTTTTACACATTCTAGATTCACCTAAGTGTTTTTGGTGGATGTGTCTTGTTGAAATAAACAAACAAAAACCCTGTGTGCATTAATAATGATTAACATATTGGTTATTAAATTATGATAATCAGCATGCTCTTTGATTACTGTTAGTTCTTCAAAGAGGCTTAGCTTATATATTTCAGAGTTAGCATAAGTATCCTGCCATATGATATATTTAGAATAAATGAGGACTTAGCAGCTGCTGAAGAATTAAGACGTAACAAAATCTCCATAAGGCTTAACACAAATTTAATTTTTCTTCAAATATTGTGGTTTTATTTTATATCTACAATTACTTATCTCTTCATCAAGCTTAATGTTTTACTTTTTGTCAGATAGAGTGAAGAATAACTAAAACTAAAGGCTCCAAAACAAGTAATTTCTCTGACCAAGATTGCAAATATCAAAGACCTGGCAACAGGGGGTGGAAAATGGAAGACAGAAAATCCGTATTTGGTTGCACTGTCACTTGGCTTCAGCCTAAATCTCAGTTATGTGATCAACCACGCATGTGAACAAAGAAGACATTCTCACAGGAGAGGAGGGATTTCTGATGGAAATCACAGAGAAAAAAGAATATGGTTTGAAAAAAGCAAGAAGATGGGTGGCAGGGCCTTGTGGGTTTTGCTAAACGGGTAGACACCCCCATCCTCTTTGCAGCAATTCTTTTCTTCTTAATCTCCAACTTTCTTGTTCAGAATGCATTAAACCCAATCCAGAATCTCTTGTAAAGGAAAGTTTTGTATATTTTTGATGTCTGTGGGAAAGAAGTGCCCCTGCAGAGGCTGTATTTAAGAAGATATTTTAGAAGCATTTTCTAGAGGGGGAAATGGTTTTCATTTAAGAGGAATACTTACTTTGCCATTAGTTTGTTAGCATGAAATTGCAGAACTATGTATTAGACGATTTTCTCATCTCTCACAGTTTAATGTGTCTCTACACAAATTAGCTATCCAACTCTCTCTCCAGCCAAAGAACATGGCATCTTCAAAAGAAATATCACGGATATGAATGGTAGCAGGTTGGTTGTTTGCCTTTAGCTACTCTTGTGAAGAAATTAGGGAAATATTTTTACAGGTAAAAATACACAAAACAATGAAAAAGATGAGGTGATAGTCAATTGAATCAATAACATTATACCAACATATTTAATTTACATTTACTATGGAAAAAAATACACAAAAATGTGGAAAACAAAATACCACAGCCCACCCAGAAAGGAAAAAAAAATTTGTTTACCAGACAACATAGTCAATGTTTATTCTACTTGTAGTTGGAAAAAACACAATTAACTCTCTGAAATTTTGTGAATCACTGTGATATATAAGGCATGTTAATAGATCCTCATTCAACAAATACACTCAGTACTGAAGGGCTGATTTAACTCATTTGCATCATGAACTAAATAGAATTATAGGTCTTGAGAACCTTGATATTTAAAATGTAATGCTCACACAGTTAGCTCTTCTTTCCTTTTTCTCTTATATTTACACTAAACACATTCATTTCCATCATGGTCATTAAAACTTAGGTACGTAGTTGAAAATGTGAAGAATGTAAAATAAAATAATTAAAATGTGTTTAATCCAATAATCAAAGCATTTTATAACATTTTATATATTCAATGTGTTGGGTAAAGTAGAAGAAAGTCAAATGGCTAATTCAAGATTTAACCGTTTCCATGTGAGTTAGGGATTGGGAGTGGAGGCAGTCAGTGAGGGAATAGAAAGGAGAAGGGAAAGGAAATGCTTTTTACTGTTTTATTCAGACACCTACACAGGCACAAAGAGTTCTCTATGCTCATATAAATTGCTCCATGCAGCACGCTAAACACACTGCTTGATTGCAAAATAATAACTTCCCGTTTTAGATTTTAAGAATAAACAAAAGCAAAAACAAAATCTTTTAGGAAACACTAGGGTTTAATATGATTTATTGTCCCTTAGTTTTTTTGACTTGTGCTACCATGCTGTAAAAAGTATTGAGAGTCTATCCACTTCCTGTCTCAAATCAGAATACACTAACTACCCAGTCACAAAAGAATTAATTGTATCGGAATTGGCTTAAAGGTTAACTTTTCAGTATTGTCTATCTTACCTTACAAATTTTAATGAAGGCTTTCCTGATATACGTCGTAATATCAGTGTAGTGATAATTATTAATGTTAGCAACCCAATACAAAATCTTTAAAAAGAGTCACCCAATAGGAATCTTAATGTGAACATATTCTTTTTCTGGTGAGATTGCCTTCAACCTCCAAGATATTCCAAATTAAGTTGGCATGTCACTTATCATAAATAAAAACATGAGAAATATCTGTGTCCTGAGAAAAAGGAACATATAATAAATGTCATTGATAAATTATATTTTTGATCTAAATTTATTCAAACAATAATGTCAAAAGTAAATATTTCTACCCTATATTACTGAGGAGAATTGAGCCTTCATCCTAGCATTTCTATCTAAATCTATCAGGTGTGGATAGCCATTTCTTTATTGCCACTGAATATCTGATGAAGTTTTTCATCAATTCCATTGGTGTTTATATTGAAAATCCTGCCACATGTTCCTGGTAACCTTTTTATGATGATGATAATGATATAAGGACTAACATATGGAATGTGTAGTTTGGTCCAGTTACTATTACAAGCACTTTACATACATTAGATAACCTAAATCTTCTTCTTTAACAGAAACTGAAGAGACAAGTAAAACTCTTATTGGTCCTTTTAAAATGTAAATAAATAAAATTGTCATTTTTGTAGTGAAAACATTTGGAATTATTTTCATATGTTTCATCTTAATATAAAATATGTATTGGTTTTATTTGGCTTTTAAAGGTGATAACATATAAGTGTGTAATAGGCAAATATACATCCATGTAAAATTTTATAAACATGAAAATTTATCAAAGCAAGAGTTTTATTGAACAATAAAGTTTGTTTGTGCATTATGATTTTGTTTCATAAGATATTTTAAAATGTAGCCATTTTATTGGCCTTTAGTCAGTTTGCATACACTGCTTATTAATGACTTATTCAACCAACTAATCATCCTTTCAAATGAGATCAACATATTTTCACATTTTTATTGATCTCAGGTTTACAAAATCTCTCCACTACTTACCAGCAACATAATTATAAATTATGTTAGCTAAAAGCTGACAGTAGTTTATTATTTCAGTAAATGGATGCCCAGAGTCAAAAGAGAAACCCAAACAGATTAACAATGAGAAATATCTAGTTGTTCTGATACAGTACCGGAAAATAGGCTCCACACTGTGGGCACCAATATCATTGAGGATGGTGAAGAAATGGATGCTGATTAATTTTTTCTCAATTAAATTTTTCTTATCTTCATTATTAGGAATAAAAATAGAACACTTTCTTGTTTTCCAGCATGAGCATTTGTTTGTTTACATAGTCATTTAACAATATATAAAGCTACTATGATACTCTACAGCTTAAAAAGACTAAAGAGACTGCTAATTCTAATAAAAAATTATTCCAATTTTATAATTAGAAAGCAAGTCATAAGTAATTGAGTCAACAAAACTTAATGGCATTTTAAGTAATTAGATTTGATCATCAGAGCAAAAACATTTTAACAACAGAAGTTTGTTTCCTAGGAAAACTTAATATTGTCTCATCTAGGACAAATGTTTTAAAATATTTTTAGCATATGCCCTATAAGATTCAAAGACAGAATTTCCTATCATCAATCATTCTCTTGGCTAATAATGAGCCAATCTTAACCATAAAATATAGATCAGATTTGTTGCCCTCACATTTAGAGTTTCAGGTTCTCCTCCTGCACTGATTACAGTATTGCCATGCCTAAAGGAGAGGTCTTAGAAGAAAAGAACAAGGATCCATTAATCATGAATCATTACATTTTGTCAGTTGGCAAAGGAATACTTTGCTCATTTATCCTTTGAATGAAATTAGCTCTGGCTCAGGCCCTTGTAGAAGGAAATTTTAAATTGTCTTGGCATCTTCCTATAGCAGTTTGTGTATGTGCCATAAAATGGCAGATGGGGTTTATTAATGGCAGATGAGTTTAGTTTGCAAGTTTCTTTTTATTTTTCTATTTGATAATTTTAATATTGAAGCTCAGATATGACTCATATATTATTGCTGTTCATCTATAACTATATGTTTTATCTTATTAATGAAAGGAAAAAGAGAAATCTGGTAATGTTTATGTTTCCAAATATGAGCAAGCCCTTTCTTCTTTGTGTCATAGACAAAACGGGCACATATTTTCTTAGGTTTAAGTATCCTAGTGGAACCAAATCCTCAAAATTGTTGAAAATATTTACAAGAAGTATGTGAAGATGATAATTTACTCATAAACAGCAGTAAGCCATTGATAGAATTATATGAAGATTATAGTCACATGAATTTATGTTTAATGGACATTTGAGGGAGTTTTGAAAAACTATATTCTCTCATGAATAAATTTGACATGAGTTTTACTGCCTTTACACAGTTCTAAATAGGGAAGATTTGTACATTTTTACTATTAAACACTAAAAATTAAGCTATATAACTGAAATAATGGAGTATCCTATAGGTATATTAATCAGCAGTTGAGTCTCAACTTATCGACTGTGCTTCTGCAGTGGGGTAGATAGACACAAGAATCTACTGGATGAGGGCTTGGCCAGCGGCAATCTAATGTGGAACAGGAGGTATCTCCTCAAATACATACCTAATTTCACGGAAGTGGCAGAAGTGCTAGAGGAAATACACATATAAAAGTGTCTTATAATCTATAGAGAACTATAGGCATGAAATCTATTATTCAATCTAAAACCAACAGATGTAAGGACTTTACAAATTATTATTAAAAATGTTTATACTGAGCATCCCTATGTTGGACTTGGTGGAAGCTGATGGTGAAAATTTCATTTCAACAATTTAAAACATACTTTTGACTTGCTTTGAAGATGATTAAAGTATGTTAAGAATCATAAGCTACACACTTAAAAATATTTCAGAGCAAAGTAAAAAGGAAATGGTATTTAAAATAACTCTTAATCAAAGAAAATCTGTGACCGAATGCATCTCCCTAATAAGCAAGTGAAGCCTCAGCACAATTCATGCTTACAAGAAAGAATAAACTAATAAGCCATTTGTTTTCCTAAGGTGCCTTGAAATAGGAATTAGTGTCTATTATAAGAAATCATTTAGATATTTTTAAGAGGGATATTTGTTTTTACAACTTATGTCTTAACATCAACCAGCCAATTGTATGGACTAGGTTCTTAGTTCATCAAACACATTCTTACTGTGTATACTTAGCACATATTTTTATTTTAATATAATGGAAATAGATAAGCTTAAATTTGGTAGCAGCCTTAAACAATAAAAAAGTGACCTATCAACATAAGAGTTAAAATGTTAAAACATATTTAAGTACAATTCTGTAGATATTATTGAATATCGATTAAAAGCCAATCATTTCCCATCATGACACACAGAAAGCCACTTAACAATTTAAACCAAGATCCAAATGCATCCAAGTTTCTTTTACGTTTTTTTTCCTGGCCATCCTAATGTTGGATTCAGAATCAATCTCTCCATACTACCACCAATTACTTTTTTATGGATATAATATAACTTTTTCTAGTATCTGGAGAAGAATAAGACATATTTTATGCTTATGAAGGATATGGTTCTACTATTAAGGAAGTTTTTGCTTCTGTTTCATAAATCATTATTGAATCATAACATAACTGTGCACCTAGACAGACCTATAAAGTATGTGTTCTGATTCTTGTTACCAGTACGTATACTCCTAAAGTACTAATCCATGTGTGTAAAGGACGTTGCTTATCTCCACATAAACACAAAAGGTCAGGATCCAGCCATTAATTTCCTCTATATTTAAGATGGTAAAGAAATACGTATCACACTTTGGCTGCCAAAAGATAATGGAATTTCCCAAAATCTCATTACTTACAAATGTAATGATAGTCTTCTTAAAGTGAAATAGCAGAAAAGGAAGTGCTATGTTGCTGGAAAAACTAGTATTGTAAATAGATATCACTACACATTACTATTTATGTCAATATTTCACATAAGGAATAAATTTCTTTTATATTTGGGACCTGATTTAGGATTACACAAATGATAGAATTATCTTCCTCTCCATATTGGAGGCTATGCATATTTTCCCCTGAATAATTTTCTTTTTTCCTGCCTTTAAATAACGTAACCCTGACTTCCAATCCTACCTTGCTCCTCTTCCACAAGGTCTTGGGATGCTGGATTGATACAGGGACATAGACATAGGGTCCCAGACATACCAGTACAAGTGAAGCCCAGAATTTTTGCGAGAATGAAAATAATAACAAATACATACTTATTATATGCCAGGATCTGACCTATTTTCCATGCATTCAATTTTTTAATCCTCATGAGAATTCCACGAGGCATTAGGAAAATGATATGATCTTCCCATTTAAGGTCGAAATCTAAAAAAATTGTAAGTCTTTTCTTCCTGGGGCCCTGCAGGAAGAGTGTCTGCCTGAGAATGGTACCTACACAGAGAAAAGCTGAACTGAGTCTTGAAAAGAGATCATGTTTTAATGATATTGTTTGATCTCCTGGATCTAAATGTGACAGAAGTCAGCCAATTCAAAAAGTAAAATTAAGCGATAACAATGTTCTAGGTATTACACAGAATAATTTTGTGTATCAAATGCCACAATGAATGCAAAACTCGACATTGATACTTATCGTTAGAGTCACTATACAAAGTATTGAAAACTAATCACTATTTTTTCCAATGATATTCAAAATTTAATGAAGATCCAAACATTTAATTAAAAAAAATGAAACTATGAGTTAGCAGAACTCCCAGTTTGTGCAGGATTTTGTGGCAGGGACAAAGTCTCCCTGAGGCCCTTCAAATCACACCAGGTTCATATTGAGCACACACGTATTTGGCACTTACTATGGGGAAATTACTACAGAAAAGAGAGATGGCAAAGTCATAAATCTACAGGGGCCCAGTCGTGTGCAAATGGGTGAATTAAACCACGTTTTGAAAGCTCAGTTAAGAGATCAAGAGAGACAAAGCTGGCTGGCTGGCAAGATGGCCGAATAGGAACAGCTCGGGTCTGCAGCTCCCAGGAGATCAACGCAGAAGGTGGGTGATTTCTGCATTTCCAACTGAGCTACCCACTTCATCTCATTGAGACTGGTTAGACAGTGGGTGCAACTCACGGAGGGCAAGCCGAAGGAGGGTGGGGCTAGCGGAGCTCCTTCCCCTAGCCAAGGGAAGCCCTGAGTTTTCATGGGACTTTTCAAACTCCCAAAAGCAAATGCGACTGAAGTTTGCCAGTTAAAACGTATAATGAATGATGAGGATTACAGTGAAGCAGAGAATATACTTCTTGGCTTCCTGCCTAAAATATTTCCAAACATTATGCTTTTAAAAAAAAACTAAAATGGAAATTTTTATTGAAAATATTCCAATTCTTAAAAGTTGGCACAATGTAATTTTTTAAGTATGGGCACCAAAGCCAAACCAAAGCAACGGCAAAAACATGTTCCGGATGTGGGCTGGTAATAGTAAAGAACACAGACATGATCAACTGTAAGTTATACATTTACAATTTGAAAGGTGTCTTTTCATTTTTATTTATTTTGTTTAATTATTAAAATAATCCACTGGAAAATTATCTTCAGTTTATAGATGAGAAAACAGAAGTCAAAAGAAGTAAAATAAATTGTTCCGGTAATGTAGCTGAAAGATTGCACAGTTTACACTCATGCTCTAACCCAAAATGAATTTGAAATAGATTTGAAAATTCAGTACAAAGTTTAAAGAAGTCCCTGATATAGCTTTATTATTTATCAACATATTTATTTATCTTGTTATACAACAAATATGTACTGGGCAACTGCTATGTGTCAGGCACTCTAAACACTGAGAAACTTTCAGATTAAAGATAGTAAGGCTACAATGAGACAGAGGAACATTCTTTTTGAATCTTACTTTTTAATTATTATAGAAGCTTATGCAATTGCAGATAGGACTGGCAGAAAAATGTTAGGCTTAAAGGTAGAGGATGTTGAATGCTGAAATAAGTGATTTTGACTTGAGTAGTTGAAAACGTGGCTTATACACGAAATTGTCATAAACGTTAGTAGATGTTTGAGCCATTACAAATTTTTATCAAAGGAGTAAAATAGAAGTCTCTTAATCTGTGAGTTATGAGCTTTTGTGAACTGTCCTGATTTTTGTTTAAAAGTTTATAAGTGCACCTGCATGCATGTGAATGTTTTTCTGGAGACAGGGCTCAGGATTTCCACATATTTTTGAAGGATTCTGTGACCACAAGGTTAATAAAAGCTAGAGTTGAGTTTTTCCTTAAGAAAATTAATCTAGCAGCCATAGGGAAAGAGGAGACTACCAAACGCCACTTGAGAGATGACTAAGTATAGTAGTCCTTGTAAGAAGTAATTGAAACTTTGGCTAAGAAAGGAGAATCATTAACAGATGAATTAAGGTCAGTAAAACTTGTTTCTTCTATTCTTCCCTCACTTTTCTTCTTTCCTTCCTCTTTCCCTTACTTCCTTTATTCTTGCCTTTTTTAACCCTATACTGAAGCCTTCACACAGCTTCTTACAAGAACCGATTGTGAACATCTTTTCCAAACTGCTCGGTAATGTAATATTTGTAACTAAAAATCAGCTATGGATGGGAGCATTTACACCAATAAAAATGGAAAACACTAGAAATCAGGTTTTCCCACCTGTAGAAATGATTGTTAAACATTTACAGATATACAACTTCTCTCTTCCTTCCTCTCTTTCTCCTTCCTTCCCTTCTTCCCTTTCTTCTTTCCTTCCTTTCTTCTTTCCTTCCCTCCCTCCCTCCCTTCCCTCCTTCCTTCCTTTCTTCCTTCCTCCCTCCCTCCCTTCCATTCTGCCTTCCTTCCCTACATCCCTTTTTAAACTTCCTTCCTTCTTTATTTATTATCCAGTTTCTAATCCACATTTCTGCTTGATTTATACAAGATCAGGAAGAAAGTGGACATGTAGCACATATGTTGGAAAAATCAAATTAAATAATTTGAATAATATTGAGCACATTGAACTAAGTTCTGTATGTAATCATCCATATTGCATATTAACCACCAATGAGGCACTCTCTCTTCAAATGTATTTCAGTCATCTTCTGAAAATGTTTACTTCTTTGTAAACAATATTTTGGCCTTGATTAATTTTCTTGGTGAATGCAATACAACATCACAGAATTTAAACATGTCTGAATAAATAGCGCTCAGTCTCTGAAAGAACAATGAAGTCAAAACACAAGATTTCAAGTCCTAGCTGTGCCACCTAATAAATTTGTGACATTGATCAAGTGACTACATCATTTTGTGCATTAGTCTCTTAATAAATATGGATTTCTAGTTTGTTTCTAGCTCTAAAACTCAAAAACTGTGCAAGTATAGAATGTTTGACGTAAATATTTTTCCGTATTACATAATATATCTGTGCTGACACAAAATATAATCAAACAGTCCAGTACTTAATTTACATTATCACTTAAGATATTATCATTAAGAAGTAAGAGAGTGAGGCTACTGTGTGTATACCACAGACTATACCGAATTATATCTAAATGTGATCTTCTAAATGCCTGCACCTTCTTTGAATGATAATACTTATGTATAACTTTTAATATCTATGCATTCATTGGCCAATATCTTCAATCTTATTTATCAAATTTCTGTGATGTTTCTCTCAGTTACATGTAATCATATAGCTTTCTGAATATTCACTGTAGATTCTTGTTTTTAATCTCTTCTAATTTTCCTTCTGTGGAGGAAAAAGTTTCCATAAAATAAACTTTAAGAATCAGGAAAATGAGAATATGAATTCTATAAAATGAAATAACTATATATGTATTTACATATGCATATGTAAATAAGATGAAAAGAAAACACAATGGAAGTTTTTTTATTTAACATATTGAGGTTTTACATATGTCAAAAAGGGCAGGTTAACAATTACTAAAAGAAAAAATGCAAAACAAAAAATTGTGTTATCGATGGCTGTCCCTTTTTTTCCCCAAATAGTAAAATTTAAAAGCACGTATTTAAAATATAAAAGCAAATGTCTTAAAAGAAAATAACCTATATTTACTTAAATGCATATGTTTACTATCTTTGGTTCCATTCCTAAAATTAGAAAGTGTTCTTGCCTCTAATTGGATGAAACATGCAGGCTTTCAGTATTGCATTGTTGCTGTTACCTTTATTTTAATTATGTTAGTGTACTGAAGAGTTGTATAGATTTACTGGGTATTATTATAAATGTCATTTTAACTCTGAAGTTGGACATTAAAATGTCAGTTTTTTGCTTTTAGGTTAATAAAATGTTTTTACAGGAACAAGAATGGTGATATAAAATGCAATGCATAAACCCATTTTGATATGCACTTCATGTAATCACAGAAACTACTCCATAAACAATCTATTTAACTTGTTTCTCCTGACAAAGTTGTACTAGAAGCTCTTACTTTTAGCATCATTATAGTGAGCAATATAGCCTTACTGCCTAGTTTATTCTATATTGGACAATTTCAGAATCTTCGAGGACTGCAGAATCATTTCCTTCATTCCTACTTTGCTAGTGATACAATCATCTGTCTGATAGGAGGGCTATTAGGGAAGATAGCAAAGTGGCTAGGGTATCTTTTGAGGCTGATAAAACATAGAGTGGCATCAGATAGTGACTGAGCATCATTATATAAAATTGGAATCCTGCACCCTAGAGACCTCTCACTTGATCAGGTACCTATTTATGCCTCCTTGCAATACTTACTTTCAAGATAGAACAGAAAGCTTTAGTCTGCCAGATAATTACAGATTACCAGATTACTTGTGTTTTTGTTAAGTGCATGAGTATAAGTGTAAACATTAATGTGTAAACATGAGAAAACCAAAGATCCCCTGATTCTGATGGGTCAGTGCTAGTCATTTATAAGCAAAGTCAAGATCTCCCTCAGCCTCAATTACTCAATTAGAATGCTGGTGGTTGCTGCAGATGACTTAGTTCATAGCCACAGGAAAATAGAAGAAATGTAAGAAGGAGGAAGAACTGGGGTGGGAGCGGGGGAAGCAGCTACAATAGATGAAGGAATAGAGAAATTTTATCGATCTACCTTTACTATATTTAATAACTAATTTTATGGAGACAGACTATTTTATGTAATAGTCTGACCTATTTTTGATGCTTTGCTGCTGGCAAATTTTGAGCCTCGGCCTTCCCTCTTCCCCTTCTGCCTGTCCAACATGTGGGAAATCTGACAAGAATGCCTGATACTTCCTATTTTGGTGACGGCAAGAAGTTCAAACAACACAAGCTCCTGCCACACATGGAAATCCTCACCATGGACCCACCCCTTAACCATCATAAGAACCCTGAAGCTAGTAACCTTATTTAGCTCTCTCAAGCCACCTTTGGACCTGCTTGGAAGGCCTGCCATGTTCTCCCTGGAAAGCCCTGTTAGGTAAGGAATAAACCCTTTTCATATGCTTTTGGTGTGTGTCTGGTGTCATCATTCTTGACATCCAAACCTCATTTTGGGTAGGGTTTCACCCTAATTCTATAAAGTGGCTACACAGAAACAAAAATTTGTAAGAAAAAATCAATGAACAAGAAGTTGGTAGACATTTTCAATGATTTCAAATGATTGATGATGTCTAAATTATAAAATCATCGATTATTATCCTTTGCAATCATAGTAGTTCTTTTCATTTCTCTTTCAAATTTTATGTAATATTCTTGCCCAGTGGAGATCCTGATGAATATTAATGCTTTGCCAAGAAATAGTCATACAACATTTAGCAAGATGACATATTTAAGAGAGAAAAATTACCATTTTCTTTATATATTAGTTTTTTTAAGGCTGCTATAAGAAGTTGGCACAAATTCAGTCGCTGAAAACAACAGCAATTTATTTTCTCACAGTTCTAGAAGTCAGTAGTCTGAAATCAGAGTACAAGCATGGAAGCTAAAGTCGCTCTGGAGGCTCAAGGGAGTTGGCTTTTTCCCTTGTTGCTTTGTTTTTTGTGGTTATCAGCATCCCTTGGCTTTGACTTTATCTCTTTCTGCTCTCTCTCTCTCTCTCTTTTTTTTTTTTTTTTTTTTTTTTTAATACAGATTCTTGCTCTATCGCCCAGGCTGGAGTACAATGGCACAATCTCGGCTCATTGTAACCCCTGCCTCCCAGGTTCAAGTGATTCTCCTGCCTCAGCCTCCCCAGTAGCTGGGATTACAGGCGACCGCCACCACGCCCAGCCAATTTTTGTATTTTTATTAGAGATGGGGTTTCACCATGTTGGCCTGGCTAGTCTTGAACTCCTGACCTCATGATCCACCCACCTCGGCCTCCCAGAGTGCTGGGATGACAGGAGTGAGCCACCCCTCCCGGCCTCTACTCTCTTTTATATCGCCTTTTCCGTTGCATATCTATGTCCTCCTTTATGTATTCCTCTTCTACTGTCTACTTCTTAAAAGGATACTAGTAACTACTTTTATATCCCCATCGATAATCCAAGCTAAACTATGCTTCTCAAAGTCTTAACTTAATCACATATTTTTCCATACAAGATAATGTATACTCTTTTACCATATAAGTAAGTTAGTATTCCGAGGTTCTGGGGATTAGGATGTGGATACATATGTTGGAGGGTGCCACTATTCATTCACAACACCTTCGCTAATATTAATAGATACAAAACACCAAGGAAGCTTTCCCCTGTACCAGTGCCATGTTGAGACAGAGAATATTTGGACCTCCTCCTTCGTTGAATTTATGGGAAGAATTCCGCTAATGTGAAGACAAACATAACAATTAACATGGATTTACCCAGATGACTTCAAAACTTATCTCACCTGTTTATGACCTTTTTCATACTCTTTGATCGTTGTAATGAACCACCTGGTATTCACTCTATAAGCCCTAAATTTCTGCACCCAGAATTCTTTCAGAACAGTTCATTTAGCTCACAGTGTCCTTCTTTCTATCATGTAATGTTCATATTGTATTATCCTGTATGATTTGTTAAAAAACCAATTGTTCAATCAAGTCTAACTAAACTATAAATTAACTAAGGGAATAAGTTCTACTAATCACTTTTTTTCAGTACTAACATAATTCTTTTACATACTGTTACATAAATATTTAATGAAGTGATGAGTTGAAAGTGTCAATTTTTTCTTAAAGCTACAAATTTATTTCTGAACTCCATCCAAAGCACTCCCTATCTTTGATTTTTATTCATGGCTACACTAGATTTCCTGTATGACTGAGTGCATCTCATACTCGCTCTTTAGGCTGCTTCCTTGGATCACCTTTAGGTTGAGTTAGGGTTTTCTAAGTCCCCAATTTCAAATACGTGTTGTCCATGTCTGTAGGATTACTAAGCATTCCCCTATAGGATTCTGACCTGATTCTTTCATTCTAAGAGTCTGAGTTCTCTTGAATCACCAAAACTTAACTTTTAATATCATCTTTATGTCTCCTGCATATTCCTAGATTCAGATAAATGAGGTATATTGGCCACATTTGCTAGTGAGGTCAAACAGATTATCCCATCCAGCTCCTTGAACTTAGATCCCAACTGCTTGTCATGGAAAGAAATAGACCAACACTTTCAAAAACAGAAACACACAAAATGCTTACTTCCATCCGTTGGGGAATATTGGATGGCTATGTTGAGACTAGCAGAGGCTATGTAACATTACCTTGCTCCCATTGGGAACAATCCTTATTTGACCTTCATTTGTGTCATGGGCTCCCTAAAGGAGGAGCTGTGTGGCTGCCTTCCCATTGTGCAGGTTGTAGAGAAAAGCATCCTCCTTGCCACTAATGGCGTTGGGTTCAGATAATCTGGGACCAATTTTCTCCTATGCTGCTGACTTACTTTATGACTTGGGCAAGTCGCAGACTATCTCTGGTCCTCTGTGTCCAGAGAGAGTTGGATTCAACGATAGAACTGACACTATTCATGACTATTGTTTAAACATGATATAATTTAATACTATTTACTTCATCCTAGACTCATTAAATAGGTAATATACTAAGCATTATGTTCCATGTTGTGATAAAGGGGACATAATTGCTGCACTCAAGAAACTCAGTTCCTCAGAGCCCAGTGAAGAAGACAGACAAGTAAGTAAATTATTAGTAGCACAGATATTATGGTGAGCATTATTGAGGTTTTAGTATCTGTGCATAGAAAGACATAGCAGATGCCATGGAAAGACAAATAAAAAATAGTGAACATATTTGGGATAAGAAAATACTTGGAGAGAGATTGGCAAGTGATCTGAAATTTAAAAGACACTATCCAGATAAAGCACAGGGACAGAATCTCAGGCAAAGGCAATAGAATATACTAAACCATGGAGGCAAGAAAATATGATACATGCAGAGAAGTAGTATATTCATCTTTAACTTTCCAACAAATATTTATCGATCACTTATACTCCAGATACTAGTTATGCAATAATTTATAAGGCAAACAGTGTCATCACAGATGGTACAGCTCAGTGTTCAGAAGATAATTGCAGCTTACAGCAATTACTGCCAGCTGTCAGTGTGAAGATTCGAGCCTGGGAAAAGATGAAGCTATGGCGGTGGAGGGACAGAAGTACAAAAACCTGATCTGCTGTACTAAGGGACTTATATTGCATTCAGTAGGCAATAATCACAAAACAATAATAATTGATTATAAGCAAAGTAAAAATGTAATGAAATTATGTTTTTAAAATATCACTCTGTGGCCAAGAAAATAGCAGATTGAAAGGAGATATTACTAGAGAACTAGAAATGTATTAGGAGACAACCACAAGAATCCAAGAAGTGAATTATGGATGTTAACGTAAGATACTGAATGTAAAGTTATTTTAAAAAAAGAGAACCCAAAGGAGTTGAAAATGTGTTGTCTTTAAAGTGTCATAGAAGAGTCTGACATGGGTGGCAGATTTTATTGATTTGACTATTCAGTAAACACTTATTGTTACTACTAATAATCTAATAGTACAGAGCTAATATAGATTCTAACCATATATGAATAAAATCAACAAAAAAATTAGCCCGTATGAACCTTCTATCCAGTTTAGTGGAAACTAAACACAAACAAGATGAATAAGTAAATTATATGATTAAGTTATAAGTATTACAGAATATAGAGAAGGAAAAGGAAGATTGCTACTGATTTGGGGAGCTAAATTTTTAATAGAGTGGTCAGGGTAGGCCTTGTTGAGAAGGTGATAATTGAGAAAAGACATGAAACAGATGAGAAAGTAAGTCATAAGCATATTTTAAAGGATATCATATGGAAGGAAGAAACTTTGCAAATGTTTTGAGGCATAGCACGTGTCTGGCACGTTGAAGTAAATAGCAGCTTGAAGGCTAGTGTGGACAAGAATCGGGGCAATGAAGCAGAGTGAGATGGGGTGAGCCAGAGAGCAGGCAGAGGCCAGACAAAGCAGAATCTTCAAGACCATCTTGGGAAGTTTGGATTGTTTTCAGATAGGGAAGATTTTGTGCCAAAGAATGACCCAAATATACTTAAATTCTAAAAGGAACATGACATTGGATCTGTCATAAATAAGCAAAAAACCAAGGCAAACATGTAAAAAAAATCCAAAGAGGCAAGAGAATATTTCAAGGCAAGAATTGATTGTGACTTGGATATAGTGGTAGCAGTACAGATGGTAAGAATTAGTTGTATTCTGGGTATATTTTAAAACTAAAGCAAACAAGATTTGTAGTTACATTGGATATTCAATAATAATAATTTTGTATACTAATGTAAAGATACAGGGGAGAAATACATTTAAAATAGTAGAAAAAAAAGATAGTTAAGAGAATCAAGTGCACAAGAAAAGAGTGTTTCCTTAGATAGAATCAGATAAGTTTCATCTTTAGAAATGGATTAGAAGGCAGAAGCATGAATATTGATTGCGGTAGGTAGATAGGTGGGTTCCTGTGAATTTGAGAAAATTCTCTTTGAATGATGTCACTTTAATGAAACAGGAACAATGATTACTTGAGAGTGAAAATGCGAAATTATGTGTTGTACCTTGAGAAAAGAAGGAAAACAATGCAATAGTCTGTATTAGTCCATTTTCACACTGCTATGAAGAAATACCTGAGACTGGGTAATTTATAAAAGAGAGAGGTTTAATTGAATAACAGTTCCACATGGCTGAGGAGTTCTCAGGATAATTACAATCATGGGGAAGACAAAGAAGAAGCAGGCACCTTCTTTACAGGGCACCACGATGAAGCAAGCAGGGGAAATGTCAGCACCTTCTTCACAGGGCAGCAGTGAGTGCAAGCAGGGGAAATGCCAGATGCTTATGAAACCATCAGATCTCATGAGAATCACTCACTATCATAAGAACTGCATGGTGGAAACCACCCCTATGATCCAATTGCCTCCACTCGGTCCCGCCCCTGCCATGTGGTGATTATGGGGATTATAATTCAAAATGAGGTTTGGGTGGAGACACAACCAAACCATATCACACTACTTGCAGTTTATACTATGGGGTTCATTGTCATGTGCAAAGAAAATTTAGGATACAGACACACACAAGGAGTCTAGGAGTGGAGGTTTAATAGGCAGAAAAGAATAGAAAGAGAAACACCTTTCTCTATAGAGAAAGGAGTCTCCAAGCAGAAAGGACTGGCTGGTGGCAAATGCGCTGAATTTTATAATCCAGTTTGAGGAGGGAGTGTCTGATTTACACAGGACTTATAGATTGGCTTGATCAGGAATATCCTTTACATAGTGCGCAGGGAAGGCTTGTCATCCCCCCCAATCTTATCATCCAAATGGACTTTCCAGTTGATAGGTGCCATCTTGTCTGCTTCTTACTGTAGATGTTGCTGGCAGAAAGGGGAAGATGGAGTTGCCATCTTGAACATGTCTAATTCCTAGTTCCTGCCAGCATTCACCAGTTCAAGCTCCCAGCTCGCTTGTCTATATTTGCAGATCAACTTTGCAGGTTGTTCTTTGTTAGGTAATGATTTGGATCTGCTTTTCAGAAAAGCCATACTGAGGACTTCCATACCCTTACTATCTGCCTAAGTAATTTCTTCTTAACTCCTGTAACCTGTTCACAATAGCAAAGACTTGGAACCAACCCAAATGCCCGTCAATGATAGACTGGATAAAGAAAATGTGGCTCATATACACCATGGAATGCTATGCAGCTATAAAAAAGGATGAGTTCATGTCTTTTGCAGGGACATGGATGAAGCTGGAAACCATCATTCTCAGAAAACTAACAAAGGAACAGAAAACCAAACACTGCATGTTCTCACTCATAAGTGGGAGTTGAACAATGAGAACACATGGACACAGGGAGGAGAACGTCACACACTGGGGCCTGTCAGGGCGTGGGGGACTAGAGGAGGGATAACATTAGGAGAAATACCTAATGAAGATGATGGGTTGATGGGTGCAGCAAACCACCATGGCACGTGTATAACTATGTAAAAAACCTACACATTCTGCACATGTACCCCAAAACTTAAAGTATAATAATAATAATAAAACATAGTTTCAAGACTTCAGAATTTGAACTGCATGTTTTGGTTCACACATCTATTCTCTCTCCATAATATTTCTATGTCTCATGAATCCTACAAAATCAGTCCTACCGTGACTTCTGAAAATATATTTATTTATTATTTAAATACAAACAATAGGATTTATGCTACAACCATTATAGAGACTATTAATATGGCAAATGCCTGTGCTTTGTTGTCTACAAAAAAATGTGTTTTGCCATGGTCATGCTATATAATGTATGGCTGTACAGATGATTTACGTTAAGATATTCTACCTAAATTTGCTGGTTGACATGAAAGGTTTTGCCTAATAACCAAATTGAAAATGCCAATAATGATTTTCAATAGATATGAGAATATAAAGACTAAACAAATTCAACGTGGGCCAGATTTCCCCTGGGTGTTATTAACGCATAGATCAGCAGCTGAAGATAGATAGAGGCCAGGCACAAGGCAGCAAATCAGTGTCATCCTAAGCATTGAAATGAACTCTAAAAGAAAAGCAAGGCAGTAAATTGTGACATTATCCCCTGGGTATTTAGTATATATGCAACTACATGCTCCAGAACTATATCACATCTGTATCAAGAACAGCCCTATGCTTGTGAAATCATGTATGACAAATTAGTATTTAGGAGTGGTATGAAATATTTTTCCAATCAACACTTCCTTAACTATCATTTCAGTGTACATTCTTCACAGTGAACATTTCACCTTAGCTTATAAAACAAGATAATTTTATTAAAATTTATTGCTGAGACAAATCACAAAAACACTTTTATTAAAAAAAACAGATGTATAGATGCTGCAGAGGCTGATGATAATACTACTTAAAACTGATTGTTCCTTTTTTTTCCTCATTGCACACATCACTAAGGCAATCTTATGAACATCAGCATTATTCTTCAAGGTTTATCACCATTCTCATAGGTCAATTTAGGTTTCCTGGAAATATATTAACTTTGTAATTCAATTAATATGAAAATCCATAGCAAACTATTTGATTAAAATGTGTCCTACACTTCCCGTATGTGTATATTTTCTTTCTTTGAATCCCTTGAAGGAAGATTAATCTTAGAAACTTTCAAATTACTTTTAGTTTTTGAATTTTCAGTTTCTTCAGACAATTAGCAAATTGGAGAAGAAAGCAGCAACATAAAGTAGTTCCTTGTTAACACATATGTTATGTTGTTAACACATATTTAGAGATCATTTGAAATTTAAGTGCCCGTTTATGGTCACGAAAATTATCTCTGAACATCTGTGTTCCACACACTCAGAGACAGTGAACATGGCAGTTTCACCTGGCTGGGATATAGATCTTATCAATACTCTCTCAATTGAATGGCCTTTGGTGCTAGTAATGGGTTTCCAATTTGTAAAACCCTTTGCAGATATCAGGGCTTACAGAGGAATGAAAGAGTGAAATGCAAGTAAAGAAGCAAAATATTAGTGAGAGAGAGAACGTATTGTGAACATTTAGTTCCATATTTATATTTTATTTTATACCATTTTTCTATTTCATAAGATAGCCACACATGGCCTCACTCAAGGAGGAAAAGTGATGGTTTGGTGTTCTCCTTACTCAATTAGGACAAACATTCGAGCAGTTTATGTTCATGAGTCAACTGTGCCAGAATCACCAGGAATACTTGTTTAGGATGACCGTATAATGCATCTTCCAATCCAATACCCTTTTGAGAGAGAAACAGGGGGCTTTGATAATTAAGCCAGGAGAACAAGCTCAAGACAATTATGCTTTATTGTCACCTTAGCTAAAATGCAGATTACTCATTCCCATTCTGGATCAAATAAATAAAAACAAATGCTTGGTTTAAAAGAGTGGAAAGAATTTGATATTTTCAGTATTCTTTTATAAAAGGGAGATAATCTGAAGAGGAGAAGAAATAATGTGAAGGAGAATTTCAAAATTATAGCAAGAGGCTAGGGGCCCTGGGGTGCCGCCCACATGGTAGGACACACCTGACAATTTTTTGCACAGTGATATCTACTGTTACAATTTAAATTATTTCCAGTACTAATTGTAATATGTATTTCTCTTCTTTGCATCCAAATATGAATTAAAATGTTTTTCCAATAGTACTTTAAGATTAAGTAATATATTTTAGAGAAGTGGTACTTTAAGATAAAGAGAAAATAGGGGTAGAATCCAAAATTCAGGAAAATGGCAAAGAAAAAAATAACCTTTTTGAGACAAGATGCACAGTGGAAACTAAGAATGCAAAGGAAACAGGCCATTGGAACAATATATGTGCTCAAGAGAAATATACAACTCCTCAGTATCATCAACAGCATGGTGGGGGCAAGTGAGTTTCTTATAGTATATGGAGTGGGAACCATTATAATAAAGGTCCACTCAAGTCTCAGGGACTTTGGTAACTTGAGTCACTTGAGTAACACTGATAATGTGAAGAACATGCTCATGCATAAAACTTTTTTGTGTGATTTTGTGAAGGTAAATCTATTAATGGTGAGAGAGATAGCTTAGAGCAACAGAGATTAGGAAGAATAGTTAGTGTGATATTGTGAAATATATATTTGGTCCTCATCTTCTTGTGTACAGCTTCTGAAATCTCTAGAATCTGCGAAGTGATAAATGTCATTTGTATGCTAATGAGATGATTAATGGCTGGCAATCCCTAGATAGCTTTGGGATGGGAGCTGGCCACCAGAAAAACCAAGGTGGGATTAGAGGGTTGGAACTTTCAGCCCCACACCCCAACCATCGGGGAGGGGACATGGGGATGCTGAAGGATATGCTGATCACCAATGGCCAGTGATTTAATAAATTATGCCTATGCAATGTAGCTTCCATTGAAAACCCAAAAGGATTGGGTTTGGGGAATTTCAAGATAGCTGAACATGTGGACGTTCCTAAAGGGTGGCACACGAGGAGAAGTATGGAATCTCCAAACTCCTTCCCCCATACCTTTTTGTATGCATCTCTTCATCTACATCTTCTGTAATATTCTTTACAATAAACCTGTAAAAATAAGTAAGCATTTCCCTGAGTTCTGTGAGCCACTCTTGCAAATTAATTGAACCTAAGGAAGGAACTGTGGGAACCTGGATTTACAGCCAGCCTGTCAGATGCACAGGTAAAGCAACCTGGGGCTTGTGATTGACATCAGAAGTGAGGGGTAGTCTTTGGGGCTGAGCCCTCAACCTGTAGGATCTGAACCTATGCCCAGGTAGATAGTGTCAGAATTGAATTGAACTGAACTGGAGGAAACCCAGCTGGTATCTGTTGCAGAACTGATTGTTAGCTTAAGGTGTGGGAGTAAACCTCTGCACAACTGGTGTCAGAAGCATGTTGTGAAAGTATAGCAGGAGAAACTGAGTTTGTTTTTCTCTACTCTGTTAGCAACTGCAGAAATATGAATGAATGGAAATAATTTGCTGGGAGAGTATGACCAGAATTTATAGTAGAAATAGAAGAACTTTCACTTAAAGATTGATATGACCATCTCTACAAAATTCAAATAAAGTTATAGTATGTGAAAACTAATTAAATATGTATTAGAGAGCATAGAAGGAGTCAAATAACTATATTTTTTAGATTTAAATAAACATGCTCATAATAGTTTAGGTGATAGGCAAAGATATCTAATCTCTCTGTGCCTCACTTTTCATATCAGTAACATAGCTATTTAGTACCTATAAATTATTTGTAACAGTACCTGCCTCATAGGTCATTGTGTTAATCATATATCTATATCATATATATATATACACACACATATATTCAATATAATACCAAGCTAAATAAGTACTGCCTGACTGGCTGTGAATTATGGTTGTTTTGTTGTTATTATTATAAAATGATGCTTTTTCTTAAACATAACAGGGCCTCACAAAGGTGAATTATACTAATTACGTACATTTGTCCAGCCCTTAATATGTGCCAAGCCCTACCCCAACATTCTGTAACCATTACCTTGGTAAAGTGTGTTCAGTTCACCTGTGACCCCAACTAATTATTTTGGAAATCAGTAACTGCCTTCTATCATAAAGAGGCCTGGGTACACATGAATAGATGAAAACACATCCATCTGATTTCCTTGAAAAAAACAGCTACAACACATAGGGCTCCTGATAGTGCAGCAGAGGCATTTCCTAAAAGAAGCACTGTGCTTGGTGGACTAAACTGCTCTACAGAGAGCAATGCATTTCCAATAACTCAACCTCAAATATGTCTCTCCTCAGTCATCTGTCTCTTTTTGTTATTTTTCTTTTGTGTGTTTCTGAATTCTTTTTTCTTTCTAATTTACACATACACACACACACACACACACACACACCCTTTATGCCTACAGTAAACATTTTCCTCACATAGGAAACCTAGCTTTAATCCTAAGGCTCTCTCAAGATACACAAGTTCTCTTAAAGTTCTAAAACACAGTAATGTCCAGCATTTGATTGCCTGAATCACCCTTATTATCCAAGGTGCAATCTTATAAGGTAATTGTAATAATAAAATCCTACACCATTCTAAATCATAGCTTGCCATGTGCCATTGGAAATAATCAACAAAATGGGATACTTATTATTTCCTAAATGACTCATTGGTTCAATGTTTTTAGACCACAAAAAAAGACTGGCATAAAACTGTTTAACTGTGATGCCAAATGTAAATGACTATGACAACACCCACTGGTAACAAATGATACTGTCAATGCAATCCATGATAATTACTTTTGTATCTATGAATGTATATAAGTTGATATTGATCTGACTTGAATACAAAAACCCCTTCTGCATTCTTCAGCTATAGTGGGAAGCAAGGTACATGAGCTATAAAAATTTGTTGATACAAACTATGTTTTGAAATAATTACTTCAGATTTTATTGACCCCAGCCATTACTCAGTGTTCACGCTATGACTCCAGCTGAAGCTTCTTCTTAGAATTCTCAGTGAGGCCTCATTATTAAAACATGGCTTTAAGTTTCTTATCTTACAGGGTGATGCTATGAAAGGCATTAGTATAACAGATTAAGGAGGGCATGTCTTATAAAAGCAAGTCACTAACCTTTCATGTCTACTTCTGCACTTTGTGTGCTACAATGCTCCCTAGATATTAAAAAACAGTGAATCAAATGGGGCTGTTCACTGCGAGGAAAGATCAATTTTTTTTTTAGCAGAATCCCACAGATAGCCAAAGAAACTCACTCAATACATTTGTATATGAAGCTCTTAAATATCAATATGAATTGTATGTATCCAAAGGGGAGCCTAAATCAAGTAAAACGTTAAGCAATGCTGATATTTAGGAGTTTTCCTGATAGCCATCATGAATAGAATTAGTATGTTACAAAATCAATCACAAAGAAAGCCTAAATTTAGATTTTCTAAATTTTAAAAAAATTACTGGAATAATTAAAAATGCTAATATCATTCTTAGATGTTACATAAAGTGTACCCCACTAGCAACACCACCACCAAAAACCAAAAGACCTTTCAAATTTTCAAACACTTCCTCAGGTAGCAAATTATAGAAACGTTGTTATGATTTTCAAAAAGAACTAGGAATTCTTTTTGAGTTTGAGTTTAACATTGTGGATTGCTTCCTTTTATTTGAATATTTTCAATATGCCCATTTCATTATATCATATTCTTCTGAGAACAGATAATATTAAATCCTCTAATTCAGAGAGGGACTAAAATTCTATTCTTAGTCTCCATTATAAAAGTGAAAACTTCTATGAATCTGTTGGATCTAGGACCTTAAAATTAAATATTTTACTTTACATTTCAGATGTTAATGATTACTTTCATAGAATTAATGTAATGTTTTTATTAGCAACTTGAAATTATGTGACTGTTTCAAAGGCTCTTATATCATATTACAATTTTTATATATCTATAAAATCTATTACTAGTGAATTCAACAACCATTATGATGAAGCATACTGTATTTGCTACATTAAATCAACCTCTACTTTTAGAGAGGGTCATTCTCTATTCTTGAATGGTTCTTCCTAGTACACGCATACCTCATTTTATTACATTTCAATTTATTATGCTTTGAAAATATTGCATTTTTTACAAATTGAAGGTCGGTGGCATCCCCGTGTCAAGAAAGTCTATGAGCACCACTTTTCAACAGCGTGTACTCAGTTCATGTCTCCGTATCACATTTTAGTAATTCTCACAAATTTTTAAAATATTTTCATTATTATTATGTGTGTTATACTGATTTGTGATCAGTGATCTTTTTCTACTATTGTAAATGTTTTGGGTTACCCATGAACCACATCTATATTAAGATGGCAAACATAATCAATAAATGTTGTGCGTGTTCTGACTACTCTGCCAACCAGTTCTTCTCTCAACGCTCTCCTACTCCTTGGCCCTCATTATTTCCTGACACAAAACTATATTGAAATTAGGACAATTAATAACATTACAATGGTGTCTAACAGTTCAAGTGAAAGGAAGACTTGCATATCCTTTACTTTAAATCAAAAGCTAAAAAAGATGAAGTTTAGTGAGGAAGTCATGTCATAAGTCAAGATAGGGTGAAAGCTAGGCTTTCAATGCCAGTGAGCCAATTATGAATGCAAAGGAAAATTTCTTGAAGGAAATTAAAAGTGCTACTCCAATAAACACATGAATGATAAGAAAGCAAAACAGCCTTATTGTTGATGTAAAGTTTTAGTGGACCGGATAGAAAATCAAACCAGCCACAACATTCCCTTAAGCCAAAGCCTAATCCAGATCAAGTCCTTAAATCTCTTCAATTCTATGAAGACTGAGAGAGACGAAGAAGCTGCAGGAGAAAAGATTGAAGCTAGCAGAGATTGGTTCATGAGATTTAAGGGAAAAAGCTTTCTCCATAGCATAAAATTGCAAGAGAAGCAGAAAGTGCTGATGGAGAAACTATAGCAACTTATCCCGAGGACCTAACTAACATAATTGATGAAAGTGGCTACACTAAACAACAGATTTTTCAATGTAGAAGAAACCACCTTCTTTTAGAAGAATGTCATCTAGGGCCTTCATAACTAGGGAGGAGAAATCACTGCCTGGCTTCAAAGCTTCAAAGGGAAGTCTGACTCTCTTGTTAGAGGCCAATGCAGCAGATGACTTTAAGGTGAAGTCAATGTTCATTTACTATTCTGACAATTCTAGGCCCTTAAGAACAATGCTAAATCTACTCTGCATGTGCTCTATAAATGAAACAAAGCCTGGATGACAATACATCTGTTTACAGCATGGTTTACTGAATATTTAAGCCCACTGTTGAGACCTAGTGCTTAGAAAAGAATTCTTTCAAACAATTACTTTTCATTTACAATGCACCTGGTCACCAAGAGCTCTGCCGTAGATGTATAAGGAGACTACTGTTTTCACGACTCCTAACACAGCATCAATTCTGCAGCCCATGAGTCAAGAAATAATTTGACTTTCAGGTCTTATTATTTAAGAAATATATTTTGTAAGGCTACAGCTGCCACAAATAGTGATCACAGTGATTCCTCTGAGGGATCTGAAAAATCACTTAAATCTACAAAGTAAATTGGAAATCTTCTGGAAAGGATTCATTCTCCTAGATGCTTAAAAACATTTGTGATTCATGTAAGAAGGACAAATATAAACATTAACAGGAGCTTAGAATAAGAGGATTCCAAACCTCATGGTTGACTTTGAGAGGTTCAAGACTTGAACTGAGAAAGTAACTACAGATCTGGTAAAAATGTCAAGGGAACTAGAATTAGAAGTGGAATCTGAAGATGTGACTGAACTACTAAATCCCTATGGTAAAACTTGAACAGATGAGTTGCATCTTACGAATAACCTAAAGAAGTGGTTTCTTCAGAGATGAAATTTATTCCTAGGGAAGATGCTATGAACATTATCAAAATGACAACAAAAATTACATAACCTGGGCCATGTCCTTTAAATATGGCTTTCCCAGGTGCACAAGACAATGTGAGGAGTGGGGTGGAGCGTGTGTGTTGTGTGGCTGCCACCTGGGCAAGAACCACGGCGGACCATGAGTTGAGTAAATTCTGGAGGGATTCTGCCTCTATTGGAGCCTTTGCAGCCAGGCAGTTGTGAACTATGAGCTAGAGTGAAGCAGAAATCTAGGAAGACGAGCTGCAAGTTGGTCATAAGTGAACCAGGACTGAATTGGGATATCTTCCCCAAAAATGGCCTTAAGACATTTTTCTCTTGAGAAAATTATAAAGATTATCCTATGGCTCCAAGTTTAAAAGAACTATGTGTTTTATTGAACAGAGAGAGCAGAGGAGTTATGTGGACTTGTTGGTTAAATATACAAAGATTTCTGCAAATTCCAAAACTATCAGAATAAAGAAAAATGACTTCTTGTAGTACTTGGATATGAAAAAAACATGTGAATGAAGAAGTTACTGAGTTCCTAAAGTTTTTGCAGAATTCTGCAAAGAAATGTGCACAGGATTATAATATGCTTTCTGATGATGCTTGTCTCTTCACAGTGAAAATTTTAAGAGCTTGCATTGAACAACTGAAAAAGTTCCTAGAATTCTACACTCTCCACGAGGTCACCAGCTTAATGGTATTCTTCCCATTCAGAGAAGAGATGGAATTAAAGTTAGAAAAATCTCTTCTTGCATTGGGCAGGGTAAAATATGTGAAAACAGTATTTCCCTCAATGCTTATAAAGTTGCAGCTCTCAAAAGATGATATATTGCCATTGAATTGCCAGAATGAACGGCTGAAGCTATGCATTATTATATTAGAAAAGATCCAAATGCAGAGAAGCTTATTTCAAGATATCACCCTCAGCTAGCTCTAACTAGTCAATCATTATTTACTTTATTAAATAATCATGGACCAACATACAAGGAACCTTGGGGACTTTCAGTATTGATTCAAGTAATACCTGTTGCAGGTTCAAAACCAGTTAAAAGTAATATATATTAATTGGCCACTTCCCCGAAATAAAATAACTATGAGAGAGGGAAAACAAATCTTTCATGAAGTTCCATTAAAATTTATGATGCCCCAAAACACATTTGTTCCAGTATCTGCAGTCTTTATGGACAAACCTGAAGAGTTTATATCTGAAATGGACATGTCCCATGAATTCAATGAGTGCCGAAAAATTGAGACTCTTGAAAACTTGTATCTGGATTTTGATGATGAGGTCACAGAACTTGAAACTTTTGGAGTAACCACCACCAAAGCATCAAAGTCACTAATTCCAGCAAGTACTTCCACAGTACCTAACATGACAGATGCTCCTACAGCCCCCAAAGCAGTAACAACACCTGTGGCACCAAGTGCACCAGACATTTCTGCTAATTCTAGAAGTTCATCTCAGATTCTGATTGAACAATGGCAAAGGAGAAACAACTTGTCACTGGTATGGATGTTGGCCCTGAAGAGTGCAAAAATAAAGATGATCAGAGTTTGAATCATGTGGTGATAAGGTATCAAATTCTGACAAGTCTTTGATGCAAGATAGTGACTTGAAAACATCTGATGCCTTACAGTTAGAAGATTCTTAGGAAATTGAAACTTCTAATAAAAATGATATGACTATAGATATGGAACATGCTGATGGTGAAAGACCCAATGTTCTGGAAAACCTAGACAACTCAAAGGAAAAGACTGTTAGATCAGAAGCAGCTAAAACTGAAGATACAGTTCTCTTCAGCAGTGATACAGATGAGGAGTGTTTAATCATTGATAGAGAGTGTAAAAATAATAGCGATGGAAAGACAGATGTTGTGGGTTCTAACTTAAGTTTTAGATCAGCTAGTCCAAATTCTTCCTCAGGACAGGCTTCTGTAGGAAAACAGACTACTACTGTTTGTAGGCCTGCAGAGTCGTGTGTTTTTTTTAAAAAACGTATCAAATGAGTATATAAAAAATATGATCCAGTTGGAGAAATTTTAAAAATGCAGGATGAGCTCTTAAAGCCAATTTCCAGAAAAGTACCCAAACTGTCCTTAATGAATTTAGGAAATTCTAAACAGTCTTCTGTTTCTGAGCAATTGTCTGTTCCTTCAGATGGCTCTAGTTGACCGAAATCTGGATGGCCTTCTGCATTTCAGAAGCCCAAAGGACAATTGCCATATGAACTTCAGGACTATGTTGAAGATACATCAGAATACCTAGCTCCTCAGAAAGGAAATTTTGTTTATAAGTTATTTAGCCTTCAAGATCTGTTGTTTCTCATGTGCTGCAGTGTCCAGAGGATAGAGACAAGACCACATTCTAAAAGAACAGAAGAAAATCAGAAGACAATTTCCAGTTGATGTACTACCAAAAGTAGAGTATCAAGCTTGTTATGGAGTTGAAGCTCTGATTGAAAGTGAACTTTGTCACTTAAGGACTGAAAGTTTATTAAATTCCAACAGCTCATTTTATGTTGGGCATATTGATGCATTTACTTCAAAGCATTTTCTACTGGAAGAAACTACCTCAGAAGAATTAAAAGAAAAGCTTTCAGCACTCAAGATTTCCAATTTATTTAACATCCTCCAACACAGTCTAAAGAAATTAAGTAGCTTGCAGGAGGGTTCCTACTTGTTATATCATGCAGCAGAAGATTCTTCACTCCTGAACTATAAGGTCTCTGTTGGAAAAGTTACTAGGACAGCATACAATTTGTATAAAACCCATTGCAGCCTTCCTGGCGTACCTTTCAGTCTCTCATTTCCCCGGGTTCCATTAGATCCCAGGCTGTTATTACCAAATCATATCCATCATGGAAGAATACCTTGTACTTTTCCACCTAAATCACTGGATACCACAACAAAACGTTGGTGGAACCAGAATGCCTATACGCAGCCACAGGATTCCAGTTTCCATAGAAACCTAAAGCAGTTGCTTGCCTGCTCAGCAAGTTGAAACTGAAGGAGTGCTTCCAAATAAAAGAAAAATAACTTGAGGACTGTACCATGGAAAATTAAATTTAAAAAACAGTTATAACAATGTTTAGTTTAGAAAAGTTTGGTGGTTCACGCCAGTAATCCCAGCACTTTGGGAGGCTGAGGTGGGTGGCTACCTGAGGTCAGGAGTTTGAGACCAGCCTGGCCAACATGGTGAAACTCCGTCTCTACTAAAAATGCAAAAATTAGCCGGGCGTGGTGACGCACGTCTGTAATCCCGGCTACTCGGGAGGCTGAGGCAGGAGAATCAGTTGAAACCGGGAGGCGGAGGTTGCAGTGAGCTGAGATTGCACCACTGCGCTCCAGCCTGTGAGACAGAGCAGGACTTCGCCTCAAAAAAAAAAAAAAAAAGAAAAGAAAAGTTTGAGGGGAAATATGACAAAAAGATCAGTAGGCAAGAGGAACGTTTTTCCTGTAGTATCCTCAAGAGTTCTTAGAGTGTCTTGAAAAAATATGTTGGCTACGTGAAGGAATGCTTCCACTAAAACATAATATTATACTTTTCATCCTTAAAGTTTGAGCAGGATCTTGATAAGTTTTAACATTATCATGGCAGGGAAATAGATAAAAAAGAAAAATATTTTTACATTAAACCTTTTCTAAAAATTTTAAATAGAAAAATAATTTGCTTTTTTTTAAATCAAGAACAACACTTACCATTATGTATTATGTTAGTTATATTGCCAGTCTGTTGAGACTGACTCAAAATGTTAAATATTGCCACTGTTGAAGATAATTATGAGCATTGCAAACCTTGTTTCTGACCCATTTTGACAGTTTCTATATACTCCTTTAAAATGATGAATGTTACAAGTTAAAATTACATAACTTAGTTAAGAAAGCAGTGGAAGGGTTTCAGAAGATTGACTGCGATTTTGAAAGACGTTTTACTGTGGGTGAAATGCTATCAAACATCATTACATGCTACAGAGAAACCTTTCAAGAAAGGAAAAGTCAATTGATGAGGCAAACTTTATAGTTTTCTTTTAAGAAATCGCTACAGCCACCACGACCTTGAGCAACACCATCCTGATCTATAAGCAGCCATCAGCATTGAGGGAAGATCTTCCACTAGCTAAGACCTTCCACTATGACTTGCTGAAGGCTCAGGTGATCATTAGCATTTTTTTAGCAATAAAATATTTTCAAATTAAGATACATGCATTGTTTTATATACCGTGTGCTTGAACACAGAACAGGCTACAATATTGCGTAAACATAACTTTCATATGTCCTGAGAAATGAAGAAAAATTGTGTGACTTGCTTTATTGCAATATTTATGTTTTTGAGGTGATCTGGAAGTGAACCCACAATATCTCCAAGGTATACCTGTGTTTATCACTATTAATATTCCATATGAAAGAAGGTATGAATACCTCAGTGTTTAATTCCTTGAAATTATAAAGGAAAACAATTTACCATGTATACATTATCATCCCTAGTTATATTTCTTTAAGTGATAAAGAGAAAAAAAACTAGAGAGGCAGCCATAGTGGGAAAATCAGGCCAAAGTTTGTCCAGGAGCACACAGGAATACCCCAAACTGGTAACAAAGTTGTCAATGAGATAGGCCAAAAAGTGGAGAACTAGATTCTAGAATATGTTTTGACAGAAGGATGTATGTAACATCAGAATAACTGTTTATGTTCTCTGGGCTTTTTTCGTTCTTATCTTCAGAGTAAAGGGTGTTGGATGGCATGGTAAACAAAGTCCTTTGATTTGTTATTATATTGATATTATATCACCTTGCTTGGAGGTGTATCACAAGCAATATACCCTAAAGGATGTAAGTTGAATATGTGTACTTCTTTTTTCTCTTTCTCTTTTTTTTTTTTTGTAATAAAACAGTGTTGTGAAATAATAATCAAGATGCTTTCCACTTTGTAACATTACTACCCCCCCCCCTCATTTTTTTCTGAAAAGACCTAGCCAACACCCTAGAACAGTTAATCAGTTATTATAGTTTCAGTGTGAGCTTTTTAAAACAGTGAAGAAATTGATAGACTGGTTCAAAGTATAACATTTGAAAGAATCCTTGCAGAGCAATTTTAAACTTTATTTGAGTATTTATATGTGTGTGCATGTAGGTATGTATGTGTGTATTTTTTATCACAGAAGGAATCTCAACATCCTGGGATGCCAAAGAAAGAGAAAGCAGAGAGTTAGATGGATATTGAGGGCCTCTTATCTATCAGCACTCCCTAGTCCATTAGCTATAGGCCGCTATATACATTTTGTGGGATCGAGTAATTAAGAGAACATGTATCCAACTTCCTTTTGAAGCCAGAAGAGCAGACCAGACTGGTAAAAGTTTCCACCGCCTCCTAGAGAGAGAATCAGTAAAGGAGTAATAGCTATGTTTGTAGCCAAGGTCAAAGAGGTCAATACAGACATTATAAATACCAATAAAAGATGAGGTACCTGAGACACTGGGAATGTACCACAATTAGAGGCTTTAATTCATTTTTAGTAAGCAATTATGAATCTCCTAACTTTTCTCTGGTGTTATTTTATTATAGCCATCTCAAGTTGTGAACAGCAACCTGCCATCTTTCCCCGTCTAAGAAAATCCTAGCTATCATTTTCATCCTTTTATTTTTTTGCCAGAAGATTTTGTTTTTTATGTTTACTGTACAAGTAGAATAACAAAAAACCTTATGCTAAAATTAATATTTTACCATGCTTATATTCATATCACAGAGGCCAAAGCCCTGTGAGACAATTTCCAGTAAGCAGTAATTCTGATTTCATTGTTCATAGCAAGTAGGGAAGGCATTATTCCATGAAATGTGATTAAATTTCATGTTGGGAAGAAAGTTTCAGTTGAAACTATCTAGACTTTTTTGTGCTTAAGTAGAGGACAGAAATTTGAAAATGATAACACTGAGAAGTTATTCATTTCACACATTCCCCTTAAAATGACTAATAAGATAATCTTAACCTTCATGTTTATTAAAAAATGTAGGTGAAAAGAAACTATTTCAAAGGAGATGTAAGAATATTTCTTAATTTAGGTTTATCTTCCAAGAAGTTATTTTAAATGTGTAAACATTAATTTTGATTTTGCATGCAAATTGCCTAACCCCATGTCTGGCACATAGTAGCCTCTCAATAAATAGTTAGTTTTCTTGTTGGTTAGCAATATTACTATTAATATCACGTGACAACTGAATGTAGTTTATAAGGCTGAATATATAAAACTATTCAACATATTTTAGTTGACTTTATTTGATAAAATAATGTTCATTAGGTGACATATTAAGTTCACAAATAAACACAGATTTTACTAATTTTGTAGGTACATAACATTGGAAACAAATAATCAAATATAAAATATAGACACTGGCTGGGAGCAGTGGCTCATGCCTCTAATCCCAGCACTTTGGGAGGGCGAGGCGGGTGTATCCCTTAAGGTCAGGTGTTCAAGACCAGCCTGGCCAACATGGCGAAACCCTTGTTGCTACTAAAAATACAAAAATAAGCCATGCGTGGTGGCCTATGCCTCTAATCCCAGCTACTCGGGAGGCTGAGGCATGAGAATTGCTTGAACCTGGGAGGCGGAGGTTGCAGTGAGCCGAGATCGCACCACTGCACTCTAGCCTGGGCGATGGAGTGAGATACTATCTCAAAAAACAAACAAACAAACAAATACATACATACATACATACATACATACATACATACATACATACATAAATACATAAAAAATAGACATTGTAAAATATACTGCTTTTATGAATTATCTCCCTGAAAACATTAAAATAACTGCTGTTGAGCCTGAAATGCTGAAGTGTATTGCAATAACGGTGAAAATGGCATCATGAAATAGTTTTATAAAATAAATAACCTATTCTTTGAAAAAAGTGCCCTTTAGAGATTGTAATGATCACCAAGTAAAAGCAAAATAAATGTTGAAATAAATTTATTATATTTCAGAAATCCTTCCCTTCCTTCAAAAAAAGTAACCTCTCTCCTAGATATTGATAAATGATATTTTTGATGAAAAAATGAAACTCTGGGACAGAAAATAGATTTGGGAAGCATCAGTCTTTTGCCCTTTCTCAAAATACAGACATAACTGAAGTGTCAAAAGTGGAACTGACAGTGATGGCCGAGCATCTGACAGCTCAAACACAGCTTGCTCGTCATTCTGATGCTGCCAAGCAGGAGATGGCACGATTCCACCATATAAATATGTCTGTTATCTTGAGGTTAGGACTGGTTTTTGCCTTCGTGTGATTGGAGCTTATTATTATTGTTATGAAGCATTGCTTACCACTTAGTCTACAACTTCAGGGCCAATATTCAAATCTTCATTTCCCCAGTTGCCCAGGATGTGCTTGCAATATTATCTCCCTTTGAATATACTTGATCAGAATGCAAAAAAAAAAAAAAAAAATGGGCAAGAGGGTGTACATTCAGAAGCACTTTTGAGATCTGTCATATTTCCTCATTTGCAAGGCAGTATACTACGAAATCAAATTTTGGATTCTAATTCTCTGGCTCAGTCAGATGATTTGAACTGGTGATGTCAGCACTTCATGATGCTGATGCCAAGCGTTGTTTATTATGCCTTCCTGTCCTCCAGGGACACGTAAATCCATCCTGCATCCACAAGCTGTCAGAGGAGAAGAAAGGCACTGGTCACTAATCTTGTCATGATCAACACTGCTCTCAGCACCCTGGTTTATGTCTTGCCTGGATTGGAATGAGCCGGTAATATAAATGTGTACCTTGTATATCCTTTCCGTCATTGCCATCAGTTGATCTTCTTTTCTCTTGACATTCTTTTAAACCATGTTAGACAGGTGTTACACAAAGTTGAAAACATAGCTCTACTAAAGAGTTTCATGCGTATGTGTTAAATGGCTATTGAACAATTTATTAGGGTTTTGCAGGAGCAAGCAGTCCCTCCAGGTTCCTTTTTCCCCTCTGAATTCTATTTTAGTTAACAGGCTGAATATAAAGGAGAAGCCACTGCACAATGTGATATGAACAGCAATAAGACGGAAAGTTCCCTGCATAAATGGCCCCATTAAATCCGCCATTGCCCCTTGATGGCCCATGATGGCTCATTTCTTTCAACAAAGAATACTACCAGTGTCGATGTCGTCTTCAGTAATCATGGACTGCTGTTCTCAGAAAAATATATATGTATATCTTTCCCAAATAGTGAATGTTGAGCTTCAACGCTTCAAATTATTTTCAGTCTTTCAATTCTCGGAATGAATAGACACAGAATTTTATTTTCTCTTGCTTAGCATTTTTTATTAATACACTTGGCTGTTCTTTTTGCCTTCAGCAAAAATATTCTGATGTATATGGAGATAAGAGTTCTTTGTTTACTCATAGCCCATGTGCATAAACAAACGTCCTTACTATGGGAAGCCTTTATTTGCTACAATACGAGGAGCAATTTTTTAAAAAGCAAATATTTTATAGTTATCACTTCAGCCTGGATTGGAGCCTGTGGCTCATTTTACAACCTGCACAAGTTTTTGGTACTTGTAAATTTGTTGTTGTAAAATTTGGTCTTTCCACCTTTGGCCTGATATCAAAAGCTTTATATTTTCACTTTCTGGAAAAAAAAACCTTGATATTTTGAAATTCTCTGACCTTTCATTTATGCGTATCCATAATAGAAAACATGGCTTAATAGAATGGGCTTCAAATAATTTTGAAGGCAAACCGATTTTAGCGCCAACCCTAACACTTCATGTTTGTGTGCTTTCTGGCAAGATATTTAAACTCCACATCTTTCAATTGATTCAATAATAATAATAACAGCATCACTAACCTTGCAACGTTTTTGTAAGAAGCAAAGACATTATTTACAAAGTATCTAGAACATTTCCTTATATACAAACAAGGCTCAATATATAATAACTCTATATTTTATTTATGCAAATTACCAAGCTCTTTCACTTATAGTGGCGCCCAGCTTATTAGTATAAGAAACTAATGCAGGTAAAATGAACATCTAGAGCATTCATTAATTAAATAAAAGATACCCAAAGATCTGATTTTGTAGAAAAAAATAAAGTATATAAAAGCTGTGTAGACCTATTAACTGCTTTTGTTTTCATTAGAGATTTTATTGTGGGTTGATTAAAATGTGCGTGCACACGAGGTCTCTTCTGCACTGGCTGACAGTGTTTCCTCCTTCGTATCCTTTATCTATAATACATTTGAGAGTCTAATAATAATCCCAACCCCGAAACAAGCCAGAGCTTCTGTTTGCATTTCTCTGTCTTAGGAATGGCTCTGTCAGGTTTCTTTCTTAATTCATTAATGCAGTTTCATCACTCAATAAAATATATGATCAATTCCAACACACATCCACTAGTTGATGACATAGCTCAGAAATATTTTTGTTTCCATGAAATATGAACAATAGTTTCAGTGGTACCTAGCTCAAAAATGTAACTTCCTTCAAGTTCCTCTTTGAAGTAGTTCCTCAGAACTACTTTGCAAGTGTCCACTTTGGTTAGCCAACAAAACAATTGTTTTGTATATGAAAAACAAAAATTGTTTTTTGTATATATCCTTTTCTACTTTTCAACACTAGTTGCACTAATTCCTACCCAAGAGATCACATAGGAGGTCATTTCAAGAATAACATACACTTCTAATTCTTTTTGGTTTTATATAGTTCATGAGGCCTCACTCCAGATTCTCACTCGGATTGACCTTAGAGTTAAATGAATAATTTTGGAGACACTGTGTTTTTAGGAAATACTTTAAAGGATGAAAACGTTTAGACCTTGTGGCAAAGCAAACAGAAACTCTGTACTAGCTGTTTCTGGCTGGTCTCCATCTGGCTTCTTTGAGCCCCTCTTTACCTTCAGTTCTCTCCCTTATGGAAAGCTAGCCTAACCATGCACTGATTATACTTTCAGTAACAGAATTCTCTCTGAAGTGGTGTGAAAATGGAGATTTCTGGAAGGAGAGTTTCCATGGCTTATCTCAGATGTTGAAAAGAATCTCTGAGTCAAAAAACTTCCTCACGACAGTAATTCTATTGGCTCCCAAATATTCATATTTGTGGTTGCCAGCTCAAAGCTGTGTCATTTTGAGTCAGAAAAAAATAATAATAACCCACAATGTAACTCTCCAAAGAAAGTACTCAGTTGTCTGGCATATTTTTCCCCTGTTCCTCATTGATGCTTTCTTATTGACCTTTCTTTTTTGCTCCAATTTAGAATCTGTTAACCTGTTACCCCTGGGAGGTATGAATTTCCATATTCTGGTTGATTTATATGGATTTCCTGTAAACTGAAGACTGCAGGATGAAATTAATCACTGTGATGCCTATAGCAGTGGCCCAGGATAAGACTTAGAAAATACCTGATGTTTTCCATTCTTATTAGGAGTGAAATGAGGGCACACTATTTTCATGATGCTTCCTGTGCTGTAAAGATTATTTTGAGAACCTCACACTGATAAGAGAAGAATAGGAACATGACATTTTGTACCTTTAGCTGATGTTTTATGATGGTGATGAAAGAATATCTGAAGGTTTCATCTGACCCTTTCAAGAACTGTAGAGTGTTACAGGACTTCTGTGGGTAGTAATATGATTAGCATCCCAGAATGTAAGAAATTGCTGCATTAACTCAGTTTAGCTATCATGCCAGCATTCACTAAAAAAGGGAATAGTTCTGAAATTCTGAGTTACATTCACATGTTGGAAGGAGAGTTGTTAGTGTGTCTAATTTCATTTGCTTTCTTATGAGATTATTTTTCTTACTGTTCTTCTACATGTAGAAATATTCTATGTATATTCAGTTACCAAAAATGATGTAAATACCACTTACCTCCTTTTAGAAAGAATTAAATAGCATTCTGACAACCTCTAATATTAACAGTTATTAATTTAAAAAAAAACTACCTTTCAAAGAAAATCCTGAGAGTCAAAGCTTAGGCCTTTTCTTTGTAGTTAAACTGCATTTTAGTTTTTTCTTTTCTCTCTCCTGTTTTATTTTAGTGTCCAGATTTCCATTTGTCATGGAAATTTAAAATTAAGCCTCTCCAATGTGCACATTTTAATTTAATATGAGGAAATGTAATTTATTATTTGGCACAGATTTATGGCTGTAAAAAGCTCCCACTGATGTCATGGTGAATTCTGTGCATGAAATGAGGGCAAACAAATGATTCATTTTTCATGAATATTGACAATCAATGTTACATTCTCCTAAAACTGCAGTATAAGATTCTTTACCAAAATGCTCAACTGTATTTCGATATACTTCTTTTACTAAAGCCACGAGACAGAGAAAATTTTATGAAAAATAATAGTGTGGTTAGTATAACCACAAAAAGTGGTATGGGATAAAAAGTCAATTTCCAGGTCATTTTGAATGCAATAGATCCATGAATCCCTACGTCCAAGCGGTAATAACCCCATAGGTAGGGTCAGCTTGTTACCTGTGATATATTTCAGTAGATACATTGCTGTCCTGTCTCTGTTGATTAGATATATGAAATAATTCTTATTTTCACATACAACTGCATCATAGCAATAAAGATTTCTCTTTATGAATCAACCCTTCTTTCTTTCGACACATATTTATTACAGTTATTACATACCTTTGCTAGATATCTGAAACAATACAACAAACAATATTGACAATGTCACCAATATGTCAAGGAGCTTATATTCTAGTGGGGAGCACAGACGATAAACCAAGATAAATGGGATAATTACAAACTATAAATAATACTAATGTTATGAAGTTTTTCCTGTTTTTCTAATTGAAATCTAATTGCTTTCTAAAGCCTGATATATTATAAGGTGATTAGTGGAGAATAATTTTTTAAATCACTAATTAATGCCCTTATGTTTTATTTAACACACACACACATACACACACAGTTCTGTTTGTTTTAGTTTTCTCTGTGTCTTTTTCAGGTCAGGATTTCAATAAGAAAATGCTAAATGGATTTAGCTTACCATGCCACTGAGCTAAACAATTTGTGAAGTACTTATATACTCATTTTCGTTTCCTAGGGCTGACATAATAAATTACCACAAACTGAGCATCTCAAAACACCTGAGGTTTTTTCTCTCACAGTTCTGGGGTCCAAAATTAAGGGTGGCAGGGTTGGTTCCTTCTGTAGGCTCTGAGGGAGAAGCCAATCCTTGTCTCTCTCCCAGCTTCTGGTGCCCGTGGGCAATTGTTGGTGTCCCTTAGCCTGTAGATGAATTATTCCAATCTCTGTTTCCATCTTCACATGGCCTCCTCCTCTGTTTCTCTGTGTCTCAAATGTCCCTGTACTTATTCTTATAAAAGCAAAAGTTATTGGGCTTAGGGCCCATCGTAATTCGGGATGATCTCATCTGCAAATCCTTAAGTACATACGCAATGACCCTTATTCCAAATAAGATCAAATTCTGAGGTTCCTAGTGGAGATACCTTTTGGCGGAACAACATTTGCCCAAAACACTTGTAAATTACAATTTTATTCATTCCTGTGCATGTAAATAAGTATTATTTGTTAGATTAACAAGTTAGCTCCCCCATCATCATCTGAAAACATAAACTTACAGCCATGGAACGTGGGCAAGTTATTTCTCCGATATCTGTTGCATGTTCCTCATCTACAATATGATAGAGCTGCAAGGAGAAATAGTAGAATCTACCTTTATAGTTGGAGATGCCAACACCCTGCTACATGTAATGGACAGATCCAGCAAGCAGAAAATCAGTAAGGATGTAGTTGAACTACATAGCACCATCAATAAACTGAACTTAATTGACAGAAAATACTTCATATAACAACAGCAGAATGTACATTTTTTCTCCAGCTCATACAGAACATTAACCAAGATAAACTGTATTCTGAGCCATGTAACACAACTTAATAAATATAAAAGAACAAAAATCATTCAAAATATGTTTTCAGAACACAATGGAATTAAACTAGAAATCAATAACATAAATATACCTGGACATTTCCAAAATTTTTGTAGACTGAAAACACTCTTAAATAACACCTGGGTCAAATACATCTCAAGAAAAATTTAAAAATACCTTAAACTACATTAAAATAAAACAAAATGTCAAAATGTGTGGAATGTAATACTTACAGAATTTGTTCTTTTTTCCGAGACGGAGTTTCACTCTTATCACCCAGACTGGAGTACAATGGCGCAATCTCAGCTCACTGTAAACTCCTCCTCCAAGGTTCAAGTGATTCTCCTGCCTCAGCCTCCCAAGTAGCTTGGATTACAGGTGCCCGCCACCACGTCTGGCTAATTTTTGTATTTTTAGTAGAGACGGAGTTTCACCATGTTGGCCAGGCTGGTCTTGAACTCCTGACTTCAGGTGATCCGCCCACCTCGGCCTCCTGAAGTGCTGGGATTACAGGCATGAGCCACCCAGCCTGACCTACTTACAGGAAAATTTTTTAGCATTGACTCCATATATCCAAAAAGAACAAAAATCTAAAATCAACAATCTAATCTTTCACTTCAGAAAATCAGATAAAAGAAGAAAATTAATTTGAAGTAAGCGGATTAAACAAATAATAACAATTAGGTGAGAAATCAACAAAATTATAAACAAAATGAATAGAAAAGGAGAATAATATGCAAAGTGTCTTTGGCAAACCAGATTTCAATGGTTTTATGAAACAAAGAACCTAGAAAAGATGAAAGAGATTTTTCAAATCCATAGGCACCTAAGGTTGAAAATTGCAGTAAATGTGAAGATCTAATGTTGATATAATATCACATGCTTTCAGAGGTAAACTAGAAAAGAATTTCTATGAGTACAAAAATGTTCAAAATTTAGTATTTAATGGTTTATTAAGACACCTTATCAATTTTAAATATATGATTGATTCTATGTTAAAGTCCTTTATAAACAGTAAAGAAAGTATTTTTATCATGATCCTCAGATTAAAAACAGCTGCTGTCTTAGACATGTGATCTTAAGAAAATCTACCTGTATATTTCTACGAAACTGAAGTGTTGAATTTAAAGAAATTAGGTGGGAATACTGTGTCTAGAAGAGCAGTCGTTTTGGGTTATAACAATTCCTTAACAGCTAAAGCTGAACAAATTTTTGGTTTTGCAACACTTGCCTAAAATGTATACTAGTACTGACAGAACTATTACCCTGATGCATAACATACTGGTAATTAGCATGATAAACCTGATTTTTGAACAATGAGAATATCAAAAGTAATGAGAGAGAGATTATGATAATGTGAAATAAAAATTAGTGCATAGACACTATTACCTAGTGTTACTTTGCACGATGTGAGAAAACTCAGAGAAAAGCTCAAAGCACCAACAGTGATATGTCTGTGTAACCCAAGGCTTTTCAGTCTGCTCTCTCTAGCTCATAAATCAGTGCTTCTCCAAGAGTGTCATGAACCCTGCACCCTCCTTGTCAATGTTGATTTCTGCACCCATCTCCCAGGCTGGCTAAATCAGGACTTTTGGTGGGTAGGGCCATGGACTCTATGTTTTCTCATGTATCGTTGTTTGAAAATAACTAAATTAAACTAAATTAAAGCTGTTTAATGACATGAATCAGGTATTCATTTTAATATCAGGGTCTCAAAAAAGTACTGTATATGTAGACTGAATCTCTTAATTATTACTACACTAAAATAACAATAAGGTAAATTATAAGGTTATGATATTTAAATGATTTTATACTAGCAACTATAATTTTGTGCAAGTTTTAGGATTATTATGTAAATGTCACATTGTGGGTTTCTGAAACATTAGGAAATTATGAAGCTTATTAATAAGAATATACTGTAAGAACTTGACTGTTAAACATAAATAAATCTTAGTCTAATGCAAAAAAAAATAGTGCAAACAAAGTCTGCAATGGAGTAAGACACAGAGGTCAGGCAGAGTAGCAGTTATTTATAGAACATCTATATAAAAACTGCCCAACATATATTTTAAGTGATTTTTAACCAATATTTCTGGTATTTCCACCTAATGGCACAAATAAATGTCTCACCAGCTGTTGCAAGTCGGGGTCCCTTGGAAAACCATTCTGAGATGGAGTTTAGAGTGCAAGTGTTTTATTAAACCATTCTGAGATGGAGTTTAGAGTGCAAGCGTTTTATTAGAGAGTTGTTGGGTTCAACTGCTTTGGTAATAAATAAAGCAGCTAGGCAGAGGGAGAAGTTGAGCTGTGATACAGTCTCAGTGGAGGCATCAGACAAACCAACTGCAGCCAGAATAACCATTTATATTTATCCCCAACCGGGGTGAGAGAGCCAGATATTTATAGCCCTGTAGTGATTACCAGATGCAGGCTGCCCCTAGAAGAAGGTATGACCTTGAGCAGTGTACCTGTCTGCAGCCAAGGCAAGCCCAGCATGGGGCTGGCAGGTGAGGACTAGCTATGCAGACAGTTCTTCTAGCAGCTACATTCTTGAAGGGACAGCTGGGAGAAGCCTACTGCTTGAACCACTTGGCACCACTTAATTTAAAAATTCAGGGAACAGTTAGCCCAGGAATCTAGTCAACCTCTCTTCTTAGGGAAATTTGGTTGAAGTGGATTAGTGAGAAAACCATGTACACTACTGCTATGACTGGTCTTAGAACCACAAACATTATTTTTATTTTTCTCCTCTATCATCCATTCTATATGCCCTTCCCTTCAACACTGACTAGCAGTTTTGCTGATCTTCCTGGCATGATGAATACCATAATCTCTGAGAAATTTGAGCCCTTGTTCCTCACGTTCTTATCAAATTAAGGTTGTTGCATTTGTCCATTCACCAATATTGGGAAAGAGACTATCAAGAGAAACTAAATGTACTAACTGAATGCTAAATATGTTTCTTCTTGCCACCACTATGTGACAACAGACCCACTGGATATTCCTGATCAGATTTGATGAACTCTGCCAAAATGGTGACTCTCCTTCTTGTCTCCTTTTTCCCTCCAACCCTGTCCCTTGAACAAGAATCCTTAGATTCTCATCCCATGCATAATCATGGTGAGTAGGTCCTACAGCTCTTTTGAAGTATTCTCAATTTCCCTCCTTATTAGGCCCTGCTTGTCTTTAGCTGGGTTATATCATGACTTAACCCTAGAGACCAGTAGGAGAACTGGGGACAAATCTTGAGGTGCACGAAGGAAGCCTTTTCACCATCTTCAAAAGAAGGGTAGACTGTTAGCCTTAAATTAGAAGCAGTAAGCCACTTCACCCTCAAGGCTTAGGGGAATTTAGGGAATTCTAGGTCCAATAAATCTAGATGTCCCCATCGCATGTGTCAAGGTCACATTCTTTCCTAACTGGAGTCTTGGTCCTAGCATAGCAAACCTACTTATATTGAGAGTTAAACCATCTTTGAAGCTCTGCCACTCCTGTGATTAAGTCCTGGACCTAGTCCCCAACTTTCTCTGACTCTAACTTCAGAAAGTGAAATTTTATTTATGTGGTAAAAGTCCCCTAGCTTTCACACTTAGCTTTCAATTATCAATTAATCACTCTGAGCCTCTCCCTTTCTTTTTTCTAAGGCAATAGCACTTATCTGACCCACAAGTTTTATGTCCTTATAGGTACCTTTATCCAATATTTCTCACACACCATACCTGACACAACACACCATTTAATGCAATCCCTTCTACCAATATACCAGCTTGGATAATTGTAAAGGTATTTTGTTTCAGGAGTTGTCTATATTTTAATGACTCTCTCTCTTTCTAGGTTAAGGTGACTTCTCCCTCCCCACTACATTCAGACCAAGTTTGGCGCTTTCTAGACTACTGGTACTTCTATTCTACTTGTGTTTCCTTACACCATGCCCCCACCTTGGTAATAACTCCATCCACAAATAAATCCTTCCCAAGTCATCCTAACTTGAGTGTATCCTAACTTATACAAACATCTTTTCTAATATTATCAATTGTCTGTAAACTCCCTCAGTGTTATATATCTGTGCCTGATTTGTATTTGTGTCTCCAACGTGCTCTAAGTGTTTAATAAGTATGCAATAATTGTGTTAAGTGAGGCTTTTTATCAAACAGATACACAGGATTTCTACTTAGGTCAATACTATTATCATTTGAGGTTCCGATTACTTCCTACTTTTGCCACGGTTGGAGAGAGTATCTTAAATGCAGTGACATTCACTGCATGTCATATTTTATTTATAAATATAATATTGTCTAACTCATATTTTCAGTTATGTGGCCTTATTATGTAATGCAGAGACCATTTAACTAGATAATGAGAAGTGATAATTACTTAAGAGTCCAGTATGTGTGTGTTCTGGTACTTGGTCTCAGGGCCTTATTTCTACATCTGTGCAATAAAAAAGTGGGAAAATAAAAATATCACTGAATACTTTACAGTTCTAATCTTTTGTAGTGCTCTGATGCAAAAAGCTGTAAAATAAGCATATTACTTAGAATTTTTATTTTGTGTATCTCTTAACTTCTGGGACATTGTATTTTTTACAGGTAATGTTCTAGGCAATTGATCATTATTTCCTGCCTTTTAATCGATGACAAAAAATGATAACCAGACAATGTCACTGAGACTTTGGCAAAGACAACAATGAGAGGTTCATAAATACTGCATTTCTGCCTTTGGTGAGGTGGCCATTGCTCAAAGTTAATGTCTTTGGCAGACCTAGATCACCCAATGTTGATTGACTGACATAAAAGTCAACTGCTTAGTTTATAAGCTGTCCTTCCAGAATAAAATCACGATGCTGACCTACTGGCAGGATGGGGCTGCCATTGACACTGTTGTATACAATAATATAGTAATGATAATTTTAAAATAATCCATTCACCTTATTTTGATCCTTGCTTCTTGTGATCAATGGCACTTAAGCCAGGTCAAGATAAGTTGTAGACACCCCTAAGGATATAGAACAAATTAAGGCCAACTTGCTAAAAGCACTATTAACTTAATGTGCATTCTGTTCTAACAAGCTGAATAAGCCAGATATAAATAGGTACTAACTATTACTCATACCACCACAAGCAAGTTCAGGATGGCATTTTCTATTAGTTCAAAACTGTTCAAACACAAATTCAGTCATTTAATCACTCCATGCATTGACATTATTTTAAAATTTTATCTCAGAAGTCATTTTGTAATATCACAAAATCTATTCTACATGGTTTTTATCATTGAGATAATCAGGGTAATTTATGAAAGCTGGTAACTATAGCTGAATATTACTTAATTTCTTGAATTCTTTGAGAATATGAACACATCATTTAATTCAGAGTTTCTCAATCTAGGCACTATTGACAGTTTGGGCTAGATAATTCTTTCTTGGAAAGGGTTGTCCTATGCATTATACAATGTTTAGCATCAGTACAGGCTTCTACTTACTAGATGTAGTAGCAACTCTCCTCAGTTGTGACAACCAAAAAAATGTTGCCAGACATTGCCAAATATAACCCTGGGGGAAAATCATCCCCAGTTGGGAACCACTGACTGATCTAATAATAAATATTTTAATTTTATCTTCTTGCCAAGCATTGAGCATTGGGGACTCAAAGAACAGAATGTGGCTCGTACTCCCAAGAATCTTACAACTGGTTCAAAAAAGGAAGACCACTAAGTACTACCATTGAGGTATGTATGGAAGTTTTTTGGATTTTTTAAAAAACTTTCTATGCTTTCAAAGTGTTTTATTTAGTAATAATGTGTTAGTAAATTTGCCATTAATTGATTAGGCTACTCCTTGCAGTTTTGCCTCAAGGGAAAAGGAAAACCTAAAATATCTGGAAGAAGGGATGAGAATAGGGACCGTAATGAAAATAGAATTGAAATAGCTAAAAGAGATGTCTTGAACTTTGACACCTTAGTAAGGAAAAACATAAACATTAAGTCTGAAGATGAAAACTGATTTTACTAGCATGGCATCATCCTTTAAAAAAGTTATCAAGCAAATCTTCTAGCTATTTGAAGTCAGATGTTATACAAGTTCAACATTTATATCTATATTGCCAGGAGACAACACTTTCAACCAAGTTTGCATGGCACTATCTTCTCATGTTGGTTTATTCACCTGAAAATGTAGGGCAGGTCTTGTTATCTCTCCTTTCCTGCTGCATTTTTAACCCCCAAACTAAAAGTCAAAATGCAGTAACAGTTCTCTGAAACGCAAAGAAGTTAGAGGATGAACTCCAGCAGGGAAAAATAATGTTTTACCAATGTTGCTGCCACATACCAAGTGGGTAGAGTGGGACTTTATATAAAAGTCATGCTCAAAAGGCAGTAGAAAAGAAGATAATGGAATGACTAGACTTAGTGAGATCTACACAATAAAACTCTTCATGGCACACACAATTTTCAGTTGTGACAGTCAAATTGAATTAGTACTCTTTATATTGTTAAAAAAAATGGTCACTTAGTTCATCCATTTTGGGACATGTCCAGGAAAATCATGAACTTATACAATTCTACAATAGAAATCATTAAGACCCATAGCAGGTTTCCTATGTATGGAATTATCCAAGTAATTTCAGCAGAAGTCCTGGAGTCAGAAAGGCACTGCAAGAAGTCCAGGAGAGCGGCAGTTATTTTTAGCTTAAAAATTCACATTTTCAGTAGCAACTAAATACTCAGACCAAATACTGAGCACAAATTTTCCAAAAAATGCAGAAAATTTGTACTTTATACAAAATTTAATTTTTTCACTTGAGTGAAAATTACCTAGGTAGTTGGAAACAAAACTTGGACCACACAATTTTATCTTTTTTTGAGCAACAAAAAGTATTATCTCAAGCATATACCAAGGCCAATAAAAGGAGAATTATTTAATATGCCAACCAAATTAACATCTTGTCTTAAGATCCATTCAAACTCTAAAGAGCAAATGGCCAGAATATCGTAAGAAATCTTTTTATTTTTTTTTCCTGTTTTCCAGGTTGAAATCAAAGGGCAGGTGCGCAAGCTTGATCCAGCAACAAGTCGACTTGTCTACCTGCCCAAACTATTTTACAAATGGAGGCCCATCCTGTCCACAACTGTCCATAAACCACTATAAGAAAAGAGGACACTGCCTGAAATGGCAAAATAACAAGTAACAAGGAAAAGACTTTTAATATTTGCCTGAATTCATTGCCTACTTGGTTTGAACCTGTAATAGTTGCAAAGCTCTGTGTGAGATAATTCAAATACGAATTAGATTCCCTATTCTCAACTTGTTCACAACGTAGTGGGGGAGATTAATGCAAAAGCAATTAACTAAAACAGACTTCATTAAAATACTCTTAACTAAAACACAAAGGAAATAATTAAACATAGAACATTGTGGAAAAGGGAACAGGGATAAAAATGGCGAATTGCTTTTTTCTTAGCTCTGGCAAGCTTTTGAAAATTTTTTGTATGTCCATATTCATAAAGTGAGTTAGTCTTATTTTTGTTGCTTATTCTATGTCCTTATATAAAAATTGTAGATAGTATCCTGCAAAGATATAAGTTATTATGTTGAGGGTGATTTCAGGAAGGGTCAGTTTCTCTCTCAGCTATTTAAACTGAACCTAAGGTCTTCTTTGAAATTGGTGTTCCAATCAGCATCTCAGAAGTGTGAGAAAAACCCGAGCATGTATCAGAATTTTCCTTTGATTTTTTTGAAAGTGTCATTATATAGAATGGTGGCAACACTTAAGAGTTTTAAAATATATTACACCAGAAAGCTTAGAACTTAATATTTATTCAACCAGAAAATGCCATTATCCAATAAAAAATTAAGAAGCAGATGTAGTATTACTTTTCTTATAATGTTTCTACACATTTATAATTGTATTTTTATGTTTATATATGTGAGTGAATTTTGAGTGGGCATGTGTTTAATGACATACAGGTTGCAGGCTTATAGGAATGAAAACAAATTCTTCTGTTTCTAGTCTCCATTATACTTAATTTTAATCCCAAACTGACTATTTAAATAATAGAATGCACTTACATTCTAAATTATAACATATTTATGCTAATATAGGGAATTATTATATATGCTATTTTTATAACTTTTGGCTTTGATGTATTACACAGTTGTAAAAATAGGTTCTTAGAGAATCTAAGGTGACTGGTTTAACAGTAAGTGGTTATAAAAATGACTTATCTGAGATTTTTAAAAGATAAAAGTATTCTTGAACCAGTATTATTTTTACTAGAAGATAACTTAAAAGTAAGTCCTGACTAGAAAACATAAAACAAGAGCTTTATCAGGTTGAGAATTAAGGTTTCAGAAAATTGCTTCGTAAGTTTCATACACATACAGTTAAAACTGAAACACTTGCATATCATTTAAACCAATTTGATATCAAATGTAGCAAGATGATATTTGAGAAGCAAATCAAAAATAAAATTCTGAGAAGTTCTTGTAGTTTAAATAGCAGTCTCAAGGGGGAATTAAACAGTGAGGTGGGTAATGTTATGTTTTTACATATGATTAAATTATTGATTTATAAAATAATGCAGAAGTTGATGTTCTGCCTTTCTACATATGAGTACAGTGCACTTGGAATGATCATAATTTATCCACATAATGTTTAAAAGTGTAACAAGAATCTCTATATATTGGGCTGCATAATTAAGAGACGACAGTCCAACCGTGATCACTAACAAATGAGCTTGGTGATAAACACCTACCCAGAAAGACCAAATTTCCTAAGAAAGACTATAAGACACTTGGCACTTCTGTTAAAAGATTGTAACTCTTTTTTTTTTGCATTTCATTTACTAAATTGAAATCTTTATAACATGCTTGATTATGGCAGTTTTGCTAAACAAATTTCCCACTGAAGAGGTACAAAGTAAAATATCAGCAAAGCTGATTGGTCTTTAGGCAAAATATATTTGTAAAAATCAATTCTGGCACAGGAAAATATCTATGTTATATTTTATCTCCATGAAAAACTGATGTTAAAAAATAGTAATTATGCATCCAAGGAACAATTTTTAAAAACCACATCTTAAACAACGGTGTCATTGTTTAAACAATCATCCAAAAACAAAATGAATATAAATGATAACACAGTCATTTCAAATACACTGAAAGCGGAATTATATGGTAGAAATAGCACTGTATTCATGTACATTTTTAATTCATTAAATGCTATTCAGGAAAATGGATACACCTTAGCAGGTGCTGAATACAAAGCAGAAAAATGAACATTATTTTAGATGCACCTGGGTAGTCACAGCTTGGATAACAATAACTTGAAGAAATTCGATCATTATAGATTGTATGCAATGAGACACCACTACTTTTCTCTGGAAAGTTTCATTACTTCCTGTTCTGTTCTGTCTTTTCAAATTTAAATGGAATATCATTTGCAGTTTTAATGATGTGATATAACACACTAAATACGCATGTAGATATGGAGTATTTTAGAAGTATCGCTTGAGAGTTATTCTGCAGCCCTCTATTAAGTATATAAACAGACATTACAAATAAAAATATAATTTTTGAGTGCTTATTGCCAAGTAATTTACAGATATTAATTACCAAGTTACTTGATCCAGCAAATTTAAGCTTCCTGAGAACCTTGGCCTAACAAAAATCCTAGGAGATAGGGCACAATGATTGCATAGAGTTTTATACACAAAGGTAAGATATGATGTTAAATATCTTGCCCGTTTCAAACAGAGGACATAATAGTAGATGTAGGATTTGAACTGAGCAGTATGGGGTGAAACTGTCATTTTTAAACATGATGCTATATATGCTGAATATAGTTCCTAACAGACACTTGGAGATGTCCCTTTCCCAAAACTAACATAGTTATGAAAAACCTTGTTGATATTTTCTAAACATTAGAGAATAAACTTAAATCTACTCTATTTTTATTATTATTGATTTTTTCTTCTGGCCAACATCTTCCTGTGGTTTGCAGATAGGATTTTGCCAGCCAGGTTCAGGTTTATTTTGTCCATGCTCAGTAAATCAATCACAATCACACTGGTTTTGCAAAAGAGAAAAGATTCATTTACAAGGGCACCAACCATGGAGGTGGGAGAACAGCTCTCAAATCCACCTCCCTGAATATAAGGCTTAGGGATATTTATGGGTTAGGGAAATGGGCTGGTCTAAGGCATAGGGAGAGGTGACTGGCAGTGGGGAAAAATGAAGTAACAGACTTATTTTGAGCAACTGTAGTTGGGGTTCATGGCGTTTCAGAGGACTTATATATGCAGAAAATGGTTGCATTAGCATGATCTGAGGGTGGAGTTTTTGACCATCTAATATCAAAAACTACCTCTAGGGCACTTGCACAGGCCCAGTGAAGGGTCAGTGATCTCAACTGGTTTGAACAGGACAGGAGTTGGCCCGTGTTCCGGAAAAGCAACTGAAATGACCATTACCACTATGACCTATGAATGCTATCTATAAAATAGATAGTGAAAGTTAAGTTTCAGCATTCAGTAGCCAAGTTGTAGCCTTCGGCTACAATAGCCTCATCTTTTTTTTTGGAAAAAGGAAACAAAAACAAAAATCAAGTACCAAAAGCAAGCGGGGCAGGAAGACATAGTCAAATTAATGCCTGGGTTTCAAGGACCTCAGCGATAATCTTCTCAGGTCAATTTTCTTTGGTAGAAATATTTACTTGATTAGAAGAGAAAGAAGAAGAGAAAGAGAAGGAGGAGAATAATTAAAGAAAGAACAATTCCAGTCTATATTAATAAAGGAAAAATGGAAAAGAAAGCAAAAACTGAAGGCCAAAGGGCTTTTACCAAAACCTAGTCAGGCTGTTCCTGCATTAAATGCACACATTGATAGGATGGGATAGGATAGAACTGAATGAAGAGTATGCCCTGATAACAAAAAGACTGAAAAAGAAGCAAAGAAAAGTTTCTTTGAAATAGTTGAAACTCCTACTCCACACCATTCCGGTATCTGAAATGTAAAAAAAAATAATAATAATAATACAAACTCCCCACATTTGGTTATCCAGGTAAATAGAGAGACACACAAAGAATCTATTCACTCTGTTTCTGAAAACCAGCTTTAAGTAAAATTGTCTCCAGTCAGAGGGGGAAGAGAAAAGAGAATTCACATGGGTTCTGTACAGCTATTTTAGGGAGTAACAAATCAAAGAATGAATGCAGTAATCAAGAGATACATGGAGAATACAATCCAAGTAAATAGAAACAAGAAGAAAGCTTAAAGAAGAAATTCACCAAGTGCTAAAATAAATTTAGTAGACAAGTGCATCAAGTACTCAACCAAGTAGACCATGAAATCTATGAAAAAGAGATCGATGATGAGATAATCAAAAAATTGATGAGGTTGTAGGAGAGTTAGTAGTAGTCAGAAAACAAAGTGAGGAGAATGGTGTCATCAGTGATAGTAGGTATGTTAGAAACAGGAAGGAGGAATTGGAAAATCATTTCTAATGATAAAGATAAAGATAAAGAAAAAAATCAAAAGGGCCTCAGACTTCTTTAAGGTGAGCGGAGATCGCGCCACAGCACTCCAGCCTGGGCAATAGAGCAAGACTCCGTCTCAAAAAGAAAAAAATAATAAATAAATAAATAAATAGAAAAAACTGCCATCCAAGGATACTATATCCAGCAAAAATAAAGGAGAAATAAAGTCTTTCTAAGACAAGCAAATGCTCAAGGAATTCATCACCACTAAACTGGGCGTATAATTAATGCTGAAGGGAGTCTTAACCCCGGAAGTGAAAGAGTGATATTTACCTTCATGAAAACACACAAAAGTACAAAACACGTGGGCGAAGCAAACATCCAAATGAGAAAGAGAAAGGACTCAAATGGCACCACTAAAGAAAACTACCAAACTACAATAATAATTAAGAGGAAAAGAAAGGGAAAAAGTACATACAAAACAACCAGAAAACAATTAAAAATATGACAGAGACAAAACCTCAGATATCCATAACCTTGAATGAAAATAGATAAAATTAAGCAGGGCACAGTGGCTCACGCCTCTAATCTTAGCATTTTGGAAGGCCAAGGCGGGTGGATCACCTGAGGTCAGGAGTTTGAGACCAGCCTTGCCAACATGGTGAAACCCCATCTCTACTGAAAATACAATAATTGGCTGGGCTTGGTGGAGCATGCTTGTAGTCCCAGCTACTGGGAAGGCTGAGGCATGAGAATTGTTTGAATCCAGGAGGTGAAGGTTGCAGTGAGCCGAGACTGCATCACTGCACTCCAGCCTGGGTGACAAAGCAAGACTTTGTCTCAGAAAAATAAAATAAAATAAATAGATTAAATTCCCAATTTAAAGATATAGGCTGGTTAAATTGATCAAAGAACAAGATCTAAATATATCCTGTCAATAAGAAATGCATTTTACTTGTAAAGATACATATAAACTGAAAGTAAATGGATGGAAAAAAATCAACACAAATGAAAATGAAAAGTGAACAGAATTAGCTATATTTATATCAGATAAAACAGAATTTAAGTTAAAAAATAACCAAAAACATCCAAAAGAGTTATTAAATAATGATAAAGGGACCAAACCAGCAAGAGGATTAACAATGCTAAATATATATGCTTCCAATACTGGAGTACCCACATTCCTAAAGCAAATATTATTAAATCTAAAAAGAGAAATAGGCTCTGATACAATAAAAGTAGGAGACTTATCTCACTCTCAGCATTAAACAGATAATCCAGACAGAAAAATCAAGAAACATTGGATTTAAAGCGAACTTTAGATCAATGAACCTAACAGATGTTTACAGAACATTTTATCTAACAACTGCAGAATACACATTCTTCTCATTGGCACATGGAACATTCTCCAGAAAAGTCATATGTTAAGCCACAAAACAAGCCTCAGCAAATTTCAAAAAATTAAAATTGTATCAATCATCTTCTCACATCACCTGGAATAAAATTAGAAATCACTACCAATGGGAACTCTAGAAACTATGCAAATGGATAGAAATTAAACAACATGAATCTGAACAACCATTGGGTCAATGAAGAAATTAAGATGGAAATTTTTTAAAGCTCTGAACCAAAAGAAATTGGAAACACAACAAACCAAAACCTGTGTGACACAGCAAAAGCAGTACCAAGAGGGAATTTTATAGCAATAAACACCTACATTATAAAAACAGAAAGATTTCAAATAAATAATCTAATAATACACCTCAAGGATCTAGAAAAACAAAAACCAATAAAAAACAAAATTTACAGAAGAAAATAAACAGTAAACCTCAGACCAAAATTAAACAAAATGGAGACTAAAAAAAAAATAAAAGATGAATGAAATTAAAAGTTAGTTATTTAAAAAGATAAACAAAATGGATAAACTGCTCACTAAACTAACCCAGAAGAGAGAAGATGCAAATAAACAAAAGCAGAAATAAAAAAGGAGACATTACAACTGATATCACAGAAATACAAAAATCATCAGAGACTGTTATGAACAACTATACACTAAGAAATTGGAAAACCTAGAGGAAATGGATAATGTCCTGGAAACATAAAACCTACAAAGAGTAAATCAGGTAGAAAACCTGAATAGACCAATAATGGGTAGGGAGATTGAATCAGTAATAAAAAATCCCCCAGTAAAGAAAAACCCAAGACTGAATAAATTCTCAGCTGAATTCCACCAAACATATATGTAAAAACTAATACCAATCTTCCTCAAACCATTCCAAATAATTGAAGAGAAGAAAATTCTCCCTAACTCATTCTACAAGGCAGGCCAGCATTACCCTGACACCAAAGCTAGAAAAGTACACAACAAGAAAAAGAAAAGCATAGACCAATATCCCTCATGAACACTGATATAAAAATCCTCAACGAAACACTAGCAAACTGAATCCAACAACACAAGAAAAAGATGACTCAACATATGCAGATAATAAATATGATATATCACATTAAAAGAACAAAGAATAAAAATCATATTCATCTCAATAGACACGGAAAAAGCATTTGATAAAATTCAACATTCCATGATGATAAAAATGCTCAACAAACTAGGCATGGAAGTAATATAACTCAAAATAATAAAGGCCATATTTAAGGACTGACAGCTATCATATTGAATGGGAAAAAGTTAAAAGTTGTTCCTTTAAAAACTGCAAGAAAGTAAAAAATCTCTACAAGAAAAACTACAAAATACTGATGAAAGAAATTGAGGAGGAAACAAACAAATGGAAGGATATCCCTTGATCATAGACAAGAAGAATTCATATTGTTAAAATAACCATATTAACCAAAGCAATCTATATATTCAATGCAAGCCATATACCTCCTGAGATGTACAAAAGAGATGTCCAACATCACAAATCATCACAAATCAAAATCACAATAAGATATAATTTTACCCCAGTTAAGATGGCTATTACCAAAAAGATAAAAAAACAAAACAAACAAACAAACAAAAACAGATGTTGGCAAGGATGTAGAGAAAAGGAAACTCTTGTACACTGTTGGTAGAAATGTAAATTAGTGTAACCAATATGGAAAACAATACAAAGATTTCTGAAGAAACTAAAACTAGAAATACCATACAATCCAGCAATCCCAGTATTCAGTATTTACCCAAAGTGAAAAAAACACAATATATCAAAGGGACATATGCATTGTGCCATGTTGATTGAAGTACTTTTTCAGAAGAACAAAAATATGGAATCAGCCTATGTATCCATCAATAGATGAATGGATAAAGAAAATGTGGTATATATACACAATGGAATATTATCTAGCCATAAAAGAATGAAATCCTTACACTCGTAGCAACGTGGAGGGAAGTGGACATCATTATGTTAAATGAAATAAGCGCATGTATAGCAGACATGTAATGCATACATATACAAACCAGGAGAAAATATTAAGATCACAAGTAACATTAACATCTGTATATTTATGCAAATATAAAACAAGAGATAATGTTAAAATCTGACAAAGCGGCATTCAAGAAAAAAATGTTTTCTTAATTGAGGCAAAAAAAAGTACTTTGATGAGAGATAATGCTTGGGAAAGACATGTAAGTATCATTAATATGTCCCAAATTACACAATATTAAATATTTCTTAAGGTCTTGGAAATTCAAAGAAATTAGTCAGATACAATAGTCCTCCCTTTTCTGCAGTTTCGCTTTCTTTGGTTTCAGTTACCCATAGTCAACTGTGATCCAAAACTAAGTGAATACAGTATGATAAGACATTTTGACAGAGATAAAATATATTGACATAACTTTTATTACAATATACTGTCACAATTTCTCTATTTTATTTATGAGTCATTGTTAATATCTTAATGTGTCTAATTTATAAATTAAATTCTATCATAAGTAGGTATGTATAAGAAAAAAAGGTATATATAGGGTTTGGTACAGTACACTGATGGTCTTGGAACAGTTCCCCCATGAGTAATGGGGAATGACTGTATACAAAAGTAGATATATATTTTATATATAGTGGACCCACTGTATGTATGAGTTCTGAATTTGTGAATTCAACCAACCCCAGGTGAAAAATATTTGGATAAAACTTGAATTTGCCATGCACTGAGGCAATGAGTACTAGAGTTTGTTTGTTTGTCAATTTTTTTTTAATTTTCTTTTCTTTTCTTTTTCTTTACCTTTTTTTTTTTTTTTTTTTTTTTTTTTGAGACAAAGTTTTGCTCTGTCATCCAGGCTGGAGTGCAGTGGCACGACCATAGCTCACTGCAGCCTCAACCTCCTGGACTCAAGCAATACTCCCCCTCAGCCTCCAGAGTAGCTAGGACTCAGGCATGCAACGCCACCACTGGTTAGTTTTAAAAAAAAAATTTTTTTGTAGAGGCAGGGTCTTACTATGTTGCCCAGACTAGTCTCAAACTCCTAGCCTCAAGTGATCCACCTGCCTCAGCCTCCCAAAGCTTTGGGATTACAGGCATGAGCCACCATGTCTGTCTTGCATTGAGTACCACTTGGAATCTATACTAATGACATTATGAGTAAGTATTCACTTGTGTATTATAAGTAATCTAGAGATGATTTAAAGAATACAACAGGATGTACATAGAATCTATGCAAATACCACACTATTTTACAGAAGGGTCTTGGGTATGGTCTTAGGTTTGGTATTTGTGAGGGGTCCTGAAACCAATCTTCCATGGTTACTGAGCAATGACTGTATATAAGAAAACATTTCTATCAATTCTTAGAACAAATATACAAAAATAAATAATGCTCTGAATAACATAATTAATATGGTTGATTTAAAAGAAATATAAGAAACTTTATATGCAAGAAACAGAGAACGTATCTTCCCAAGGATCCATAAAACATGAATTTAGCTTGAAATTGGCAAGGTAGAAGAATAATCCACTACTCAGAATTAGTTAATAAATGTGTAATCTTGATGTCTTTCCTCTATGTTACATAAGCAACTACTCGAAAAGGATCCCCTTGTTAATCCACTTTATATTCAAATATTTCATTCAATTTTTGATATAAAATAGAATATTTTTACCTGGCCGTTTAAACCTGGTTTATGTGATTGTATAAAATGAGGCATTTAAAAAGGATTCTTTCCACTAAGAACATTCAAAATACTTGCATATGTGCTTCATGTTCTGAGAAGCAGCATGCAATGTCAGTGATTGATGAGCTAGTTATTTCAGAATTCCATTTTGTGATAGTATTTCAGAAATGTTAAGTCTTGTGGCAGTTTTGCCAGATCAAAAAGCCATAATTCAGTGTCGACCATAATGCTGAGCAGTTAGTTCTGGCCCTGCAGTTTGATGCCATCTTTACATTCAAAGATCTATCCCCCATACACCACTGTCACATAAAAAACACCCCATCGCACTGTACAATTTGGCATGATTGCCTAAGAGGCTTGGACTGAACTGGCATTAATTAGCTATGTCACACTATTATTCATTCCCCATGAATTTGCTCTTACCATTCAGATCAAGAATGAATTCACTAGCACAGCAGTATGTAGAAACAATATATGATCTACTCGATTGTGTTTGGTCTCATATTTTTACACCGAAGAGTCAGTGTTGCAGAATTTAAAGCGCTCTAAATGCTATTCCATCTTTCATACCTTCCTTTCATTTTTTAGCACAAATAATTCACATGTTAAGAGAATCTCCTCAGTCTGAAAATTGCAAGTGAAGGCCAGTTCCCTTTCTTCCCTTTATGGCAGCCCTGGTTTAGTCTCTTTGCCACATTCTCCCTGTGCCTATCACATCCTCCTTTCTGTCAAAGGCCTACCTTCCTGGATTCAAATGTTTGAGGACTATTTCATCCTGGCTTCATATATAAATTCAGATATATATCCCTATTTATTCTGCATTGTGACCTTCTAAAAGGGAGAATATATAGTTCATGACTGTGCTTTTAATTAAATAATATGGAAAGATAGCTATTTACTAGGTAACATAAGAACCTTAGGTGACACCTTAACAATGTTCATTTTAAACTATTGTTTAGCATCTTAAAAGCATTTTGTTGCTATTTTTTTGTCCAGTATTCTTGTTGCTGCCAGTAACCAGAAAATTATTTTGATGATGATGATGATGATGATGATGATGGTGATTGTTATTATTTTGAGATGGAGTCTCCCTCTGTTGCCCAGGCTGGAGTGCAGCGGCACAACCTTGGCTCACTGCAGCCTCCACCTCCTGGGTTCAAGTGAGTCTCCTGCCTCAGCCTCCTGAGTAGCTGGGAATATGGGCTCCCTCTACCACGCCTCGCTAATTTTTGTATTTTTTAGTAGAGACAGGGTTTCACCATGTTGGCCAGGCTGATCTCGAGCTCCTGAGCTCAAGTGATCCACACCCCCTTGGCTTCCCAAAGTGCTGGGATTACAGGCATGAGTCACAGCACCCAACTAGAAAATTATTCTTTCTTTTTTTTTTTTTTTTTTTACATTTACTATATTTATTTAATAAAAAAAAATCAGACAAAATATTTGTGTAAGTCTTATAGTAGCTATATTCATAAAAACCCTAGGCTAGAAACAATTTGGATATTCATCAACAAATGAATGCATAAACAGATTGTGTCTTATCTGTGAAATAAAATACTAAAAGGAGCCAATTATATACACACAGAAAAATAGATGAATTTCTGATATATTCTGCTGAACAAAAGAAAGCCAGACCCAAAAGAGTCCTGTGTCTGTTAAAACATGCCTGCAAAAGCTTTGACACTCCTATCACAAGGTTAGAGTCAAATTTTAGCCATCTGCCAGCCTCAACTACCAGACAAGAGAGGAAGAGAACATTCTGATGATTCCAGATTCCAGAGGATCTTTCTTAAAACTTGTCTACATCCAAGCAAGAATATAGAACAGAGACTATTTAATTTTGTAACCCAGAATCAGACTAGTCCCACAAAACTGTGGACAGTCTTCCAGATTGCGTGTGTTGAAAATAGTTGAAAAGGAAGAGTACTGCATAATCTTTTTTCTGCTAATGAGTCTGAAACATAGACTAAAAAGAAAAAAAACGTTTGCTAGAATGTCACTGTTAAAATGTATGTCATTAGAAGTTGTTTTAAAAACTCTACTATTAGAAAATATTGGTGGTTATTTGTTAGGAAGCATTAAACTAGAAGTGACAGAAAATTTTGACTCAGCAATAAAAAATACTTATCTCTTAAAACAAAAAGTCCTCAGGTAGGGCCTAATGGAGTATTCTAAAGACATAATGAAGGACCTTTAATCCTCAGTATAACAGCTTAGCTTTTGACATAATGGGAAGATCGTTGCTACAATTTCAGACATTATACGCAGTCATTTTTCTATCCAGTAAAAGGAAAAAAAGAAAAAAAGAAACCTTTTCCAGGAGATTTGAGAAAACATCTTCCTATATTCCTTGGCCAGTATTATGTCACATCTCTAAGGTTAAACCAATGGCAAGTAAGGGGAGTAAGGCCACCATGACTGGCTTAGGCAAATCAGAAATTACCCTTGGACCTAAGAAAAGTGACATCCTTCCCTGAGTGACAATGGGGATTTTGCTATCAATAAAGGGGATTAAGGAAGCAATTAATCATACCTGGGAAATTATTTTGCTGAATTTACCAATACATATTTTGTTTCTTATGAAAGTGTAACTCGCGGCAAGTTAATAATCTTTAGTGGAATTTATAACATTGATAGGATAAGGCCCATATGACTGAGGCAAATAATAAGGGATTAGACCAGAAAAAAAAAATTCATGTAGTGAAGATTTCATACTCATCTGACACGTTTATGTTAATGGGAACTGGCAAAGGGGGTTAGGGAGACTCAGTAGTTAAGGAGATGAAAGAGAAGGGAAGGTACTGAAAACACAATGTTTAAGGCGACAAATTTATCTTCTCATTTTGTTCTTAATTTAGACAAGGACAAAGAATTCAAAACATCTTTGCTCAGATTTTACAGATTCCAGGCAAATAGTTTTTCCTTCTATATTTCCCTCTCTTCATTCTGCCATAAATTTAACAAATATTGTTCTAGCTGACTGGACTGTGGCCATGAATGACATGGGAGAGAAATGTAAGGCAGGGTAATAAAGCAGGTGGGGTACACTTTAAAATCATGTATTTACATCACACTGTGTTGAAATGATATTTGAGCAAAGACTTTCTACTGTTCAAATCAGTTCGGTCTTAGTGTTAAGTTGTAACACAAGTGTGAAGTCTTTGAGATAATAAACATCCCTCACAAAATATGAAAATGTACTTATTAACTATTCTATAAAATCTATTTTGTTAAACTATGTTAGAAAAACCTTTTATTCTACTTTCTCTTTAAGTATCTCTAGAGGTAGCTTTTGGTTTCTGATATGTACTAAAAATTACCATGAAAATTGATTTCTTCCTTAAATTATAACGAGTTCTAGGTTTATTCAAGCTACTATGTATTCTTTTAAGTTCTGCCACTCACTTGGCTAAACACTTGGCTTTCTAACTGGCTAAAATACAGCCTCCTTATTTTCTTTCTGGGAAGGCTATTGTTCACTAAATGGAAGACTTGAGAAGAAGAGGGACACAAGTTTATGAGGAATTGAAAGGTGAAGGCTTCACCCACTTCCAAAATAGCCAATAATCAATCTTAGTGATCAAAGGTGTAAAAGATTGCCTTAGTATCCAGGTGGCTCTCTAGAAAAGCTATTGATTTATTTTCTGTGAAATAGAGAAAGCAGTACTCTTGGGCATAATTTTAAATCAATCAATGTTTATTTTTGATGTCTTTTGATGCCTTCCTCTTATACATTCTCTGGATACCTAATGCACTTGTTATCTGGTTATCCTTTCCCAAATTGTCCTAGGCTTTGAAGGTTTTGAATCTCTTCTTGTCATCCTTGTACATAGACCTCATAGGTCCATGCCAGGTTACAGTACTAACTTGATAGATTATTTTGCACAAAAGCGAATATAGAAAAGGATATTATCATTTGTTCTAAGTTATATGCTCAGATTTTTTCAAGAGTCTTGTACATCTTAATCCAAATGGAGGTAGTGGATAGTAATAGACATACAGGAAGCATCTTGTAAAACAGGTGTGCTTCAAATCATAGTTCTGGCCAGAACATGAAGGCAGCACTCCCTAGGTTTTACTCTGTAGAAAATATTTCCTCTTCAATTTGTTTTCTATCTCTCATTTCTAGAAATTTGAATTGCAGTATGATGTAATAGAGATTTTAAAAACTCCTATAGGCAGGATATAGAAGTTTTAATGAATTGATTGATAGTGTGGAACTTAGATTATAAGGCATATTACTCCCACCTAGAATTATTAGCAACCCCCTCCCCACCACTGCTAGAAATGTTTGGAAAATTGGGGGTATTTTAGAAGCAACACATACTTTGGGTGAGGTCTCATACTAGTGGATGGAGATGCAACACATACTTTGGGTGAGGTCTCATACTTGTGGATGGAGATGAGCATGTTGAATATTCTTCAAGCATAAGGGAATTTGTGTATTATAAAAACCTCCCACCCAAAATGCTCATAGTGCTCTTGTAAAGAAATGCTGAAACATGTAAGTTGGTAGGAGCAGTGAAGGGAGGAGAAAAGAAGAGCCTCCAGTTAACACTATTGAATATGTGGTGGTGAAAGCAAGCAGGTGTGGTGGCTAGGTTAGGGGAAGTAGGAAAGAAGACAAACAAGCATGGGCAAAGTATCTGATCTGCTTCAAATACAAATGTAGGTAACCTTTTTATACTTTTCACATTAACAGAGAAATTCTCATTTTTACCACTGAAAACACTGAAGCTCAGAGATGTTAAATAATTCATACAAATTCAACATATTAGTAAGGGATGAAGCCAATATTCAAAGACAGTTTCATTTAACTCTAGAGTTCACATCCTTTCTCCTAGAGTGAAGGACACCAAAGCACTGCTCTGATCCCAAATGTAATTCATTGATTTATTTGCTTTACAAACACTATATATAAATATATATACTTCCCTTACAAACTTGTTTTGTCTATGGTGTCAGGATTTGTGTAAAAATATTGGATGCCAATAATATGTTTATTCGTAATAACACATTATACATAATAAAATAAAACAAAAGTAGTATTTTATTTTCTCTCTGAGGCTTCAGATGACTAGTGTGCTGAAGAATGAAAGCCCAGGCTGATATGATAATGTGATAGATTAACTGATTGCGTTCTTGGCCCCAATTCATAAATTAATGGCCTCTGTTTAGCCCAGCTATTGGCCCTGTAACTTTATAGTCCCCTCCTAAGCTGACTCTGAACTGGCCTTGTGACTTGCCTTAGCCAAGAGAAAGCTACAGGAGTCATGGTGCTCTAATTATAGCCCTAAATCTTAAAAGGTCTTGCATTCCTTCCCTATCTTTCTTGTTTCCTCTTTGGACCCTGCTACCTCCACAAGAATAAGACTGGACTAGCTACTAGAATACAAGAAACCATATGGAGCACAGCCCAGTTATCTCAGTCAAAGCCATCCTGGACTATTCTATGGCAAGATGATCTCAAACATAGACTAGAAAATCTATGTGATAGACTAGAAAATCCATCTACATCTCTCTTAACTGTCTCTAGACATGACATATGAGGGAGCACAGTTGAGAACAAAACTATTTTGCAGCTGACCTATAGACATATGAACATTAAAAATAATTGTCATTTTTAGTCATTAATATTTGGAGTGGCTTGTTACATAGCAATAGACAACTAATACCAACGGCTTTCTTGAGTTATTTTTAATGACTAGTGTTAATGTCCCATGAGAACCAACACTGCTTTAGCTTCTCAGGACCTGGCAATTCCGAGTGCATCAGTAGACCATATTCTTAATATAGATCTGGCAAACCCATCAAGGGAATGAGAGCATTAACTCATGAGAGCTCCTTCAGGAAGTTTCAAGGTCAACAGCCATCTGCTAAGGGGAGCTATCTAACAAGGAAGGACTTGGTACATAGATGATACATAAATAAATTGATCTGCTAAAAACATGAGTCATTCCTTTGGGGTACCCTAGACAGTGAACATTTCCTTTACTCAAGCTTCTGATAGTTGAGTTATTATAATTAAGAATTGAAAAATTTGTTCAAATTTTGGATCCTTAGGATAATAAGGCATTTGGCCTACCAGTTATACAAGCAAAGCTATCTTTCAATGCAATTAAACACATGTGTCTGGAATGGTTCAGCTGAAGCCAGGGTGTTTGTCCAAATGACTTTTTGGCATCCTTTCTGACCCATAAATTCATAACTTTAAGCAGAATTTTTCCAAAGGAATTGCCTATTCTTTATAGCACATTATTACTTATAATTGATACTTAACAAATTTTATGTAATTCAGATCCCATGTTTTAAAAAATTCACTAAATCCCTAAAGATCATTATTGGGCAATAAGCATGCAATAAACCTGGAAGCCATTTTCAAAGAAAAAGAAGATTTACGTGGGAGGATCTAAAGTCTAGGAATCACAATAATCAAATCTTGTGGTCAGGAGACATTAGTTGCTGCTGTGAGGTCTCTGGAACATAAACATGGCTGAAACCCACATTGAACCAATAGCTTACATCAACAAGTTTTGTACTATGTCCTACACAAACAGATTGGGTGGAAAGAGAAATCTTCCAAATTAAATCAGCTCATCATTTCCAGACAACATTCTTGTAACCCTACTGCCATCCAAATTAGGGAGAAGGTGAAGAAGGAAGATTGGAGCCTCAACAAAACATCTTATAACCACCAAAATGTCAGCTTTCCTGGTTTGGAATTAAGTAGGGTTGGCTTGTTCACCCAAGAATGTTCCTATGAGTGTCCTGGAAAACAATAAAAAATACTAAGAAAATATTTAAGAATAAGCTATAGACTCATATTTTACTAATATGTTCTGCGTCTATAGTAATACTTTGTTAAAAACATTTTTCGTAGCATGAATGATAAAAGTATTAGTTCATGAAAATATGTTATGTGAAGTTTATATACGTGTGATTACTATTACAAGTCAAACCCTGTCATAACAAATAAACACTTGTATAAAGTATTATCCAAATCTTACTTATTCGATCACTTGTTTCGCATATAAATATTTGAAAAAATTAACTTCCTTTAAAATAAAGGAAGGCAAATGTCTCTCTTCCTAATTTCATTTTAATCAAATCTTATCTGAATAAATAATAAAAATATGAAGCAGCCAATTAGTTAGCAAACAATGTACTATGAATGTTTTATAACTTAGAAAGTATCTCATCAACCTAACAGTCTCAGCTAATGGAAAGTTTTTGGTTGAAACATGAAGTCAATACTACCTAAATGTGCAATTTCACCATTTCAAACAAAGATTACTATTTAAATTTTATTATTTGTTTTAAATATTCATCTAAATGTTACAGATGTTAACAAATTGTACATTTTACAAAACGTTATAAGGAATTGCAATAGCCTCTCGCTCTCATCTCTTCCTACTAATCCTCTTATTTCACAAATCATAAGAAAAAATGGGTTTTATTCCATCAAAGTAAGTATTTTTGTTTCAATGAAGGACACTATAGACAAAATCAACAGCTACTTCATAGACCAGGAAGCAATATTTAAAATATCTAAAGCATCTAAAGATTAACAGTAAAAACATAAAAGGAACTCTTGAAAATCAAAATGAAAAAAATTAGAAAATGCTATGGATAAAGGGCTACAGGTTATGAACAGATCCATCACAGGAAAGAAAATTAGAATGCCTAAGAAGTAGACAAAGATACGACTAAACTCACTTTTAATAAGATGTTTCACTTATGTAATGCTACATAACACAGAACCCAAAATGGAGAGGCTTGAAACAAAAAAGTGATTTCTTCTTTGCCTCATGGGATAATGACTGGCTTATTACTCATTCAGCTGCATTTATCTTTGAGATTTTCTAGAATTGGAACGTCAAGGCTTGCTTCTCTTACATATGTGGAACCTCAGCTGGGATGGTTTGAACAGATGGGGCCACACATCTCACTTTATCTGGGTATGTTTTCTATCAATGTAGATCACCTCGTTATACAGTTCAGGGGTCTCAGAGAGCAAAAGCAGAAGCACAAACTAGCATAGTATCATTTCTGCCACATTCTATTGGTTATAGTAAGTCACATAGCCAGATAAAGAAAGGGGAAATCGGCCAGGTGCAGTAGCTAACACCTGTAATCCCAGCACTTTGGGAGGCAGGCGGATCACCTGATGTCAGGAGTTCAAGACCAGCCTGGCCAACATGATGAAACCCTTCTCTGCTAAAAATAGAAAAATTAGCCAGGTGTGGTGGTGGGAGCCTGTAATCCCAGCTATTAGGGAGGCTGAGGCAGAAGAATCACTTGAACCTGGGAGGCAGAGGCTGCAGTGAGCCGAGATCGTGCCTGGGGACAGTGCCAGACTCCATCTCAAAAACAAAAAACAAAAAACAAAAAAAAAGGAAAAAAAAAAAAAAACAGAAAGAGGAAATAGTTGCAGTCTCTTAGCGCCAGAAGTGGTCAAGAGCTTGTGATTATATTTAACTGCAACATTAGTTAGGTGCAAAAATCTTAAAACAGTAATAGTATACTACTTCTCACACATCAGATTGGTAAAAGGCATGAAATTTGAATAGGGTTGGTAACGATGTAAGAAAGCAAAAACCTTAATGCACTTATAATAGGTAATATAAATATTGAAAGGACTCTGGTGAAGCAAAGAAATAAGTAGGATTTGCTTTCTGACACAATATTTCTGATTATACATTCCAGAAATATTTTTGAAAAGCTCCCTAGGTGAACCTCTAAGAAAATATTCTTTGCAGTATTTTTTGTGGCAGTGAAGCTATGAAGGCATCTTATATGACAATCACTGTGGAATTCAGCAAGTAAAACAGGGTGGATTTATATTGAATCTCATAAAGCTATTAGAATCAATGACATAAATATCCTCATGGAAACATGGAAACATTTTTAAAAACATAATGTTGACTGAAATAAAGCCAAAATGAAATAAATAAGCAATATAGCTCAATACACTTAATGTAAATGAAAATAACACATCTGACTTAATAAAAAACTTTTCCAAAAAAAAAAAAAAATGGAGAGGCAAAGCAAGATGGCCAAATAAAAGGCTCCAGTAGTCATCTGCCCGACAGGAGCACCTAATTTAACAACTATCTACACACACAAAAACACCTTCATGAGGACCAAAAATCAAATGAGCACTCACAGTACCTTGTTTTGACTCCATATCTGAAAGAGGCACTGAAGAAGGTAGGAAAGACAGTCTTGAATTACTGATGCCACCCCTTCCCCATTCACCCACAGAAGTGCCTTGCCACAGAGAGAATCTGTGCACTCAGGAGAGGGAGAACACAGTGACTGTGAGTCTTTGCACTGATCTCATTGCTGTCTTGTCATAGCAGAAAGCAAAACTAGGTTGGAACTAAGCTCACATCAATCCACGGAGGGCACATTTAGAATAGCACTAGCCAGAGGGGAATTGCCCATCCCAGTGGCTGGAAGCTGAGTTCCAGCAAGCCTTGTCACTGTACTCTAAAGTACTTTGAGGCCCTAAATAAATTTGAAAGGCAGTCTAGGCCACAAGGACTGCAACTCCTAGACAAATCATATTGCTGAGCCCGGTGTGGAGCTGGTGGATTCGGGGGGCATGCAAACTACTGAGACACCACCCAGAGTGGCTAAGGCAGTGGTTGTGCAACGCTGCACAGCTGCAAACTGCAGCTCCAAAAGAGACCCCTTCCTTCTACTTGAGGAGAGAAGAGGGAAGAGTAAAGAGCACTTTATCTTGCATCTTGGATATCAGCTAAGCCACGGTAGGATAAGGCACAGTCAGAGTCATGAGGCTCCCATTCCAGGCCTAACTACCAGATGACATATCTATGCATGCCCTGGGCCAGAAGGGAATCTGTTGCCTTTCAGGAAATGACTCAATCCTGTCAGGATCCATCACCTGCTGAAAGAGCTCTTGGGCCCTGAATAACAAACAGTGATACCTACGTAGTAAGCCAACGGGATTCGGTGAGGCTCTGAGATGTGCTGGCTTCAGGTGACACCCAGCATATTCACGGTGGCTATGATGGGAAACTCCGTCTGCTTGACAGAAGCAGAGGAAAAAGTAAAGGGGACTTTGTCTTGCATCTGAGATACCAGCTTGGCTGCAGGAGGGAAAAGCACCAAGTGGGCTCTTGGAGTCCTTGATTCCAGGCATTGGGTCCAGGATGGCATTTCTGGACCTTCCCTAGGCCAGATGGGAGGCCACTTCCCTGAAGGGGGAGTCTCAGGCCAGGCAGCATTCACGACAAGCTGACTGAAGAGCCCTTGGATCATAAAGGGACATTGGTACCCTGGCAGTACTCTCTATGGGCCTTTGGTGATGTTAGCCACAGGGGGAGACTCCTCTGCATGTGGAAAAGGGAGGAAAGAGTGGGAAGGACTGCATCTCACGGTTTGAGTGCCATTTCAGTCACAATAGACCACCAGGCTGATATCTAAGGTTCTTGAATTAAGTCTCTGGCTTACTGTTAATCTCTTACTGCACCTAATTTATACATTAAACTTTATCATAGCTCGTATGCATAGGGAAAACCACAGTATATATAGGGTTTGGTCCTATCTGCAGTTTCACTAGGAATCTTTATCCACTGACAGTCTTGGAATGTACTCAAGAATAAGGAGTGAATACTGTGATATCTAAGATCAGCAGAAAATTTTTGGTTTACTTTTCACTTTGCTATAAAGGTCACTTATTGTAGCTCTTGTTTAGTTTAGACCAATTAACATTTTCAACAGGTTTTGTGGAACAGCCAATATAATGAAAATACAAACTGAAATTGTAAAATATGCTGCACATGTATTGACTTGGGTCTGGATGATTAACCTTGATTGATACTATAGTCTAGTTAACATAATTAGTTAGCCATAGTACGTATACCTCATGTTGTCTTTAGCACAAGAGATAATAATTTTGTGGAAAACTAAGTTTTATTTGGAAAATTACCACTTTCAATACAAATACTCAGAGGAACTTTCAACTCCACCTAAGTAAATCATCTTGAGAATAATATCTTAGTGATAATACAAATTAATAATTGCAGTGGGTCAAGTGGGAGTTTTAAAAATTCAAGAAGCAAACCAAAAAATTATCACAGTCTGAGCAACATGGAGAGACCTTATCTCTACAAAAAGGAAAAATAAATAAATTAGCTGGGCATGGTGGTGCTCACCTGTGATACAAGATGCTCAGAAGATTGAGATAGGAAGATCCTTTGAGACAAGGAGGTAGAAGCTGCCATTAGAATAGAGACCCTGTCTCAAAGGAAAAAAAAAAAAAAAAAAACTGGGCGTGGTGGCTCACGCCTATAATACCAGTAGTTTGGGAGGCCAAAGTGGGAGGATAACTTCAGCCCAGGAGTTCGAAACCAGCCTCCTCAACATAAGTGAGACCTTGTCTCTACAAAAAAATAGAAAAATTAGCCAGGCCTGGTGATGCCTACCTGGACTTCTGGTCCCAGCTACTCGAGTGGGGCTGAGGTGGGATGACCGCTTTGGCCTGGGAGGTCTAGGCTGCAGTGAGCTGTGATTGTACCACTGCACTCCAGCCTGGGTGACAGAGCGAGGCACCGTCTAAATAAATCAATAAAATTCATGACACCCAGTGTGATTCAAAAGGGGCAATGAAGTTGTGCTTATCCTGCAGATGTCAGCTGGTTCTCTTAAGTCATCATATATTGTTGTTACCTTTTTATTTCGTGAGTATACATAGGTGACTGGCTGTATGACCTAGAATGTGTCCTTAAAATTGTTTTCAAGGAAAGCAAATTATGTGGTTTTGAGAGGAAAAAGTTTTCAATTTCAAGTAGAAAATGGATTATGTATTAATCCATAAAATTTTATATGCTAGTCCCCAATTATACTTTGTATAGCTATAGTATTTCATGTTTTGAGCATAGGAATGAATCTCTGTCTAGTCATCCCAGTCATTTATCTTTTATTTTCCCCATAGTATAAGACAAGAAGTAAGATGGATGAGCTGCCACTTTTCCACAGAGGGATACCAGTGAGATACAGACATTCCTGATGTAGGTTTTGACAGTAGATGTAGGTTGGCATAAAACTCTTCAAAATTTCCTTAAATAACACTGATTAAAGGTTTATATGCCAACCTCTGCTCTTGACTGCATCTCTTTTGTAAAGGTTCTGGATAAATTTTGAATTTCGTTTGATTGGTAGGCTTATTCAATTGCAGAAAAAGCTGCTTTTTCCCATCACACACATTCTTGCCTTTTCCAAATTAGCACTATCCTCATACCTTGGAAGGTACAGTTAGGTTGAGTAACAAATCCCTGAAGCAAATCTCTTTGAAAAATAAAAATCAATTTTTCACACTTATTCGAAAATGCATAATAATTTGGAGTTTGTCTACAGGGAGGTATTACTTTCTCAACCACAAGTTCCTTCCCTCTTGCTCAGTCTCCTTATTAGAAAACACTGTGTGTAAACCTTAGGTGCACAGAATACTACCATGATTCACTCTGCAGAGTAGTACATGCTGTGAGTGTCCTGCCTGAAGCAATTGTTCTGCATTCCTTTGGGGCACTAGCATTCTCTGAACTAAAATTATGCTTGAAAGCCTGATAATTTAATAAATCTTTTAATTGTGAGCTGTAAATTGTCAAGTTCCTTTTTAGTTTGGTGTTAACAATATTAGCTCTCTGCAAAGAGCACACTGAAATGATTAGCTAGACAGCATCCTTTTAAAAGGCCAGACTATGGATTCTCTTTTTTGTACCATCTTCCAGAAGCAGCCAAATAATGTAGACACTTTACTCTTATTATATTGAGGTGAAGAAAGCTGAAAGTCTACCACATTCTTGGAAAGAATCAAAGAGTTCATTCCTTATCTCAGAAATTGGGTTTGCATTAATGTGCCGCCTTCAGGTATTTCAATCCATAGTACCAAGTATGTTCTTTCTTTTCTTGTACATAGCAACAATGCTGACACCAGAGATTTTTCTCTTTTTTTCTCATTTCATTATAATACATTTTCTATGTTAGCTATGAAGAGGTATGGAGTCAACATTTTACTTTGAAAGTTTTGAAATTAATGCAGAAATTTTCAATGGGTGTGTCACAAAGGGGTTTTGTAGTATCTATCTGACAACAGATAACTTTTTTTGGCATTCATGTTATCAAAACAGGACCAATAGTTTTGTCCAGTTACTCAGGAAAGAGGCCAAGAGGTGCTAAAAAATTCTGGAAGAATCACAGAGAGAAGACAGAGTTATACAATGGGATAAAATTATATATATATGAAAAATTGGGGAGATAATTTGAATCCTTGATAGCATGTCATAGCAACTTTATGCTTAATTTGAGTTTATTCAATTTTCAATATTTACACTTGAATATTAGTGCATAATATAGGCACAGAAATTAATTCCAGGAGGCTTCACACTTTATTTTTGTAATGCTTTATTTTTCCTGAAGACATAAATGTGCATGTTTAGATATTTATTTCTTTGCCTCAAGCAATACTGTCATCAACTTCCTGGCAGCAGCATTTTTTATGGTTTGAAATCTCATCTAGGCTAACTGGCAGCTGTTTTAGCTTGGCTATACATTTTACATCCTGGAATTCCTGTTTCTTTATCTAGAAAATAAGTCAATAGCATTTTTTTATGGTATTTTAAATATCAAATGAAATAATATATGAGAAGACAAAACGTCTAGAAGTGTCTCATAAATGTTAGTCCTTTCTCAATTAAAAAGCAAATGTTCATTCAAGGTATAACACAAAAACTAACTGGGCATTAAAAATATCAAGTACATTTGGTTTGCAAATAGCTGTGCCAGTAACCTTAGTTTCTTAAGTACTAATTACCAGCGTCCTTTTGGAATATACAAAATGCACTAGATCTCTCTTAAATATATTTCTCATATAACAGCAGATAAAAATGAACTCATAGTATGTTGTGAGGAATTTTATACTTCTTAGTTCTTTTGTATTCCTATTGCCTACAATTTCAGATTTTCAAAACTTTTTATCTGAATAGTGTTGTAGCCTTATTTTTAATTACTTTTTATATCTCTATTATTAATATTATAAAGATAAGTGATGATCTTAAAATTGTCTATAAAAATATCTTCAAAGGTTATTCATATCCCATTGAATATATCTGATTTTTTTCCGTTTCAGCCTTTGGCTTCAAAATTTATAACCATTACTTCCAGTTATTCCTATACATGTACCTTATACTTCAGCCAAATTAAGCTCTTTCTCATCTCTAAACATGTCTTACGCGCCCTTACATTCTCTTACTCAAACCAACCTTTCCATATGGGATAACGTCACCACCTGAAACAACCTCCTGCCTTTCATTCATTTGATAGAATTGTATGCATCTCTCATAATCCAGGTCAAATGTGATGTCCTATACAAATGTATCCCTCGTGATACTGAGAAAATAATTCAATGTTCTTCTCTGCATTCTCTCTCTCTCTCTGTGTGTGTGTGTGTGTGTGTGTTTATAATATATATGTCATAAAAAATATGGAAATTTCCCTGAGAGAGAGAGAGAGAGAGATTCATCTAACTTACAGCTATTACCATATTCCTAGTTTTTAGTTTACCTCCACATATGCCTTTGGAGCTTTATTTACAATCATCTTTTTGATACTGGAAATACCTAGTATAATGAAATTAAATGAATCCCTTAATCCTTCTTCTGGATTAGGGTACTATGTCACAACAATGAGTATTTTTAAATGAAAAGGAATCGAGAAGTAGAAGGAAGAAATAACCTGGTAGAATAGATGTCCTGTCAGGAACTTGATGAGCTGGTGCTGGGGTGGGGATTGTAAGTGAGCAGGTTCTGAGCAAAAACAATGGGAGCACAATGAATGGAAGTGTATATACAGGCGAGAGATACTATTTCATGTTCTTGGCTAATGGTAACTCTGTTCCTATAGAAAATGGTGATGTAGAGCAACTCGGCCACCGGAGAAAACAAGAAGACTGTTTTCAAATGCAAAACTTGACCTTTAAACTCCATAAATGTTGCAGACTGTGCCCTAATAGCACACCTTTGCTCACACAGTTGTGACACTGATCCTCTCGGAAACATTCAGATTCCTCTCATGACCTCTTTAGTCAACTGCAACTCTGTGTAGTGCCTGATCTATGATCTGGCACCTTTCAAAGTTGCCTTTGCCTATTCTGATGCAGATATTGAAAACTCTAGCCAAACTAGGCTGCTCCAATATTTCACACATGACCTGGTTTTCCACTGTCATACAGTTTCTCATATTCTTTGATCTGACTGAAATACACTTCCATCTGACTTGTCTTCATTCCCCACAATCTCTTTCTCTATTTATGTATTGAAATGCTACTCATGCTTCAAGACATAATTAAAATATCTGTTTTCATTTGAGGTCTTCCGAGATTCCTAGCAGTATGTCACAAATAAGATATGATTTCTTCTTCTTTGTACAAGCAAAATAATTTAAATAATTTGTAGAAATCATGGTATTCTGTTATAATGTGTGCATACTTTTTAATATCCTTTATTAGTCTATAAATACCTAAACATGGAGTACACATTTTTAAAAATTGCACATTGAATGAGCTAAGAAATATCCTACGAATCCACATGTAAATGATAGGAACTGTTTTCATAAAGTCAGAATAAAATTAAGAAAGTAAAATATTTGATTTTTATGTGAAATAGAAAATTTCATTCAGTTGCGAGATTAATATGGAATATGTTAAACTGGAGTTTGCAACAAAACATCAATTGGTTAGTTTCACGGAGATAGAAAAGGTTGTCAGGCATGGTGGCTTACGCCTGTAATCTCAGCACTTTGGGTGGTCGGGGCATAGGATCACTTGAGCCCAGGTATTTGAGGGCACTCTGAAAAACACAGGGAGACCCCATCTCTACCAAAAAAAAAAAAACAAGGCTGGGCATGGTGGTTTGCACCTGTATTCTCTGCTACTTGGGAGGCTGAAGTGAGAGGATCACTTGAGCCAGGAGCCTGATGCTGTGAGCTGTGATTGTGCCATTGCACTGCAGCCAGTGTGACAGAGCAAGGCCCTGTCTTTAAGAGAGAGAGAGGAAGGAAGGAAGGAAGGAAGGAAGGGAGGGAGGGAGGGAGGGAGGGGAAAAAAAGAAAGAAAAAGAAAGAAAGAAGAAAGAAAGAAAGGGAAAGGAAAAGAAAAGAAAGTTGATAAACATCAGGAAAACAACTAGCATGAAAAAAAGTGACATCATAATCTAACAATTTTATAATAAAAAGAAATATTGATTGCTTTTGCATCACGAAGCACCAAATCTCTCAGGAGTTCCAATGTCTAATTAATGCTGGTTCCCCACCAAAAAAACTCTTAGTGAGAGTAGGGGACTAAAACTTCTGATGGCTGTGTATCTTGAATTCTCTACCAAAAGGCCATCACTAGATTTCTTGCTCATTAAAATCTTAATTCTCTCACCCCTGGGCTATGATTTCTCTATCAAGCCCAGGCTTGGCTACTTTATTCATTTATTCGAATTCATTCATTTGACACCAAAAAAAAATTACAATCTTTTGAAACACAAAAAAAGTATCACTCTTTGCTTGCCTCCCAAAGCAGTCCAGGTTATCTCTAAGATTGCAATAAAAGACAAAATTAAATTTCAAGAAGCAATTAGGAAGAAACATATAAGAATACATATGGAACCCCGAAAAATAACAGTAGTTATTTTAGGTAATGTTTCACTTTAAAAATTCTAATTTGCTCAGATAGGTCATGTTTTAAATTGAATATTCCATATACAAGCTCAATCCACTTTTAATTATTATTTTGTATTTGAGATGCTTTCTTATCATCCAGTCTTTTGTATGGTATGTGATTTGGTATAATCATCTCAACAAATAATGAAATCCTCAACCATGATATCTAGAATTTAACAGAAATTACAGTAGCACACACAATGATTTTATAAAATAATGGTGGTAATGGGAAGCAGACAATTAAACATCGTCAGGAAAATGTCAAGTTGATTTTCTTCCCAACTAATTCAATCCATGACATAAAAATTTCTATTTTTTAAACTAAATTGATTTCACCTTTAACTTCAACATATAAAGAATTATGTTCCAAATTTATTTATTATTTAAAATGCATAATCATACATAAACCTGGGATGAATGCAATGTGATGCTATGTTAAACAGAGCAACAAGAAAAAGTGAAATGTATGACCTTGTTTTAACTAATCACTCATTGTCCTTATTGGGAGAGATTTCAATCCTCCCACCTCTTAAATTTTTACAATAGCTAAGGCAACAAAAGGAACACAGCCCTTTCTATGGAATGTACAACAACAAAATTCTGTCAGTATTCACTCTGCCAAAGTGCTATAATTAGAACTTGCTGGAAGTGAAATTACAGTGATAAATAATTATATTTTCTCTACTAACAGCACATGTGGGAATACAATAGAGATAAACACAATGAGAGGGAGAGAGAGACAGAGTACTCTTTCTGTCTAACATCTCTGATAAAAACGGCACCAGAGACAGGCAACAAACTTAGTATGCAAGCAGTAACTCTCTCCCATGAACCCAGAGCTCCCAAGTTTGTCAGTGTCGAGAAAGAAAGAGTCCCAGGCATTCTTAGGAAATCAGTGACAGCACCATGTTAAATGCTCCTTCATGGGTTATTACAGGTCTGTCTAAGAATCCCTTTATCCTCATTTTCTGTCACTTTGCTATTTTCTTTATGAGTTTTTAGTTTTCCTTATTGGGACATCATGATTAAACAAACATCAGAACTGCCCGTTAAATACAGGTGGATTTGCTGGGCAAATATGAAAAACAACATGACCTACAAATAGTACAAGGGATGTGTTATACAGAATGTGCTTTCCCACAGAAAAGACAATAAAGACTGAGTTGACAGTTGTAGAAAAATACTTATTTTGTCCAAATTACCTGGAAGAACTCTATTATGGAAATTGAAGCTGTTTTGTTTGGTTTGGTTTGGTTTTAAAAGGGATGTGATATCTGTTCGCAGGGAACACTCTCAACACAGAAACACCCCTAGATCACAGCTGGATTGTCCAGCACTCCAGCTCTTCCTTACTCTGTTCTTTCATATAATTAGTCCCCAGAAAGCCTGTCTAACCTATACCTCCAGCCAGCTCAGACTTGTCAAGGCATGTTGGTAGAGATGGAGTCTTGAGCTCAAGGTGAATCTAACTTCTTGAAGAATCAGAAGCTGAAAAGAACAAAATATAACTAGGAGGCCAGCTATATGGTTTCAGGGACATAAGTCACCCTATAAATCTCTAGGCTGGTTGAGAAATGTTCTCATATAGATCCGAGCACCAGTCTCATGTGGAATGGTCTGTTAAGTAAGGACTATCTGTGCATATTAATGGGGTTAAACCCAGATAGTCTTGTAACACAATTCCTGTTTGTTCTGAAGGGCGTGTGTGTGTGTGTGTGTGTGTGTGTGTGTGTGTGTTATGTTGGGGGACAAGGGAAACCAGAGAATGTAATAATATAATACAGGTTGTTTCACTGGAAATTCTTTATGAAACTAAAAGCAGAGTATTTTGTGACCTACCTGATACACAGAGGAAACGTGTCCTGTATTTTCTCCAAGTTGATTGGTCTCTGGATAGCATCCTAGTAGCAGTTATGGCTCCTTTCCATAAGCTGCATACTTGAAGCTCAATAGGGTCTTGTGTTTTTGAGACCCGTTTCCTCCAACGCTTTTATTATATTGAATCATTTTGCTTTTTCCACAAGACCTTCTTTTTTCCTACACTTCTGTTCTGTGTGAGCAACAAGTATTATTTTAAAAAAGCAAATATTACTACTTGTAAACTATTGACAACCTATTCGGCATTTCTACAACTATCTGGTACTTTAGGCAAAGAGCCTCTGGATATTAGAATAAGTGGGGGCTTTATGGTTTTCCATCCATAATCTGGACCCCAGGTGAGATTTTATAATGAAACCAAATGTTAAACTATGTGCTGTCCAGAATCTATGCTATGGTCTGAATGTTTGTGTCCCCCTAAAAGTCATATGCTTAAATCTTAATCCCCAAGGTGATGGTATTAGGAGCTAGGGTCCTTAGGAGTTGATTTGTTCATGAGTGCTTTGCCCTTATTAATGAAATAAGTACCCTTATAAAAGAGGCCCAGGAGAAACCTATTTCCATTCCATCACATAAGAACACAACGAGAAGGCACCCTCTATAAACCAGAAAGGTGTGTCATCACCAGAGATAGAATCAGTTGAGACCTTGATCTTGAAATTCCCAGTCACAAGACTGAAAGTAAATTTCTATTTATATGCCACCCAGTTTAAGGTATTTTGTAATAGTAGTTCAAATGGACTAAGGCAACCTATAAGCACTCAGATATATAAAGTGATTCAGCTTCTACTTGTAGTATGGAGAAACTCCTCTCTTGGTCCCCCATCATGCTGAGATAGAAGACTCTCAATTCTGAGGACCTGGAGCAACCAGCCTTGTGGTTGGTTTAGGGGAATTAATCTGCCAAGAATCATAGCTTTGCAGGAACAAGTGGGCTCTAGCATTTGACTCCTATATGAAAAAGAAGGCCCGTGTCACCTTTCTAAACACCTGTCTTGAACACCATCATTTTACCAGTGAACAATTACTTCTAACATCCCTTGGAGGCAGAGAAGCTGGATTGATATACTTGTGATAGGAACAGGAGGCAGGAAAATTCTGGGCAGAAGAGGGTGAGTCTGGTGAGGGCCTCACCCTCAAGCATGGAACCACGGCCCAAAGTGAGAACAGGCATTCCTCTTTTCCTGCTGAAATGTTGCCTTTTCCAAAAGCACCCATGGCACGCCTGCCCCCCATCCTCTACCCTTAAAACCCTCAGGCTTCACTGGCAGAGAGAGAGGAGAAGAGGAGAAGCAGCTGGAGGCCAGAGACTATGGTTTGATGTGGGAGAGAAGCAGCTTAACCTCAGAGGGGTGGCTTGATGGCATTGCTTTGTAGAGGAGTCCAGCTGGGGACAGTCGGACTCTGGGGGAAGATCCTCTTCCCACTCCATCCCCTTTCCAGCTCTCCTTCCAGCTGAGAGCCACTTTCATTGCCAGTGAAATCCTCTGTATTCACCACCCTTCAATTCGTTTGTGTGACCTGATTTTTCCTCAATGGTGAACAAGAGCTCAGGTGCCATGGACACAGATGCTAAAGGCTGTCACACTGACCCTCTATCCTCACTGACAAAGAGCAACCACCTCATGCAAAAAAGCAGAGGGCCCACTGAGTTGTTTAACACTTAAGCTGTCTGTGGCTGGCAAAGCTAAAAAAGCACTGTAACACACACCCTCTGGGGCTTTGTGGGTCATGGGTACTCCCTGTTAGATGCTGCAGGAGAACCACAAGGAATTTTGCTCCTACAGGCACTTAAAGGCACTCGACCCAGCTCCTGCACCCTCTCACCTGTGCTCCCCCTCCTGTAAGGGGTGGAACACAGCAGGACCCAACAAAAGGAGTCTTCCCCTCCCAGCACAGAAGTGGATGGCTAGTTCTAGCACCCGTGCACTCCCAGTACTCGCCTGCAAAAGGGTCAGGAAAAATTTCCTGCTTCTCTTGGACCTTAGGAAAATTCTATTATAATTTCTTTAATTTTTTCAGTGATGTAAGGATGTCATCAGTTGAAAGTAGAGATGGAGAAGAAGGGTTGGAGGTGAAGACAAAAGGAAGGGTATGAAATCAACATATAAGATAGTAGGAACATGGATGGATTAGGGAATGAAGTTTTATTTATTTGCAGTATTAGGTGCCCATTTGTTGTTATTAGTCATGATTTCAAGGTTGTTCACTTTGGTGATGCATTTTTTTCCAGACACATTCAACTGCATGAATGCAGATGTGGAATAAGCAAAACAAATGCATTTAAATGGAATTAGAATTACATTCCATAACCAATGCTGAAATATTTTCAAAGAAAATACAACATAAAGTATATAACATTATTTGTGACCCAAACTGTATATTTCCAGTTTCTTATTTTCATTGTTACTTATTTAAATTGATAGTCTCAGAGATCCCAAATTGAACATGCCATCCCATAACCAACCTGTGTAAAATAGATTCTTTTTATTTATTCTATCTCTCTCTCAGGCCCACCCCCACTACCAACACCAAAGCATTCATCAAAATTATAATTAATCTATTTATTTGTTCTTTATCACTCTCTCTTTTTGAAATTATATGTGTAAAACATACATAATTCTTTGTTCGCCATTCTATTCTCAGCATCTGGCACAAAGTCTGGCATATAATAGATACTCAATACATATTTACAGAATGACTACATGAATGAAGAAATGAATATGAGCAAATAAGTAACTGAAGGAAGAGAAAGATCTGGCTATGGTTTGTATCTTACAGTTTTCTGGTTGTGAAGAACTAGAGATAGGTGGTTTATCACCATCCCTTGTGATTTCATAATACTTAGCCTGTTGAATTGGTGAGTTCTCAGGTCTAGAGCCAGTCCTATCTACTCTGTGACCCTTCTTTCCCAATCGTTATTGGAATATTATACAAGCAGTGAACCATTCATTTGTCATGAAGTAGTTATCTAAATTATGAAGAATCATGAAACAAAACTCTTTGGGAACACTAAGAAGTGAATTTACTTTCATTGGTGTTGATAATTTTGGTTTAATATAAGCTGGCTTTACAGCTCTTTTCTGTTTCAGTCCCATCCACAGTAGGTTTGGCAATCTTTCTAAGCTATTATATTTGGCAGGGCTCCAAATACAACTTCTGAGTTAAAGCTGGAGGTAACTCCTCCCAATTGACTGCTTCACGTGGTAGATAAGAGTCAGGATCTTTGGAACTTCTTTTTAAACATTCATACATGCACAGACTTACTTATTTTTATTTACTACTCTCATTTTTTACACCATGTTTTTTTTGACTCTATTTCTTTGTCTTCTCTTATGTTAACCTACACTGCTTGGCAGGTCTTTTACGGGTTACATACTCTTATTTTATGCTTTATGCTTACCCAGATCCCAAGACCTTAGTCACAATATTCTTCAAACATTATTCATTCAGACCCTGCATTCTTATAACATTAGCATCAATGATGGCCACATTTTCAAAAATATGCATGAGATATATTTTATATTAAGTATAAAAATGACACATTTACAAAAACAATTGGGAAAAGCTTACTCATTTAAAAAATTAGGAAATTATCTTTCTCTTTTTCTTATTTTTTTCTTGTTAAATATATTTCCCAAAAAGCTCTGGAGAAATTTCCTGCTTTACTAAGCAAAAATAACAATGAAAATTTTGTTGTTAACAAAAATCTGGTAATACTCAGGGCCATTACTATTAGCATTGTTTCTGCATTGAGAATATAGAACGTTTACGACATAGGACTTGGCAATGGATCATGTTAGATTTATCAGAATCGTTTCATTTGAAAACAAAGTATTATGTGAACTTTTTCTTTCTTTCTTTCTTCTTTCTTTCTTTCTTTCTTTCATTTCTTTCTAATTTCTACTTTCTTCCAGGGGCTATATCAAAACTACTTTCTAACAGTGTAGTCAATAAAGACTTACTCATTATTATGTTCCCACAATAAGTGAAGCCTGAAGTACACTTTGGCTCACTTACCCAGCATGATTAAGCAAGTGAAATTTTAAAACCAAACTGTCAGAAAATTGCACCAAATCTCTATTTCCTTTAGTATGTGGACACAGTCTATAAAATATTTTGGAAGTGATTATTTGCTTCATTTTAAAACAGCTGATTCCCGGGATAAATTTAATAAAAGTAATTTGTCATCACCATTGATTCATGGTAAGCAGCTATCCTGGGACTTTGGCATCACATACTAAACTTTAAAACTTTGCAGAACTTATAATTGCTACCTTCAGGAGTTTATCCGTTGAAATACAGAAGGATGAAAAACTTTTCAGAATCAGATGGATGATTCAGCAACAATAATGGCTTAAGCAAGGACTGTTACAGAAATTAATACCATACAGGGAGAAGGATGTATCTGGCCCACATCTTCATGAGGACATTCTTAAAAGTATGTCGAAATAATTGTTAGGAATGTGTGAGGCCAACTATGTTTGTTTTTTAACCCTCAAATTTTAACAATAATTATATTCAGAAAAAAATACAAGTGAATTTCGCCAAACGCTTTTCTCTCTTAAATGTTAATCCCAAGGAAATTCCCGTGGAATGCACTGCATATGATTCTGATTTATTTTTACTTATTCAATCATTAAATCATATAGAGACTATAATGAAGCACTGGATTTTACTTTTCTTTGTCTTTTTAACACAGTTTCTATAGGAAGCAAATAGGCCTTGAGCTCCTTACAGGACTCAAACTGCCTGCAAACTGCATGGTCTATAGATTGAAGGGTTTTGCAATTTTTTGGATCATGGTAAGCAGGACACAACAATTGAGAATGCTTTTTACTGTTAAATTATCATTCCTACTCTGAAAATGGAAGGAGAGATAATGACTCCCTATATAATCTACATAGCTTTTAGGGAGTGAGGGAAGAAATTCAAACTTAAAAGCACCAGAGAAACAGTATTATAGGAAGATGGTGGAGTAGAAATCACCACATACCACACACATATAACAATTACTCCATCAGAATCTGTTTGTTGTAACTATTTTGAAACTGTAGACTCCACTGAAGGCTTATAATTCACAGGGGAAGTCCTGGTTAACAAATTACAGATAATATCAGTCAATTTCAGGTCTTATTTTGACAGCAGCTACCCATCCCTGAACCCTAGCCTCCCGGCAGGCAGCCATGCTCATGTTCCTAGAACAGCTTGCATGCAGCATGCAAAAACAAGAGTAGGCAATAAGGAGCTGTCCCCCAAATATTGGGGAAGTGTGATCTAATTATTGATTGCTGTGCTTGATTACAGAGGTACAGATACAGAGGCAGATAGCTATCGTTTTTGCATCCCCCCATTGTTGCAAGCCCCCCAAATCTCTAGTTGAAGTGGTTTCTAAGGGACATAAAGGACTAGTGATTCTTAACCCCCTTTATTCTTATCTTGTCCTCTTTTTAGGGGCCAGACATTAAGTATCGGAACATTCCAAAGCAATCACATACACAGGAAAAATTGGAAAATCACTATGCATGCCTGTGGAAATGTGCAGGATCAGAAAAGACGTACAAAGACCTTAAGATTATACCTTAGGCTCATTCTCAGCACAAAGACAGCTGACATCAATTTAAAAAGAAAAACTAAACAACAATTTCTCAAATGCTGAGAAAGGGGAAAAATCTGATTTCCGGGAATTTACACATTATTAGACTCAAATATCCAGTTTTCAACAAAGAAAAAAAATCACAAGGCATACAAAAAAACAGAAAAGTATAACGTAGTCGAAGGAAAAAAACAAACCAACTGAGACTGTCACTGAGGAAAACCTAAAAAGTGTAAAACAAGTGTTTTTAAAATTGTTAACAGAACTGAAGAAAGATACAGAGAAAGTGAAGAAAATGATGTATGAACAAAATGGAAAATACATTAAAAAGATGGAAAAGTCAATATCAAACAAAAAATATTCTAAAGCTTAAAAGCACAGTAACTGAAATAAGAAATTCACTACATGGATACAAAGGCAGATTTAAACAGACGGAAGAATTGGTGAACTTGAAGATAAGATCATTGAAATTATTGAGTCTCAGGAAGAGAAAGAAAAAAGACTGAAGAATAGTGGAAAAAGCCTAAGAGATCCATGAGACATCATCAAGCAAACCAACTTATGCACAGCAGCAGTCCCAGAAGGAGAAAAGAGAGAAAGGGGCAGAGACAGTATTTGAAGAAATAAAGGCTGAAAAATTCCAAATTTGATAAAATACTTAAATATAAACATGAAAGAATCTCAATGAACTCAAAGTAAAATGAAGTCAAAGACACCCACACTGAGACACACTACAATCAAAATGTCAAAAGCCAAAAATAAGAATCTTGAAAGTAACAAGAGATGAGTGTTACCACATACAAGGAATTGGTAATAAGATTGCCAGTACACATAAGAAACTTTGGAGGCCAGAAGGCAATGGGTTGATACACAGACACATCCAAGATATTGTGGGTTCAGTTCTAAACCACCATGATAAAGTCAATATTGCAATAAAGCAAGTCACATGAATTCTTTCATTTTCCAGAGTATATAAAAGTTTATATTACTATAGCCTATCAAGTGTGCAGTAGTATATCTCTAATAAAAACTACATACCTTAATTAAAAAATTCTTTATTGCTCAAAATACTAATAATCATCAGATCTTAAAGCAAAATTTAATATTTCCTGTTGGCGAAGGGTCTTAACTTCTTATTGATAACTGATGAATGATTAGAGTCATTGTTGCCTAAGGCTGGGGTGGCAGTAGTAATTTCTTAAAATTTATATTTTCTTTTAAATAAATAAATAAATAAATTGCATTTATTAAATTTAAATAAATTTTCCACATCAATTAAAGCTCCCTTTCACAAAATATTTCTCCATAGCAGGAAACACTATTTGATTGCATTCCGCCCTGAGTAAAAATTCTTTCAAAGTAGGAGTCAATCCTCTCAAACCTTGTTGTTTCACCAATTAAGTTTATGTGATATTTTAAATCCTTGATTGTCATTTCAATAATGTTCTGAATATCTTCAACAGGAGTAAATTTCATCTCAACGAACTAATTTCTTTGCTCATCTATAAGAAACTACTCATTCTTTAAAGTTTAATCACAAGATTGTGGCAAATCAGCCACATCCTCAGGCTCCATTTCTAATTCCACTTCTCTTGCTGTTTCCACATGTGCAGCTGCTTCCTCCACTGAGGTCTTGAATGCCTAAAAGTCAACAAGAGGGTTATGATTAAATTCTTCTACACTCCTGCTAATGCTGATATTTTATTTTTTAATTTTTAATTTTTGTACATACATAGTAGGTATATATATTTATGGGTTACATGAGATATTTTGATACAGGCATGCAATGTGTAATAATCCCATCAGAGTAAATGGGGTATCCATCATCTCAAGTATTTATCCTTTGTGTTTTGAAAAATCCAATTATACTCTTAGTTATTTTAAAATGTACAATTAAATTACTTTTGACTATAGTTACCCTGCAGTGCTAGCAAATACTAGGTCTTATTCATTCTTTCTAAATTTTTTTTTGTACATATTAACTATCTCCATTTCCTCCCCACCACCACCCCTCGCCAACCATGCTATTACCCTTCCTGGCATCTGGTAAACATCCTTCTACTCTCTATCTCCATGAGTTCAATTAATAAGTGAAAACATGTAAAGTTTGTCTTTCCATGCCTGGCTTATTTCACTTAACATAATGACCTCAGTTACATCTATGTTGTTGGAAAAGAAAGGATCTCATTTTTTTATAGCTGAATAGTGCCATATATTGTGTATATGTACCATATTTTCTTTATTCATTCATATGAAGATGGACACTTAATTGCTTCCATTCTTGGCTATTGTGAATAGTGCTGCAATAAACATAGGAGTGCAGTTATCTCTTCAGATAAAGAAAATCTACTGATTTTCTTTCTTTTGGACATATACCTAAGAGTGGGATTGCTGGACTGTATGGTAACTCAATTTTTAATTTTTGAGGAAGCTCTAAACTGTTCCCATAGAGGTTGTACTGATTTACATTTCAATCAACAGTGCATGAGGGTTCCTTGTTCTCCACATCCTTTCCCACATTAGTTATTGCCTGAATTTTGGATAAAAACCATTTTAACTGGGGTGAGATGATATCTGATTTTTAGTTTTGATTTCCATTTCTCTGGTGATATACGATATTGAGGACCTTTTCCTATGCCTGTGTTCCAGGCTACTTAACTTGATGCGATCCTATTTGTCTATTTTTGCTTTGGTTGCCTGTGCTTATGGGGTACTTTTCAAGAAATCATTGACTACTTCAATATCCTGGAGTTTCCCCAGTGTTTTCTTTCAGTAGTTTCTTAGGTTCAGATCTTAGATTTGGTCTTTAATCTACTTTTGATTTGATTTTTGTATGAGGTGAGAGATAGGGATCAAATATCATTGTTTTGCATATAGATATCCAGTTTTCCCATCACCATTTATTAAAGAGGTTCTCCTTTCACCAGTGTGTGTTATTGGCACCTTTGTTGAGAATTAGTTCGCTGTAGATATATAAATTATCTCTGGGTTCTCCATTATGTTCCAAGGACATGGGTATCTGGTTTTATTCCAGTAACATACCATTTTGTTTACTGTAGCCTTATAGTATAATTTAAAGTCAGGTAACATGATTCTTCCAGTTTTGTTCTTTGTGCTTAGGATAGGTTTGGCTATTCTGGGCCTTTTGTGGTACATATTAATTTTAGGATTTTTTTTCTTTTCTGTGAAGAATACCACTGTTATTTTGATAGGGATTGCATTAAATATGTAGATTGTTTTGTGTAGTATGGACATCTTAACAATTTTGATTCTTCCAATCCATGAACATAAAACATCTTTCCATTTTTTTGTGTCCTCTTCAATTTCTTGCATCAATGATTTTTTAGTTTTTGTTGTAGAGATCTTTCACTTCTTTGGTTAAGTTTACTCCTGGGTGTTTTATTTGTTATGATTTTAAATGGGATTACATTCTTGGTTTCTTTTTCGGATTGTTCACTGTTGGCATGTAGAAGTGCTAGTGAATTTTGTATGTTGACTTTGTATATTGCAACTTTATAGAATTTGTTATCAGTTCTAATAGCTTCTTGGGGGATCCTTTAGATTGTTTCCACATACAAGATTATATTATCTGCAAACAAAAATAATTTGACTTCTTCCATTCCAATTTGGAGCCCTTTATTTTTTTTCCTCCTGTCTTATTGCTCCAGCTAGGACTTACAGTGCTATGTTGAATAACAGTATTGAAAGTGGAAATCCTTATTGTGTTCTCGATCTTGGAAAAAAGACTTTCCATTTTTCCCCATTCAGTGTAATACTAGCTATGGGTCTGTCATATGTGGCTTTTATTATGTTGAGATATGTTTCTCATATACATAATTTTTTGAGAATTTTTCTCATGAAAAAATGTTGAATTTTATAAAATGTTTTTTTAGCTTCAATTGAAATGATCATGTGGTTTTTTCCCTTCATTCCTTTGATATAATGTGTCACATTGACAGATTTGCATATGTTGAACCACTTGCATCCCTGGGGTAAATCCCACATGGTCATGATGTATAATCTTTTTAATGTATTGTTGCATTCAATTTTCCAGCATTTTCTTGAGAATTTTTGAGTCAATATTTATCAGAGATAATGACCTATAGTTTTCTTTTCTCAATGTGTCTTTGTCTCATTTTGGTATCAGAGTAATATAGACCATGTAGAATTAGTTTGGAAGTATTCCCTCATCCTCTGTTTTTTTAGAGTAGTTTGAGTAATATTGGTATTAATTCTTCCTTAAATGTTTGGTAAAATTCAGCAGTGAAGCCAAGGGGTCCAAGGCTTTTCTTTCTGAGAGAATTTTTATTATGACATTGATCTTGTTACTTGTTATTGTTCTGTTTACATTTGGAATTTCTTCATGCTTCAATGGTGGTAGGTTGTCTGTGTTTAGGAATTTACCCATTTCTTCTAGATTTTCCAATGTATTGCATATAATGGTTCATAATGGCAACTAATGATCCCCTGAATTTCTGCAGTATCAGTTGTAATATCTCCTTTATCATCTCTGATTTTAATTATTTGGGTCTTACCTATTTTTTCTTGGTCTGGCTAAAGGTTCATCACTGTTGTTTAATTTTTCTAACAATCAACTTTTTTATTGAGTTTTGTACTGTTTTCTTTGTTTTAATTTTATTTCTGTTCTGATTTTCATTATTTCTAACTTTGGGTTAAATTTGCTCTTGCTTTTCTGTTTCTTTCAGATGCATTATTAGGTTGTTTATTTGAAGTTTTTCTTCTTTTCTCATATAGCCACTTATAGCTATAATCTTCTCTCTTAATACTTCTCTTCCTGTACATCATAGGTTTTGGTATGTTGTGTTTCCATCATCATTTGTTTCAAGAAATTGTTCGATTTTCTTTTTAATTTTTTCATGGACTCCATGGTCATTCATGAGCACATTTAAAAATTTCCATGTATTTGTATAATTTCCAAAATTCCTCTTGTTCCTCTTGTTCTTGATTTCTAGTTTTACTTCATTGTGATTAGGGAAAATACTTGATAATATTTCAATTTTTTAACGTGTTAAGATTTGTTTGCGACCTAACATGTGGTCTATTCTTGAGAATGACCTGTGTCCTGAGAAAAAAAATTGTCTTCAGCAGCCATTGGATGAAGTGTGTTGTAAATGTCTGTTTAATCCATTTGGTCTCTAATGCAGATTAAGTACAATGTTTCATTATTGATTTTCTATATGGACGGTTTGTTCAATGTTGAAAGTGGATGATGAAGTCTCCAGCTATTATTGCATTGGGGTCTATCTCTCTCTTTAGCTCCAATAATATTTGCCTTACATATCTCAGTGCTTCAGTGTTGGGTGCATATATATTACAGCTGTTATATTCTCTTGATAATTTGAGACCTTTATTATTATATAATCACCTTATTTATCTTTTTCTTATACTTTTTGTCTTCAAACCTATTTTGTCTAACATAAGGACAGCTGCTCCAGCTTTTTTGTGGTTTCCACTGATATGGAATATCTTCTTCCATCACTTTATTTTAAGTCTATGTGTGTCTGTATAGACGAAGTGTTTTTCTTGTAGATAACAGATCATTGGTTCTTGTGGTTTTAACCATTCAGCTCCTCTATGTCTTTTAATCAGAGAGTTTAGTCCATTTACATTCAGTGTTACTATTCATGAGTCAGGACTTACTTCTGTCATTTTGTTATTTGTTTTCTGGTTAGTTTGTGGTCCCCTCTCCTTTCTTTCCTTCCTGTCTTCCTATTAGTGAACAGTGACTTTCTAGGGTGGTATAATTTAATTTCTTGCTTTTTATTTCTTATGTATCCACTGCATGATTTTCTGATTTGATGTTAACATGATTCTTACAAATGCTATCTTATAACCCATTATTTTGAGCTGATAACATCTTAACACTGCTTGCATAAACAAAGAAGCAAAGTCAACTAATAAAAACCCTATACCTCAATGTCATCCCCAGCTTTTGTTACATTTTGTTGTTTTTATTTATATTTTATTGTATTGTCTGCATCTTAAAAAGTTGTTGTAGTTATTTTTTTTGTTTGGTCATCATAGTCTTTCTACTTAAGAGTAGTATACACTTCACAGTTACATTGTTATAATATTTTGTATTTTCCTGTGTACTACCAAATGTAGATGATGGGTTGATGGGTGCAGCAGACAACCATGGCACATGTATACCTATGTAGCAAACCTGCATGTTCTGCACGTGTCCCAGAACTGAAAGTATAATTAAAAAAAAAAAAAGAACGTGGATATTACTCCAGTAATCAAAAATATCTGGAAAAGGAAAGTAATGGATCTGGCTTCATTTGTGAATTCTACCAAACATTTAAAGAAGAACTAAAATCAATCATTCTCAAACTTTTTCAAAGAAATTCAAAAGTAGGGAACACTCTGTAAACTATTCTATAAGGCCAGCAGTGCCATGATTCCAAAACGAGACAAATACACTACTAGAGAAAACTACAGACCAGTACCTCTTATGAACATTGATTAAAATGTCCTCAACAAAATGCTGTCAAACTAAATTCAGCAGCATATTCAAAGGATTATTCACCATGACCAAGTGGAATTTATTCTTGAGATGCAAGGATGTTTCAGTATTTGAAAATTGATCAATATAACATACCACATTAGCAGAATGAAGGAAATAAAAAACACATAACCATCTCCATTGATGCAGAAATCACATTTGACAAAATTCAACACACTTTTATGGTTAAAATAACATATTAAACAAACCAGAAATAAAAGAAAAATGCATATATATATATATATATATATATATATATGGTGCCATATATAAAAAACTTACAGCAGGCATCAAACTAAATGGTGAAAGACTTGAGCTTTTTCTTTAGGATTAGGAAAACAGCAAGGATGCCCACTTTAACAACTTCTACTTAACATATTGCTTGGAATCCCAGCCAGATTATTTAAAGAAAAGGAAATAAAAGTCATCCAAATTGAAAAGCAAAGGTAAAATTATCTCTGTTTGCAGATGTTATGATCTTATACATAGAAAATCCTGAAAATTTCACTCCTTCCCAAAAAATGGTAAAACTAATAAATCTGGAAAAGTTACAGGATATGAAGCCAACACTCAAAAATCAGTTCCATTTCTACACACTAACAATGAACAATTTGAAAGGAATCAAGAAAACAATTCTATTTATGATAGCATCAAACAAATAAAATACTAATTAGCCAAAAAACTAAAGACTTGTACAATGAAAACAACAAAACATTGCTGAAAGAAATTTAAAAAGACATAAATAAATAGAATATCTCATCTTCATGTGTTGGAAAATTTAATATCTTTAAAATGTCAATACTATCCAAAGTGATCTAAAGATTCAGTAAAATATTTTCAAAATCCAGCTGATGTATTTGTAGATATAAAAACAATTCTGAAAATTTTTACATGAAATTTCAAGGGAACTTCAATAGCCAAAACAATCTTGAAAAAGAAGGACAAAGCTGGAGAATTCGTACTCTGATTTCAAAACTTACTACAAAGCTACGGTAGTCGAAACAATGTAGTTCTGTCACAAAGACAGGTTGATTGATCAATGGAATGAAATAAAAAGCCTAAATATAAACCCATGCATATATGGTCAAATGACTTTTTACAACGGGGCCAAAATTATTCAACAGGAAAAGGGCCTTCTTCTCAACAAGAGATTCTGGGAAAACTAAATATTCACATGCAAAAGACTGAAATTGGACCCTTACCTCCTACTGTATACAATAATTAACCAAAATGAGTTGAAGACCTAAATGTAAGATCTAAAACTATAAAACACCTGTAAGAAAATGTAAGGAAAAAGCTTTATGACATGGGATTTGGCAATGGTTTGGATATGACACCAAAGACACAGGCAAAAACAACAAAAATATACACAAATCCGACTTCATGAAAACTTAAAAATTTTTGTGCATTAAAAGACACCATCAACAAAGTCAAAATGCAACCTACAGAATGGGACAAAATATTTGCAAATCATATGTCTGGTAAGGAATTAATATCCAGACTATATTTCTAAATATATTGGTAAAATTCATCGACAAAAAAAGAAAAAAAAGTAAAAACAAACAAAGAACTTGAGTTGTAACTTATCAAAAGACAACATACAAACTACAAATAGGGACATAAGATGCTCAACAACACCAATCATTAGGGAAATGCAAATCACAATTACCATGAGATACCACCTCATGTCCAATAAAATGGCTAGTCTCAAAAAAACCAACCAACCAAACAACAACAACAACAACAACAACAACAACAACAAAGAAAATAACTATTGTTTGGAGGATGTGGAGAAATTGGAACCATGGTACACTGTGGTGGAGAATGCAAAATGGTGCAACTGTCATGGAAAGCTGTATGACAGTTCATAAAAAAATCAAATCTAGAATTAACATACGATTCAGCAATTCTGCTTCTGGTTATATGCCCAAAGTATTAAAAGCAGGGCCTTGAAGATATGTTTGCACACCCATGTTTACAGCAGCATTCATCTACAATAGGCAAAACATGGAAGAACCCAAGTGGCCTTTGACAGACAAATGCATTTTTTTTTCTTTTTTTGAGATGGAGTCTCCTTCTGTCACCAAGGCTGGAGTGCAGTGGCATGATCTTGGCTCACTGCAACCTCTTCCTCTCGGGTTCAAGAGATTCTCCTGCCTCATCCTTCAGAGTAGCTGGGATTACAGGCATGCACCACCATGCCAGGCTAATTTTTGTATTTTTAGTAGAGACAGGGTTTCACCATTTTGGTCAGGCTGGTCTCGAACTCCTGACCTCGTGATCCACCCACCTTGGCCTCCCAAAGTGCTGGGATTACAGGCGTGAGCCACAGCACCTGGCCTGAATTTTTAAAATATACTGTATATATGTGCGTGTGTGCGTGTGTGTATACAGCACATATATATATATATACACATATATATATACACACATATATACATATATATACATATATACACATATATATACGTATATATATATGTGTATTAGGGAAATGCAAATCAAAATTACCATGAGATACCACCTCATGTCCAATACGTATATATATACGTATATATATACGTATATATATGTGTATATATATGTGTATATATATACGTGTATATATATATATATATATATATCCGTTGTTTATCTCTATATAGTGGAACATTAATAGGCCTTAAAAAGGAAGAAAATTCTGACATGGCGGCATCATGGATAAACCTTGAGGACATTATGCTAAGTGAAATAGCCAATCACACACACAAAAATACTCTTTAATTTTATTTATACAAGGTATTTAGAGTAGCCAAATTCATTGAGACAGAAAGTAGAATGGAGGTTGGTGAGGGCTCAGGGAGAGGAGAATGGAGAGTAGTTTAGTGGGTATAGAGTTTCAATTTGTGAAGATAAATGAGCTATGGAGATGGGTTATGGTGATGCTAACACAATAATATGAAAGTACTTAATACTACTGAAATATAGACTTAAAAACAGTTAAGATGGTAAATTTTACTTTATGTGTACTTTACAACACTGTTCAAAATTTGGGGGAAAATAAGTGTACCAGAGTTATACAAATATCCCTTTTAGTTATCATGCTCATAGATGCGATAAAAATGTTTACATTAATGGAATTTTAATATTTATATTGGTGTTTCATCACACTTGAGTTACCATTATACTGTTTGTGTAAAAAATATGTCCTGCCTCCTTTCTTGAGATATGGACAGGGTCACTCCCTCTCTTTATTAAATTCTGCTTAAATGTTGTCTCCTTAGTGAGTTCTTACATGAACAACTTATGAAGAATTATCTTCTCCTATCAGACCCCAAAGTCTCCTCGACTTTTATTCTTTTTAAGTAAAATATTTCATATTAAAACATATTAATCTGCTTACTTCTTCATTATCTGTCTCCCAATTTGACCATAACTCACTGAGGGCAGAAACATTGTTCCATGTACCTCTTGTCTCCTGCAGAGAGAGCAGGGGTTCAATACAAATTTACTGGCCAATGGATGAGTCACATAATGCACTAAAATGGCAGGAGCCTATCTCTGCCAGCTGTTAACATTTCGGAGAAAGGGGCATTTACTTACTAACAGGGTTTTTTGTACATAAGACATAGTCAATACATATTAGTAGAAAAGAGTACAAGTGAAAGGATATTCTTTCAGAAATGTCTAATATCTTCCAGAGCTGAATTGGCAGGGGTAACAGTTTCAGTGACTGACATAGTTACAGATGGAACCTTTGCATAAGACAGTGAATGAAATAGCACCAACTGCAAGAAGCTAGCTCATTTGCAGTTCGTTGTTTTCATTAAACATACCCATCAATCAACTGAAACCAGCTGCTCAATTTTCAGAAACTATGGGTAACATTTTTTACTGAAAAGGATAATGAACTTATGATAAAAATACATGTGAGCCTTTAAATCAGAATTACTCGGCTAAGCTTTTATTAAACTCACATAGATTTTTTTTTTCATTTAACTTTTGAATTTGTCTTGAGTTCTAATAACCTTCAGGGGTCAGAGAAAAAGAAATCTTATTTTAGTGAAGCCTTTATATTCTGCTTCTGATAGATGAATACAGTTGAGGTAATCCTGAAGGATTTTTTTTTCAATTTAAAAATATGATTTTAATCACAAGAACACATTTCAATCACTACTCACCCATTTGACTGAATTCATGCCTGACTGTAAACTACATGATTTACAGACCTCATAATTCAATCAAGCTTAGTCTTCTCACTACTCCTTAAGTGTGTGCCAACCACATTAGTGTTCTTTTAGTGTAGCTTTTCATCACATCCCAGATTCCTTAGGAATTTAGGATTTCCAAAATAATTTTCTGTGACCAATTATAATGCTCAAAACAGCTCAATTCTCTCTTTGTGTGATATATAGAATTCTGTAAGTGAGGTTTGATCAGAGCTTTAGCTCTAAGTTTCTCCTGTAAAAGCTGACTTTTCATATTCACAAGCTGTGTGAGTAGAAATTACAGTGTCAGTTCTGTGCCTTGCTCTTTATTTATATGGTATAATAAATGCATCTGGCAAAAGCATTCAGAGCTAAAAAGAAGCCTATTTTCTTACTCCAGACTTGGATTATCCATACATTAGCCACTTCCTCCTGCTTTAGATCAATCCCTGCTATCAGAACACACCTTATTCAGTAGCATTAATTGGACATCTAGATGTGCCTTTTTCTTAAGCTAAATAATTCTGCAGTGTTGATGGTCCCTGATCTAAAACGGGACTCATTATGTTAATTTCAATGGGTAGGCTGCAGAAACCCTGTCTGTCTAAGCTCTATTCTAGGAATGGCTTGGTTTTAGAAATACATGACTCTACTAAAGTATGTCTGAACTCTTTCGGCAAGACATTTATCTGAAAGCAGAATACAAAGGTAAGCTTTAACTTTGTCATTATATTTAATCTATTAGTTGAGCACCTACAAATGTGACAAAATGAGCTCCAAAATAAATCATGCCTTCCTTGCATTCAAGAGGTCAAATCTGAAAGGAAATATAGGTATGGAGGCAATAACTAAAAACAATATACAAAAGACACACACAAACATCAACAGGCATTGCGGAGGGTGTGCCGTTAAGAATGAGGTAGACTTCAATGCTCATAAAAAATAAAATAAATCATCCAAGCAGAAAGAATACAGTGAACAAAGATGTAAATACATAAAAGTGCACAGAAGGTTTGGGGGATAGAAAATGGTTCCATCTGGTCTATTGGTCAACCATTGGTACTCAGAGATTCTGAGTGGCAAATGAGCCTGGGTATCAATCTGTATCTACTCAAGTGGGTCAGAGATATTATAGATTAGATCAGTGGCTCTAAAATGTTAGTGTCCTTAAGATTAACTGACAAGTTTGTTAACATAAATTTTATGATTGATCCACAGAGGTCTTGTTTCAGTATGTTTAGAGTGAAGTAAGAACTATGCATATTCAATGAGCACCTCAGGAAATTTTGATTCAGATCAATACCACTCTTAGGTCTAGGCAAGTGGGGTCCCTGCTGTAGGCCCTCACATCAGAGGCTCCTCATGTTTTGGAATGCCTTTCTCAAAACTTTCTAAGCTTCTATCAAGTGCTTAGAATCAGCTGTTCTGGCTGTGTGGCACATACCAATACCCACATGGGCTTTGGTCTAGTTTCTCTGAGTCCTCTTCAACCCTTTCCCATAGTTATGGGTTCAACATATGCCCAAGGACTTATGAGGTTGTTTCATGGCTCCAGTATTTCCTCCATGGGATCAGGTGAGATTGGGCTATGATCATAGAGATGGCACGCTGATTTAGGTAACACTCACGTTAGACATCGCGCAAGTTTAGCCCTCTAGGCTACCTACAGCTCTGACACTTAGGCTTTGAGTTCTGTACAGACGTGTGAATCAGCTTTTGACTTTCTGTTGGCTGTCATCTATCTGTGTTATGTCCCCTTGCTCTGTAGCACCTAAGTGTGGCAGATGTGATTACAAGGATTCTCTATCCTATATTGTCATCACTACTAGAACCAAAGGAAGTTTTCCATTACCTTCACCAATTTTGTGTCGTGAGTCAGGCAGTCCTTCATTGGTAGCCACGCACTGCTCCATAATGTCAATGGGCCATTCTGATTCATATTCTTTTTTGCTTCTGAGTGATTCAGTCACCTGTTGCTCTTCTAGGTTAGTCTTAAGCTATGTCAGCTGAGGGATGGAGATTCCTATGACATCTACATAATTCAGGTCCACAAATGTTTGTTGAGCGCCTATTGTATTCTAGACATGGTTCTAGGTGTGAGAACATAATGCTCAATTAAGTAATGACCGGTACACTCAAGGAGGTCAAAGTTTGTGACATGGACACATAAAATAAAAGAGTACCTGTTATTACAGCACATTCTAGAAGAATAGAAAGCACAAATCATTAGGGGGAACATAGAAAAGTAAGTAATAATTAATGCCTGAACTTGCATTTAAGTCAACCCAGAATATGTTTTTAAGTAAGTATTCGTTTATTCTTTCAAAAGGAACTATTTTGGTGCATGTCTACACTGTGCTTGATATTATACTAGTCACTGACAATGGAGAAAACTGTCAAAGAATGGCATGAAGGGCACACAATTACACACAGAAACAAGTTGAACAATAAATGAACTTTTCTTAGGCTGTGGTCTTCCTCAGGGATATGTACCTCATCTGTTGATAATAAAGGCAAGATTTTTGTTTCAGATTTTTTGAATAAGTGAAAGGAAAAAAATTCGATATTTCAGAATTTGAAAAGGAAAGAAACAACAAACAACCAAACAGCATGTATCTCAGGCCCTTGAAGTCACTTTCTCCCTAATTACAAACTACCCACAACAAGTTTGTTTAGAGTTGATCCCTACTTGATGGATGAATTGCTTGTCAAAGCTTTAAGAGATGAAAATAATCTGAATGACGAGGAGCTGGATAAGATAGCATCCATGAATATAAGGTTCTCTATATTTTGTCATCATTCGTAACAGCAAACCTCTTCATTGAATCCTATACAGAGGCATACTTCTACATGCTAACTCAGTGAGCTGTTGGTTTGTTATTATTCCAGCCTCATCTCATCATTAGAATGAGTTATTCATTATGCTTATTTGTTGAGTTCCTGTAATGTAACACATCCTGTTTGCCAATTGAGATAGTGAACTCTGAAAATAGCAGCAATTATTATTCTTATTATTGTCAATATTTTATTATATATATAAAAGCACCTCCTGAGCTTAACATCACAATTATAAAAATAATAATAGTATAGATTTTTGAAGCCATCTATTAATCTACATTGTGTGGTTTGCTAAAGGAGATCTTAGTGTTTGAAAACCACTGACTCGACCTATGTGGATGATTTAATTAGGACAGGGAGCAGTTGAAATGATATGAGATGAAAATTTTCGTTGCATCGAATTTGGCTACTTTTCTTTGTGTCATCTCTGAAACATCCAACTGATGAACAATCATGTTACAAAACAGTGGATATTTCATTCCATTTAAACCCTGTGTGGAAACAAAAAATATGATAGTCAAAACATTTGTGAGGTCATTTCTTCAAGACACTGAAATATGAAATCTGTTAATGGTAGTCAGTATTAAGTCTTTTTAAAATAACAATTACCGTTTGAATACATATATATATATATATTCATTCTGATAGTGACTCTAGGTTTTATACATACATACATGCATGCATGTGCACACACATACAAATAGCATAATATAGGGTAAATATTTATATAATGCAAGCTTTCTAGAGTGCTATGTTATGCTGTCACTTCATAAAATACTTCTATTAGCTTGCATTTTGGACAAATTTTGGCTTCCTCTGTAAATGATATTTTAGTTGAGATAGTTTCCAGGAGGAAATTGAGTTCCATAGAATTCTGTCTTTGAACTTCACCTTCAAATTAGTCATTACCAACAAGTATAGAACAGTGCACAGAAATCTCAATGGCCTACATATTATCACCTTCAGGTATTTTGCCATGAAAAGGTACATCTGGCTACCTTATTCCAGAACACTTTAAGACATATATTTTTACCACGTTAAGACATGTAAGAATCATGTGGGGGCCTTTGAAATACAGAGATTTCTAGCCTCTGCAGAGATTGTGATTTATTTAGTGTGGAAGGAAGGCTCTAACAATACTCAGCCACACTCAGACACATTGCCTATAGAGAGGAGACCTAATGATTAGAATCTAAAATTATAGTGTCTCTTTATATTTGATAGTGATTTTTTTTCTTAATTATCTCTACATCAATTTCATGGTCTCATTAACTTCTGGATCAGTGATCTCCAAAGTAAAATGCAGGTATCTGAGGAGCAAAGATATTAGATTGAAATGTAGAAAAAGTATTAGAGCCCAATTTATTTTTAAAAATTCATCCTTTTTTAATTTTTAATTTTTTACCTTTTGACTATGTTTTATAATATAAAAATATATAAGTAAAATACTAAAACACCAAAAGCAATGGCAACAAAAGCCAAATTGACAAATGAGATCTAATTAAACTAAAGAGCTTCTGCCCCGCAAAAGAAACTATCATCAGAATGAACAGGCAACCTACATAATGGGAGAAAATTTTTGCAATCTATCCATCTGACAAAAGGCTAATATCCAGAATCTACAAGGAACTTAAACAAATTTACCAGAAGAAAAACAACCCCATCAAAATGTGGGTAAAAAAAAAACCCCATCAAAATGTGGGTAAAGGGTATGAACAGACGCTTGTCAAAAGAAGACATTTATGCAGCCAAGAAACATGAAAAAAAGCTCATCATCACTGATCATTAGAGAAATGCAAATCAAAACCATGATGAGATACCATCTCATGCCAGTTAGAATGGTGATCATTAAAAAGTCAGGAAACAACAGATATTGGAGAGGATGTGGAGAAATAGGGATGCTTTTACACTGTTGTGGGAGTGTAAATTAGTTCCACCATTGTGTACGACAGTGTGGTGATTCCTCAAGGATCTGGAACCAGAAATACATTTGACTCAGCAATCCCATTACTGGGTACATACCCAAAGGACTGTAAATCATTACTACTATAAAACACATGCATATGTATGTTTATTGTAGCACCATTCACAATAACAAAGACTTGGAACCAACCCAAATGCCCATCAATGATTGACTGGAAAAAGGAAATGTGGCACATTGGAATACACCATGGAATACTATGCAGCCCTAGAAAAGGATGAGTTCATGTCCTTTGTAGGAACATGAATGAAACTGGAAACCATCATTCAAAGCAAACTAACACAGGAACATAAAACCAAGCACCATATTTTCTTACTCATAAGAGGGAGCTGAACAATGAGAGCACATGGACACAGGGAGGGGAACACCACACACCTGTCCGGGCCTGTTGAGGGGTGAGGGGTTAGGGAAGCGATAGCATTAGGAGAAATACCTAATGCAGATGATGGGTTGATGGGTCCAGCAAACCACCACTGCACTTGTATACCTATGTAACAAGCCTGTACGTTCTACATATTGTATCCCAGAAGTTAAAGTATAATTTTTAAAAACTGTAAAAAAATAAGCTATAACTTTTATAAATATGTATACATATTCCCATATGTATATAAAATACCCTCAAATTTCAAAAGTTTGAAAATTACTGTTTCTAGGTTACTGCCAATCTGGATTATGAATCCATAATAAACAAAATACAAATATGAGATCCTCAGTACAACAAAAGTGTTGTTTTTATCTTACACAATGTCTGCTATAGATGTGAGCACCTCTCCAAGGCAACTGTCCTTCATACAGCAACTTGGGTGGGAGGGTCAAGCATTCAGTAACTGCTTCATTATAAACACATGGCCTCAGGGCAACAGGGGTCTGGGCAACAGGGAAAGAAAGAGGGGAGAGTTGTGCATAAGCTCTTTGATAGAGTTTGGTCGTGTGTCCCTGCCCAAATCGCATATTGAAAAATAATCCCCAATGTCAGAGGTGGGGCCTGGTGGGAAGTGATTAGATCATTGTGTGGATTTCTCCTTAATGGTTTAGTACCATCTCCCATGGGACCGTCCCCATGGTAGTCAGTTCTCCTGAGATCTGGTTGTTTAAAAGTGTGAAACTCCTTCCCCTCACTCGCTTGCTCTTGCTCTGGCCATGTGATAAGCCTGCTCCCACTTTGCTTTGCCTTCTACCATGATTGTAAGTTCCTGAGGCCTCCTCAGAAGCTGAGCAGTTGCCAGCACCATGCTTCCTCTATAGCCTGTGGAACCATGAGCCAATTAAACCTCTTTTTTTTTTAATTTTTTTTAATATATTTTTATTTATTTATTTTTTTGAGACGGAGTCCCGCTCTGTTGCCCAGGCTGGAGTGCAGTGGTACAGTGGTGCGACCTTGGCTCACTGCAAGCTCCACCTCCCAGGTTCACCCCATTCTCCTGCCTCAGCCTCCTGAGTAGCTGGGACTACAGGTGCCCGCCACCACGTCTGGCTAATTATTTTTTGTTTGTTTGTTTTTTGGGTTTTTTTTTTTTTTTTTTTTTGGTATTTTTAGTAGAGACGGAGTTTCATCCTGTTAGCCAGGATGGTCTCGATCTCCTGACCTTGTGATCCGCCTGCCTCGGCCTCCCAAAGTGCTGGGATTATAGGCACTTCAACCTCTTTTCTTTATAAATTACCCAATCTCAAGTCCCGTGTCTTTTATAGCAATGTGAGAGTAGACTAATACTCTCTTAAAGTCACATTTTGTTGGCAAAGCAAAGTCCAAGGCCATGACTTATTGTAGGGCAGTGGAGAATTGCAATACTCACATGTACAAGAAATATTGGCAAGCAAATCTAATATCTACTACATAATTTAAACAAATTTTAATATTTAATACAATTTATCCAGTTCTAAATATTACATTGTAGTTGTTCAAACACAGTAACATACCTGCATATCAGTGCTGATCATAGAACGACATATATGTTTATATTATTACAAAAAATATTTTAGTTAATATACCGCGTTTCACAATAGAGCCTGTAAGTTAAACTTCTGCTAGCATATATTTCTTTTTATTTGAAAATCATCCTTTGATATATCATATTATCTAATGCAAAGGAGTAAAGAATATTACTTTATCTGGATAACTATTACACATAATGTAAAAGCAGTTGAAAACTAATCATTTTCAGCATCATTATCACATTAGGTATTTAAGTTGGAGGGGAAGAAATATGATTACAGAAAAACCTGAAATTTTGGCATTCCTGTTCCACAGAAGCAAGTGAGGTATTTAAATTATTTATTTGTTTAATTTAATTTAATTTAATTTTAGTATTATTATTATTGAGACTGAGTCTTGCTCTGTTGCCCAGGCTGGAGTGCAGTGGCGTGATCTCGGCTCACTGCAACCTCTGTCTCCTAGGTTCAAGCGATGCTCCTGTCTCAGCCTCCAGAGTAGCTGGGACTACAGGTGCATGCCAACACATCTGGCTAATTTTTTTGTATTTTTAGTAGAGACGGGGTTTCACCGTGTTAGCCAGGATGGTCTCGATCTCCTGACCTCCTGAGTGCTGGGATTACAGGCATGAGTCACCATGCCCGGGCTAAATTAGTTTTAAGAACAAGCAATTCACTGGTTTCTGTGCCAAATTTCATCCCCTTGAAGGGACTTGGCTTTTCACAGCCAAGTTTTAAGCATGAGGAAATTATAACTGGAAACATATTGTGTCCTCTGATCTTTGAGGTGGCAACTTTTCCTACAAAACTGGGTGGGGGATTGATCTCTTTCTTTGATTTTCTATTTTTCTTTTTGCTGAAGAATTTAAATTTACTGTATTTTAACCAATAGTTTAAAAAAATTGCACAGCCTCAGTTAAAAGAGCATTGCTTCATAACTACATAATAGCTTCATCAACAAATAAGAGTCTGTTTCCTGCAATGAAGCCACAAATATGTTGAAAGGCCCCAGCTTTGTGCAGGATGTACAAAGATGTCCTTTCGAGTCACTTTTGGACTATTTTCCTTCTTTGTGGTGGCAGTGGTTGTCTGGATGCATGGGTGTACATTTAAAACACATCTTACAGATTTTTAATAATGCATTCTTTGGGAGGAAAGAAGACCAATTTTTTCCTATGCTGTGAGCACTTAAAGCACTTCTCTGATGACTTATTGGTCTTCTTTAGCAATTGAAGATTGAGCGAACAGGGAAATAAAGAGGATTTTTAAAGGAAAGTAGAAAAAAGTACCTAAAACTTTTTATTATTATCAGGATCATTTTATATTCATTTCTTGTCAGTGCCACAAAGTCTTTCATAGCCAAGTTAAAATCTCAACTGGAATTTATCATAGTGAATTAAAATATGTCAAACTCATTTATTTTGAAAGCTTTTCATCTGGTGATATTAGGTCCATAATGTTTATTTGTTAATTCACTCTCAATTTCCATTTGATATATTCAGTGATGGTGTGGTTCCAGCTCTAATTTATTATCATCTCAAAAGAAAAAAGAATTCTTTCAGGTCAGACTTTCTAGGGGGCAAGTATCTTGAGTATTTTCATGACCTACTTATACTGATTATATGATTAGATGATGACTTTGGCAAATTTTCCCTGGAGAGTTTCCTTCTGATCTGTGTCTTTCACAGCAATTTGGGTCTGTATTAGAGCAAACACATCTGATCCATTTCTATTGTTCTTTGTTTCAGGAGTAGGTTTCACCTTCTTCAATGATATCATATAGAGGATAGTATCAATATGTTATGAGCAGTTTTCTATGTTTACCTTGCTGTATGTCTAAAATGGATATTTAAACAAATCAATGTATTCATTTCAATGTTTTTAAGCTTATCATAAAATCCAATGCCTTTTCTCATCTAGTAAATATAAATTTTATCTGTTTGTCTCTAAGCTAGATTATAATTTAAGCATAATAAATGCATAAATAGGTAAAATAAAATAAACAGGTAAAATCAAAGGTTTGGTTGAAATTATTTCTCATATCTCCAAACTCTTACATTTCATATTGTGTTATTTTAAAATCATTAACGATGATTGCTTTACCAATTTTAAGGAACTTTTTTTTATTATAGATCCTTGTTTTTAGAAAATATATTCCTCAATAATCTAAATTACTCAAGTTTAAATACATCATTATTTTGTACCATTTTAAAAAATACTAAGTAATAAATAAATTTTAGAATTCTTAAACCATATACTAAAAAATAATAATTTCTCAATTTTTCCAATGTTTAGACTCTTAGCAAAATGCTGTTTTTGTGCCATTTTCAGTTTTTCTAATTTTTTTTCTTAATTTGTGATCTTCAGTCCTGTGTGATCACTAGGGTAAAAAAGACAAGTTCACAGTTCTCAGCACCTATGCTCCAATACTCCAATTTATGCATGGCAGCCTCTTCTACAGGACCTTTAGCTCACTGGTTTTTAAGCATCACCTTTACCTCACACCTCATACCCTGGAAAAATCTAGCAAATTGAACAGGCAATATCTTGCCCACCCCCTTGGAGAGTTTTTATAACTTAATAGAGAAAATATATAATAAAATTGATCCTTGAGCTTATATATCAAGAATAAACTCTCACAAAAATCTCTCATTCAACAGATAAATGTGCGGATTCAGAAATAACAGAAGAAGGGATTTCAGGTTCAGGAAGGAATTTGATTTTGGAAAGCCTCTGAATGAAAGCTTACTGTTTCCATAGACCTTACTTTGCAAGATACTTCATGAGGAGGGACATTGATTACACTGCAGCACATACAATGGCCACCAGAATTTATCCCTCTTCACTGCACACTCAGTTCAGTCCAAACTCAGGGAACATTTACTGTGAGTCAAGTACTGTCTACACATTACCTCAGGTAATGCTCATATCAGCCCTGTAAAATCCATGTCGTAATTATCATAAGTTCACATGTGAGGAAATAAATATTTACAGGCATGACGTTATCCAAGGTCACACAACCAGTATGTGACAGAATTGGAAATCAAACCCCAGACTCATTTGACTGCAAAGTCGATGTTTCTACCCTGTAGGCTCTACTGTCTTTGCTTTATGACTGCTTTATGTGCTACATCACATTTATCCCTCTCATCCTGGTCTTCCCCATTCAGATCAAGGGATATTCCTGGGAATTTATTATTTAGCATCTCTACTTGTTGAATTTCCCCATGTTTTACAAAAATGAACTAAAATAATTGTTTTAAATTCCCCCAAGTTTATTGTTTCTTCTTAATTTATGTTATTATTATTTTCTGAGATGTAGTCTCACTCTTCAGCCAAGCTGGAGTATAGTAGCACTATATTGGCCCACTGCAACCTCTGCCTCCTGGGTTCAAGCGATTCTCCTGCCTCAGCTTCCCAAGTAGCTGGGATTACAGAGAAGCCCTACCATGCCCGGCTAATGTTTGTATTTTTGTTGAGACGGGGTTTCACCATGTTGGCCAGGCTGGTCTCAAACTCCTGACCTCAGGTGATCTGCTTGCCTCGGCCTCACAAAGTGCTGAGATTACAGTCTTGAGCCACTATACCCGGTCAAATTCGAAATTTAAATTAACACAAATTCAAATGTTAAATATCAACTGTTGAGATAAAGCAACTAAAATGTAATTGTGTTAAATTTTAGCTTTTTCAATAAAACAACAACAACAAAAGTGACATAAAGTAATTATTGATTGCAGAGTGCACTATCTCCTACTCTCAGGAGACCTATTTCAACTAGGAAGTGTAGTTCTTGCTCAGATTAAACTCTTCTCCATTTTCACTTATGAATATATGTGATTTGAAGCCAATATTGTCACAGACAGGATGTCTAATATTTTCAGGATTGTGTCTTGATATTATATACTAAACTCAAAGCATCTGTAAAGCAATATGAAGTTTTAGATACTACATGAGTCTTTCAACCCTGCCTGCCTTGATTACCCAGGGTCATTGCGAAGCTATCCTCTCAGTTCCTATGGGGCCACTATTATAAACTAAAAATTAGAATAGTCATTTCACAACAGAGGAGATGGAGAGTATACCTCTAAAGAGCAATATTGTTCTTTTTAAAAATTTATATGGCTTTAAAGATATTTTAGTTTCGCTTGATGAATTTTCCTAATTGATCAGTAACCAAAAGATCAAAAGTAGGTCCAAATAATTTTATGATGCTGAACAGTAAGCAAAATTGCAAAATATTTTTTCTTGGCTGCCAAGTTTTTCTTTGTTTTAGGACTGTGATGCAGCTCCCAGTTAAAGTATCCTGGCTTTTTTTTGAAAGCTACTTATTTGCTTCCTGACTACGGTCATGTGCTTTCAATTTCTTTTGCATTTTACCACTTACTTTCTACAGCATTCTTTTATGGATGAATGACTGCCTGGCAAAATAGAAACTGAACCACACTATGTAATTAAGTTCTTTGCACAATGGAAGTTAGTCATCGACACAATTAAACCACTGGCTTCAGGATCCAGCGCTGAGGGAATGAACAGCACAACCAAAGAGTATTCATTTCAATAAGACTTTCCTAAATCGTTGAATTGAAGAGTTCTGCCTGCTTTTTTGATGTCACAACAAGAATCCAAAGCAAACTCTCTTTCATAAACTGAAAAGAATTCATGTCATATAGTATTTTGTTTTTTCTATGTATTTTTTAAAGTTTTTTTTTACTGTTTCTGAACTGTTAATAGAGATTTCAGAATATTGGTGGGAAGATATAATTTAGGGATTATTTTCTTGTTAAAGCCTAGAAAAACTGTTCTAAAACATAAAATGTAGTTTTTGAAAACAGAATATTTAAATGTTTTTCTATTTTAATATAAAGTATGATCCAATAATAAATACAATAAATACAAAATCATTAAATAGATTTTAATATGTTTTAGTTTTTTAAAATATAAGTAACTTTTAGAGTTAGTTAAGAATGCTCTAGGATTGTTTTAACTTATTATGTAAAATTCAATTTCAAGTGATGACCAGATATGTATCTAGATTAAAAGATGTAATAAAACAGCTATTAAGTTGCTGGAAAAGTATTTTTTAAAGAAATTTTTAAAATTGTAAGTATGCTTTTAAAAAAAAATTTTGGAGTGAGATATGAAGATAAAAATCTTGAAGAGGAAACTATCAAAGGTCAACTGAGTTAATAAAAAGTTTCAAATTGCTCTTTGCCTTTTGATCATATTATTGATCAAAAACACATTCATAGAGTCTAGCTGAAGCACCTATGAAATCAGATAAAAGCGCAAAATATAGAAAATAATCCCACAACGGCACAAAATTGTGATAACATTCGGTATTTCTGTGACTGCAATTGCTATTGATATGTTGAAGAAATACATTTATGTAAAGAATGAGTGTTATATGATCTTATTGTTTGTAAGTTAACAGGAACATTTCTTCTTTGATATTTTGCTGTAAAGTTTTCATTACAATAACTGGCATGTTTAGACTTGACCACACTCAAATGTGTAAAACTATAAATATCCAGAGAACTCCAAAGAAATTGGAGTTGCAATTAGCGTTTCTGTTGCAACTAATTTTTGTGATACTAGTTTTTGACTAGGCATTTATTTTTCCTTTGACGGAGGGTTATAAATAGTTTCTAGTTGATAGTAATTAAATATGGTCACTTCAGTTACTCCTACAACTAGTACACTAATTTATGAACTTGAATTTAAGGACAACCACTAAATTCCTGGCAGAATAGTGGAAGAAATAAAACAAACATGTCCAAGTACAGTCTGACTTTGGAAAACTTGTTTTTTTCAAATTGCCTATGATCATTTCCCATCCACCTCCCTCTGATTGTGCCATCTTTAGCTTTTCCCATGGGACATTTAAAAAAATGTTTCTTCCCCCTTAAATGTTACCATTCCCTCATAGAGCTTTTTCTCAGTGTTTTGCTATAGCTGTTTTCTCCAATGAATTTATCTAATAATGCACTGGTGAATACCTGTTGGTTAATACACTGACTCTTTAGGAAAAGCAGGGAAGGCATTGCGACTTATACCAGAGAGAAAGGTTTCTTACACACATATGAACTTTCAGGTCCTCAGTGTTGTTGGATAATATTTTGAGACAAATTTTTCCTTTCACACATACGAAGAAGGCAGCCACCTACTTGACCTATATCAGGAAAAGGCAACATCTGGCCTCAGGGTTAATATTATCATCATCTAACTTGGTTTACACAAGGTTGTAGTATTCTGAGTCACTGAAGGACAGTGTGGAATGTACCGTTAACTATCCCATAATCAAGTTAGAGAGTAACATAAGTGGGCTGTCAGAAAGAACTAGGATTAAAAAATAAAATCTGCATTGTATAAAAATACTGGCAGCGTGGAGCTTATTGGTTTTGTAGCTCAAAGAATTTTCAAAAGATTAACTAGTTGGGAAACAGGTTGGAATGCTGGCAAGGGATGGTCATGGAAAGGAAGCAGCTTGCCATGTGGGCTGGGGTTTGGTGAAGAACCTGAAATCAGGAGTAGATGGTGGGAAGAACACCAAGGGTGTGCCAGCCTGGGCTTCTACTGACTGCCCTCCCAGGTCTTCTGTGGTCTCCAGTGGAAACACTGTCAAAGTATGTACATGGGCTCTCACAGGAATTATTTTATGTGAGATGATTTTCAGTTCAATATTCATTCCTTTATGCATCTGCCCAAAAAGTTATTATTAAGTGATTATCACCTATCACCTAAGATGTGAATCTTGATGTTTACAAAGATGTAAGAATCTATGTAAAGGGAGAAATAAGTACCCAAACAGTACAAAGGGCTTGGTGAGAATATAGAAGGTATGTGTAATATAAACTAAGAAGCTCAGTGAGTTTACTGAAAGAGGAGACTCCTCAACAGTAAAAAAAAAAAAAAAAAGATTAAGATGAAAAAATATTAGAAGTTTCCAGGTAGAGCATGAGCAAGGTCCGGAGGTGATGATTGAGCTCTTCAATACTTTAGAATCATACACAGAGTGAGAAAGAGGGCAAATGGCCATCTAACTTTAAAGGACATCTAATGTCTTGAACATAAGTTTGGACTTTATCCTCTAGGTAACAAGGAACCATTGAAGGATTTCAAGCAGAGGGGTGACACCTTTAGATTTGCCTTTTAACAAGATTGTTCTGGGCACAGTGAAGAAAATTATTTGGAAAAGGTCAAGATTAGAGGTAGGAAAACCAGCTCAGCAGTTGTGGCAGTTAGAAGGATAAATGGCAAAAATTTATTGTTTATTTAAATGGTGACCATGAAGATTTTATACTTAATGTCATGAATTCTCATGTTTATTTAAATATCATTCAATTATTTAGCCTTTCCTGCTCCCTTTTAAACTTAACAATGTGTGATATCTCTTTTATTGTTTTAAATTAACCAAATTTCTGGACAAGGAATATAATGGACTCTGTCAGAAATTAATAAACTTTTATCAAGAAAATATTATTTTCACCAAACAAGATATTTTCACCAAACAAGTAAACAAGAAATTCAGAAATGAGGCATCAGGTTCTAAATACCTTTCTATAACTAATTTTCATTATGAGATTTTATAAGATTTTTTTTTCTTTAAAACCAGTACCCAGGAAGGGTTCAAGCTAGTGCAGGTTGCTACTTCATTTTAAGGGTAGTTTGACCATTTATACAAAAATATATTAATAAAACACTCAACTCTTCCCATTTCTACAATCTATCTCTGCTGAACAGACTTTTCTCAAATTAATGGAAGCTTTATTTACAGAAATAAAATTATTTTAATAAATATAAGAGGACATTGATATGGACATTTTTAGAACATTAATTGGAACAAAAATCTGGCATATTGTTAATAAGAAATCAAGATGTGATACTCCTAGAGGGTAACCGAAGTTCTGCTTCTGTTAGTTTACCTTATGTGAAAATCAATAATTCTAAATTTTACATGTGAACCATATTTATTGATAGGAGAGCCTGGACATAAAGCCAGACTATGTGGGTCTAAATTTTAGTTTATTCTGCTGATTGTATATAAAAGCTTGTCCATATTTTTGGGAATTTAGATGAGATAAACTAGATCAAGCTTACCTAACCCGCAATCTATGGGCTGCATATGACACAGGATGCCTTTGAATTTGATTTGATTCGAATTGGATTTAAAATACAAATTTGTAATCTTTCTTGAAACATTTTGAGTTTTTTTTTTTGGCGTTTTTGTTTGGTTTTGTTTCAGTTCATCAGCCATCATTGGTATTAGTATATTTCATGTGTGAACACAGACAATTCTTTACTTCCAATGTGGTCCAGGGCAGCCAAAAGATTGGACATCCCTGAACTAGCTAATACCTAAAGGTTTTTTAAGTTCTAGATTACTGTGAGTCTTTAGTTCTAATCATGTATAAATTTATAAACATATATACTATTTAGTAAAATGCAACAATGAAATATTTACAATCATTGATACCTGTTTTTATCACTTAATATTCCATCTCAATTTTCTTGAAATTATCTTTGCTCTATTACAAAGTCAACTTTTTCTCATCCATTCTTAATCATCTAAGACCATTTCTATTTGGTTGTGCATAAATATATGTATATCAACAATTCCAAATGTTGAAATTGAACTTATTCTATAATGTAGTAAAGTAACACTAGTCTTTGGATTTGGGGGTTGGTTTATTTAGATAAAAATAAAATAGTTGTAACAAAATATATACATTAAAAACCCACACCATCAAGACTGAACTTCATGAAATTCTTTTTTTAAATTTTTTTATATTTTTATTTAATTTAATTAATTAATTAATTTATTTAGAGACAAAGTCTCACCCTGTCAACCAGGCTGGAGTGCAGGGGCATGATCTCGGCTCACTGCAACTTCCGCCTCCTGGGTTCAAGTGATACTCCTGCCTCAGCCTCCAGAGTAGCTGGGATCACAGGCACGCACCACCACACCCGATTAACTTTTGTATTTTTAGTAGAGATGGGGTTTCACCATGTTGCCCAGGCTCATCTCGAACTTCTGACCTCAGGTGATCCACCCACATTGGCCTTCCAAAGTGCTGTGATTAAAGGCGTGAGCCACCGAGCCGGGCCTAAACTTCCATGAAATTCTGAAGATCTTCAAACCCCTTCATATATGTTACATAACACAATTATTAAAGATATTTAAATTTGACAGATACTCATTGTATGTTTTTTATTAAAATCACAGTTTTTAAATGAAGTTTCAATTGCACCTTAGAGGTCTATTACCCAGGAAAATATCGCATCATATTAATAGAAATCTTTTAAGTGCAAACTTATTCTCAAACCAATGAAATAGTGGTGAATCTGCCTTAACTGGCTATGACCTAAGTATTCTCTTTAAATGTTACATTTTAATATTTTTTTAATTGCAGAAATTTAAAATAATGCTTTGACAAATTTTTTTCTCAAGACAACATAAACTTTGATGACTTGTTTCCACAGGCTTAGGAAATATAAGAGCTTTGTATGACAATTTTATCTAGACATATGCTGCTTATAAAATGTCATTTGCAAGCTACATGCTGGGATATATTCTGTCTAGTACATAGGTTGCTTCCACCGGTTGAGCAATGTGTGTGTTTCAGTAAGAGTATAATAAAACATTTGAGAGCTTGTGACAGCTAAAATCATGACCAAGATAAATTAATCATTTTCTGTGATCCTTAAAGCCAAAGTTTCATGTGCATTTCAAAAGTATACGTGTGTTTTGGAAAAGGTCATGTTTCATTAAACAAAATATGAACATTTTGATAATATTCACTATTTTTAAAAACTACAACCATATTCCCTATGATTCCCTCACTTTAGCAAAAGTAATTGTGTCCACTATCTCTTCAACCAAACATTACTATTGTCATTATTTGAATTGAATAAGAATGTATCAAGTACAAAAAAATATAATCAATGGGGGTATTATGAAATATAGATGTCAAAATTCATATGTTCACTCTTGAAAATTAAATTTTAGGTATATAGACGGAAATGTTTCAGTGTTAAATCAGTTTCTAAAGCATCATAGATTTGTCAGAAGGCCTCACTTGGACATAGGTGGGGTGCATGCGTGTGTGTGTGTGTGTGCGTGTGTGTGTGTTTCAGTGATAAGTTTGTGTGTGATTTCTGATTATAGAGTTTGAAATTTTTTCATTAAAACTTTTTGAACCAATACTAAAAATCAGAAACTTTCATATAACAATCTAGATATTATTCTCTTTTTGAAAACCAGAAATAATACAGAGATGCATAGAGGCTTTAGTTTGACACTCATTTACATTCATTTGAGACCTATAAGCATTTGAGTTTTAAACATAGTTTTAGATCAACTCAATGGGTTCATGGCTTCTTCTTACGTTAGGCCCCAGAGATAGTGTAGAGGGGGAATTCAACTGTACAAAATAGTGGAATTTATATACTAGCGGAAGCAAAGAGAGTAGATTTTAATTTTAGTTATGCTTATACAGATTACAGGCATTTCTTGCTAAATGTCAGAAGACAGTTTCTGAAAATTAGACAACTTTCATGAATGCACTAACCTGGAGCTTATTTTATTCTATTGTAAGTATAAGAAATCATAACATGCCTTGTGCACTCAATAAGTCTCATTTATTTAATGAATCATTATGCAAGGTTTGTCACATCTGTTTTAACTGTTAATTTTTTTTTATTTCAGTAACTTGTTTCTAATAGATAACATTGCTTTGTGGTTAAATTTGTCAAAAGTGCCATTATTGTACATCCAAAGTAGGTCTTCACTATAACAGACTATGATGATTATAAAGAGTAATGCAATAATGAAAGGAAGACTTTGGAAACATCATACACAACATTAGCTATAATTTTCTATTTGAAAATCCAGAATTATTATAAAAAGGAAAATTTGACAATAAATTTTCTTAGAAAACATTTGAGAGAAAGCATCTATAAGTAGCCATTCAGGAACGCGGAAATTTTATTTTGGAGGGCAACACACTTTAAATTTCTTTGCTAGAAGATTTTCCAATTTTTATATTTGCTTTTGTAAGCTGTAGTAAGTGGAAATTCTTTCTTTTTTTTTTTTTTTTTGACCATGGCAACAAAGGGCAAGTTCTATTCTAACCTTAGGCAATAAATTAGGATTGGAATTGTTCATATACTTTGCTAATGAAAACACGGAAAAATGTATTAACAAATATCTCTGAACCTTAAAAATAATCCTTCCTTCCTTCCTCTCCCTTTTTCTTTTTTCTTTCTCTCTTTCTTTCTTTCTTTTCCTTTCTTTCTTTTTCTTTCTTTCTCTCTCTCTCTTTCTTTTTCTTTCTTTCTTCTTTCCTGCTTTCTTTCTTCTTTTTCTTTGGTTTATTCTTTCTTTAGAGGGAGAGAAAAAGAGACTCTGTGTGTGTGTGTGTGTGTGTGTGTGTGTGTGTGATGTTTGTAGTTATGCAATATAGTCTAATACTCATTAGCTAGGAAGTAGTGTTGATACATAGTTTACCACAGACACTATTTCAAGTATTCAGGAAGCATAGAAAGTACATACATACATGCATACTTTCAAAAAAAATCAATATACAAACTTGCTGGGAAAAAAAAATTATGTTAACTTTGTGCTATGGAAATTTTTTTCAGAAAGAATAGGAAATACACGCACATACATACACATTTAAGACAGTATTTCATTGTCGGTTTTAAGATAATAATAGGAAACATAATTTTATGAGTCATAGTCTGCTTGACTTTAATCCTTTCAGACATTGCAACCATTTGATTAAATGCTATATGAGCTTTCTCCCCCAACACTCTCAAAGTGTCATCTGTCATAGCCTTGCTGTCACAGCTATAAAATATGACTGTATAATGATATTAGAGCTAAGAAATATGATGTTGGCTTTTCAGATCACAATGATTCCTTACTGTAAGCCATGTAGCATGTTCCCAGTGTACATAACGGAAAAGGAGATATTAAATTGAACACATAAACATAGCAGATTTTGGGGGGAAAGACTGTAAAAAGTAACATTATTTTACGGTTAGACATATTCAATCCAAAATTGCATGAAAATAAAAACATATTGTCCCCAAATTTTATTTTTTTCTGAGAACATTCCTATAAATTTATTATTTTGAGGATATGAAAAATTATATACATAAGCTAAATCACCTGATCAGAATATTTGCTTGAGTTGTCTATATTAATATTGTATCTAGATTTGTTATTATCTGGTCCCTAAAAATATCCTAATATGTTGCTGACACTGTAAGTGTCAACTAAATATGGAGCATGATCTCATGGGATTTGTGATAAGAAAAAATATTTTCTATTTCCTGTTAAAATATACAATTCAGCTGTGTCACTGTGTCATATTGGGCAAGTTACTTAACTTCTCTTTCTTATTGTCCTTATGTATAAAACTATGCTTTCAATATTTTACTAGCAGAGACTAGTGTGAATTAAATTTAAAAAATACATGTGAAAAAATTAGGAGAAGTCTTGACCCATAGAAAGTGCTCAATAACATATAGTTATATTTATCATTGGGAATATTGCTGAAAACATGTGGTAAATCTATTCCTGTTCATATACAATGCCATAATTTAGATCTGTAATTTGGGAACTTTGGTCCCATACTTCTAAAATAATTAAACAACTTGTAGAGAATAAAAAGAATATAACAAAATTAATTGAGGAAATTAGGGTATATCCAAGAATCATTGCTTTGGTTCACGGAGCTTTATGAATTACGAGATACGTCAAAGTAGACAATAAAGAAATGTGAAAAAGTAGAAGTAGCCTAAAAGGCAATAAAGATGACCATTAGGGGAAAATATAATATTTTGAATGGATGAGGTTTAGCCAGACTATTATATGTGGAAAGTATGGTGTATTGTTTAGCAAACAACAACTGAGAAGAGTGTACAAAACTCAGATGCATAGAATCTGTCCTCCAAAAATACATGTGCAAGTAAAGGAACTGGAAAATACATAAATACCATAAGACAAACTTGCCAGACTGCAAAAATGCACAAAGGGCAGGAAATACTTGTGGAATGGTAATGTGAGGATTGCTTTGGACCGTCTTCTAAAACAAAACAACCATAACTTTCCACAAAACAACTATAGCTCATGAAAATTATGAAAAAAAATAAATAAATAAAACCTCTTTAAGTCTCTAGAAATTGTCCTAAGGGCATACAGCAAACGGAGAAACATTTACTCAAGAGAGTCTATGCAATTGGAATCTGTGCCATTTCACCTATAACCTACTCACCCTCCTCCCCCAGCTCAATGTGACAAAAGTTCTACTGAAGGCAGGTGTAGCCAAGAAGATAGAATTCACTCTTCTCCCAGCTCCCTGTCTAACATTTTGACTTCTTCCTAAGAAGTAAAAACTATAAGCATTACTACTCATCCATTCTTCCCAGCTCCATTGAAAAAGCTTTATTCCAAGGGGCGGTTCCAAGATGGCTGAATAGGAACAGCTCCAGTCTACAGCTCCCAGTGTAAGCAACACAGAAGACGGGTGATTTCTGCATTTCCAACTGAGGTACCGGGTTCATCTCACTGGGGCTTGTTGGACAGTGGGTGCAGGACAGTGGGTGCAGTGCACCGAGTGTGAACCGAAGCAGGGCGAGGCATTGCCTCACCTGGGAAGCACAAGGGGTCAGGGAATTCCCTTTCATAGCCAAGCAAAGCTGTGACAGAGGGCACCTGGAAAATCGATTCACTCCCACTCTAATATTGCGCTTTTCCAATGGTCTTAGCAGATGGCACACCAGAAGATTATATCCCTCCTGGCACAGAGGGTTCCACGCCCACAGAACCTGGCTCATTGCTAGCACAGCAGTCTGAGATGGAACTGCAAGGCAGCAGTGAGGCTGGGGGATGGGCGCCCGCCATTGCTGAGGCTTGAGTAGGTAAACAAAGCGGCCTGGAAGCTGGAACTGGGTGGAGCCCACCACAGCTCAAGGAGGCCTGCCTTCCTCTGTAGACTCCACCTCTGGGGGCAGGGCATAGCCAAACAAAAGGCAGCAGAAACCTCTGCAGACTTAAATGTCCCTGTCTGACAGCTTTGAAGGGAATAGTGGTTCTCCCAGCATGGAGTTTGAGATCTGAGAACGGACAGACTGCCTCCTCAAGTGGGTCCCTGACCCCCAAGTAACCTATCTGGGAGGCACCCCCCAGTAGGGGCAGACTGACACACCTCACATGGCTGGGTACCCCTCTGAGACGAAACCGCCAGAACATTTGCTGTTCAGCAATATTCTCTGTTCTGCAGCCTCTGATGCTGATACCCAGGCAAACAGGGTCTGGAGTGGACCTCCAGCAAACTCCAACAGACCTGTAGTTGAGGGTCCTGACTGTTAAAAGGAAAACTAACAAACAGAAAGGACATCCACACCAAAACCCCATCTGTACATCACCATCATCAAAGAACAAAGGTAGATAAAACCACAAAGATGGGGAAAAAACAGAACAGAAAAACTGAAAATTCTAAAAATCAGAGTGCCTCTCCTCCTCCAAAGGAACGCAGCTCCTCACCAGCAATGGAACAAAGCTGGACGGAGAATGACTTTGATGAGTTGGGAGAAGAAGGCTTCAGACGATCAAACTTCTCTGAGTTAAAGGAGGAAGTTGGAACCCATCGCAAAGAAGTTAAAAACCTTAAAAAAAAAAATTGGACGAATGGCTAACTAGAACAACCAATGCAGAGAAGTCCTTAAAGGATCTGATGGAGCTGAAAACCATGGCATGAGAACTACGTGACAAATGCACAAGCTTCAGTAGCCGATTCGATCAACTGGAAGAAGGGGTATCAGTGATTGAAGATCAAATGAATGAAATGAAGCGAGAAGAGAAGTTTAGAGAAAAAAGAATAAAAAGAAATGAACAAAGCCTCCAAGAAATATGGGACTATGTGTAAAGACCAAATCTATGTCTGACTGGTGTACCTGAAAGTGATGGGGAGAATGGAACCAAGTTGGAAAACATTCTGCAGGTTATTATCCAGGAGAACTTCCCCAATCTAGCAAGGCAGGCCAACATTCAGATTCAGGAAATACAGAGAATGCCACAAAGATACTCCTCGAGAAGAGCAACTCCAAGACACATAGTTGTCAGATTCACCAAAGTTGAAATGAAGGAAAAAATGTTAAGGGCAGCCAGAGAGAAAGGTCAGGTTACCCACAAAGGGAAGCCCATCAGACTAACAGCTGATCTCTCGGCAGAAATTCTACAAGCCAGAAGAGAGTGGGGGCCAATATTCGACATTCTTAAAGAATTTTCAACCCAGAATTTCATATCCAGCCAAACTAAGCTTCATAAGTGAAGGAGAAATGAAATCCTTTACAGACAAGCAAATGCTAGAGATTTTGTCACCAACAGGCCTGCCCTACAAGAGCTACTGAAGGAAGCACTAAACATGGAAAGGAACAACCAGTACCAGCCACTGCAAAAACATGCCAAATTGTAAAGACCATTGATGCTAGGGAGAAACTGCATCAACTAACGTACAAAATAACCAGCTAACCCATTACTGGGTATATACCCAAAGGATTATAAATCATGCTGCTATAAAGACACATGGACACGTATGTTTACTGTGGCACTATTCACAATAGCAAAGACTTGGAACCAACCCAAATGTCCAACAGTGATAGACTGGATTAAGAAAATGTGGCACATATACACCATGGAATACTATGCAGCCATAAAAAAGGATGACTTCATGTCCTTTGTAGGAACATGGATGAAGCTGGAAACCATCATTCTCAGCCAACTATCACAAGGACAAAAAACCAAACATGGCATGTTCTCACTCGTAGGTGGGAATTGAACAATGAGAATACTTGGACACAGGAAGGGGAACATCACACACCAGGGCCTGTTGTGGGGTGGGGGGAAAGGGGAGGGATAGTATTAGGAGATATACCTAATGTAAATGACGAGTTAATGGGTGCAGCACACCAACATGGCACATGTATACATATGTAACAAACCTGCACGTTGTGTACATGTACCCTAGAACTTAAAGTATAATAAATATATATATATATATTAAAAAAAAGAAAAAGCTTTATTCCATGCAAACATGACAGAAAGCACTGGGGTTTCCTTTTTCCACCCAGCCCTTACCTGCAAAATGGAAACTCTCAAGCTAGGTGCAGCAGACCAAGAAAACTAAGCCCCAGCTGCCTCCCACCTCAGTTTACTCATATGGTGGAGGTTCCATGCCAGTAGGAAAATTAGAAGACAAAACTACCATAGACCACCATCATTCCAATGTCCAAACGTAGGACAGAATTTTCATTCTAAGAGAACTGGGCCACTATTCTTGCCTCCTGGTCAGAAGCAGTGGAAGAGTTTCTGTCCAGCGGGGAGATGCATGCTGTAAGAATAGAAATTGCTATCACTCTCTCAAAAGACACTGACTTTTGAGGGTTCAAAGCAAGCCTCAAAGTCCGGCCTGATGAAAACGTTTCTGTTTAATCCTGCAAAAGGGGCCACACTCTATTTGGATGTGACTATGGAAAATTTTATGCCCAAGAGTGTTGTTAAAAACAATACAACAACCAGCTAGTAATTAGTGAAAGGTAACTAGATTTGATGCCATTCGCAACAGATCATCCAAAGTTTAATAGGAAGATCAGTGAAAGAGACAAAGAGCTAAAACCCCAGATAAAATCACAGTCATCTCTGTGAAGGTTAGGTGAAGACTCTGCACATACCCAAGCCTGTCCCCTCTGAAGAGCAATGTGAGAAACTGCACAGTGTGCAGTAAATAGACTTCACTGAATTGGTCCAGTCGAGTCACTAAACAAGTATACAACCAAACAATAAGATGGGAAGTGGAGAGGTGTCAGGATCCAGAGTTATTATAACTAGTATCTAAAATGTACAGTTTACAACAAAAAATTATCAATAATGCAAAGAAACAAAAAAAATGGGACCCATACACAAGAAAAAATGCACACAGTAGAAATTGTCTTTGAGGATGCAGTTGATAACACTTTGCAGATAAAGACTTCAAACCAGCTATAACTATTTTGAAAGAAATAAAGACAACCATGTTGAATGAACTAAAGGAAGATATGATAACAATGTCCCATCAAATAGTGAATACCAATAAAGAGATAGAAAGTATTTTTTAATGAACTAAATAAAAATTCTGTAGATGAAAAGCACTGTTACCAAAATGAAGAACTCACTAGAGAGGCTCAATAGTAGTTTTGAGATGTCAGAAGAAAAAAAAGTCAGTAAACTTGAAGATAGATTGATAAAAACGATGTAATGTGAAGAACAGAGAAAGAAAGGAAAATAAACAGAGCCTCAGAGAAACATAGGACACCATTAAATGAACCAATATATGAGTAATGATACTATGTGGAGGGGAAGTGAGAAGTGGAGAAGAAAAAAATATTATAAGACATAATGTCTGTAAACTTACCAAATCTGATAAAATACATTATTTCACATGTCCAAGATTCTCAAAGAACTCTAGTAGGAGAAAAAACAAAGAGATCCAGCTGGGTGCAGTGGCTCACGCGTGTAATCCCAGCACTTTGGGAGGCTGAGGTGGGCAGATCACCTGAGGTCAGGAGTTTGAAACCAGCCTGGCCAACATGCCGAAAACCCCTCTCTATTAAAAGTATAAAAATTAGCAAGGCATGTTGGTGGGCACCTGTACTCCCAGCTACTTGGAAGGCTGAGGCAGGAGAATTGCTTGAACCCAGGAGACAGAGGTTGCAGTGAGCCAAGATCGTGCCATTGCACTCCAGCCTGGGTGACAGAGCGAGACTCTGTCTCAAAACAAAACAAAACAAAAAACAAAGGGATCCTCACTGCAAAATATCATGTTTAAAAAGGTTAAAAGTGTAAAATGAGGAGAAAATCTTACAAGCAGCAAATAAAACTCAACTTGTCACATGCAAGATGCAAGGAGACTGGAATAAGAACAGCAGCTGCTTTCTCATCAGAAACAATGAAGTTCAGATGACAGTGGTATGATGCAATGATTCAAAGTGACTAAAAAAGACCTGTCAGCCAAGAATCTTATAAATAGCAAATTTTTCAAAAACTGAGGTAAAAACAAATTATTTGCAGATTTTAAGTGAAGTAATTTCTTGCTAGTAGATACACCATACAAGAAATATGAAATAAGTATTTTAGGCAGAAAGCAAGTAACATCCAGCAGTAATTTGAATCCCCACACACTCAACAAAAAGAGCACTGGTAAAAACAGGTAGGTAATCATAAAGGCAGTATAATTGCATATTACTTCTTCTTTTTTTTTCCAGTTGGTTCTATGAAGCCAGTATTTCCCTAAGGCCGTTGTCAGACAAACACATCACAAAATAGAGAAAACTTCAGACCAATATCTCTTATAAATGTAGATGAAAAAATTCTCAATTAAATATAGCAAACAAATCCAGTAACATCTACAAAGTATTATATTCCATGGCCAAGAGGAATTTATCCCAGGAATGCAAGGCAGGTTTAACATACAAGATCAATATAATTAATCATATTAATAGAATAAAAGATAAAAACCACATAATTATCTCAATAGGAACAAAAATTCTTTGAAAAAATTCAACACTCTCTCTTAATAAAATCACTCAAAAACTAGAAATCAGGGGGAAATTGTTCAACCTGATGAAGAGAATCTATAAAATGATACATGATAACACTATAGTTAATGGTGAAAGACTAAAACCTTTCCCTCTAATCCTGAGAACAAGGCATGTAATTCTACTCTAGCATTCTATTCAATATTGTATTTAATTTTTGTCAGAGCAATAAGGCAATACATATATACACACATATGTGCATATATATGTAAACAAGATTGGAAGGAAGGAATTTAAAAATGTCTTCTTTTGAAATTGATATAATCTTGTATGTAGAAATCAGAAGGAATCTACTAAACAATGACATAAGAGCTCACATAAGAGCTAATAAACTACTTCAGCAAGCTTGTAGGATCCATTATCAATATCCAAAGATCAACTGTATTTCTATACAGCAGTAATGAATAACCATCAAATAAAAAAATAAGGAATTAATTTAACAAAAGAAGTGCAGTACTTGTACTGTGAAAACTACACGATTTTGAAAGGTACTAAATGAGGCTTAATACATAGAAAGACATCTATATTTATAAAAGCCTTGATGTGGTTAGTATATCATATAACTTTATATGATATAATACTATTTAAATGGAATGTCTAGAATGCCAATACTCCTAAATTGATCTAAATTTAATGCGAGCCCTATCAAAATTCCAACTGCTTTCTTTTTAAAGGAAATTGGTAAATTCATCCTGAAATACATATGAAAATTCGAGAGACCCAGAATAGTCAAAACAATCTTGAAATAGAACAAAGTTGAAGTATTTTCTGATTTCTAAACTTAATACAAAACGTCTATGATACAGATAGATTGGTCTGCCATAATGATAGGCATACAGAAAAATGAAATTGGATTGAGTTCCAAAGATAACCTTCTACCTTTATTGTTAATTGATTTTTGAAAGTCATGCCAAGAAAATTCAAAGGGGAAAAAATAGTCTTTTCAAGTAATGATGCAGAGACAAGTAGATGTTCACATGCGAAATAATTCTATATTCTTATTCATTATTCTTTATTCCAATATTTATATTATTCTATATTCTTATTGGTTATTATTCTATAACCTATAGCTAATTCAAATCCTAACTGTAAGCTAAACCTACAGAAGTCTTAGAGTAAAACATGGAGTTACTATGGGTTAAGAAATGCCTTCTTAGATATGACAATAAAAACACAAGCAGCAAAAGAAAAAATTGTTTGGATTTCCTCAAAATTAAAAGACTTTCATGTCAAATCCACAGAATTGGGGAAATATTTGCAAACAATATGTCTTATAAGGGCTAAGTTTTTAGAAAATATAAAGGACTCTGACAGCTCAAAAAGATAAATAACCCAACTTTTAAAAAATGCACAAAGCATCTGAATAGATATTTCTCAAAAGAAGATAGGTGAAGCCAAGAAATGATGTTGAGAAAAGATGCTCAACATCATTAGCCATTAGGGAAATGCAAATAAAAACTACAATGAGATACCACTCCTGAAACCCACTGGAATGACTACAATAAACAAGTAATTACAAGTGTTAGTGAGTAAATGGAGCAATTGGGACTCTCATACATTACTAGTGGGAATGCAAAGTGGTACAACTGTATTGGAAAATAAAGTGACCATTCTTGAAAATATTAAGCATAGAGTTATATGACTCAACAATTCCACTTCTAGGTATATACCCAAGAAAAATGGAAAAACACCTTCAGACAATATGTGTGCAGGAATGGTCATAACATTATTCATTAAACTTTAAACCAAAAGGTTAAAATGCAAATGCCCATTAACTGCTAAATGAATAAATAAAATGTAATGTATCCATAACAGAATATCACATGGCAATAAAAAGAAATTGAATACTGATATATGCTGCAATGTTGATGAATTTTAAAAATGTTTTGCTAGCTGGAATACATCAGTCAAGAATAATCTTATATGATATAATGCTATTTAAATGGAATGTCTAGAATAGGAAAATAAACCTCTAGAGACAAAGAATAGATAAATGGTTTTAGAGGTGCCTGTGGCTAGGGGTAGAGAAGGGAGTAGGGATTATGAGTGACTGTTAATGTGTACTAGGTTTCCTTTTAAAGTAATGAAAATATTCTACAATTAAGTTGTGATGATGATTAACCAACTCTGTAAGTACACTAAAACACATTGAACTGTACAATTTAAATGCATTATTTGTATAATATGTGAATTATATCTCAATTAAGCTCTTAAGAACTATACAAAGAAAACAGCTAAACTTAGCAGGGTTTAAATTGGAAAACATTCAAGCAGTATATGGATATCATTGAAATAAAGAAAGCAATCATCTCATTGATGTGTGGGTAGAGCTCATCTCCAGGAGCCTGGGAGCAGAAAAAAAATGTAAAATAAGAAATTCAGAGAGCAGACACCTAAAAATTTTAGTAATGGGAGTTAGTAGGTAGTGGACATTTTTACAGAATTTCTCCTGAGAACAATTTTCCTTTCAGAAACTGGAAAATAATCTGCGTGAAGATTTTTTTGAAGCAGTCACATCTAGGAAGAGAAAAATAAATACTGTTGTTGGATTAAATAAATATCTGTTATGTCCATACACATGAAACGAACCAGATTCCCGTTGACCACCTCCTCTCTCTAGTTTATTTTAATCTGTTTCCAGTCAGACTGAGGATGAATTTCGCAGATAAAAGATGACACATTATTGGAGTTTAGAAATGGTGGTATTAGTTTTGCAGGCTCTCACCCTGAGCCAGGGACATGGGCAGATTTATATTAATTCCAGAATTGGCCGGAAAACTTTAGTTTAGCATGGGAAGAAGAGTGAGATGTGAGTCACAACCACAAAATGCTTTATTTCATGTGAAACTGGTGTGAGAACTTTAAATGGTATTGACAGGAGTGTGAATTTTCTTTTTTGAGAGTTCCACCTGCCTAAAAGTGGAAGCTTCCCCTGCTGCTGCCCATGCTGTCCTCGTTTGAGGGATAAACAAAAGCCTCCTCTCCAAAAGTCTGTCAATCCAGCACTTTTCTGAGGCACTGAATTCATTTAAAGTAAAAAAAAAAAAAAGTGCTAAACGAATACATTGTCAAACTAAAAATGATTTTAATTTTTTAAAGGGGAACTTGGCATACCAATTATTCTGAATAATTATCTCAGCAATGTGTAGTTTTGTGTTACCTATTACTATGATAGCAAGAAATACAATAATATACCTACTATTCTAAACAATAGTTACTGCTGGTCTCCAAAGTATAACTAGCAAGAAATGACTCCCAAATTTGTGCACAAATGCTATAGAAGGTATGTAAAAATGCTGCTTCAGTAAATATTATCAAAAAAAGTTAATACCATATCAGATTGTCTGCTTTTATTTTATAAAATTAATCAAAAATTATATAAAAACAGGAATCTAATATCTTAAGCCAAATAATTATTTTATAATTTCTTGACAACTGCACACTAATTTAATTCACAGGAACAATTTATTGAAGTATCAACTTGCTACCTTTGATTTTTAATATTTCTTTATCTTTCCATTTTGATCCAAGAAAGTTATTTTTAAAATTCTTTATTATTATTATTTTTAAAGCAAAAAAAATTCTGTACACTTTTTCAACTTAGAGGCTAGTATAGGTCATTTGTTTAGGCTTATACAATAAAAATGCATATAATGTCTCCAATTTTAATTCATCTCCTTTTTTTTCTTTACAATAATGAAGTTGGGAACATTTTTTCAAGTGCTCCTTTCAAGTACTGCTCTTTAATTTCAATTCATTGGCTGCTACACATGATCTGATAAAAGATGGGATCTGGTTAATACTCCTGATCCATTGTGTTCACATTGGCTTCCTCTGTGGTACCGTGATCCAGAGCAGTGCACAATGGGAGGCATTTTGGTGCTTAATGTGCATAATTATTAAGGTGCGACAAAGGAACGGAGGAATTGCCGAGGCAATCTGTTCTTCAATCTGGGCTGTCTGAGGGCCCTTTCAGAGCAGCAGAGTGTTAATTTCCTGAACATCTCATGATAAGCAAAACAAGGCTTCTCTGACAAGAAGGTTGCCATAAAAACATGCGGTTGGTGCATGATTTATTCCCCAATGTAATAAAAACGTCAGTGAAACAGGATGGTTAGTTCTCAGGTAAAGAAACTCTTAAGCTTTTATAAACAATTTATGTCCTCCTACCAAGAGGAAAAGAAAAAGGCAACTAGTATTTATTTATTTATTTATTTATTTATTTATTTATTTATTTATTGATGGAGTTTCACTCTGTCACCAGGCTGAAATGCAGTGGCACAATCTTCTCCTTCCTCAGCCTCCTGAGTAGCTGGGACTACAGGTGCAAGCCTCCACGCCCAGCTCATTTTTGTATTTTTAGTAGAGGCGGGGTTTCACCCTGTTGGCCACGATGGTCTCCATCTCCTGACCTGGTGATCCGCCCACCACAGCCTCCCAAAGTGCTGGGATTCCAGGCGTGAGCCACTGCGCCTCGACTAGCTTATATTTTGAAAGTTAATGAGTCTCCTAATTTGCACTAATTTTTACTTCATGTAAGCAGTGACAAATAAACAGAATTTATGATGATTCTGGTGATATGGAAGTCCGTTCCTCTCCACATAGTGTAGCTTGCAAAACTTGCTTGACTATTGAAGAAATAGAGCTTACCATTCATAAATATTATTTCCTTGTGCATTGTTACAGATAGCTGTGAAAACCAGTGAACAGTAAAATTCCAAATACATATACCATGTAATAAAGTTATCACTTAAAAAATAAAAATGGGTCTATTGTAATATGATGAGCTTGAAAATCAACCCTGTGTACTTCCTCTTCACCAGTCTTTAACATATTCTATTTAAAGCAAATGCCATATCAGAAAATGAAATGAACCAAAATTTACATTTCTTAACTTCCGTAAATCTTAGAAAAAGTGTTACTGTAATGAATGATTAAAAATACCCATGTTCCCTCTTAGCTGGCAGTATCAGGATATGTTATATAATTTTGGTCTCCAAAGTAACCCATCAACTCAGAAGTAAAAAGCTGTGTTTCTTGGCCCCCTGTGAGGTTGCAGATCTAGTTACCTGGGAGATTATTGCCTTTCTTATGCTGCACCTCAGGACTTTCAAAAATCATCCAGAGAGCTAACAGCAGTGGTCTTCAGTCTGAGCCTTTTGAAAGGAAAAAAAAAAAAAAATCAAGAGCAGAGGCAGTTTGGAATATCCTCCCTTAGGCTTCTTTTAGGTGTGACTCTATTGGTATGCTCAGCAGCTTATGCTATTCTGCTCTATATGAGTGATTTGTGGATGTCTTTTATGAAGTTTTAAAAATCATCTCAGACTTCTTTTTCTTTGTCACATGGGTAGCAATTTAAGTAGATTAAATAAGAGTTAACCCATCTCAAACTGGGTATCTATTTCATGTAGAGAGTAACAGCAGTCCATTCCAATTAAGGTGTTGCCTAAGGTGGAAGTTAGGAGCCTTAAACAGAGATGTGTAACAAAATGGAATATTTGAGTCACACTCTGAAGACTAGTGATTCTGAAATTTAGTTTGTTGGAAATATAAATTGTTGGTTCTCTGTGTCAGTGTGTCTGACTGAGGTCCAGGTTGAATCAATCTGAATGTTTAACCAGTGTCTTTGGTGTTTTTGCAAATCACACTCTGATAAACCCACAATATGTTAAGTATTACCAAAATACATAAATGTTTCAGTCAGTTACTGACCATTACAATTAATCTCAAGCTGCAGTTTGATATGAGCGTGGACTTGATTCAATCCCTCCTCTCATGAAGGGTTTCTGAAAGTTTGCACAATTAGCTGTGTCTCTATTAAATGTGGTAAATATGTGTAGTCTGCTGGGCTTTTTAACCTTTTATTCTCATTATCCCATATGTGGTTGTATTACCTGTTATTTTGAAGTATTTTTAAAAGTCAATTTGTTATATTTGTAAGGAAGTTTTATCCAGATTTCCAATCTTCATATGTGTTGTAACTAAAAGAGTAAAAATTTTTTTTCCCTCAGACTCACTCTACTACCATCTTACCAAGAACTCCAGGTGGGGGCAGGGGTTGCTTATGTAGGGAAACTATAATCTAGAAATGCAATCTAGTCTAAATTTCAGAAAATGGCTGTTGGAAGGGTTGAATACATTTTACACAATTCTCAGTGGGTAGATCATTCTGCACTTCAGATGAAGTGCAAAGGTGAACATTCTGAAAACCAAGATATGCACAAAGAGACAGTTAACTTCACACAGTAAACAAAGAGAAACTAGGGGTGAAAGAGAATAGGGAGAACAGAAGTATGGGAGAGGTAAGAGAGATGTGAGAGTGTATTAGTTTCCGTGGCTGTTGTGACAAATTCCCACAAGGCTTTTGGCATAAAGCAACGGGAATAAATTATTTCAGGATTCTTGAGGCTAGAAGTCTAAAATCAAGGTGGTTGACAGAGCTGCATTCCTTTTGAGGGTCTAGAAGAATCTATTTCTTGCCTCCTCCAGTTTCTGGTGGCTTCCAACATGCTTTGCTTGTGGTGACATCACACCAATCTTCAAAGCCAGCACTTTCAAACCTCTCTCTGCTCCGTCTGCACATCCTCTTCTTTCCTGTGTGACTGCCTGTAAGATCTCCCCTAGACTCCCTGTTATAAAAATGCAGATGATTGGATTTAAGGCCCATCCAGACGGGATAATCTTCCTGCTTCAAGAGCCTTAATTTAATCATATTTTTTTTTTTTGGTATTTTGGGTTTTTTTTTTTTTTTTTGCCATCATGAGGTAACATTTACAGGTTCTGGGAATTGGGAATTAAGATGTAGATATCTTCTTGGGGGGCAGGGGGATTGTGATTTTTAAGCCTTCACAGGGGGATAAGAGAGAACTTTTATCAGGAAGCTGAAGGTAGCACAGAAAGTAATCATTGGAAAAATCCTAGATGGAGTAGCAGCCAGAGGCTGTAACAGAAATATCTAAGATCAATTTTAAATGGTATGCCTTGCTGAGATAAAAACTATCTTGATCTTCCTAAATTTTCAGTGACTACTGCTTCAAAAACAAAGTCTTATGAGAGAAGCTATCTGAGTTTCACAGAAGTAGAAATGTCCATCAAAAATGACCATGAGAATTTTAATCCCTGTAAGAATTGGCAGCAGGACTTCCCACAGGACTTGAGGTAAGAGCTTAAGCTAATTTTATCTAAATATCAAAGAGCAGTGTTGCTTAGCTGATATCTGGATAGCAGTATTACTGTGGCTTACACTGGAGCTTAACAATGACTAGGTTTTTTTGTTGTTGTTGCATTAACTCTGTTCTTTCTTGACTATTCACACATTTCTGGGAGTCATCTTAGGTAACTCTATGCTTCCTTTTCTGTCTTTTTTTGCTATCTCATTGTGACCTGAACACCTCCGGCCTAAGCTTGAATGAAAGAGCTTGCTGACGCTCAGTTGTATTTATGAAATATAAAAGATATCAAGTACATTGCAATAGGAGTTCCCATCTGCTTGCCCCTTGCATCATAGTTTTAACTCATTAAATATTGGGTGTTTTTTGTTTGTTTGTTTTTGCAGGGAGCTTTATTGCAGGGAACTTTATTGATAGTACTTGGTAAAATGTAAGAGTCCCATTTTTCAGGGGTTCTGGGTTGAAAAATGCATCACGAAGGACAGAGTCTCAATGTGACAGGCGACTGAGTAGGGGCAGGGACTCTAGCAACTAGGTACCTCTCTCTCCCTCTCATGCTGTCTCTAAGGCTGGTGGACCAGGGAGCTTTTATTCCTTGGTGGCCATGTGGCCCATCAGGTCCAACACCCTGTTGCTATAGCCAACTTCATTGCCATACCAGGTAATGAGCTTGACAAAGTGGTCTTTGAGAGCAATGCCAGCTTTAACATCAAAGCTGGAAGGGTGGGTGTCACTGTTAAAATCGGAGGGGAAAACCTGGTGTTCAGTGTAGGCCAGGATGCACCTGAGGAAGTGTCCCAATGCCTGCTTCACCACCTTTTTGATGTTATCACATTTGGCAACTCTCTTCAGATAGCATGCCGGTTCCACAACTGACACACTGGCAGTGGATACAAAAGGCCATGTTAATGAGCTTCTCATTCAACTCAGAGATGACCTTGTCCATAGCCTTGGCAGTGCCAGTAGGTACAGGGATAATGTTCTGGAGAGCCCCATGGTCATCACCCGTCTCCCAGAGGGGCCATCCAGCATTTTCCGGGTAACAGTGATGGCATAGAATGTGGTTATGAGTCTCTCCATGAGGCCAGAGTTGTCATAGATGACCTTGGCAAGGGGACTAAGCAGTTGGTGATGCCAGAGGCACAGCTGAAAATCATATGGTTGTTTTCATACCAATTATGGTTCACACATCACAAATGTAGGAGAATTGGCAAAAGGGTCAGCGATAATGACCCTTTTAGTTCTACCTTCTAAGTGAGCCCAAGCCTTCTCCAAGATAGTAAAGACACCAGTGTACTCAACAACATATTCAGCACCAGCATCATCCATTTGATTTTGGTGGGATCTCACTCCTGGAAGATGGAAGTGAGATTCTTGTTGATGACCAACTTCCTGTTCTCAGCCTTGGCAATGCCCTGAAATTTGCCATGGGTGAAATCACACAGGAACATGGAGATCATGTAACTGAGGTCAATGAAAGTGTCATTAATGGTGACAATATCCACTTTACTGGAGTTAAAAGCAACCCTGGTGACCAGACATCAACACCACTAAATTCATTTACCCTGGCCTTCACTGTCACCATCGTTTCTCAAGGATGCAGTTGGCACTGTATGAGAAGATGTGGCTATCTGTTAAACAGGGAGGAGAACAGAGCTTTGCTCATAAAACTTAATATTAAAATCTATAATGAGAGAGATTATTAACCCCCATCAGGAAACACTTTGGTTTTTGTAGAAAGGAAAGACTTGCCAGACTGACTTCAGAATTATGTAAGTGCTATGCATACCTGGTATTGATTGTCTGCCCTAAAGCTACCTGGCACATCTAAAAGGCAAGCCTTCTTTAGTTAATTGCAAGGCCCGCATTAGCGTTTATAGTGAAAATAAAGAGATTATATTATATTATGTTATTTATATTATATTATAGAGGTGAAAACAAAGAGATTATCAATGGGCTGGCAGGAACAGGCAAAGAGAAAAGCCACTGATGCTATAAAGCCTTACACAAGTGGGTTTCATAGCACTGGTTCTGGCTTGCATTTCCTTAAATTCCCAGTTTCATAGACATCCCCAAATGCCAAAAAATAGGACAGGTAGTTCAGAATGAGGTGCTAGGTCACCTTTGCAGGGCATTCTAATGGGCTGCATTAGAGCTGCTTAACTTACAGAATGAGATTGGACAGCAAAGCGGAGGCTGAGGATTCTCCTGGAGCATCAGGGGCATGAAGGGGAGGAGGTGTTTTCCCTCCACCTCCAGGTAAAGGGAAAGGGGGTGCTAAGGCCGCTCTTCAAAAAACTTTACATATTTTCTCTAGAGCTTGAGGAGCTAACATGTGACTCTTGCCAAGAAAAGAGTTTTGATGCCAGGGGAGCTGTGCCTGGAACTGATACTTTCTGGCTGCACAAGGGTTAAGTCTGCATTGGAGTAAGCTGAGCTTCCCCTGCTGGTGGGACAAGCATTTGCGAATTTACCTATGAACTAATCCTCTTTGAAAGAACCAGCCCTGTCTCCTCCCTACAGAAGACTGCCTGGATTCCTGAAGGGACCCTTAAAGAATAAAGCCTGTGGGTTGGACCAGAGTAGGGGATCTTTAAGGTTCTAGCTACATTGGACTGGATGAAAGGTATTCAAATAGTTATTTAAAAAGGAGTCAAATGGAATGCTGTGGAGAAACGTAACATTTTATTTTATTTTTTGCTTGTACCATATGTAATCCAGAGGCTTTTCAACAAAATCGCTACAATCAGAAAGTAGTTGCGTTTGTTCTTCGATTTTTACAGACTAGTAACATAATTTTAAGGAATATTAACAATTAAGTTTACTCTGTATCATCATACAGCAAATATCAAAAAATAAAAATAAGGTGTTCAGGCCGGGCGCGGTGGCTCACGCCTGTAATCCCAGCACTTTGGAAGGCGGAGATGGATGCATCACCTGAGGTCAGGAGTTCAAGACCAGCCTGGCCAACATAGTGAGACCCCATCTCTTCTAAAAATACAAAAATGAGTTGGCACGGTGGCGGGTGCCTGTAATCCCAGCTACTCAGGAGGCTGAGGCAGGAGAATCGCTTCAACCCGGGAGGTGGAGGTTGCATTGAGCCGAGATTGCACCATTGCACTCCAGCCTGGGCAACAAGAGTGAAACTACATCTCAAAAAAAAAAAAAAAAAAATTTTGGTGTCCAATATTTATTAACTATTTTTTTCCTAAATTTTTTTCCATCCTGATTTTCTAATAGCAGCTTTCCCCATTACTCTCATGCATACATCATAACTCTAGGAAAACCCCACCACTGACTTTTCCCTGAATACCCTTTTCTACCTTTATCCCTTGAAACCTATATGTGGATATAGTAATATGTTAAATGTTACTTACTCATTCAAGCGTTTTTGTTTTTCTCCAGCCATATATAAAATTCTCACTTATTCTATTGAAAAGTGTCATGATGTTTTGTTCTCATGGTCATACTTGCTCTACTTTAAATTGTATTTCCGTGCTTTGCCAGGTCAACCAATGTATTTATTCTTTCATCCCACAAACACTTGATCACTGGTTATTATGTGCAAGGAATTGTGTTGCATTCCTTAAGCAAACAGAGATAGTCATTTTATCGACCATAGTCACTAGGAAATTAATAGTATTCAAAAATATGTTTTGAAGAAACATCAAACTGAGAATTTAATGAATGCATCTCTGCACAATACACTGTGTGGAATACAAACATGAATCTGATGCAATCTTGCCCACAAAAAGAGGAGCTTGTTATTCAATGATTAATTATGATATCATATTATATATGGTAAAATGTGACAAATGAGAAGCTGTAAGTATTGAGTTACAATAAGACAGTGCCATAAAGACTAAATTTCTGGTGTGGGTTACAAGTGAGTGTCTTGTTTATAACCTTTCTACCATCTCATATAAGTCTGTTTACCTTTTGAATGAGATAACACCACCACACAGAAATATATTTGTGTATTGAATACTATGTCATAAGTAAAGACTCTAAAGATGACTATGATCTGATCTCTCACCTCAAAAGAGGCCATGAGGCAAAGGGAGTAATAAACTTTTATGGGGATTATATTAATGAAGTGTGTGTGTGCCCAGGTGTGTGCATTTGTTTCCAGAATTGAAAGCCATACAAAGCATCTGGCTCTGTTGAGAAAAGTCAGGACATGGTTAAAGAGAAAATCAAAAATGATTTTAGAAAGAGCAAACTCTTTTACAGTAAAAAATAAAATAAAGTCTCTCTTTTTTCAAAAATAAAAGGAGTTTAAATCTAGAAGTGGTTCTCAGGAAACCAAGGAGATTGACTTAGCTGGGAGGTTTGCTGCTCGCTCTGCCCATCTTCAATGTCAAAACAAGGCATATTTCAAGTGTCGCCAGTACTGTGAAGGCACAGCCCCTGGGCATCATATGAGTGAGAACCTTCACCACACACTTAGTTGTCACAATGCTACTTCTCAGTGGCAGTTTTCTGGACATAGAGCTCAATTCTTTTCTGCATTTGATATCAGCTACTAATCCTGATCCTCTTTCTCCCATTTTATTTCTCCTTAACCTAAATTTCTTTGTTGATGTCTGAAACTCATTTCTGAAAAATAACCCTACCTTCTCTCAACAAGATTTTTATATAAATGCTAATCTCCCTTAAGGTAGTGTGATTTAATATACTGCCCAGATTCTGAAACTTTCACAACCAGGATATCACCCTTAGAGGTGAACTACTACTACCCATCTTGGCTTCGTGGGTGAAGTCTAGACACTCTTCACAAGTGCCACTGTTTACAAATGCTAGGAAAATAGAATTTATTCCTCAACAAAGATTACAAAGGTTTACAAGAAAAAAGTGGAAAGCAAATTAAAAAAAAAAATGACTACCAGATGATTTTTCAGAAGCATATTTGGGTTAGTTAAGTATAAATACTTTTGGAAGAATACATTTTCTATAGAATACATACTAAATGTAATGTGGATTGGCAATTGAACCTTGGAAAATAAACCACTGAAGTTTCTTTTTTTCAAAACTAAATGCAAAACCAATTAGGACTTTGCTGCTTTGACTAAGATGGACATTTTTAAATGCTTGGGGATTTAAATTTTGTATAACACATGCAGAAAAGAATTGCAAAACAAGGGACAATGTATTTTTTTTTTCATTTTGCAACACTTATCCAGGCATATCAGAAAGACCATATGTTAGTTGCAAGAAAAGTTTGCGCTGAGGGGTTTTAGTTAGAATTTTGTAGTTTGGAGACCGTATATGACAAGATAGGCTTTCAGAAAAGATCTAAGGCTTTTTGGTAACGGTAATACAATCAAACTGCATTATAATGTCTAGAGACCCTACTTACAGATATCGTATGCCAAAATAACTGAAGTGCATTTTGTTGTGGTCACCCCACAAAAGTGAGATGAACCCCCCCTCCCCCAACTCAAAATTTTGTTTGGATATCAAGATTGATGATGTCACACTCACCAAGAGGGTATTGAAAGGTTTATTACTCACATAAGTATTTCTGAGGAAAACAGAATGAGCTCTCAAGCAGGTCCCTGAATTTCTTGATAAAACAGAGAACAAAAGACTGGCTTTAGGGTTTTTATAGTTGATAGGGGATGAGGAGAGGGTGAGGGTTCCTTTGCATATGCTGGGACCTTTATGGTTTAAAATTCCCACCAGCACCAAGGATAGAGCATCGGGCTTTCTTATCAGCTTGCCCAGACGCGGAGCAGAGGGGAAAGGGAAGTGCTCAGGCTTGAAAGCTGCCAGCAGTCAAACATTAAAAATGGAATCTGACCCTGTTGCAATTCACCTCTGATATTTCACTAGTAGCTAAAGTGTGCAATGTTTCAGTTAACTGAATTTGAACTTGTTTAAATAAACCATCACCATGTTCTGTAGGCCTCTTGTTTGAGGCTGGTATGGGAGGTGAATGTTTTATTGAATGTATCATTCAAGAGTCCAGTATTGTATAGCTTTGGAAGTGAAATGAATGCCTTGGTCACTATCAATAGTGTCTGAAACTCTGAAGGGAGTATGCAATATCTTCAGGAGGCCTTGTATTGTGGTTTTAGCATGTGCAGGACATGTTTGATTTTTAATTTTTTGGGTATATTTGTGAAGCAGGAAGTCATCAGAGCTCTTTAAACCAAAAGAAGCGGTTGGGATATGCAATGTTTTTTGTTGCCATTGCTAGATGAGATAGCCAATCCACCTGCAATGAACAATAATATTTAAAAATAATAGCCAATCCACTGGCAATGACCAATAATATTTAAAAATGTGCAGATGGGGCCAATTGTTGGACAGGTTATCCAATGCTAAGATGACTTCCCTAAAGTACAGATAGTTGTGCTGACCTTTGGATCCTATGGTGTCAGGGACATCCTGATAAAGGGATGAAGAGTAATCACCCTTCAGAAATCCTTATCACGTGTGACGATGTTGCTGATGTCCATAAATTATCCAAATTCCTTTTCTGTTCACTCCATTATGGCCAAGGGATATTCCTGTGGAACCATAACATCTAAAAAGATTTGGGGGATGGGGATGGAAGGGGTCCTATTCCTCCGATGAGATATGCCAGAGCACTCACATTTTATTCTGTCTTCTAGGAGGAAGCCTCTGTGGTTGCACGGAACTTGTGGGGCACTATCTTTTTTTAATAAGGCTTTGCTCTGTCACCCAGGGTGAAGGTATGATCATGGCTCACTGCAGCCTCAACTTCCTGGGCTCATGCAATCCTCCCCACTTGGCATCCTGAGTAACTAAGACTACAGGCGCTCACCACCGTGCATGGATTTTTTTTTTTTTTTTTTTTTTGGTTGGAGGGTAGAGAAGACGTCTTACAATGTGGTCCAGGCTGGTCTTGAACTCCTGGGATCAAGCAATCCTCCCACCTTGGCCTTCCCAAATGCTAGGATCACAAGCTTGAGCCACCATGCCTGGAAAAGTGGGGTACTGCTTTTACATTGAAGATATAAGCACAATTAGATATGTAGAGTCATGGGTTCAGGGCCTGTGAGAGCCTCTGTTTTCAGGAAAGCCCAGAATGCAGTCAGTAATGGCCACTGTAAGGGTATGTATGGTATAGCCAAAGAGGACAATTTCTTACACAAAGAGGTCAATTTCTTATGGTAAAAGTTCATGGACAATTTGTGGCTATTTTGGGTGGTCCAAAGACCCCGGAAAACTGGATGTTAATAGAGCCTCTAGAGTGAAAGAGTCTCTAATAGGCCCTAATGGAAATGCCTGTTGTCTTGCAATTTAGATGGATTTTGGAGCATTTCAGTGTAGGATGCTACAATCAAGGTTTGCTGATTTGTCAGCAACAGTATAAAAGGCTTAAGTAAAATTTGTAACTGAGGAATATGTTGCCTCCCGACCCCAAAAAGGCCTAAAAGATGTTTGCCTTCTTTAAAAAAAAATTGTGGGTGCTGTGTGTTGACAGTGGTGGGGGTAGCCATTTGTTGACAGTGTTAGGGATAGAGTGGACCTTAGTTTACCAAATAATTTTTGGAAATTTGTGGAGTCTTGGAGGTTGTGGACTCGGGTACTATTTGTGTGGCACTGGCCTGTTCCCTTTCTGCATGCTCCTTTGTGAGTATTTGTATGTCTTGAATGAGTATGTCAAACAAATCACCTTGGAAGATGATCATTATTATAATATCATACTATGTTCCTGGAGAAAGGTAGATGTGATTAAGAACATGCCTGCAAACATTTTGTGTGATGGCAGGGCTGTTGCAGTACTCCATGTGTAGCGGATAAAGGTGCCTTAGACTCTTCAGAGGTGAAGGCAAACTGGCTGAGAAACTGCTGAAATAAGAACAGAGCATATCAGTTAAATCTATGACTACAAAGTATTCGCTAGTTGTTGATTGGATGAAACTGGCAATTTCAAGACTATTGGGTATTGGAATCCTAATGAATAAAACCAGGGCATTGAGTAATGCACCATTAGATGGAATTCATTCTTGCTAAGTCAAAGAATAAGTTAGGTTGAACTGCTAAAGAGAGAAGCAGTGGGACAAACCTCCCTTCTCTAAATAGGTCTTACATAATGGGTTTCAATTCTTGAAGGCCCTTTTTAAATTTATAATGGTGTTCATTGGTTATTTTTAACTTGGAAGGAGAAGGCCCATGGAATTCCGTTTTTTCTAGCCATTTGTAAATGGCAAAGACTTAATTAATTTTAGTTTTGCATTCAATGAGTGGAAGCTTCTATGTCCACTATGGTATGTTCTAGTGCAATGGGCTTTACAACTGTGAGGAATTTTGAAAAGGCAATAGCTCAATGGTTAAGGTGAGGCATGTTTCTTGTTGTCTAGTTTATATCCAGGAATTCTTCAGAGATTATAAAGGGGTCCCTTGTTTAAATATAGTGGGATCACAAATTTAGCTAGAATTTGCACCTCAGTAGTTATTCTAATTTTGAAAGTTCACCAACTGGTGCACTTCAGCAGATATTAAAATTAATTCAGGACCTATGTTGTAGAGGCACAAAAGCCAATCACTCTTATTTTATTGTATTATTGCATAAAATTTCTTAGTAAATTTTGCATTTTCAATTGAGTCAGATTGTGAAACTTTATTTTAGATTTTATTTCTTCACTCTGTGTCTCAGGGTTTTTTTTTCTTTTCTTTCTTTTTTTTTTTGCTAGTTTGTTTGATCATTTATGAATATACTTCAGGGAGAAACCAAATTCGCATCTTCAGAGTTAGGAACCCTTCCCATGGCAATAGATGCTTTCTGGGTTTAAGGGCTGTGTACTTAAGTCAGGTTAGAACTAATTCCTTTGTTGTTCCATGAGCATGTCATGAGCGTATTCCCCATAACCCTGAAAAATCAGGATCTTTGTCAGAGGATTAGGAAGCAGTAGCAACAAAGGAAATTTGTGCCTGGTTAGCCATCTACTTTTAAAAGTGTTGCCTCAACATGTCACATGATAGATGCTTTTCCTCTACAAGCCACCACCCAGTGAACTTATATACCCCACAGAGTATCAGTCTTTCCCCTGATCACTTATAGTATGGGTTCCTGTCAATGCCTAGTTGAAACAAACAGACACACAGGGTAAGAGTTGCTACCTTGAGCCTGTCTACAGTAACAAAATATGCTGGCACAGAAACACATGAATTAATCTAACACACAGAGAAGTCTGGGCCAATACAGATGACCCAGGGCCATTTTAAAAGGGCCTTAATCCCATACTCCTGTCCCTAAGTGCTGATTCTTGAAACCTAATATTCAGGTTAGTGAAAGCTGAAAGAGGCTCAGTAGCACTCAGCTAATGAAGCACAAAACAGCACAACTCAAAGCAAAAGCTTGCGAGCATGGAGGAAATCCAGTTTAGAAGCCAAGGCCAGAGAAAAAAGATTCCCAGTGGTGATGGCCACTATCTAGACATCCTGATTGCTATGCCAAACGTTGTGGTCACCCATAGCAGGGGAGTGGACCCTCCACCCAAAATTTGGTTCGGACGTCAAGACAAACGATGTTACACAATCCATGAAGAAGGTTTGAAAAGATTTATTACTTACACAATGGGGCTCTCTGGGGAGAGCAAGTTAGACTCTCGACAGTGCAAAAAATGGCTTAGAAGAGGGAGGATAGGAGACTAGCTCTGAAGTTTCTATAGTAGTTAGGGGATGAGGTTCAAGGGAGAGGATCCCCACTCAGGCTGGGACTTACATGGTTTAACCTTTCCACAGCCAAAGGAGGGAGAACCCAAGATTTCTTATCAGCTTTCACATAAGCAGGGCCGAAAGGGAAATGATGGGACTCAAAAGCTTTCAGCAGTCGAACATCAAAAATGGAGTCTGATATTATATTACTTTATTACACAGTATGTATGTGGGTGTGTGTAGGTGTGACTGTGTGTGTTATATGCATGTTAGAAGGAAAAATTTGATTTTGAATATTATACCATATTTTCACCTGAGCTCAGGATGAAATAATGATCTATAAGGAATCAAGAGTGGTGTAGAAATAGCATGGATTTTAGAGTCAAACAGATTGAAATTCACATGCTTTTTCTCGACAAGCAACCTAATCTGCTAAGTATTTATTCCATGCCCTTGGGAATAGATACGTAATTTTTTCAGTTTTCTTCACTATGTAAAATAAAAACTTCATAGAACTGATGGGTATAGGGGCCAATGTGTGAATGCATGTGAACTGTGTGGCATGGTTTTTGGCATATGGTAGTTATTATTAATGCTAGTTACTTCTCCTTCAGTCACTCAGTAACTTCTACTAACTTATGAATGGAAACCTTGGCAATAGTAATGTTTTCCTAGATAGTCAATTCCCAATTATTCACAAGGGCGTTCTCCTTTCTTGGAAATAAAGTGATACCCCAGGAGTTTCCTGGTTCCCATTTCAGCTGGCCAGCATTCTTCATCCTAGGGTAAGATCTGAGTCAAACCAGCTAATTTAATCACATATTTAATTAAATCATTCAAAATAGTTTCCTCTATTGTGTGCCTTTACATCATAAAAAAGCAAATTTGAATCCTTCCATTTAATGTCTATGAATCAATTGTCTTTTTTAGCTATGAATTTTAAGACGCTTACTTATTATGTGAACTTTTATCATGGTACTTTTTCTTTCAACAGACATGAATTGTGCACATTATGGTAGGCCATGGTGACACAGTAGGCCTGAAGACATATTAAAAAAATAAAAAGGAAAAGAATTCAAAATATGTACAAGTAGCAAAGCAGAACATGCTATTGGTTGGTAGGCAGACTGTGTGCTGCAATGTGTTATTCATTTGCTCTGTGGCAGCAAAGGCAACAAACTCAGGACTATGAACTCCTCTAACTTGCTGTTTTCTTCAATTTGCAACGGACTTTTTTTTAATTTTCTTTCTTTTTTTTTTTTTTTTTTTGATATGAGGTCTCGCTCTGTCACCCAGGCTGGAGTGCAGTGGTGCCATCACAGCTCACTGCAGCCTCGACCTCCCAGGCTCAAGTTACCCTCCTGCTTTAGCCTTCCAAGTAGCTGGAACTACAGGAGTATGCCACTATGCTTGGCTTACTTCTTTTAAACTTTTTGTTGAGACAGGATCTTACTATGTTGTCCAGGCTGGTCTCAAACTCATGGGCTCAAGCAATGCACCCACCTCAGTCTCCCAAAGTGCTGGGATTATAGGCATGGGCCACCACACCCAGCCTTACAAAGGCCATTTTTAGCACTGCAGGTGATGTGTTGCTGCCCCAACTGTATCCCGTTTACTATATAATTACTGTGGACACAGGCTAATTCCAACTCTAATATTTGCCTCACTGTACCTGATGATGCTCTCTAAATTCAGAGACCACTCTACTCACATGCCAGACATGCTTGAAATGCCAAGATTTAATATCCACCAGGGGTACACCAAATCAGTCACTGGTGGGAATTGCTCTGTAAGTAACCACCATTCCCATCTCTTAGAGAGGATAACTCAGAAGCATGTGCTTTATATGGACTTCCAGAGTCAAGTGTCGGGGGCAAAGCAAAATTAGCTGTCTCTACTCCCTGCGCTCCAGGGGATTTTATCATAAGATAAAGGTCTCTGTTAAAATAAACACCTCCATCATCACAGTCTTACAATAAAGCACTCCTTAAACTTTTTTTCTATGTCAATAGTAGAGTTTAGTGAGCATGAGAATAATGGGGATGGAATGTGCAGAAGCTAATAATACATCAGGCCCAGAATTCAAACTGTCTTCAATCCCATAGAAGAAACTTCTTAGCAATACGACTTTGGACAAGTTACATAGCATCTCTAGAATTCAATTCCAAATCTGTAAAATGGGAATAATACAATTTCATTCATCAGGCATTATGTTCTCATGACTAAATGAGACAAACCATGTGAAGTTAATGGTGGGGCATCTGGCACACACTAATCATCTTATACAAATAGTTATAATCCTCCTCGGGTTTATACAGTTTTCACAGTTGGAAGTTGAAAGTATTTGATACAATAGCATACATAAAATCAAGCCACCGGGCTTATTTGGCTACTGCTAAAGTGTTTTCAAAAGAGTTTTCCAAATGGGAGGTAGTCCTAATGTTTACAAGTTATAATATTTTTATCAAAATTGAAATCAGCTCACTATATCAAAATGTGACTGTGGCTTTCTAAATAGTGCCAACAAATTTTCAAAGAGTTTTAGAAGATGTATCTATTGTTTACTTTTAAGAAAATCCCTACACATTGATAAGCAAGAAATAATGCATTATCTTTATACGAATTATTTCCATGTGCCATGGGAGATCTGAAGAGTTAATGTTTCAAAACACTACTAAGTGGCTGAGAAAAGTTTAAGTTTGAGGACAAATAGTCATAGAATTTAATAGCTAAGAAATACCAAACATAGAACACATGGTTCATTACCTGGTGTTATTCCAATATGCTTTGTTATAATTGGAAATGAAGAAGGATAAGTATGTGTAAGCCTGCACCACAGGCGTCTGTGACACTTCTCTTGGTCAAGCCCCAACCCCAAAGCCACAAGTATGTCTTATTGGATAAACCTAGGGCTTCCCCACTTGCATGCACTATGACACAAGTCACAAATAATGCTTGTACCAACAGTTACATAACTTGCTTTGTAGCCATAGTAATCTTGCTTCTTCCTCTCTGGGGCCCATTCAGTCACTGCTCATTTATCTTGTTCCACGCCACCCTTTTAAGCCACACCACGCCATTCCTTTTAAGCTCTGGTGCCTGAGCTCCTTACCACACAACTCACTCCCTAAAAGTTGGCCTGGACTCTGCAAAGTGCAATAGATTCCCTTTTACTATTCACCTCTTACATGACTCTGCCTCTTCTAAACTGGCTTCTGAACCTTTAGACTGCAGCTCCCTTTCTCTGTGCATTTGGCATGAATGTGATAACATTCCTGAGGATGAGAGGGATGATCTTCTAATCCAACCCTCTCACTGTACAGATAATGAAAGGACTTCTCGAGTTACTTTTAGATTAGAATGTTTCTCATGAGATTTTTGCAAAAATATTTGCAAATCACTTCAAATGGTGGGCTAATTTCTGGAAGGTTTCCATCAATGGCTAGTCCTCCCTTCTGTGTTATATTGATTCCTAATAGTTTTATTCAGAGGATAAAATGTATACATTGTCCCCTGAGGTAAAAATGCCTCTTCATTAATAAGCTAATAGATCAGAAGAGAGAATGTATTATTGTCTTTGAGTAAAAATGCACAGAAAGCAAGTTTTTAAAATGTATTTAAATTCTATATGTCATTAATTTAAATTATATATCATTCACATGAATTATTCTGGAATTTATTTCTTCTTTCCTTGGTTCCCTGAAATTTCCACCTTTTGTGTGTATGTTACTTTATAGTATTTAAGGTATATCACATTCTTCTAATAAAAATAAATAATGCTGGATGGGAAAATGTACAATTTTATTGTATAAGTGGATAAAACATGGATCATTTCTAGCTGGCTGGGTTAGACTACAGAAAGTAAGAAAAAAGAAATTGTGAAAATACCAAGGATGTTAGTGAAAGCTGGAATGTTGATATACTTGAGAGCCCAAATTCCATAATTTTCTCTTTCCAAAAGATGAAATATTTAAAAATACTCACAGATGGTGAAAATATCCAATATACTGTCCCAAGTATGTCATTCTCTAGGTGCGCCAAAAGCATTTCTTTAGGCATTTAAGATTTAAACACTCTTTATGGTGTCCATTTCACAGTTAATTATTCTCTGTCCATGTAACACTGTTGAAAGATTCCAGAATCTATCATTGTCTTTGGAACTAGTTTTTACAAATTATGAGTACAAAGTTACTTTGAATTTTATGTATTTTATTACCTAAATAAACAAATAAAGCATGAGGTGAATAGTTGATAATTTTTTAAACATCTGTCGAGGTATCTCAAACTCCATTGGAAAAATATTGTTTAATGTTCCTGCTTGAAAGAGAAGATTTGAAAAAGAAAAGAAATAGACTGTTGTGTGTCTCATTTTTACCTCAAACCAATTTCCTCGTTCTTATTTGGAAACCTTGGTTTAAAATCATACTGAGGAAAACCACAAGTGAATCCATTAACTACTTCAGTGACACACATCCATTTTAAACAATGAAGACCTTCCATCCAAATTTACTAGTGTGTCACAGCCACACTTTAATCCTTCCTTCTTTATCTAGAATATAGCAACTTCCTCTAATACTTTAAAAGAACCTTGGTCAAAATACTCCATCAACACTCTCTTTGTCCTTCCTAATACTCTTTATTTTGTGTTATTTAAAGATTTTTGTAAAAGTATCTTCCCCCCTTTAAAACGTCAAGTTTTACTTGTTTAAAATATATGTGCTACTGTACCTCCATGAACCACTGGCTGGGCCTAGTGACAAGAATATGAGTTGGCTCCTCTTTAGGAAAGATGTCATAATTCCCCAACACCACCTTCACTCTGTAGAATATGGCCTCCAATTCTTCATTTAACAAAGTGATTCTGTTGAAAAGAACAACCATCTAACACAAACATTCATAAAATAGTTAAAATGGTTAATTACCTTTATGTTTTTCAGCCAAGCATTGCTTTATTTCAGCATTGTCAGCATAATTTTATTCACCATAATATGTAATGTAGATTGTCATGTTGTTGCTAAAATTTAATAAATTGAGCAACTGTTATTTAATTAATCCAATAACAGAACTATCAACCAGAACACCCAGCAAAATTTTTGCTTCAGTGTTCTTCTATGCATCGGAACAGAGAATGGTTAAAGTGCTTTACGGTCCTGATTTATATATTTCCTGAGTGATTTGGGACACACTGGAAAAAGTACTCCATAATAAGCAGGAGATCTCAGTTCTCTGCAGCTCTGCAGCAAAGTAACTTCGTGATTCTAGGCCTGGGTGGTCTGGGTCTGATTCATAGGTTTGCAAGTCTAAGATTAGATAGATAGATAGATGATAGATAGATAGATAGATAGATAGATAGATAGATAGATGATAGATAGATAGATAGATGATAGATAGATGTAAATAGATGAACAAACTGATAGATATAGAAGTAGAGATAGACATAAAGATATAAATGTGAATGTAGACATAGAAATAAACACAGATCTATTGATATATTGATACATAAATATAGATAGAGCAGAACAGAACCCCTTTCACATAATGTTTTCTCCTGTTTGATCAAAAATTTATGAAAATTACCTGGCACCTGTAGGCATTTGCATACTTATACTTTGTCCTAAGAAATGCAAAGTGGCTAAAAGATCTTTTTTTACAGCAAAAGGTCTCTACATGCCTGGAGTGAATCAAAGACTTTTCTAAGATACACACGTACAGCTCTTACTGAAGTGTGGCATCAACAAAGCATAAGGAACACTGAGCTTTATAATTTTGTTAAAGCCCCATTAAGAAAGGTGTCGAATTACAACTCGCAAATGGAAATCTATATGCTGATGTTTAGAAATCTTTTATCCGACTTTAATGGCAATGTCTCTCAACTTATTTAAGCTTGAAGTTTATTCGCTAGTGTTATGTAAATGAAGACTGGCATATTGGTAGAAAAAGCAAATCTTCATTCCTTAAAAGATCCAAAGATTCATAGGGAAGTAAGTTGCATTAAGCACACACACATACATATACACACCTGCACATGCACATCACACACATATAGACACAAGTGAACACTTTCAAATTAATATATTAGATATGATTTTGTTAGATAAGCCACAGTGTTACACAAATATAATGTTTTCACTATTTCCTGTTTTTTTTCTAGATACATTGTTTGAAATATGTCCACTTCACCAGAGAAGTGATAAAGATCAAATCAGGTTAAAAGTACTCTGCCTTTAATTCATAGACTAATAACTCAAATTTACATTTTCAGTGACTTGGCAACCATTGAATTTCCAAAGCAATGATTTTAGTCACAGTGATGTATACTTTTTGCAAGAGAAAGGGAAATAAGAAATGCCAAAGCCATCCAAGTACATGATAGATAATATGTTTGATTTATATGTTTGATATATATTGACTGGAGTGGCAGTTTGGAATAGTAGTTTTAGATTTATCTGCTACATATGCTATACTGTTAAATGTTGATGTACATTTGACTGTTCTTGACTTGTTCTGTGTGCAAATGGTTTTGGCTCACAGAAGGCTGTTAGGTCTCTAAACTATTTCTCCCATGAACTGATGTAATTGTTTGCAAACATAATCTTAAATGCAAGAGACCAAAACCAACAGCAACAACAAAACATAGAAAGCAACATTACTGGAAAGTACTTTGGCTTAAGAAAAATAAAATATGTTTCAATAAACTAAAACATTTCTCTTGTGTAGAAACCTTATAGACTTCTTTTCATATTTTTCAATCATTTTTGTATTATGTCAGCTTCTCTAACTATGGTATTCAAGAATCCTGCTGGTAATTATCAAGATTAAGCATTTATACATTATTTTGTTTGAAATTAATTACTCCTTAAGTCACAAATTGTTAGGACTTAGAACACACCTGGAATGTCATCCTGTTTGTTTTCCATAGATGACTGATGCTAAACCTGACGAGAAAAACAATACAACTATTTAAAGAAATATAAATATATGACATTTTTAACTTACATTAAGAAAGTAATCATCAAATTAATTTAGGTGTATTCTTAGAAAAAAATTCAAGTTTCTTTCAGTAAGACAAATTAAAGATACAGATGATTATTTAGAGGGCCATTTGCTTTCAAACTTTGTTTAATACCTACTACTTGCCATTCACAGGTTTATTTACTGAACATGAAGGAATAAACAAAGCAGAGAAAAAAACAGCTATCTTGGAGCTCATATTTTAGTGGAGGAAGTGAGGTAAATGAATAAAGTTGGGTATATCTTGTTTACAAATACATAAGCTGTAGGCAAATATTATGTTACCTAATAGTGTGTTGCTTACCTAGATTAATAGAGAAAACATCACAGAATCAAAAGCTCTTAGTATTAATCTAGAGTCTGAAACACTCAAGCCACTTTCATAAGTTATTTAGCAGTTTTAGCTTCAGTTTTGACTCAAGTTAATTGTGAATTATATATACACCCAGTCTTCCTCATACTATTTCTCTGAATCTCACATGTGATCAATGTACAATGTAGCACTTTGTAAAGCTGTGTCAAGCGTTGCATAAACAGAAAGCAGTGTCATTATAGCTAGAAGTTGATGTGGGGAAGAAAGTAAACTACAACATGACAAACAAAATCCATAGAGCATTCCTGGATCTTTTTATTTTTAGTTTTTATTTTAAGTTCAGGGGTACATGTGCAGTTTTGTTGCATAGGTAAACTAGTGTCATGGGGGTTTCTTGTACAGATTATTTCATCACCTAGGTGTTAAGGCTAGCAGCCATTAGTTATTTTTCCTGATTCTCTCCTTCCTTTCAACCTCTCTCCTCCAAAAGACCGCTGTGTGTTTTCTTCCCCTCTGTGTGTCCATATGCTCTCATCACTTATGTCCCATTTATAAGTGAGAACATGAGGTATTTGGTTTTCTTCTTCTTCTTCTTCTTCTTCTTTTTTTTTTTTTTTTTTTTTTTTTTTTTTTTTTTTTTGAGACGGAGTTTCGCTCTGTAGCCCAGGCTGGAGTGCAGTGGCGGGATCTCGGCTCACTGCAAGCTCCGTCTCCCGGGTTCGCGCCATTCTCCTGCCTCAGCCTCACGAGTAGCTGAGTGGCTGGGACTACAGGCGCCCACCACCACGCCTGGCTAATTTTTTGTATTATTAGTAGAGACGGGGTTTCACCGTGTAAGCCAGGATGGTCTCGATCTCCTGACCTCGTGATCCGCCCGCCTCGGCCTCCCAAAGTGCTGGGATTACAGGCGTGAGCCACCGTGCCCGGCCAGTATTTGGTTTTCAGTTCCTGTGTTAGTTTGCTAAGTATGATGACCTCCAGCTCCATCCATGTCATTGCAAAGGACATGATCTCGTTCTTTTTTATGGTGTATAGTATTGCACTGTGTATATGTACCAGGTTTTCTTTATCTAGTTTATCATTGTTGGGCCTTTAGGTTGATTCCATTTCTTTACTATTGTGAATAATGTTGCAATTGTGAATAGTATTGTAATCTTAACAAGTGCTAGCAATTGGCCAGCAAAGTAACAATTAATATGAGCCAGTAAATGAAGATTGTAAGAACTTTGGACTTGTACATACTCAGTTTTGCCCTATCCGGGTCCACCCTGAGCATGTACAGTACTGGAGCCTTCTCCTCAGAGAGGCTCATGTTTTAAGGGGACCAATTTGCTACATGACAAGTGGTAATGCAACAAGGATTCTAGGAACAGTCACTGGAATAAAAAGAGATCTCTCTGTCACTTACTTGTGCTAAAAACCACTGACAACTTCTCAAAAAGGTACAAGAGAGAGCTGTCTCTACATTTTAAGGTTTTCCATTAATTTTTATTTTTAATTTAAATTTGCTCTTGACAGTCACCTTAAACCCATTGCATCTGCTTTAAATGTTGGCATTAGGTCTGGAGTTAGAATGAGAAATCCAAGCAACATTTTTTTCTTAGGTTCTGTGCCTTCGATAGTAGTGGTTCTCAAAATAGTGTGAGTTGAAGTCAACTGTTGATCTTAGAGGACATTGACATCCTGGACACTAGTACAAATATTCTGACTTGGTAAGTCTGGAATGTGTTCCAAATCTGCATACTAAATAGTACCCACCTATCCCTCCATTCTAATTCTCTTGATCATAATAATACATTTTGAAGAAAACAAACGAAGATTAATAGACAACCCTAAAAATACCTAGATTAATATTTTATTATAGAAAATTACTTGCAAACTTTATAAATGAGATTACTTTTAGGGTTGTCTACCTAAAGAAACCAGAAAAATAGTGTAAATATATATATATATTTTGGCTTTCACTAAAAATACGTCTCCTACAACAACCTAAAAAATTCTGCCAGAATTGAATAAAGCAAGCTCAGGATTCTAGAAGATTCTACCCTCTGACTTGGTGATGCCAATAAGAGGACTTGGTGTTCAAGAATTTTTGTGTGAGTGTGCCTGTACATGTGTGTGAGAGAGAGAGAGAGAAAGAGAAAGAGAGAATGTAAGTGCCTGAGTGTCTGCCCATTCACAACACACACACATTTAATGCCATGAGATAAACACTAATCTGCTTAGGTTTTTGTTGTGTGTTTTTATTTTAAAGATGCTGTTGATGCTTTGGAGAATGGACAATTCTAAGAAAGCTTCTAAAAGTACATTTTCATTTGAAATAACAAATGGAAGGGAAGAAAAGGAAAAGAATGGTTTTGATTAAGGTTTTCAATTGTCTTATATATGTCAAGAACTTCCTTTTCTATTCCTACGTTTTAAAAGGCTCAGAAGTATTTGATAGGTTTTTATTTTCCTCTGAGTATTTTCTTGGATACACTGTCTTGGGTTCTGAGAGTCATAACTCAATAGGATGTGATTGGGGCAACTCCAAAGTTGAAAATAAATAGCAAACTTGGGTAAAGGTTTAGGAAATAACATATATGTGGAATAGTAATAGAACAAAAGCAACCTTCGCTTTCAGAAGACATGAATGAAAGATACTACAACCCTTTCAGCAATAACAAGGACAATTACACAGAGCCCTTGTCCAGGTGTTCATCTCCATTGAGGGCAGGAGAGGAAATGGATGAAACTGAATTATTTATTTTGAAATAAGAAACAAATTTCTGAGACTGAAGACCAAAAAAACATTGTAATTGTTATTGTGGTGGTGGTGGTTTGTGTGTGTGTCTGTATTTTTTTTTTTTTTTTTTTTTGAGACGGAGTCTCGCTCTGTCGCCCAGGCTGGAGTGCAGTGGCGCGATCTCGGCTCACTGCAAGCTCCGCCTCCCGGGTTCACACCATTCTCCTGCCTCAGCCTCCCTAGTAGCTGCGACTACAGGCGCCCGCCACCACGCCCAGCTAATTTTTTGTATTTTTTAGTAGAGACGGGGTTTCACCGTGTTAGCCAGGATGGTCTCGATCTCCTGACCTCGTGATCCACCTGCCTTCCGCCTTGGCCTCCCAAAGTGCTGGGATTACAGGCGTGAGCCACCGCCCCTGGCCGCGTGTCTGTATTTTATGATGTAAAGGAGCCATACAATAAAATTTTCAAATTGGGCCTCTTTGGTCTCAGTTGGTTTAGGTGTGGTGCTGCATGAGAGAGAAAATAGTGTAAGTGAACTCTTAGAATACATTTCATACCTATCATTCTGTAAATTAAAAATCTGAGTGAATAGTTTCTTTTTTTCAGATAGTTTGAAACTAACTGACAAGATGTCTTTACGGAGTTTTCTCTGAATTAAACATAAATTCTTTCCTATAATCCTTTTCTCCTTTACCCTTCATCTCATTCATTCCCAATTATTTCCTTTCTCATGATAGTGGAAGTCAAAGAGGGTGGGGCACACAGAGAATGTTTCAGATGTAGTCCTTTCTGCCTGAGTTAAAAAGCAGCATTTGGAAAAGTTTATGTTGCAATTTCCTATGATCCTAAAATAGAAACCTTATTGAGATTAGTTTTTTGAAAAAGAAAAACACATATCAATAGCATCAGAAATACAAAAAAAGTTTATTAATTTAAATGCCACTTTACAGTGTGAAATTATGAATTACTCATTTCAAAAATGCAACTGAACTCGATGATTTAAGGGAATGCCGAACTGTATTTTGTAATTGCAAAATTCTGTAGTGGCACAATACAGTGTAAAGTACAAAGAAAAGAAGGTAAAAACTCACGTCTTAAACCGCATCTTGGATATGAGGCAGCTATTAGAAATATCTTACTTTATGAAATACAACCTATATTGTATTCAAATAATAATAATTACATTTCCATTGATATCATACCTTATAACTTATATTTTTAAAATTTAGTTTTATCCCAAAACACATTTCAATGGTGCCCTTTTCTCTGTCACTAAAGAGGATGGAGAAGATTACCCATGATGGAATAAAAAAATCATTAAATAAAAATGATGCTTGGCGTCAATAGCCTTTTCTACTTACCATATTGATTTTATATCTGAATAATGACCTTGTTTGAGGCAACCATGTGGCCAAACTTGTGATTTTCTGTTTTTTGTTTTTGCCAGATGTTTGCCCTTCCAGCTTTTTTCCAGCAGGGTGTGGCCACATGACATAACTCTGGCCGAGATGCAAAAGAAATATGATAAGGGATTTTTACAAATTGGCATGGACGTTTGATGTTTTCTCACTCTTTGTGCTTTAAACATAGATGTGTTACATAGAGTTGAAGCAACCATGTTTTAACCATGACCAACTGGTAAAAAATGCTTGAAAATACATCCTTCAATAGAATACACTTCTGGATGAAAAATAATATTTGTAAATATTGTGAGATTACTGAAAATGTTACTGAGATTTTTAAGACAATTGATGTCCTGTTCAACAACTATAAATTTCATTCACGCTGAAGAGAAAGATCTCTACATCAGACAAATACACAAAAATTATTTGTATTGCAAAAGTAAATAATATCCTCAAAGTGTTTTAATATACTCAAAGTGTTTTAAGATATCCTTACATTTAATATTGAAAAAAATGTAGAAATATTTTTATTTGTTCTGTCTCTCTCTCCCTCCCCCCTCATACATACCACATAAAACAAATGTACGTATTTCAATATAATATGTAAATATTGGCACATATTCATATTTATTCCTAATACAGATCACAGTATAACTTATATTGTGGTATTTAAAATATTTTAGGTATAATATACTTAAGCAATTTTTATATTTTCAAAAGGAATTTCTTTTTTTTTTATTATGCTTTAAGTTTTAGGGTACATGTGCACAACATGCAGGTTTGTTACATATGTATACATGTGCCATGTTGGTGTGCTGCACCCATTAACTCGTCATTTAGCATTAGGTGTATCTCCTAATACTATCCCTCCCCCCTCCCTCCAACCCACAACAGGCCCCAGTGTGTGATGTTCCCCTTCCTGTGTCCATGTGTTCTCATTGTTCAATTCCCATCTATGAGTGAGAACATGCCGTGTTTGGTTTTTTGCCCTTGCGATAGTTTGCTGAGAATGATGGTTTCCAGCTTCATCCATGTCCCTACAAAGGACATGAACTCATCATTTTTTATGGCTGCATAGTATTCCATAGTGAATATGTGCTACATTTTCTTAATCCAGTCTATCATTGTTGGACATTTGGGTTGGTCTCAAGTCTTTGCTATTGTGAATAGTGTCGCAATAAACATACATGTGCGTGTGTCTTTATAGCAGCGTGATTTATAATCCTTTGGGTATATACCCAGTAATGGGATGGCTGGGTCAAATGGTATTTCTAGGTCTAGGTCCCTGAGGAATTGCCACACTGACTTCCACAAAGGTTGAACTAGTTTACAGTCCCACCAACAGTGTAAAAGTGTTCCTATTTCTCCACATCCTCTCCAGCACCTGTTGTTTCCTGACTTTTTAATGATTGCCATTCTAACTGGTGTGAGATGGTAACTCATTGTGGTTTTGATTTGCATTTCTCTGATGGCCAGTGATGATGAGCATTTTTTCATAAGTTTGTTGGCTGCATAAATGTCTTCTTTTGAGAAGTGCCTGTTCATATCCTTCACCCACTTTTTGATGGGGTTGTTTTTTTTTTCTTGTAAATTTGTTTGAGATCATTGTAGATTCTGGATATTAGCGCTTTGTCAGACGAGTAGATAGCAAAAATTTTCTCCCATTCTGTAGGTTGCCTGTTCACTCTGATGGTAGGTTTTGTGTGTGTGTGTGTGTGTGTGTGTGTGTGTGTTTTGCTGTGCAGAAGCTCTTTAGTTTCATTAGATCCCATTTGTCAATTTTGTCCTTTGTTGCCATTGCTTTTGGTGTTTTAGACATGAAGTCCTTGCCCATACCTATGTCCTGAATGTTATTGCCTAGGTTTTCTTCTACAGTTTTTATGGTTTTAGGTCTAACACTTAAGTCTTTAATCCATCTTGAATTAATTTTTGTATAAGGTGTAAGGAATGGATCCAGTTTCAGCTTTCTACATATGGCTAGCCAGTTTTCCCAGCACCATTTATTAAATAGGGAATCCTTTCCCCTTTGCTTGTTTTTGTCAGGTTTGTCAAAGATCAGATAGTTGTAGATATGTGGCATTATTTCTGAGGGCTCTGTTCTGTTCCATTGATCTATATCTCTGTTTTGGTACCACTACCATGCTGTTTTGGTTACTGTAGCCTTGTAGTATAGTTTGAAGTCAGGTAGCGTGATGCCTCCTGCTTTGTACTTTTGGCTTAGGATTGACTTGGCAATGCAGGCTTTTTTCGTTCCATATGAACTTTAAGGTAGTTTTTTCCAATTCTGTGAAGAAAGTCCTTTGTAGCTTGATGGGGATGGCATTGAATCTATAAATTACCTTGGGCAGTGTGGCCATTTTCACAATATTGATTCTTCCTACCCATGAGCATGGAATGTTCTTCCATTTGTTTGTATCCTCTTTTATTTCATTGAGCAGTGGTTTGTAGTTCTCCTTGAAGAGCTCCTTCACATCCCTTGTAAGTTGTCTTCCTAGGTATTTTATTCTCTTTGAAGCAATTGTGAATGGGAGTTCACTTATGATTTGGCTCTCTGTTTGTCTGTTATTGGTTTATAAGAATGCTTGTGATTTTTGCCCATTGATTTTGTATCCTGAGACTTTGCTGAAGTTGCCTATCAGCTTAAGGAGATTTTGAGCTGAGACGATGGGGTTTTCTAGATATACAATCATGTCATCTGCAAGAAATGGATAAATTCCTCGACACATACACCCTCCCAAGACTAAACTAGGAAGAAGTTGAATCTCTGAATAGACCAATAACAGGAGCTGAAATTGAGGCAGTAATTAATAGCTTACCAACCAAAAAAAGTCCAGGACCAGATGGATTCAGAGCCGAATTCTACCAGAGGTACAAGGAGGAGCTGGTACCATTCCTTCTGAAACTATTCCAATCAATAGAAAAAGAGGGAATCCTCCCTAACTCATTTTATGAGGCCAGCATCATCCTGATACCAAAGGCTGGCAAAGACACAACAACAACAAAAAAGAGAATTTTAGACCAATGTCCCTGATGAACATTGATGCAAAAATGCTCAATAAAATACTGGCAAACCGAATCCAGCAGCACATCAAGAAGCTTATGCATCATGATCAAGTGGGCTTCATCCCTGGGATGCAAGACTGGTTCATCATACACAAATCAATGAATGTAATCCAGCATATAAACAGAACCAAAGACAAAAACCCCATGATTTTCTGAATAGATGCAGAAAAGGCCTTTGACAAATTCAACAACCCTTCATGCTAAAAACTCTCAATAAATTAGGTATTGATGGGACGTATCTCAAAATAATAAGAGCTATCTATGACAAACCCACAGCCAATATCATACTGAATGGACAAAAACTGGAAGCATTCCCTTTGAAAACTGGCACAAGACAGGGATGCCCTCTCTCACCACTCCTATTCAACATAGTTTTTGAAGTTCTGGCCAGGAATTTCTTAATTATATTTGTGACTTTGAAGATCCACACATAAATATTAACGACTTTTAAAAATTTTTATTCAACATATTCTGACTTTAGTCATCCTTGTACAAGCATAATTCCAAAGGCTTTTCAAATAAATACTTTGGACTGTGGCTAATAAAATAATTAAAGAGTTTTCAATAGTTAATTACTTTTGTAATTGGCTAAAAACGTTTTACGTAAATTCTATTTCTCTTTTAAATTAAGTGAAATCATAAAAAAGTATAATTTTTATTTTATGTTACTTTGTGAATCTGTCTGTGACAGAACATTTATTTTCAAATTTTATAATGCTAAATTGAATTTCAATCACGTTTTAAGACATATAATATACTTTAATCCTACTATTGCCATATTGAAACCTCAACTATTCATGTTTTGGGCAAGTGGAACAAAAGAAATAAATTAAAGTTAATAATCTTCATTGTTTTTCACAAACCATGTTTTAATTGTTTTACAAATGTTGAGTAATGTGATTACTTCAAAGAGAAACTGAAACTATAGATGTGTCTCTTTCATAGGAAATAAGACAAGTAGTTGTATACATTTTAAAAATAAGTATTGTATACATTATTAAAAAAATATACATTCTTTTTGTGAGGAACATAAAAAAATTTACTTCAAAAAGAAGCATTAAGAATACTTAAGAAAAGTATCACCCAACACAATTAATTTGGAGAAGTAGAGAAAAAGCGAATTCGTAAATTTCTGTATATAATTCTGATTTCTCCCTGTATTTACAGAAAGTCCATGAGAAAAGTTATTATAAATTCCGTTATATTTTAAAAGTTTATCTTAGAAATTACATTTTGTGGTCACTAACTCTGCTTGTCTTTGACACTATTGTGGTACCTTTTTATATATTCAGGTTGAAAAATTATCTATGGGCAATTTCTCATGTGTACCTAAAAGCTATTAATAGATTCTCATTATTTCCTCTGAACTTGACCCATTACTTTAGTTAAAGCATGTATAATATTATGTGCAATGAACTTGATCATTAATGATTTTTACTTTCATTTGAAAGGTCTGAATGAAACAGATCATTCCTAACTCTTCATATACCTCCCCTTAGAAGGGGGTGAATTTAAAACAGTCTTGCTCTATCAAACCAGGTAATTGGGGTACAGATCTTTGAAAAACAATCAGAAATTTAGCCAGATGAAAATGAGTTTTCAGTTGAAATGGGTAAGAATGAGTAAGCAGTTAAAACAAGTTCCTAATCATTTTCATTATGAAAGAAACAAAAAGAAACAACATAAACTTGATTATCAAATGAACAGAGGCAAAGCTAGGCCTTTATCATAGGGAGTTACATGGCAGTGCTTCTTAGAATTCTTTTTTTTCCCCAAATAAACCCTCACACACGGAACAAAGAAGCCAATGCCTTTCCTCTCATCTCTCCCCTTGTCCCTACTGTTTTTAATAATGTACGTCTGACATGCTAACAATCAAGCACATGTTCTTTCATTGTTGTCTGATCTCAGCTGTCTGATAATGGCTTAAGAGGAACGATGAGTGGAATCACACATCAAGGGTCTCCTTTGTTGACGGTATAACCAAGGGTGTATTTCCAATTTGCAGTTTGGTGCTGCAGCTTTAGAAGTGCCACATTTGTTTGATATCCACTTGATGCAGTGCCATTAATCCACCAAACTCAGGGGTCAACTATCCCGACAATGTGTGAATGAGGAATCAAAGATACAGACTTTGCAGAAGTTTTTGAAAAATAAAAGAAACAGTTTGTTTCCCAGGTTTCTTTTTTCAATCTTCAGACATAAAATAATAAAATATCACTCTGCAAAAATCTAAGCATACCATATGATATGTACATACGTTCTCTACCATCTATAGATTTGGCCTAAAAAATGTTTCATGTTTTTCATAACGAATAAAGAGTCAATCTGTTCTGTGTTTTACCATTTGGAATTAATCCAAGACCAATTATTTTACAGATTATCCTCACAAATTTTCTGCATCTCAAGCTCTTTTGGGGAAAAATACATCTTTTCAATATTTTAAACATTTTCTACTCTGAACATGTGTTACTCGAGCAATACTAAAAATTGTATTTAAAATATAAACTGAAAGATCTGGTAAAGACCTTAGAAAAGGTCTATTATTACAAATTAGAAAAGGCTTATTTATTTTAGAATATTAACTTTTCCTACTTCCAATAGTAGCCCATTGTTTTCATAAAGTTCACTCTATGATTAAATAAAATATATTTCATAAATATTTTTTGTCATATAAAATGATGATGATTAAAATTAAGTCTTTTCTGGAGGTGAAGCCATATTCACAGGTAAGATACTTGAAATTATCTATGAATATTTTGTTTTCTTAGTATACATATATGTATGTGTGTATATATATATGCATACATGTACAAAATATTTGTTACTTTCTCCTGTTTTATTTGATTAAGAATATAGAAAACAAACTCTACAAACGTACAATGAATATCCTTTCAACATTAATAATCTCTCAGAAGATTGGTGCAAATGAATACATGTAGTCTAAATGAATTCACTTTTAATTCAAACATCGCTTTTATTAAAATTGATTTTAAATTTAAGGCACATTGGCATGCAGATTTTCAGAAATACTTTTTCTTGTAAAAACACACACCAAATTGTAAAGAACATCGACACTTTGAAGAAACTGCATCAACTAACAGGCAAAACAACCAGCTAGCATCATAATGACAGGATCAAATTCACACATAACAATATTAACCTTAAGTGTAAAAGGGGTAAATGCCCCCACTTAAAAGACACAGGCTGTCAAATTGGATAAAGAGTCAAGACCCATCAGTGTCCTGTATTCAGGAGATCCATCTCATGTGCAAAGAGACACATAGGCTCAAAATAAAGGGAAGGAGGAATATTTACCAAGCAAATGGAAAGAAAAAAAAAAAAGCACGAGTTACAATCCTAAACTCTGATAAAACAGACTTTAAACCAACAAAGATCAAAAGAGACAAAGAAAGCCATTTCATAATGGTAAAGGGGTCAATGCAGCAAGAAGAGCTAACTGTCCTAAATATATATGCACCCAGTACAGGAGCACCCAGATTCATAAAGCAACTTCTTAGAGACTTAAAAGAGATATAGACTCCCACACAATAATAGTGGAAGACTTCAACACCCCACTGTTGATATTAGACGGATCAACGAGACAGAAAATTAACAAAGATATTTAGGACTTAAATTCAGCTCTGGACCAAGAGGACCTAATAGACATCTACAGAATTATCCACCCCAAATCAACAGAAGTACATGCTTCTCAGCACCTCATTGCACTTATTCTAAAATTGACCACATAATTGGAAGTAAAACACTCCTCAGCAAATGCAAAAGAATGGAAATCATAACAGTCTCTCAGACCACAGTGCAATCAAATTAGAACTCAGGATTAAGAAACTCACTCAAAACCACACAACTACATGGAAACTGAACAACCTGCTCCTGAATGACTACTGGGTAAATAATGAAATGAAGGCAGAGATAAAGATGTTCTTTGAAACCAGTGAGAACGAAGACACAACGTACAAGAATCTGTGGGACACATTTAAAGCAGTGTGTAGAGGGAAAATTATAACTGGGCACAAGAGAAAGTAGGAAATATCTAAAATTGACACCCTAACATCAAAATTGAAAGAACTTGGGAAGCAACAGCAAACAAATTCAAAATCTAGCAAAAGACAAGAACTAACATTAGGGCAGAACTGAAGGAGTAGAGACACAAAAAAAAAAACCTTCAAAAAATCAATGAATCCAAGAGCTGGTTTTTTGAAAAGATCAACAAAATAGATAGACCACTAGCCAGACTAATAAACAAGAAAAGAGAGAAGAATAAAATAGATGCAATAAAAAATGATAAAGGGGATATCACCACTGATCCCACAGAAATACAAACTACCATCAGAGAATACTATCAACACTTCGCAAATAAACTGGAAAACTTGGAAGAAATGCATAAATTCCTGGACACATACAACCTCCCAAGTCTAAACCAGGAAGAAGTTGAATCCATGAATAGACCAATAACAAGTTCTGAAATTTAGGCAGTTGTTATTAGCCTACCAACCAAAGAAAGCCCAGGACCAGAAGGATTTACAGCCGAATTCTACCAGAGGTACAAAGAGGGGCTGGCACCACTCCTTCTTAAACAATTCCAAACAATAGAAAAAGAAGGGATCATCCCAAACTCCTTTTATGAGGTGAGCATCATCCTGATCCCAAAACCTGGCAGACACACTACAAAAAAGAAAAATTACAGGCCAATATCCCTAATGAACATCAGTGCAAAAATCTTCAATAAAATAACGACAAACCGAATCCAACAGCACATCAAAAAGCTTACCCACCATGATTAAGCTGGCTTCATACCAAGGATGTAAGGCTGGTTCAACCTATGCAAATCAAAAAATGTAATCCATCGCATAAACAAAACCAATGACAAAAACCACATGATTATCTCAATAGACACAGAAAAGGCCTCGACAAAATTCACCAGCCCTTCATGCTAAATACTCTCAGTAAACTAGGTATCAGTGGAACGTATCTCAAAATAATAAGAGCTATTTATGACAAACCCAAAGCCAATATCATACTGAATGGGCAAAAACTGGAAGCATTCCCTTTGAAAACTGGCACAAGACAAGAATGCCCTCTCTCACCACTCCTGTTCAACAAAGTATTGGAAGTTCTGGCCAGGGCAATCAGGTGAGAGAAAGAAATAAAGGCTATTCAAATAGGAGGAGAGGAAGTCAAATTGTCTCTGTTTGCAGATGACATGATTGTATATTTAGAAAACCCCATCATCTCAGCCCCAAATCTCCTTAAGCTGATAAGCAACTTCAGCAAAATCTCAGGATACAAAATCAATGTGCAAAATTCACAAGCATTCTTATACACCAATAACAGACAAACAGAGAGCCAAATCATGAGTGAACTCCCATTCACAATTGCTTCAAAGAGAATAAAATACCTAGGAGTCCAATTTACAAGGGACATGAAGGACCTCTTCAAGGAGAACTACAAACCACTGCTCAATGAAAGAGGATACAAACAAATGGAAGAACATTCCATGCTCATGGGTAAGAAGAGTCAGTATTGTGAAAATGGCCATACTGTCCAAGGTAATTTATAGACTCTACGCAAGACTTTCTTCACAGAATTGGAAAAAACTACTTTAAAGTTCATATGGAACCAAAAAAGAGCCCGCATTGCCAAGTCAATCCTAAGCCAAAAGAACAAAGCTGGAGGCAGCATGCTACCTGACTTCAAACTACACTACAAGGCTACAGTAACCAAAACAGCATGGTACTGGTACCAAACAAGATATATAGACCCATGGAACAGAATAGAGGCCCCAGAAATCACACCATGCATCTACAACCATCTGATCTTTGACAGACCTGACACAAACAAGCAAAGGGGAAAGGATTCCCTATTTAATAAATGGTGTTTGGAAAACTGGCTAGCCATATGCAGAAAACTGAAACTGGGCCCCTTCCTTACACCTTATACAAAAACCAACTCAAGAGGGATTAAAGGCTTAAACGTAAGACCTAAAACCATAAAAATCCTAGAAGAAAACCTGGGCAATATGATTCAGGACATAGACATGGGAAAAGACTTCAGGTCTAAGATGCCAAAAGCAATGGTAACAGAAGCTGAAATAGACAAATGGGATCTAATTAACTAAAGAGCTTCTGCACAGCAAAAGAAACTATCATCAGAGTGAACAGGCAACCTACAGAATGGGAGAAATTTTTTGCAATCTATCCATCTGACAGAGGGCTAATATCGAGTCTACAAAGAACTTAAACAAATTTACAAGAAAAAAACAAACAACCCCATCAAAAAGTGGGCAAACGATATGAACAGACACTTCTCAAAAGAAGACATTTTTGAAGCTGACAAACTTATGAAAAAATGCTCATCATCACTGGTCATTAGAGAAATGCAAATCAAAACCACAATGAGATACTATCTCATACCAGTTGGAATGGCCATTGTTACAAAGTCAGGAAACAACAGATGCTAGAGAGGATATGGAGAAATAGGAATGCTTTTACACTGTGGGTGGGAGTGTAAATTAGTTCAACCATTGTGGAAGACAGTGTGGCGATTCCACAGGGATCTAGAACTAGAAATACTATTTGACTCAGCAATCGCATTACTGGGTATATACCCAAAGGATTATAAATCATTCTACTATAAAAACACATGCACATGTATGTTTATTGTGGCACTATTCACAATAGCAAAGACTTGGAATCAACCCAAACGTCCATCAGTGATAGACTGGATAAAGAAAATGTAGCACATATACACCATGGAATACTATGCAGCATAAAAAAGGGATGAGGTCATGTCCTTTTCAGGGATATGGATGAAGCTGGAAACCATCATTCTCAGCAAACTATCAGAAGAAAAGAAAACCAAACACTATATGTTCTCACTCATAAGTGGGAGTTGAACAAGGAGAACACATGGACCCAGAGAGGGGAACATCACACACTGGGGCCTCTCAGAGGATGGGGGGCTAGGGGAGGGATAGCACTAGGAGAAATACCTAATGTAGCTGACGGGTTGATGAGTGCAGCAAACCACCGTGGCATGTGTATACCTATGTAACAAAACTGCACATTCTGCACTTTAAGTTCTGTACCCCAGAACTTAAAGTACAATACAAAATTTTTTGAAAAAAATATATATACAAGAAACAATAAAAAAAGAATGTGAATTGCTGAACACTATTTCTTCTTTGTTTTGCATTCTTTTTGTAACAATCTTAATCATCGTTCATCAAATCTACTTTCTTGAGATTAATAAGAAACACAGTGTTACTGAGTAGAACACAGAAGAAAAACAATAAATTTGACATATTTCAGAATTTAATATATTTTAAACAATCTTTACTTTCACAAATGAAAATTATAATTAAATAATAATTTAAAATAAATAAAATGTTAACATTTCTTTTAATTAAATTAACTAATTAATAGATTTGTTTTCTCAACAAACATTTATTGAGTCTTCGTATATTTCAGGTAGTGTTCTTTGCACTTGAGATACATCATTGAACAAGGAAGACAAATCTTTGCTTCATTTTGAGCTTTTTCTGGTGAACAGAGCAGGTATTATGAATTTTATTCTTTCTCATGGCTTTAAGTACTATATCTGTATGCACTATATATGTTATATATAAGTACTAATATCTACATGTTGATAACTACTATTATTCAGGGTCTAATCTAGAAAAAAGAAACCGTTGTGAGGATTCAAAAAAACTTTAATGGAGTCAACTGATACATAGGAGATTAAAGAGCTAAGAAAAAAAAAAAGAGACAATGTGGTAAACATTATGTTACAAACAGCTATACTCTTAGACCAGAGGCTCAAGGAATAGAGATAGAATTATCAAATATTAGATGCAGGGGCTCAACAGATGTAAGCTAGAATTACAGCCAGGTTATGGGGTGGGAGTCACAGAGGATATTCAGCCACTGATGACACACAAGGCAGAGGGTGACTGAGGGAAATATACTTGCTTCTCCATTCTTTCACCTTTCAATTTCTCACTAGTGCCTCCCATTGGCCAAACCCAGTCTGAGACTTGGCCAACAGTACTTAGGCCCACTTGTGAGGCAGAACAGAACAGGGAAGGCTGACAAGTGTATCTGAGGATAAACAGGATAAGACTGGCACAACTACCAAACTTCTATCTCCTATCATTATTTTTCTCCTGAAATTCAGGCACGTGTGTTCAAATGACTATGGGAGATTCTCCTTGAATATACAAAGGGCACATTATACTGCATATGTAAAACATTAAATTTGATTGCTGCCACATTAACTAAACATATACCAAAAAATCTAAACTAATTAAAATGTGACCTCCTGACAGTGCTCTGATACATTAAAAACTCTATCAATTATCACAGTTGCTCAATGATTATGGCTAGGGGTTCATCTTTTATTCTTCTCTTACCTGTACCTCCTACTCTTAACTGTACCTCACAGTTCATTGCACATATAAGTCCTATCTTTAAAACATTCTGGTCTTTCTACTTCTTTTAATTTTCACAAAAACACTCTAGTCTAAGTCACCATTATATTTATGCTGTTTTTTTTAAGAATTTATTTTTGGGGGAAGTTTTATGTTCACAGCAAAATTGCAAGGAAGGTACAAAGATTTCTCATTTCTCCTTGTCCCAACACATGCATAGCCTCCTTAGTTATCAGCATCCCCAACACAGTAGTACGTTTGTTATAATTGATGAACCTATGTTGACACATCATTTTCACCCAGAGTTGATGGATTATATTAGGGTTCAGGTTTGGTGTTCATTTTATGGGTCTAACAAATATACAATAACATGCATTTACTGTTATAGTATCCTACAGAGTAGTTTCACTGCCCTAGAGATCTTCTGTGCTCTCTCTATTCATCCCTTCTTCCATCTTATCCCTGGCAACCATTAGCCTTCTCATGTCTCTGTAGCTTTGCCCTTTCCAAAATGTCACATTTTTGAAATTGTAGTTAGCCTTTGACGTTTTTTTTTCACCTAGTAATATGCACTGTAGTTTTCTCCATGCCTTTCAGTGCCTTAATAGTTCATTTCTTTTTAACATTGAATAATATTCTATTGTCTGGACATACCACAGTTTTTATCCCGTATTCCTGCAGTAACTCCTGTCTGGTTGTGACAGGTTGTATTTTTCAAAAATGGCTGCATCAATATCACTTATCTTTCATGATTTTTTTGCAACGTGGCATTTCCATATCCCAATCAGGAGGTAAAATCAATTTCTCTATCCATTTGAATGTGACTGCCTTGACCAATAAGATAAAGTAAATGTAACACTGTATCAGTTTCCCACCTTTTAAAGCCATGAGCCATGTAGGAAATATACTTCCAGTAACTACCATGCTGTGAGAAAATCAAGTGGAGAGATTCTCGAGAATGAAACCAGCCACGAGGAGAGAGGGGTCAGGAAGTACTCAACACCAGATAAATGAATGAGATATCTTGGAAGTGCATCCTGCAGCCCCAGCCACTCCAACCAATTTCCACAGAAAGTACAAAGTATAGAGCTACCATAGGATTCAACATTTCCACTTTTAAATAGCTACCCAAGAGAAGTGAAAATATATATCCATATAAAAACTTGTACATGAATGTTCATGGTGGCATTATTCATAGTAGTCAAAAAGTAGAAAAGACTCAAATGCTGACTACTGAAGAATACATAAACAACATTTGGTATAGCTATACATATACAATGAAATATTATTCAGCAATAAAGAGGAATGAAATACTGATATATGGTTCAACATGTACTAAACTTGAAAACATTATGCTAAGTGAAAGAAATCAGTTACCAAAAAAACATATCGTATAAACTATTTTCATGAAATTTCCAGAATAGGCAGATCTACAGAGATAGAACATAGATCAATGGCTTCCTAAGGCAAATTTTGTGTGTGTGTGTGTGTGTGTGTGTGTGTTTGTGTTTGTGTGTGTGAAAATGTTCTACTATTAGATTAAAATAATAGTTTCATAAATTGGTGAATATGCTAAAAACCATTGAAGCATTTGCTTTCAATGGGGAAACTATATGGTATGTAAGTTACATGTCAGTAAAGTTGGTTAAAAAGAAAACATTGTAGTCAAATAATATCAACCCCTTCTTAAAACCCTTCCTTGCCTTTACATTCACCCAGACTAAATTTCACACTCTTATCCTAGGCCTGTAACCCTAAGAATAAATCCCTATGGGGTCACAACCTTATCTACCATACTGAATTTGCCTCCCTCAACTCTCCCCAAAGCCCACTATATTTTAGCCAGGTTGACTTTTTTTTCAGGGCTTCAGATAGTCTAAATTTGTCCTCTTCTTATGGTTTTCACATTATTCCTAAACCTATTCCTGGAAGACTCTTCCCTTAGGTCTCATGTTTGCATCCTCCTAGGTCTTCAGGTCTCTGCTCAAATATTAACTTTATAGGCCAGATTCACTCAGTCAAAATAGGCCCGAGTCACTTTTTTACACAATACCCTGTCTTGTCTTTATCTCACTTCTAACACTATAAAACATTATCAGATCTGTTTTATTTATTTACTTGCGATGTCTTTTTCCCCAGTAGAATCTGAGCTCCATGAGAGTTCAAATCTAATATTTTGATCATCACTTTGCAGCTCCTGACTGAGTGCACAGAGGAGATGCTTGGTAAACATTTGTTCAATGAGGAGTTCTTTACACTTAATTATCTTTTTACATTTATCATCGTGGAGCAAATAATAGATTTTCACAATAGTGTATGTCCCAAAGATATTTTTTGTAACCTTCACTCTCACCTTTCTCTGCTCACTGCTGAGGAAATCTCAGGCTGCCTGTAGACAAAATAGTGCTATCCAGAGATGGTGCTATATCCCGTTCTTACCTGCCTGCTTCACAAGCTGTCTCCCAGATCTCCCACTGCTACAGTAATTACAGAAATACTTCATAAACTATTTTGTAAGTATTTATGGTTTATATTTTTACAATGTATGGTATACAAAGGTGAACAATGAACACATAGCTGAGAATCAGGAAAGCTAACATCTTGCTTGGATTCTGCCCTCAAAGAGGTGAAGTCACTCAACTGAGTCTGTGAAATATTGAACTTTCTTTAGATAGCTTCTGAAATTTCCTTCTGTTCCAACGTCAAATAAATTAGGCTACAGGAGCAATAACAATATGCCAACATTAAGAAGTCCTAGGTGTATGCCTTGGGATTGTGTTTGATCTAATCTAAGTGCCTCCTTGGTTTGTTTGCGATGATTTTCTACTTTATTCACCACACTCTTATGAGAAATTTCATGTGTTGAGCTGATTCACCACCTCGTGGCACTCCCTGGCCAGGCTAGTTTGGCTCAATCTTACAGGTGATGCTGGAGGCATTTTGTCATGTCACCTCCTCCATTCCACTCCTGCTCTGAGGCTACCCGTCAGCATAAAAAGAAACAGCTCAGCACTGGCTCAACGGACCAAGCATGAGAGTCTGTAAGCTGCATGTGGTTGAGATGAGAATGTCTCTTCTTGATCATTCTGCAAGACCTTGTGCATTCCTCATACAGTGTTATGTTAGTTTGCAATTATTGGCTTACTTGTCTCCCTCTCTTAGAGAACTAGGACAATGATTTGCTTAATGTAATGACATTTTTATCACAGTATCTGGAATAAAATAAGTGATAATAGAAGATTTTATTGAGTGCTTATTAATATCAGGTATCATACTAAATGTTTTCATCTTTACAATAACCCTGTGAAGTAATTTCTATTTGTCCTTCATATTACAGATGATAAAGTAAAAACCCAGAGAGAAGATGTCATTCGCCTAATGTCACACATTTCACATGAGGCAAGCTGAGATTTCAATACAGAGAGTCTAACTGCAGGCCCATTAAGTACTATGTTATAGTGCATTCTAAGTGTAGAATGAATTAATAAAATAAATTTTTAGGATTCAGTGCTCCAAGGTGGTTAAATTAAATGTAATTCAGACAAGCTTTGACTTTCCAACTTAATAGCTGTATGAATTTCAGTAAATTGTCTCACTTTTCTGCACCTCTTTATCTTTATTGCTAATATGTGGGAAAATGGTACATCCTCCTTTTAGGACTAAATGAGATAACTTTTATAAAGCATCATGGTTACCAGAAGTGGTACGCAGAGAGTGATTGTATTTATTGAAAGAAGTATAATAAATAGCTGCATTGCTCTTTATAAGCTTAGTTATTCTATGTTAAAACACCAATGCTTCAGTTGCTTAAAACAAAAAGTTTATTTCTTACTCCATCATAGGACTCAGGCTGATGGAATATCTACCAACTGGAATATTACAGGTCACCAAGAGAGAAAGAAGAGAAGATAAAACATTAAAGATCAACTTTTAAGTGTTTGCTCCCTGGAAATGGCATATATCATTTCTATTCATGTATCTGACTATTAATGTCACATAGCCTTGTCTGTCATCAAGAGATTGGCTAAGTTTCAATCCTATCATGTGCTTGGAAGAAGAAAATTAGAATTATTAGTAAATTGTAATATTTATTACAGTAGTCAACATATATTTACTATTTTTTATTTTCGTCATGCCTATTATTTAAAAAAGATCCTATACAACTGAATTGTTAGAGATGTATACCCAATTCAGTTCAATGTAGAAATCAGTTCTGAACTCACTCTCATGTCCAAGACACTAGGCTTACCTAAATCAGAGAGTTCTGATGCTCAAGATGCTTATAATAAAACGACAGAGACTGTCATGTATAAATTTGATGTTGGGAATACAATGTAAGTTGAAAGGATGATTTCATAAATAAATAACCTCGAGTCAAAAAAATGCAGTAATAAATTCTAGCTGAAAAAAAAAGAAAGATCTACACACAAATGACATCCCAGGTAAAATATACTAGATAACAGTGATGCGTTAGAGAAAGATGGGGGAGATGAGGAAGTCTCAACCCGAGGAAAGATAAAGGCAAAGGCCAAGTAGTGCTTCACAACCAGAATTGAGCCCAGGTTGAAGTGTGTAAACTTTGGAAAATGGGGCTAGCCCTCACTGAGGACTGTGCTTACCATGCTAAGGGGGTCAGTCTTTATTCTTTGGGAACTGGAGAACCAACTGAGTTTTAGATCAGAGACATGGGTGATTAGACTTTTATTTTAGAGAGAAGGATGTGTGATTGTAATTTTTTACCTCCTGGAGGAAAGTGGAAAGAAAATTCTGGATATAGGAGTACCAAGAATAATTTCCTCCAAAAGTATGAGAAGATACATTGGAAATGGAAAAGAGAGGTATCAAAGACAGATATAAAAGACAGTGGAACCATCACACCCAATAAAATAGGAAGCACTAGAGTGTAATGGTCAAGAAAAGAACAACAAGTTGAATATGGCATTAGGATTCTTTCAGTACAGAATAAATTACTGCTAGTAGCAATAATTGAGGACCACAAAAAGAAAGGTGTTGTAGCAAAGAAATAGGTTTGACTTGCAAAATATGAGATATAGGAGTTTGTAGGAGTTTCACGTGGAGCTGTTTAGTAATTAGACAGAGGTCCTAGCACACACTATAAAGACCAGAAGCACAGAAAGAAGAGCCAAGGAGAGAGGATGTGTGTGTGTGTGTGTGTGTGTGTGTGTGTGTGTGTGTGTGTGGAAGTGTATGGCAAATTGTGTAAAATGCTGGGCAACGTGGCAACTTAAAAAATCATTGGCAAATTTTTAGTTTATCCTTAGATGAATAGTGAGGTCAGAAGCCAGCACGCAGTGAAAAGACTAGAGGAGTAAATTGGAGATGATGAAGTGGATTATGAATTCAAGAAATTTGGCAGAAAGAGAAGAGTTATCACATTACCCCACTGCTCTAAGCCCTCCAGTCATTTCCAATATTACTCCACATGAAATATGAAGTTTTTATCATGGACTACAAACCTCAACATCATCTGGAAGTTTCTGAACTCATATCCTGCACTCCCCTCAAGATCCTCTACAGCTAATACTGCTGTAGCCACATGGGAATCCTGGCTGTTTCTTGAACAAAATGCAGGACTTCCCCTTGTCTCCGGCTTTTTCATTTGGAATTCTGTTGATTCCCCCAGTTATTCACATGCACTCCGTTGGTTCTTTCTGATAAACATCATCTTAACAAATGGGCTATACGTGCTCACATGATTTAAAAATAACCTGGTCCTTTTTATCACTAATTATCCTTCCTTGCTCTTCCTTTTTAAATACTTATTACAACTTGACATATTAAAAATGCATGTTTTTGTATCCTTCCCTGTCCTTTACCACCCCCCAGAATGTAAGCTATAGTAGAGCAGGAATTTCCTTTCTTTTGACCAATGCTATATTTCTAGGACCTAGAATAGTGTCTAGCAGATACTAGTTTTTCAATAATTAATTGTTAAATGCATGAAGAATGATATGGAGCTGTACTTAAAAGAATTCATAACATAAATAATTTTCTTCGTTGAAGTGAATCTTAAGACTATCTCTGGGGAGAAAGGACAAATATGGAGGAGCAGATTGGTGACTCCTTGAAAGGAGATTGGTTGTAAATAGGCTATGGAGCAATGTTCTGAAAGGAGAAGAGTATTGAATCATTTCAACAGGTCAGGGATAAATCTCAGAAAAAAGTAGAATACTTCCTTCTGAATCTAAAGAAAGGAATAAATGCATTGAAATAAAAATAACATCAAGGAATGAATTTGAAACCATTTATTCTTAAACTGAGAAATAGAATTCAAGAATTCTGAGACAGACCAGCAGAAAAAGTAAGGGAGAAGCTTGAGAAGGTCCAGGAATGGGGACTTTAGACATATTTCCTAGGGTGGAAAGAGACGGCTTCTACATTTCCTGAAAGTGAGCCGAGGGCAGAGTTCTCCCCATCTTCGTCTAGTTTTGCAAATTGTTGCTAATGTAATACTCTTTCCAGAACAAAGCCACCTGTACCATTTAGAATGAATACTTTATTCTACTAAAATCTTCAGGTTTAGTCTAATTTTCTGAGATAAATAGGCTAATATGGGATGTCCTATACTGAAATTAATACACACACGTACACATACAAACACACATATATATACACACATATCTTGATTCTTGCATATATACGTACATACATATATGTTTATATTTGTGTAAATGTACATAAGTATTTAAATATACATGTGTATATGTATATAGATCTTTAATATAGCCAATGAATTTCCTGCTTTTTATGTTTTCTTAGAATTGTCTAGTGAACTTTCAAGTATCTAGTATCTTCCTCTCTTGAAACTGTATTTTCCACTTCATTCCTGACAGAAGCCATCATCATCTGTTCAGAATGGTAACTGTTATTTAACCTTTAATGGGAAAAACTACAAAATATTTATTCTCCTCTGATAATCCAGCTGCTTGAATAGATGTTGGCATTTCTTTTTACTGTTCTGGCATCAGAAAGCCAGTGATAACAACATTTTTTTTCTATCTATAAAGAAATCCATGCATATTGAAAGGGAGAACATAGAGCAAAGAACATGAAAACTACCTGTGATTTTACAACCCAGTGTAATCGCTTGGTAATTTTAAAAGTTTTTTTTAACCTATTTCTCTCCATATATTTTCAAGTATTCCAACTAATACTATGTTTAATTCTACAGTTTGATTTTTTTTTCACATTTTCTATCATTAGCAATTTGGCAACTAATTGAATGCTCTTTAGAACATTATAAATTTCTAATAGTTATGTAATACTCTGTCATATGGTATTTATTTAACCATTGTTCTATTTGGAATTTCTTCAATTTTTATTTTCCATTATTAACACTACCACAAAAAAATTCTACATAAATTCTTTATTTCAGGTCATGTATCTTAAAATTCTTTAAAATGTTATTGTTTCTGTGAAGAATTATAATTATAGCTGCTGCTAGAGTCTCATTTTTAAACCAATATTTCAGACACAACATGAAATACTAATACATAATTCTGAATTTATATTTTCATAATTATAATGTCTGAGAGGTTTCCATTTTGGGTTGTTACATTATCTTACCTAAGTATTCACAGTTGTGAATTTTCATGAATTTGTGCTCTAAGGCTGTTTGTATTGTGCATTTGTTAAGCTTACTTAAATTTAAAAATGTGCCATATGCCTTCTTGGATATACTATATTAGAATTGGCACTAAATTTAGTATTTGCATCAAACTTTTTATGATCACCATGAAAAACTACATTATTTTAATTTTGTTGAAAATAGCAAATGACATTGTCATCAAGATCAATATTTGGACACTGGCAGTTACCTTAAAAATTGTTTTATTTAAACCTCAGTGGATTTTTTGCATCAAAATATTCCCTGGTAGTATTAAAGCAGACATTATAAAGTCTTTAAGAATATGCTTCATAAAAAATAGTTATGTGAAGGATTTCTTCCTCCCTGGGCAGAAATATCCTTCCTTGTTGCATTTCAAGAGCTCTTTCTTTTTGTTGTTATTGTTCCAGGAACATAAGTGCTCCTGAGTGAATGGGTAATGTTAGTTGAGAGAAGGGCATAGAAGAGGATAAATCTCAATGTTTCTATTTGGAATTCATCGATGACATCTGCTGATGTTCAAGGCAGACCAAGTTGCTTAAAATGCAAACTTTTTGCTGTTCCCACCACAATCAATATTGCACATCTTTCATACTTTAAAAGCATATTTTACTGTAAATCTTCAAACATTCCTTAGGTGATAAATGGCAGGCTTTTAGAGATCAGGTCATTTCAACTAAGATGGCAACTATATTTCTAAGATTCCGTTCTCTTTAAGATAAAATGGGCTTTCTCTCTGATATAATAACAAGAAAAGAAAGGAAGACTTACCACCATTCTTACCCCTTTTGCTGCCAAATCAGAATGACATACAGGCAGTGTTTAGTTTCATTTGTTTGTTTGTTTCCTATTGGGATTTAAAATGTTCTTCTTCGAAAATTGCAGTGTGAAGAAAAGAAAGCTTTTTTAAAAAATATGGTAGTTTCTCTTGGATCTTTTACGTTTCAGCTGAAGGCCATTGTAGAAAGCTTACTAAATCCCATATTTTTCTCTGGGGAAACACTCTGTATCCAGCCAAAATCTCCAACGGGCAAATATATATATATATAAATTACAGTGATAGAATTTTTTTAAAAAAGATCATCTTTGGAAAGGGGACGTAGAATTTCTATTCCTGTCACATCAGAACTGAGCTGCTGTTCACCATGTAACAAATTTTATTTTTGCAGATTTGGGGTTGAAAAAGTGAGGGAAATAAATAAAGTAGCTTGAGTAATGATTCAAGAAAACTGTAATCTAACACTTTTAAAAATTGGTTTGTACTGAGTGGAGCTCAAAAATTAGTGGGAATGTCAAATGTTCTAACCATCCTCAGCTTTGTAAAAATAGAGACTTGAATTAGCTATAGGAGTCATTTATTTATCATTTGTTCATTTTATTTCTTCTAAAGATATTATATCTAATTACAGGAGATATATATAAAGATGAAAGACACTGTGTTTTCTGGGATCTCATATGACTGCTTTTCTTGAAGTGGATGTTATTTTTGGCTTTAAGTTGAAGGAAGAGGATGATAATAGAGGGTATATCATGGTAGCCAACACCTTGACTATTGGTATCAAATGATTTTTTTAATCTATTAACAATAGCCAAGATATGGAAGCGACTTAAGGGTCCATCAACAGATGAATGGGTAAATAAAATGTGATATCTATACAATAAAATATTACTGAGTCATAAAAAATAATGAAATTCTGTAATTTTCAATAACATGGGTAGAACTAGAGGCTATTATGTTAAGTGAAATAAGCCAGGCACAGAAAGACAAGTATCGCATGTTCTCACTCATACATGATAGCTTAAAAAATTGATCTCATGGAGGTAGCGAGTAGAATGATGATTACCAGAAGCTCAGTAGAGCAGTGAGGACGGGGTATATAAAGGGTTGGTTAATGAGCACAAACACAGTTTGATAAAGGAAATAAGACCTAGTGTTTGATAGATAACAGGGTGACTATGGTTTACAATAATCTGTTGTATATTTCAAAATGACTACAGGGTCAGATTTGGAATGTTCCCAACACAAAGAAAGAATACATTTTTAAGGTAGAATATCTCAATTACCCTGATTTTGTTATTACACACGGTATTTTTTAGCGAAATAACACATGCATCCCATAAATATGTACAACTACTATATAACCATCAAAAATCAAAAATTTAAAATTTAAAAGTTTAAAATTAAAATAAGATGATTTTGAGATGACGCCAAAACAACAAATAGAGAAAATATAGTCTTTTCAACAAATGATATTAGGACAACTGGTTATCCATATGCAAAAGAATTAAGTTGGGTCTCCTCCTTATACCATAACCCCCGCCTAAAATAATAACAGATCCACATGTAATAGCTAAAACTATAAAAGTCTTAGAAGCCCATGATTTCTCAAAAATAAGTAATGGAGGTGGAAGTACACATTGAGGGCTATGCTACGATGGCTGCAATAAAAAAGACAAACAATAACAAATCCTGGGGAGGATGTGGAGAAACTGGAACTCTCATCAATTGGTGGTAAAATATGTAAAATGGTGTAGCATCTTTGGAAAATGTTTTTCAGTTCCTCAAAAAGTTAATCATTGGGTTATTATACGGCCCAGCAACTTCACTTCTAAGTACATATCCAAAGGGAATGAAAATATAAATCTGCAGAAAAACTTGTACATAAATGTTTCTAGCAGCATCATTACTAATAGCCAAAAAATGGAAACAACCCCAGTGTTTATGCCAGCAGAAGAATTGATAAATAAAATGCAATAAAATTTTATTTATTTTATATAAATAAAATTCTATATACTAGAATAGAATATTATTAGTCAATAAAAAGAAATGAAATAATAATGTATGCTACACCAAAGATGACAACAAAAGAAAGACTTTTCAAAAAGCAGTGCTAAAACAACTGAATATCCATATTGGGAAAAAAGTGAACATTTTACTTCACACCGTACATAAAAATTAGCTTTAATCAGATATTTAAACAGAAAAAACTAGAATTTCAAAAACCCAGGAAAAAAAAAGAACATTTTGACACTTTAAAACAAAGATTGCCTAGATAGGACACAAAAGCACAATACATGCAAAAATATGTAAACTGGACTTTATCAAAATGAAAAACTTATGTCTTAAAACACAACATTAGAACAATAAAGAGGTAAACCAAAGGATGAAAAAAAAGTTCCTAATATATTTATCTTACAAAAAATTATATTCAGAAAATATAATTAATCTTTCTGATGCAATAATATGCAGACAACCAATTCAAACATAAAGTGAAAGATTTCAGAGGCTATCACAAAGAAAGCTGTACAAATGATGAACAGCACATGAAAAATTGTACGACACTATTAATAATAAGGTAAAATGCAAATGAAAACCAAAATGAGCCACCACGATTCACCAATAGAATGGCTAAAATTAAAAGGTCAAATATAGACAAGAGTACAAGAGTTGGAACAACTGGCTTTTGCATACTACACTGCTGTTACAAAATCAAAATTAAAAAATATATATTTAAAGCATTAATATAATTACTGTATAATCTAGCCATTTCATTTCTTGGTATTTACCCAATAAGAATGAAAATAAATATTTACAAAAATGCTTGTATGTGAATTTCTGTAGCACTTTTATTCACAAAAGGCAAAAACTAGAAAAAATGTGAAATATCATCCAGAGTTGAAAAATATGCTATATTTCTACAATGGAACATTTCTCAGCAATACAAAGAAATGAACTCCTGATATGTACCAACAACATGAATGAATCTGAAATTCGTGTTTCTGCATGCAAAAATACACAATAATATATACTATAAGATTTTGTTCAATTAAAAGTCTGGAAAAACCAAGCTAATGGATAGTAACAGTGGTTGCCTCGGATTGTAAACAGACATAAGAAAACTTCCCGTCACAGTGGAAACTTTCTGCATCTTGATTGTAGTGGGGGTTTCATGAGTGTACATATCTATCAAAATTCAAGTCACTTACAGTTTAAATGGATGCAATTATGTGAAAATTATAAGTAAATGAAGGCTAATTTTAAAATGGAAATAAATAAATAGTCAAAGTATAGTATGTCCACAGGACTAAATGTTCATATAACCGTAAAAATGATTTTAAAATGTTGGTAATATATATTTAAATGTGATAAAATGAATAGCTAATGGATGTTGGTTTGTCTAGGTGGACCAAAACTGTAAATCTATACATGCAAAACAACAAACAAAAAGAAAATACATCTCTTTCAGGAAGTTTTTTCTAATTTTGGAAAATCCTAAACATTGCATATATAGAAGAAATGTGTGTTTTGTTCTAAAACTATTTTTTAAATAGCAAAAACTTTATTCAATACCCATACTATACATTAAGAATACAATCATTAGAAACAATATTTTAGGAGCCAAAAATGATATATACATCAATGTAATCGATATTTAATTTTTCTTTTTTTTTAGATGGGATCTTACTCTGTCGCCCAGGCTGGAGTGCGGTGGCACAATCTCAGCTCACTGCAACCTCTGCCTCCCGGGCCTCAAGTGATTCTCCTGCCTCAACCTCCTGAGTAGCTGGGACTACAGGCGCATGCCACCGTGCCCGGCTAATTTTTTTTTTAATTTTACTTTAAGTTCTAGGGTACATGTGCAGAACGTGAAGGTTTGTTACATACGTATACATGTGCCATGTTGGTGTGCTGCATCCATTAACTGGTCATTTACATTAGGTATATCTCCTAATGCTATCCCTCCCCTCTCCCTGCACCCCACAACAGGCCCTGGTGTGTGATGTTCCCCTTCCTGTGTCCATGTGTTCTCATTGTTCAATTCCCACCTATGAGTGAGAACATGCGATGTTTGATTTTTTGTCCTTGCGTTAGTTTGCTGAGAATGATGGTTTCCAGCTTCATCCATGTCCCTACAAAGGACATGAACTCATCATTTTTTACGGCTGCATAGTATTCCATGGTGTATATGTGCCACATTTTCTTAATTCAGTCTATCATTGATAGACATTTGGGTTGGTTCCAAGTCTTTGCTATTGTGAATAGTGCCGCAATAAACATACATGTGCATGTGTCTTTATAGCAGCATGATTTATAATTCTTTGGGTACATACCCAGTAATGGGATGGCTGGGTCAAATGGTATTTCTAGTTCTAGGTCCTTGAGGAATCACCACACTGACTTCTACAATGGTTGAACTAGTTTACAGTCCCACCAACAGTGTAAAAGTGTTCCTATTTTTCCACATCCTCTCCAGCACCTGTTTCCTGACTTTTTAATGATCGCCATTCTAACTGGTGCGAGATGGTATCTCATTGTGGTTTTGATTTGCATTTCTCTGATGGCCAGTGATGATGAGCATTTTTTAATGTGTCTGTTGGCTGCATAAATGTCTTCTTTTGAGAAGTGTCTGTTCATATCATTTGCCCACTTTTTGATGGGGTTGTTGGTTTTTTTCTTGTAAATTTGTTTGAGTTCTTTGTAGATTCTGGATATTAGCCCTTTGTCAGATGAGTAGATTGCACAAATTTTCTCCCATTCTGTAGGTTGCCTGTTCACTCTGTGTTAGTTTCTTTTGCTGTGCAGAAGCTCTTTAGTTTCATTAGATCCCATTTGTCAATTTTGGCTTTTGTTGGCATTGCTTTTGGTGTTTTAGACATGAAGTCCTTGCCCATGCCTCTGTCCTGAATGGTATTGCCTAGGTTTTCTTCTAGAGTTTTTATGGTTTTAGGTCTAACATTTAAGTCTCTAATCCATCTTGAATTAATTTTTGTATAAGGTGTAAGGATGGGATCCAGTTTCAGCTTTCTACATATGGCTAGCCAGTTTTCCCAGCACCTTTTATTAAACAGGGAATCCTTTCCCCATTTCTTGTTTTTGTGAGGTTTGTCAAAGATTGGATAGTTGTAGATGTGTGGTATTATTTCTGAAGGCTCTATTTTTATGAAATGTTGAGTGAGAAAGGTAGTAGGATTGGAGAATACTCAGGGAATTTCTATGTCCCATTTCATTATTACTAAGCTGGATCCTATTTCTTCTAAAGAGGCTCTTCTAATGAGCTGCCTGTCTTGCTTCTTGGGAGTCAGATGGGTAGCAGGCAACCAGTTAACTTAGGCATTTCTTACTAAGTTGGTAGTATTTGAAGTGGTTTTAAGGAGAAAAAGCAGGCAAAATACATAATAATGGCCATATACATTGAAGGGGCAAGTAAGTATACTACTGTTGAGATACTAAAACCAATTATATAATTTTCTACTTCAAATAAGTGTGATGGTGTAGTACCCTAAAAGATATTTGTTTTTCCATTTCCTTTCTATATAAAAAATGTTTTAGAGTTAAAGAGGACTGTATAAGTCATAGGCCATAAAAACTTACTTTTAAGATTAAGACACTGGGACCTCAGGGGCTTTTGCTCAAGATCATACACCTAGTTTGGACAGAACTGAGACAGATACTTATCAGAACTTGGTTACTTTTATGAAAGCATAGGTCTCATTAGTCTTTGGGACCATACTGAATTAATTTTAAATGAACTTTTGTGTTTTTATTTCACTCAAAATGCCTGGGTGAGTGTAAATTTTTAATCCATATCTTGCACATCTTTTAATTTCTGGATTACAGGAAATATCAAATTATAAAATTATCATTTGATGACTAAGATTTATATTTACATTTAAAATGTAACCTTCTTTTTAAAGTTCTTATTTAGATTAGATAACTGCAATCACCGTAAAATCATATCTAAAGTATATGGCCTGACTTTCACCACAGCAACCATATACTCAAATCAATTGGACCCGTAAAATATAATAGAAAGAAAAAAATCCTTTTTCACTTTAGACTCTACATTACTCCATCTTCTCTTTCTAGTGGTATAATGTTATAATATGACAAATAATAATTTATCTTTGATATTCACTATAGAACAAAAATCTAAAGAGCTTTTGTGTGTGTTCACATGTTGCTTAAAATGTCGATATTGACATTCCCATCACTGCATTCAAGTGATTATCATCATTCCCTTCACCAAACATGTTGTTCTTAAATGTCTTTGGAGTTCATTCATTGTACAAAATTACTCTAATTGGAGTGAGCTTGTAGGTTCTGATCAATGACGACAATTGTATGTATTTCCTACTAAATAAAATGCCAATGTCTTCATAGTATTTTAGATATCTTTTTAAACAATGGAACTTTGCAGACGAGTTATAGCTGATGAAATCTATGAAATTATAGCTAATATTTTATTGTTTTCACAAGTCTAAAATTAAATGTTGATTTTGATAAGGCACATAATTTTAGTAAGGGATTATAGGATCTTTATATATACATAGTAGGTGGTCTTGGATATTTAATTCCATGATATATGTTTTAACTTCTTGCTAGTAAGGTAATTTTTTCCCCTCTAATTGAAGCAAGACCTCACTTGAAATTACCATTCACTGGTCTTTCCACAAAAATAGGTAAGTGGAATATGTAAATTACAGTTTTCCCCATGGAAATATCCTGGAATTCCATTTTCTGGTAGAAGTATCTTTGAAGACGTATATCTGATATGCTGGTTCAACCCCATAAATAATAGATACACCCTCTTTCAACTTTCCAAATTAATGTTTTTTATACTATATACATTTGGTCCAGGTTAGCTGCTTTTAAATATCTAGTAAGAGATATTAATTAATAATATAATTCCAAATAGCAAATAAATATATTTTAAGAATCAGTGTATTCTTTTAATCTCTACCTTTAATTCATGCTTTTTAAATTTTAATTTTAACATATTAGATTTCTGAAAATTTAAAAACTCTTAAAGAAAATGTAGTTCTTCAAAACCAAATTACCATTTTTAGGAATATGGCTTAAGTCAAAGATGCTAAGGTGATAACTATCAAGGAGTGGAGTGTCAGTGTTTGTTAAACTTCGTATTATCTCATTGGTTTTTACTTTCACGTACTTTTCCTTTGCTGTCATTATTTGCATAGAAGAAAAATACAAGATCACTAAGGATTAGAAAACATTACTCCACATAAATCACTAATAAAATGCATCTATTAATCTCTAAATGTGGCCTGTTATCTAAATAGCTTTAAAGAGGCCATGCCTTCTGTATGTTCTGAGCTTGAACATTTACTCTCATCGTTATTTCTCGTTCTAGCTGCTGCCGATTGTTGCTTAATTACCCTGCCCAGCTTTTCTCTGGAAGTCATTAGCAAGCAGTAATACAGACATCTACATTTTTAGCCTTCTTCCCAAAATATAGAAAGTTGTGATTCTCCATAAGGTAGCAAGTTCAGATAAAAAAATTTGCTCTTAAGAAGACCTCTTGAAAAATTACAAATAATGAGATCATGTAGGAATTTCTAAATAGTTATTAAATGTTCATACATGGAGTAAGGTGATAGAAAGTGGTATCTTGATCAGATAGATTGAATCATCGTGTCTGTCACATAAGATTATATTTATCCTACTTATCCAAGAGTTTATTGCTTTCTAGAGACTTCGTGATTGAGCAAAAATAGCCATTAGAATTTATTTTCAATGTTAGGATAATTTGGGGGATATTATTAATCTTCTACAACCATAATTTACATCAGCCTTTTTCTTTTCCCATTTTAATTTTTTCTATTTATTTTATTGCAGTAGAACTTGGTGAAATATGTTTCCAGATTTCCAAGTCCTAAGATTTCTTTGAAGAACTCCTCCAGGGTTGTAGGTCTTACTGAAACATCATTTACTGTTTTTTGTTTTGGACTGCAATGCTCCCTAAAGCATAGAGGCATACAAGGAAATAAAGACTCATTTTTCCAAGTTGGGAAACCTCTCTAATGTTCAGAAGCTGTCTGTTAAACAGGCTAAGTTCTGTTTTTAGCCCTACTACAAATATTTTCTTCAACCAAAGCCCTGTTGATTCATAAGTTACTGAATAACTGAATATAAAATTGTTGATGAAGGGGCTAGTTTGCTTTTTTACCTCACAAATAATGCATTACTTTTTTTCTAAATTATTTCCTATAATCTTTAAGACTGATGAAATGCAATTGGCTGTAAAAGGGTATTCAGATAATTTTAAATTGATGAGCAGAACAAATTAAACTCATAAAAGACTATATAATAGATACGAGCTGACCCATGAATGGGTAGAGCCACGTAAAGAGAGCTGTGTGGCACTATCTTTCCCTGTTATGTGCTTGTCCTGAGGACACATAAGGACTTTAAATCTCACAGCTACACACAAGACTCTCTCTATAAATCAGATATTATATGTGTTTCCCTGCACACTGAGTTATTTTCTTTATTTAAAAAACTATTGCTACTCTGTTGAATATTTATGCTCCTAAAATGAATACCACTTACATGTGGCACAATTAATTAAAAATAGAAATGAAAACTTGTGGAGATTAAGCAGTTTATTTAGTAAAGACTTTATTTTTCAGAGCAGTTTGAGGTGTACAACAAAATTAAGAGGAAAATACAGAGATTTCCCATATACCTCCTGCCCTCACACACGCATAGCCTCCTGCATTATCAGCACCTCCCAACAGAGTGGTACACTTGTTACAACTGATGAACCTACATCCACACATCACTTCACCCAAAGTCCATAGTTTACAATAGGGTATATTCTATGGGTTTGGACACATTTATAATGATACACAGCTATCATTATAATATCATGCAGTATTTTCTCTGCCCTCAAAAACCTCTGTAGTCCCTTTATTCACTCCTTCTCCATTAAATAGCTTTTGTGAAGGAAGTCAAAAAATTGAAATTTGTCTGCATATAATGATTATTTCTGGAGCCATTTAAAATGTTCATATAAAACCACTAACTCCTTTATTATTTATGCAAGCATGAGGCCTAGGCTCTCTGTCTGTGTGATTTGATTTGCTGGAAGCTTAGTAGTATAAGAATGTCCTCCTTCTTGTTCTGGGAAAAAAAATCCATAAAATAAAATATTGCTTTTTAAGGATTTTAAATTTCAAAAACTAAAACTAAAGAGATGTAATAATCTTACACATTGAAAATAATTTACATTATTTTGTTCAATTGTAATTTTGTTTCGCTTTCTTCACTCTTTAAATTTCTTTATATAAAATCAATTTATTATGAATGATAAATAAGTTAACATAAAGTTTGTTAAATAAATTAAAACAACAAACAGAAATATTTTGTCATTTATTTATTGATTACCCTGAGGATAATTTTTGACTATTTCTCTCTAGGGTCAATAGTTTATGTAAACAGTCCCTTAACATTGTTTGGTCAACCAGTTGTCTATGTTTTAAAGGAGAGTATACGATTTCTGCTTTAATCTTTCATCAAAATGCAAGAAATGTATTAATTTATTGAAATATAATTGAATAATTATTATTAACACATTACTATGTGATTAACTTATTTTGCTAAATTTTCTGGGCTATGTTAAACTGTTTGAAAGGGAAAATTAAAGAAGTAAGTGAATAGGTAGGGTGTTGAAATCTGGCGTAAAATTAAACCAAAAGAAGACAAAACATAACTATAAAAAATAAAACTTTATTATCATAAATAATAATTACATTTTCACTCATTCACCCAATATTGATTATAGACCTACTATGTGCCAGACACAGTTCTAGATGCTGGGAATACAACAGTGAGCAAAGCAGACCACAATCACTGCTCCCCTGGCACTTAATTCCAGAGTGTTTTGGATGAAGACATTCTTTGGCAGGATCAGAATTTGGTCACAGGTGGTCTGTAAGGCTACTTAGCATTCGCGAGTTATCCTTATATTTCTAACAAAATAGTATTCTGCACTTCACTGCTCTCATCATAATACAACATTGTTTTTCTTACGTTTGGCATATTACTCCATAAATGAAGGATAACCAGCAACCCATGACATATAATCCTGACTTACAATATTCTTAAACAATAACATTGTTAGATACTGTAGAAGTTATGCTTCTGATGAACATTAAAAATAGATGACTGCAAGTTTTTATAGTAGATACAGAATATAGATTTATTTTTTCTACATTAGGCATGTTCTTCTCCAAAGAAGATCATCCTTACAAAGATTTTATATATATATATATATATATATATATATATTTTATTATTAAAGTTCTAGGGTACATGTGCACAACATGCAGGTTTGTTACATATATATACATGTGACATGTTGGTGTGCTGCACCCATTAACTCATCATTTACATTAGGTATATCTCCTAATGCTATCCCTCCCCCCTCCCCCACCCTACAACAGGCCCCGGTGTGTGATGTTCCCCTTCCTGTGTCCAAGTGTTTTCATATTACAAAGATTTTTATGCACTATTCAAACAGTGCATCATGTCTCTTCTGAAAATCACACTAGGGTACATCACTTTTACTGAAGGGAGCAAGACACATTCCACAGGAATGTCAGGTATGCTGCTGCCAAAAAAGGTTTAGGACATTTGGTCTATCCATTTTTCTCTTGATCTTCCTTGAAGCTTATACCTTTAAATAAAAGTGCTAAAAATAATTCAGTTTTTCCTATAGTTGTTGCTTTCCACAATACCTTTGTGAAGGCGAGCCCCTGTCTTCCCTCTGCCCCAGACACTAAAGGGACTTCTTAAGACAACTATTCATTGTAGTGATCCTGTTTTTTAAATGTCAGTTTTATCATATTTCCTTACCTTTTACTGCAAATTTTACAGAAACACTTTTTTTTTTTTTTTTTTTTTAGGAAATATCTGGAATATACGTTAAATCTTACACTCCTGCCATTCTCATGAACATTTTCATGGGGAAATTAAATGAGGAAACACTGCATATAAAGAAGAAAGATTTAAAAATAAAGAAAATGTGCCACTTATCTAAACACTCTTTAGTGTGGAAATGGGTAGATTTATCTGAACAGGAAATCAAATGTGACAATGTGACACCTTTTCTTGATTCCTCAGGGCTATAATGAACTAATCATACAGTCCAGATAAGGTAAATACGAGGTGATGTGATTAGTTAAAACTCACAGATGTACACATGCATTCATACCCTTCTTAATTACTACTAATCAGGAAATTAATTAAACTGAACCTAAAAATAAAATTGTGTTTATTCCTGTGAAGGCCTCTATGTCAATGAACCGCCTCAATAAACAGATCTAAATACCCTAATCTTCAGCCGCAGAGGCTGCTGCCTCTTTAGAGCCCTCTAGTGGAGAGCACGGCCTATAGCAGTGCCCTATGCCGGCGACTTGACAATAAAAAAATCTTTCATGAAATCGAGGGAAGTGAGGACTGGTATGTGACTCTATTCCTTCATTTGTTTAGATGTGATGATACCACCCAACAGACAGACTTCCTGCATGTGGACTTGTAAATGTATTCCACCTTTTTTACTCTAAGGTGAATTGAAAAACATCCAAGTTTTCAGTTGAGGCTTTACTTGTACATATGTTTCAAAAAAATTACTGAATATTTGAGATGCTTAAATTAATTAAATCATAGGAATTGCAAAATAAATGCATCTTAAATAAGAATATAAAACGAAATTTTTGAATGCCTTCATTGCCATGATTAAAAATTGAATGAGGGCATACTCATTTTTCTAGAAAACTGTATCACTGTATTTGTAATTATTTTTAAGTATTTTAGGTGCAATCTCCCTTACTTTGATTTATTTTTCAAACTGAGTTAATTCTGAGTTTCAATCATCTTTGTAAAACCTGTAATTTTGTGTGTAAATAAACCATATTTGGATAGTAAAAACCCAGAGTTAGAAACGGAAATAGCTTCCATTTAACTTGGGAAATATTGCATGGATAAAGATGATTGACATTAAGATGTGGACTACCTGCCACACTTTAAATTATTTATCATTATTTAACCACTGTATTGATGTGACATAATAGGGATCACTGACCCACAGCATAGTCTAGGAGACAAATTGGAAAAGCAGGTGAGGTTATTTGGACACTTGCGGAAACCAGAGCATCCGTGAAAAATCACAAATGTTTGACGCTGTTGAATATAAGGCCTCGATGACTTAATAAGGATTATTTTTCCAGTTCCCAACTGAATTGATGACTATGATTAGACAAGTACATAATCCGTTAATTTTTCTGTATTGAGTCATTCTATTTTATGTTCAAGCTTGTGAGATAGTTCAGAAACAAAATTGAAGTCACGTGTTCTCAAAATATACTTCCACAGAGCATGTAATAATCCTTTATCACCTTTTGCTTTATGTAGAAAACTATTTTGGATGTCCTCTTACTTTGATCTGAGCCATAAACATAGCATCTTTTATGACATCCTTTTAAAAATTCCCTTCAATCAATAGGCCATATTGCCATTACTTGTTTTACTGAACCACATAACAATACATTAAGGAATGAAAATGTCATTTGATATTTAAAATTAATTGATAAATAAAAGGACATTAGTTTTTCATCTTTAGATAAATTTCTTAATATTTGCAAACACAAATTCATTTTGTATTAAATCATGGGTTTAACAATGGTATTCTCATGTTTGTTAAGCTGTACATATCTTCTTGGATAGTTGAAATTTGGTCTTTTAATATATATCTCAAGAAATTATCATCCCACTATATTATCACCCATTTAACATATCTGAAACAAAATGAAATAGGTTATTTTACATTCTTGTGCTGAATAATGTTTTCACTTTTCTGGATTATGTTAGGTAATTTATTTTGTTGTTAAAGAACTTAAAATATTGGGAAGGAAATCCATACACTTGAAACAGTTAACTGACAATGCAGATCAGTAAATGATGAAATGCTTCTAAGAGTGATTTAGATAAAGGTGAAATAAGAGTCTACAGAAGTGAAACCCCGTCTCTACTAAAAATATAAAAAAAATTAGCCGGGCGTGGTAGCGGGCGCCTGTAGTCCCAGCTACTCGGGAGGCTGAGGCAGGAGAATGGCGTGAACCCGGGAGGCGGAGCTTGCAGTGAGCCGAGATCGCGCCACTGCACTCCAGCCTGGGCGACAGAGCGAGACTCCGTCTCAAAAAAAAAAAAAAAAAAAAAAAAAGAGTCTACAGAAAAGATGGTGTAGTCTTGACTACATAAAGCCATGAAGATAGCATCTGTTATGACATCCTTAAAGAAGAAAAGGATTTAGAGTAATGTAGTGTTATCTAAATAGTTGACTGGAGCAGTAGGTTAGTTTTGAAGTTTACTGGGAGATGAGTTTGAATAGACTGAGCCATGTATTCCCACTTTTTTTTTTTTTTTACCATATCTGACTTTTTAATATTGTAATGTCTCTATTTGAATATATTATACATATTTACACTAATTTTCCAAATCAACCAATGTATTTTAGAACTTTGCTGCAAAGTGTCATCACTTGCAGCAGACATCATCACCTCGGAGCTTGTTGGAAATGCAGAATCTCAGGTCCCGCTCAAGATTTCCTAAATAAAATTCTGCATTTTAACACGCCCTGCTCTAAGAAAATACTATTGGATAGTGTATGGTCTTTCTTGTTGATGGGTACAATATTCCATATGTATGTGTATGATGAATATACATATGTATGTATATTCATAATTATTTCTCAAAAATGGGTTTTAAAAGGACTACAATATAAGTCCTGTCTCATCCAAAACATTCCCTTCACTCCTCCACCATCTCAAGCCCCATATGCTCTTGCTCAGAGTTTGCTCAGAGCCTTGGGATGTTTTCCTTAGATGTTAAGATGAACTCTTGGCTTGTTTTGACTGTCTTTTGGCAAGAGAAACAGAAGAGTAGGAAGTAGTGATAGTAGTAAAATTTGTTTTAAAAATGGAAAAATGTTTCAGAAGTAATTATAAAATTGAATGTAAGAGTATGTTTTAAATAGCATTGGTTTATCCTAACCAGCAAATCACATTTATAAGTCTTTTTTTGCTTTTTTGGACAGCTTTAGAACAATTGAATTAAATCTTTCTAATTTATAATCAGCATTTTTCAATTAATTCGGGCATGCTAATTTTTATATTGATTGCATAAACTTGCATGTTTACGACATATTAATTCAGTGGATATCAGTTAAAATACAGTAAATTAATTTGTGCCATCTGCTGTGACTATTTTCAAAGCCAAAATTTAGTAATTGTCCTGAAAAATCACTGTCCTTCAAGAAGCTTTCTTAGATTCTGAGATTATTCCATTCTTCTAATCACCTTCAAATACTTAGGCACCAAAGATTTCCTGTAGGGTTTCCCATAAGTATTTTTTCTATTTTTTTAATAATTTTTTTATACTTTCTCTATTGTTTCCTTTGACCCTGTGAACATAATGATGTCACTAATGTTTGACTCTTTCTTTAACTGTAAAATAATAGGTTCTAAAAAATTTTGCAGCTGTAAACATAATTTTCTGGGAGAGAATTCCCAATCTTGTCATCTTTCCACTCACTGGAAAGACTGTTTTTAGTTTTGACCAAACTTTACATCTGTTTCGGTTGACTGTCCCCTTCTGGAAATTTTCATCTCTACTGTCCTCTCTGACTCATTCTCTTTACCTTGTCTTACAATATTTACTCCTATTCAGTTAATTGAGATAATTATTCAGTTTCCTTCTGCCTTTTGGATACTCTGTTTAATCTAAATCGAGGTTGGTTGCGATGGCTCATGCCTGGAATCCCAGCACTTTGGGAGGCCGAGGGGAGTGGATTGCTTGAGCTCAAGAGTTTGAGACCAGCTTGGACAAAATAGCAAAACCCCACCTCTACAAAAAAACATGAAAGTTAGCTGGGCATGCTGGCACACTCCTGTAGTCCCAGCTACTGGGGAGGCTGAGGTGGAGGGAACACTTGAGCCCAGGAGGTAGAGGCTGCAGTGAGCCAAGATTATGCCACTGCGCTCAGTCCTAGGTGACTGGGTGAGAATGTCTCAAAATAATAATAATAATCTGAATTGAACACTGGGTTCTCTTTTTCCCTCATTGTTCATAGTCTTTCTGGGCAATTACATTTACTCTCATGGATTAAACTACTTTCATTTACCAATAATTTCCTAACTTGCAGTTTATGCCCTTCTGGGTTTCTTATTTTATATTAAACTACTGGCTTTATTGATTGCACTTAGATCTCACCAGGTTGTAAATAAAAAATTGATATTTTCCCCCCTTTTCTCTACCTCCCAAATTTGAACCACCATATTTCTTGTCAATTAATTGCATCACTAATCAACTAAGCACAGGAGAAGGAAACATGTCAGCCTCTTCTATTTTATAATACTCTCATTTGATCTCACTTACCTCTTTTCCGGGCTTCTCATCTCTTCTAAGCTTACCTTCTTGAAAGCACAGAATATGTACTATTTCTATATCCTCACTTACCATTTACTTCTTTATCTTAATTGAACTTGTGGTCCCATTACTATACCAAAAGTATCACGAAGGTCATCAAAATCTTCCCTGTAGAAAGAGGCATTCATGTTTGAAGGAAACTTACACGAGTGTCAAAATGAGCACAAAGCAAAACCAAGCCTCGGAATTAACATAAACAATATAGGATATTGAAATAGTAGACTCTCCAGATTAAGATACATCAAACATTAAGTAAAGAGTTTTTATAACCTGAGCACCATTCTGGATAGATGTGAAAAAGAGGGATGTCAACAGAGAAGAACAATAAATTTAGCTGCTATGGGAGTGGGAAGGATAGAGGTAAGGGTACCACGTTCAGAGAAGGCCTCATCCAAAATGTTGTCAAATTCAATTGTGACTTTTCAGTCATCTTTTTGGATTTTTTTTTTTTTTTGGCATGCACCACAGCTAAGAATGAATTATTTTTCAAAATTTTCACAAGCTTGATTTCTAATAAGTTATTTTTTCTAGTCCTTTGCTATTTATTTCTACCTGCCTTTTAAATACAGGTGTATGCTAGGGCTTCATCCTTGGCCATCCAGCTGATCTTCCTACCAACACTCTGTCACCCAGGCTGGAGTCCAGTGATGTGATCTTGGCTCACTGCCACCTCTGCCTCCAGCGCTAAAGAGATCCTACCACCTCAGACACCCCAGTAGCTGGGACTCCAGGCATGTGTTTCCATGCCTGGCTAGATTTTGTAGAGATAGGCTTTCTCCATGTTGCCCAGGCTGGTCTTGAACTCCTGTGCTCAAGCAATCCACCCACCCATCTCAGCCTCCCAAAGTGCTGGGATTATAGGGCTGAGCCTCCACTCCCAGCCTATTTTCATATACTAATGATTTCCAAAGAAATAACTCCACTTAGGTCCTTTTCTCCTAATATTTCATTTACCCTTTGCTTTCCCTCAGGTCTTTCCAACTAGACATATGTAAAACAGAAACCTTTACATTCCACGTCTGTTTTCTATCCTCAAACCTCTCTTACTCCTCACTAACTCTTCATTCAAGCCAGGAATTGAAAGGCCTTCTACGCACTACCGTCTGCCTAATTTCTTATAATCAATCTATTATGAAGTGTTGCCATTTCTCCCACTTATATGTGCCTGGTTTCAGTTCTACTGTTACTGCTCAGTGTCACACTCTCTAGATCTCTCTTTTGGATCAAGATTTTTTAAAAACAGTATTGAATGCTTTTAATAATTCAGACACTAGGCTAACACTTTATCTGTACCATCCCAAATCTGATATAATCCTTACAACATTCCGATGAGATAGGATCTGTTATTATCTGGATTTCACTAAGAGTGACAGAGCCAGGTCAGTGACCTAGATTGCTCTGATTCAAGAGCCCCACTGGTAACCTCTACATGGTATTGGCCATCCTACTGCAAAGGGCTCCTAATTTGTCTTTTGGCTTCTCGTTGGAGTTTTCACTTTCATTTTCCCCTCCTTTCTTAAATATGTCAAACTGATCTTTCTAAAATGCAAATTGAACTATTTCTGCCTTGCCCCTCAGCACCCCTGTCCAAGCTTTTTAGAGCAGCTAATACAACTCTTCATGACCCTGCTTCTTCCTAGCCGGTGTCTCCTCTTTCCCATACCCACTGACTCAATTTCGAAATCTATACTCTAATAATAGAGACATTTGTCATTTCCTCCAGAAATCTTGTTTTTCACTTTTCTTTAAAATGCCCCTTTTCAGTTTCCTCTCAATTGCCATCTCCCCCAGGGAACTATTAATTCCTAACTTGAGTTATGTACTAAATCCAGTTTTCCTTGGGGGAGTATTGTTTGTTTAACCTAAAATAGTCTTCTCATTTTCCCTTTTATCTTTCTTCTTTCTGAGAGATCCTAGTTCAGTTCCTTATCACTTTAGTCTTACTTGAAAAATAGCCTGAAGTCTAACTGGCCTACCTCTAATATTCCCTCCTTCACATTGGGCAGTGGTTCTCCAGGGACCCCAAGGATTACCTGAGAAGCTTTTGTGAAATTGCAGATTCCTGGGTTCCAACCTCGGAGGTTTAGATCCAGTAAGTCTGTGGTGGGAAGAAGGCATCACTTCTTAATAAGCATTGCACCCAGGTGGAGACATCCTGTTTTATGCTATCAGTAAACTTTTATCCCCAGACTGAGACATGATCAATTTACTACTTGCTGAAATGCTTTTGATGTCTCTCTTTAGTTTAAAATATATTGTAAAATCATTGACATGTGGCATCGAAATCTCTGCAGTTTTCAACCAGTCCTTTGAAGAATATTTCCCTACATTTTGTCTCCAATCCATACCTCCTCCTATTCCGGCCCTTTACCTACCACAAATACTCTAATATACTCTGTATTCCATATGTGCCAAATGCTTTCATTTTTGGCTCACTTGGACACTCTCTGGACTTGCCTGCCTGCAGTGCCTTCTGAATCATTTTCTTACTAGTGGACTCCTACCCATCCTTCAAGCTGCAACTCAACTACCACTTTCTTAATAAGGGCTTCCCTGCATCTGCTGCCCCCACCTCATCCTTTCCACTCCTGCTATGGTTGCTCTTCTCTGCTTGTTGGCATCACTCCCTTTTCCCCATCTGTCCAGAATGGCACCCACATAATGGAAACCTTTTACTTTTCACTAGAGAGTTGACAATTTAGAGATTCTATATCATTTACATTCTATTTTCAGGCCAGGTATTGCTTTGTACTCATTTTGCCACTCCTGTAGCTTTCTGCAAATGTGAATGCCTTTCTTTCCCAGTGACAAGCAGTTTTTAAGTTTTCAAGTGTGAAAAGAGAAATAGCATGAGGGGCGCCAATGGATCTGCGTGTCAGCACATTGGCAGATTCTCCAAAATGTTTTCAAATTGTCAATTCCAAATAAGATTTTAGTTTCTTTCAAGTTTCAGAAAACGTGTATCTAACTTTGGAACAATGTAAGTGTTGTGCTGGAACTTTGAAAAAACACCAGAGTCACCACTGTCTAAGTTCTCTGGGCAGTATCTGCTATTATTTTCAATTCTGACAGACTTGGCACTTGAGGATTGCACAGCCTCTGGTGACACAATGTGGAAAGAAGTTAGAGACACAAAGTAACATGGCACACACAGAAAAGTGAGAAGGATCTCTCTTTTCCCCTGGCTGCTTCTATCCACCCCAATTCCCCACCCCAGTCATCAAACTGTTATCTGGCACCATTAACTTAAATTCAAGTGAAAATTGTGTTCTCTAACTAAAAACATTGAGTTTGTGGACTGAATATATTATTAACAAGGGCTTTTCAAACTTTCATTTAAGTTTCATTATCAAGAGCTCTAAAATTGATCACTGATCTTAAGATTATCAACATACCTTTATTTTCTGAAGTTGTGAGAGGAATATAATAATCTTGTTTTCTTTTTAGTATAAGAAGAGATAGATGGGCGGAAGGATATCTGAGTAACCATTTTCTGGGAGATATTTTAAAGATAAGTGATGCTGGTTATTAAAATATAAATTACAAAATTGTTTGGCTGAACTAGATTGCAATAGGTTGTTCAGCAATGGGATTGGAAATAACAGAGACCATTGATAGTCATGGTGTAAAATAAGTGAGAAAGTACAAGGACATTATTATTTAGCCTTTGGATGTGGAATGTTAAAGAATAAGAATACCCCAATATTATCAGACTATCAGTGGTTGAAAGTTGAATGGAGGAGCTGTGAATTATGCATTGTTTCTCTCGCAGAACCCAGAGATCCTAATGTGAGATGGTGAGGGAGGGGGATATGTATTATTAAGAAATTTAGGTTTGATCTGTATTACTTTTACAACACAGAACGAGAAAAGAATGTAGACCTCCGGCTGGGGTTAGACTTGCTCCCTTCCCTAAGATGATGAAGGTCAACTTCCTTGTTTGAAAAAAAACCAAAGTATGCTCTATGTGCGCGGAAAATCATTGTGCCAGATCTAATAAAAAGCCACGATACCATTGGGTGTGGAAATGCAGAGACCCTCTGATTCAGGCTGTGTATTAGTGTCTTTCTGAATCACAAAGAACTCATGGAGAGTTATGATCACATTGAACACAGTAAAGGAATAACTATAATCATTTTTTTTCAATTATACAAACATGATTGACTTTTTAACGAAAGACTGCTATTCTTTCAAAACACACGTTTCTCTCGCATTTCAGTTCCTTTTGCACTCACATTGCCATATGATACTCCTATCAAGGCTGTGATTTCTTCGGTGAATTAAGCAACAGAGCATGGATAGCAAACAATAAAATAGCTACTTTTCATGCAACACAAAAGAGGGAGCATTTTTCTCAGCACCGCGGCCTCATCACATCTTCTGTGTTTCCTGTCCCATGGGCGACGCCCCAACTCCCACCCGGTCTCCTTCCCGAGCAGCTCTGGGCTGCAGAGCCAGCTGCGTGCCATCCCGCTCTGCTTCAGCGCCCGCTGAAGACGGCACTAGGACCCAGGGAAGTCCCCGAGCGGGGTTCGCGGAAAGGCAGCCAGACTCCTCCTTATCTCCAGTGTCAAACTTGACATCAGCCTGCGAGCGGAGCATGGTAACTTCTCCAGCAATCAGAGCGCTCCCCCTCACATCAGTGGCATGCTTCATGGAGATATGCTCCTCTCACTGCCCTCTGCACCAGCAACATGGATTGTCACCTCTCCATCCTCCTCCTTCTCAGCTGCTCTGTTCTCGACAGCTTCGGGGAACTGATTCCGCAGCCTTCCAATGAAGGTAAGCCAGGTACCGCGACGCACGGAGCTCTGCCCCGCGGGGCTCACGCTCTTCAAAGCACGTTCTCACCGAAGCCTTGCACGTCGGGAAGGTGCCTCCGAATAGAGCAGTTTGCTCTGAGAGTGAAGGAAAGATGTGCCTTTTTTTCCCCAACACCTCAGGAGATAATTTTAGATGGTCTAAACTTTGAAAATGTGTTTTTAATCTGACACCATTTCGAGCAATTACCTTGTTTGCCAATTTGAGCAGAAAGAAAGAAAGAAAATCCTCCAGCGTTGCAACCCAGTTATGTTAATTGCCAAATAGCCAAGGCAGTATTTTATTTTCTAATTATGACCATGTGGTACTCCGAGAAGTTTGAAAGAAAATTCAGCCTTCCTCTCTAGACTCTTTAGTATGTTTAAAGGTAATGACAGGTTGTTCCTACTTGGGATCATGGCATTTATGAATGGACTAAAGGGAAATCAGAGTTTGTCGAAGCGGAGGTGCGTGTTTATGGTGCAAGGGCTGTGTTGAAGTTGTGTGTATCCCGCCAGGCAATGGTTTGCTCTATGGTACAGGTTCTAAAGAGCAGCATATGCCACATTAACATAAGTAATATTTGCAGGAATTACAATAAGCTTAGGTTGGATTCTCTTTGTTTAAAGGCTTATATACAAATAGGAGAATGTATTTAATGAATAGTGGATAGCTCCTGGGAAGATATAGTAAATAACTGAATAGTAGATTAAGAGAGAATGTTCATATGCAGCAAATGGCATTTCCTTGATGTTGTGTTATTTATTATCCTTGTAATGAGCATTAATTCCTTTTCAGTGGGTTAAAGTGCAAACCTAATGTTAAGGACACCAATGTGTTCTATAAGATTGTGTACTTAATACATACATTTTCTTTCTCCTGTATTCCTTTTGTGATCTATTCTTGTGAATACAGTCCCTAACTCGTAAAACAAACTTCTCTAAATAATTGATTAGTGTAAAGCCACCCTTACAACATTAATTTCCTCTTAGTGATTTTGAACTTATAACAGTAACATTTAGCAATTTATTTTGCAAGTTAACAATACCGAGCAACTGATGTGCAAACATCATGTTATATACATCACTCCTTAGAAAATATATTGTCAAGCCAATACTGTTGTATATGTACCTTAATTTTAAAAACACTAGTAAAAACAAAATACTTAGAAAGTTTTTTATTAAATGTAATAACTGCCTGATACTCGGTGACCTACTTTCACTGCTAATAGAGCAGTAATTTATCTCCTTCCTTACTGACTGCCTTTATCAACTTGGCAGATTTCATTAAATGTTCTGAATCTTTTTTCTAAATAAGAAAATGAAAATTCTAAAATATAAGGATCAAGAAAATTTTCTTACCCACAAATGACTTTTTATTTTACAAACCAAATTAAAATGTTTATTTGAAAGTAAGAGTCAATCATTCTTCCTGAATGAAAGGTAAGAGTATTCATTTGTATAACGGGTAACATGTATAATAGGTAACATATCAATAAATTAAAATTAATGTTTTAAAAATTTTTGTTCTTCGCAGATATTAAAATATTGACAATAACTAGAAAAATAGTATTAAAATTCCCACATTGTCATGATAAATTATATTTTCCAGATAGAATGGTTATGAACTATGTAGATATGGATATTACTGAATTAGTTATGCACAAGAATGTAGCTGTTAGTCAGTATTTTTGTGGAAAACAACCTTTAAGTAAACTGCAAGAGAAAAAAAAAGACACCAAACTATTTCACACCTATGTAAAATTAATCAGTATTAATTTAATGAAACAGAGTTAATCAAATACAAATTGCTTTTAAGCCTCACCTCATGTATGTTTGGGGATATAATGTATATAATTATACAGACAGGTACACATTAACCATACGGATATAGAAAGGTAAATATATTCAGAAAGCTGACATAATTGCATTTAATTTGCTTGGATGAAAGTTTATCCATCATTCATGGGATTATTCTTTCCAGATTGTGTCCTATGGGTAGTGTCTCTTTTCCTTCCTGTGATTGTGAAGGGAAGCTTTAAAACAAATTTAAGATGATTTAACTTAGATAATACTTGAGTGAGATTTTAAATATTATCCATAGCTGGGCTCTCAGTTGAGTTGAATAACATGAAAAGTGAAAATGCCAAGTATGTGCCAAGATTTCCGTGCAATTTTTCTAACAATGTAATTTAAATAGAAAGCAATTCTTTTGAAAATGTATATATGAGAGGAGTGGTGATTTAAAAATGGTATTAATGTAGTTTTCTGATATAATTTTTTAATTTTGAAATATGAAATACTAGACTGTATTTAAAATATTATGATTGAAATATTTCAACACTGTAAAAAATTTATGAGAAATTTACTGAAACATATTTACTAGAATATATTCTTCAATCTGTTATGAAGTTAGGCATTTGAGAACCAAAGAGAACAAAACCAGGCCATTGACTTAATTGCTAGGATATTTGCAGTTGTGTGATGTGTTTTTAATTTAAGATTTAATCATTAACCATCAATATTGAAATGCCACGGGTCCCTGATAAGAAAAATAACTTAGAAAATGTTTAATCTGAATTTTCCTTCTATTAATGTATTTACAAATATCTCTCTTATATGCTTTCAAGAAAATGACTCCAGGTGATAATAGGGACTCATCAACGATAACAGATATTCATAATTCCAATGATCACTTGACTCAGCAATTGGCCTATATACTTAAACAGAACTTTATAAAAACTTTATTAAATTCTTATCAGGTCTCTCTGTTTACATGGCTTAAGAAAAGACTTTTAATGGGAGATCAGCTGTTTTTCATGGCAAAATATGATTGCTACACTACGTATTATTTTAAAAGTTCATATACTTACTCCTAGTTTCCATACCACAGGGATGATTAATGGTAAACAGAAATAACATTGGAACAAAGTTAAAACTGGATATAAAATAAAATTATCAACTGTGGTTACTTCAACCCTTTCAGAATTGGTAAAAATACTTTCTTTAAACACTTTTATACATTTATGGCAGTCTGGGGTACAATGCACTATTAATTCATCAGTACATAATACACTAAATCATTTTTTCTATCCAAAAGAGTTCATAAATTGGATTAACATTTACCTAGAAAGCTCTTTATATTGAAAATAGAGTATCCAAAATAAAGCTGAATAAAATTAAATATTCATATTTATATACTACTTTTTTAAAGACTTTTTTTTAGTAGCTAAGACACTATTTCTATGAAATGCATTTCCCTAAATATAAATATTCTAAATACTAGAGGAAACTATGCGATTGTTTAAAACTTAAAAGTAAAACTTGCATATGAATATTATAAGCTTCCCTTTGAGTAGTAGGCAAATGTTGGAGAAAATAAATAATCAATTTTTTTCATTTTTAAAAATTACAATAAATTGGCATCACTTTTCATATATAAACACTTTTCCTCAAATAAGAACACACTGTGATTAAAACATTAATAGAGAACTAAGCTATCATATCATCTTTATAAGTTTTTTTGGTTTGGAAGAGGGTTTACATTTGCTTTTAATAGCATTTCATCATGCTAGACTAAATAATTGAATGAATTATACATTTTTGTAATTTAATAGCTCTCCTAATAGCTCACCCCTACATCCCCCCCTCCCCCGCCTCCATGGTTAACTGTGCTATTTGCCTGAAGGTAAGAGAAACCTTAATTTCACTATTTTATAACCCACAACAGTTAACACTTGACCTAGGTCATTAACAGGATTATCAGCAAATTTGTTTAAGCTTTTACTGACAATCTGAATTGCTACGATAATATTTTGAATGTCCCGTAAAGAAACTTTTTGTAACCTCTCAAAATCTATCACAAAATTAATTCATTCTGAATCTATATCTTTGTAAAGACTGGTGTCTATAATAATAATTTGAGTGGTGAAAAGGTTCACTCAGATACCTCAATCTCTTTATTTTTATGTTTCATAATCATACTATTCCAGTCCTTGTCATAAATGAGCAATTATAAACTCTTTTAGATATTACATCTTCTAGTAATAACAATAGATTTATCAATACAAAACAGTTTCACTGTAACTATCAATATTTTTAATTTTATATTTTTAAATTATTGTTACTGTAGTTGATAGGGTTTTCTTTGCCTATTTTAAGGTTAAAAGTTAGTTGGATATACTTCTAATTCAGAAGTGACTGGACCTATAAAAGGGGAACTACATGTAATAAAACACCATTGCCACGTGTTAGATCATGGTTGTATTTTATATAAAGTTGTCTTTCCATGAAACACTAGAAATTGGGAGCTATAATGAAAAACACTTTAATACAAAAATTTAAAACAAAATATTGTACAGAATCAGATCTTACAGAGTTATTTTTAACATTTTTTAGTAGGTTTAGGAAGTTTTTGGTACCGTTTTTCATTTCTTGAATTGAATTATGGTTGGCTCGTTGGTCATATTAACAACTTAGTAATCTCACGTTGCTCTTAATAAGTTTATTATTAAATAAATGATTTAGTAACATTCTTTATGTATTGCCTACATTTAACATTCAAACTTTGGTGTGTTCCTTAAGGGTCCGACCATTTTTAATACTTTTCCACAATAACTTTCTTTCTAATGTTAAAATCCTTTCAGAAATTTAAATTTTTTTCGGAAATAAAATATATGCAATTTTTAAATATCAAATAGTTACTTTTGCAAATGATTTTTAAAGCAAAATATATTTCCAAAATATATTTGATTTACTAATTTCAACACAAATGAAAAAAAAAAAAAGAAATGTTCTTGAAAGTTACATTTTCCAAGTCATAAGATCTTCAGGAAAATATTAATAAAACTTTCCTCAAATCATCAAATTCGATAAGGTTTTATGGACATTTACTAAAAAAAAAATCTGTGATCTGGGCTACTTTTTATTTGAATCATTCTTTCAATGATTCGGTTTGGCATAAATACTAGATATAAGGGGAAACGTGTATTTCTTGGAAGAACATTAAGTTTTACAAGTTATTTTCTGTCAAGATCCTCAACTTTATTTTTTAGCCTGCACATTTTTTCTTTAAAATATTTAATAAACCTTGTTCCTTTAATTCCTGTTTGAGAGAAGATTTAGAAGAACAGATGCAGGTGTCTCCTTTTGGGTTCTGTTTTCAGAGATCTGGATTTTATCATCACGGAAGGTCAATAAAGGGCTTTTACCAAGTACACAAGTAGCTTTCCACAGATTTTTTAAATAAAGGGTTGACCAGTAGTGTGAAACATTCATTATATTATTCATCCAGTTATACAGAAAACCAGGATTAGAAATTTACTTCTCAAAAATGTGGAAACCTTAGCTAACTCTTCTGTAACAACTTTAGAAATATTAGTAAAAGCAATATTGTGACATTTATAAAATGCAAAGTCTTCCAAGTCACAAATCAATCCACCTAGGAAGACATCCCTCAGTGTGTTCGGGGTGTGGATACATGTGCGCCACTTGCTTGATTTCATTAAGTCTGTTCCCAGCTGCTTGGTATCAGGTAGTTCTTGGAACCTGGCAGGAGGTTTTCTCCAGGAAAATCTGAAAGTCAGCAAGTTTTAGTTTGCCTCCTACCAGCTTCCTTTGTATAAAAAAAAAAAAAAAAAAAAAGAGGGGAGGGTGGTCGATTACAAAGAAAAAAGTTTTTGCAGGAGAAAAGAAAATAAAAAAAGTTGATTAGAAAACTGGAGTAGAGAAAAGCAAAGGTTTTAAAGCCAATGTTAATATATAAATCATTTGCTTAAAAGAAAGACATTTATCACGTAAAACATCTGGCTAATCAATTTTTATTAAATCCCTAAAAACCCCGCACACTTAAAATGGGGTTGAGGTTGGGGGGGGGGCTGCATTTCTTTGTTTCTCCTCTCAAGTTTACACACTTTTGATTTTTTCCCAGAAGAAAATACTTTATCCAGGAAAGTTTTAAGAGTGACAGCCAAAAAATGCTAAAATGCTTCCCCCTTTGAATGTCTGGACGAATGCATGTGGAGGGGTGGATAGAATCAAAATCAATTCAGCAAATAAAGCCTCAAATTTGAAGTGATGTTATTAAACTAGAAGCCCTGAGTGTGAACATCCCCCAACCCTTCATTTTCTAAATCATGTCCCGCTGTTCCAGTCAAAGCAAAGGGTGAAAATCCACATAATCCAAACCAACATGGTGAAGTGAGAATAATAGGTGAGGAAGGAGGAGGAAAGCAAGTGGCAGCACTGTACAAACAAACTGTTGTGAATATTCCTCGCCATGGACAGGAGTAGCCACAGGAGGGGATAACTGCGTTTCTTCTTCTTCGCCTTACACTTTCCACATTTGATAATGCAATATTCATTAAATTACAAAAGTGTGTCATGCGAAATTTTAGCACAAAGCAGAGCCGTACGGGTAGAGACAGTAATGTGGCAACAGGGAGATGAGCAAGTGCTCCTTGCTGCCACCACACCCACCATCAGGGTGTCTTAACCACAAACTATTCTCCGCTAGGTCCAGGCTCGTTGGTGCAAAGGGAAAACAACGGTGTCTCTCAACAGTTCACTGCTTGCTCACTCTGCATCAAATTAAAGATGAGATCATAAAAAAACATCTCCGGGTGCGCGTAACGCAGTCTCAGCCCTCTGGAGGCCAGTGGGTTCTTTGTGCACAAGTCTCTCCGCGCCTGGCTGCCCAAGTCAGTTCCCGGAGCGCGACCAGGGTGCCACGGCCTCCGTCCCGAGGTAGGGTGGGTGGGCGAGCGCAGCCTGATGCTCTTTTGCTCCGGGTTTCTGCCTCCGGGCGGACGGTGTAGACTCTGTAGCGAGCGGAGAGCGAAGGTGCAAAGTTAAGCGAACACGAGCGCCAGGAGGAGACTGGAGCGCGCGAGAGGCAAACGTGCGCCCTCTGCCTGCTGCCGCGGATCTGCTGGCAGTGGGAGAGCACAGCGTACTCCTTGCCACCTGGACCCTCCTTACCTGGGCGTCAGTAAGATGCCAGAGAGTCCGTGCGCCTTGGACGGGCCTGGCAGGTCCTGACCTGAGGAATAGACTTTAATTCAGGATCTACGATCGCCCTGCCGCCTTTCGCATTGCTGTCAGCTAGGCTTTTCAGTTTGACGTCTGGAAGTGGCGTGTCTCTTTTCCATTCATTTTCATGGGTTCACCAGGTGACAGCCAGGGGAAGGAGATATTCTGCAAGGTTCGCTGCCGGATTGAGAAAGCATCTCTTACTGGGTGCGCTTGGTTGAGACTCACAGGAGTTGCCTCATACGCCCTGTTGTCCAGCTTGCTGGTTTCTAACCCTATCCCTTTACTATTTCTTCATCTTTTGGGCATTCAACTCTTTTGGTGTCGCTAGACTAAAATGAAGAATATCTTTTTTTTTTTTTAGAAAAATTTTCTTTAAAACTACCTGCTAGTGCCACCTTTAGGCCCCTAGTAATTGCTGAGGGGATGTCAGTAAACTTTTCCCCTGTGCATATTCAAAAGTTGTCTGTGTTCTCCCAAAGCCCGTGTTTGACTGACACCATTTTATTAAAACAGGATTTTTCCTCTTCCAATATTGGGAGTAAACATGGAATGGGCAAGAGAGGGTTTTTGGGAGCTGTGCTATCGAGATAGCTTGGTGGGTGGATGATCCTGATGTTTCTGTGGCTGTGTTAGAACTTCAGTGTTTTTCATAAAAGATGGTTTTGTTAAATACTGTAGACTTCAAGACTAATATATCCTCAGTGCCGTGTTCAACACTGAGAAAATAATTGCTCAGTGCTCTGCTGTCAAATAGATTTTTCCCTTACATTATCACTCACGACTTACTGAACCTCATTTAATCGTTAAAGCAGCCCTAAAATAGGTAACATGATGTTTCCCATTGTTACAACTGAGGAAACTGAGAAAATGGATCATAATAAAGCGGTAACTAAGCCAAGCCCTCTCTCGTCTTTGTCTTTTGATTTTAACCTCATATGTTTTCTCCTAGACACAAATGCCTATGAACTAGGGAGGCATCATTGTCAGGAAAAGCACTAGCTTCTCAACCTTAATCCCAGTGACTGTACTAATTTGTCTTCTGACTTTGCAAGGATAATTTAGAAACATTCAGAAATTTGTAGTGAAAAATTGAAGAAAACCATATAAATGAGGGTACTCTGGAACTGTAGTTACACTCATAAGTTATGATTACCTGCGTGTGGGGGGGACCCACTAAGAAACTAAGTTAAAGGAATTTGATGTGAACAGAAGAGTAGATGAAAATATCTCTGATGACTTTTCTTCACACGTTCTTACCTCTGTGTTCCTTTCCTGACACTCAAACACTCCTTTCATCACCCTGGAAAGAAGATTTTGTCAGGAATTCCATACATACAGATAGTGAGGAGATTGTACAATATAACCAGAGTGTGATTATTTAGGGTTATGTGTAATAAAAATGAAGTGTGAATTAACAATTGGAATTATCTTAAAGGTCAGTAATAGGAGAAAATAGAACATGGTCCAAAAAGTAGACTTTAGTCTCTGTGGAAATTTCCCCCCGTTTAAAATATAATTTTTAAATTACTTAAGATGAGAAAATAAATTTTAGTGATTTAGCTCTTCTTTCATAAAAGCACTTGTATTCTATTTAACTCTAGCCATTGAGAAAAGGTAGCTAAAACAGGCTTTTGAAAGGTAGCAGATTAAGTTGGGGGCAATTATATTTTTCATGTGGGTATTTCAGCACATATGTTTTGCATTAATTGCTGCAATAAATTCTGTTAACCTGGCAAAGAGCAAAAATAGCATATTGATGACATCAGGCTTCCAAAGCAGAAAGCAGCTTTTAGTATCTTGCTGTCTTCACTGTAACATTAAAAAAAAAAAACAAAAACAAAAACAAAAACTAATGTGTTGGTTAACTAAAGAGTTAGCCAATCTTTCAAGCTATTGGCATATTTTCCACGAACAAAAGTGAAGAATTAGCAACAAACTTTTTCCCCCTTACTTCCAGAGAATTCATGTCAATTACTCATTTTCCTGTCATTTGATTTTTTATATTCATATTTGTTACTCATTTTCCTATTATTTGACTTTTTTATATTTATATTTGGGTTTTCAGAACTCTCTCAAATCAAGGCAAATGTAAACTGACTTTAAAGGCTCCAAACTGAGCTGTCTTCCCTTTTAAGACAAACATCTTGACTGATTACATAGCAGGGCCTCAAAAGGGACTTAAGCAAATAGAGAATTGTGGGTTAATTTTATTACTGAGAAGTTTAGTTGGTCAATATCAAAACTGTTTCTTCTCGATTTTTAATACATTCATTTTGAGAAGGTTAATACAGGTTTTTTCAATTAATAGTTAAGAAAAATAGATGAATAAGATCTAAAGGTCCAGTAAGTGTAAACTGTCTCATGTAAGGCTGTAAAATTTTACTTTTTGCCTATGATAAAGTTGATTGATTTCCAATCAAGGGGAAATTGTAACATTTCCTATCTACCTCAGACTGACTAAGGGGAACACAGAGCAGCTTGTTAGCAGTTAACATGTATTTATTTCCTGATTTTCAAACCCAATTTAGCAATTAATAAAACTGTATAGCTTTTAAAGTGATATATTCTTTCATTGCATCTGATGGCAGTCTTCACACTGAGGGAAAGTCTGGGAAGCTAATTTGCAATGTCTTCCATGTGGATTATCTAACTAATCCTCTGGGTAAGCAAAACACCACTCACAGGAAAAGTCTATTTGCAGCACTGTGTGGTGTGTTATATCACCAACAGTATTGTCCTCTTACAAAACTGAGCTATTCCCAAACTGTAAGCAAAATTTTATGAATAAATATATACCTTTTGACCTCATTATGGCATAATTTTTTTTTTGAATTACAAACAGGTGATGTGAAAAAAACAAAAACAACCATCAATTTATTTATCACTATCTAATCTTGTTCATTTTCCCCAATTGTTCTCTAATCATCTATAATATTCAAAGGTGGCAAAAAGGCTACAGTTATATACAAACTGAGATTTCTTTCCCCCTCGAATAAGTCACAGCTGATCATGGTAGATTTTGCTTTTTTACAGAATAAAAGAACTGACAGCATCATAGAAAACTAGAACTAGAATTAAGTCAGATTGTTACTCTTTTATGAAATCTATAAACACCACCAAATCTAGTAACTGCCAAATATTGGAAATATTTTCAAAGATGCAGTATAAAAGGACATAGTATTTTTCTCTTGGTTTACTTTTACTATCTGGTTTACTATAGATAATTTAATACTCATTTACATTCGATAACTCAAAAAGATAAACTTAGAGATTTTATTATAGTGTTCTTGACACTTCTGATCTAAATTATGATTTGATTGTCCTTGTTCTCTGAAAAAGAAATTTCCATGTGTAATTATATGTATTTCATCTGGCTAAACTAGTTAATCTATGCTTAACAATGGTTTTTTTCTGTATTTTCAGATACAAGTGATTTTCTTTGACATTTGTACATTGCATAAGGAAAATTTTTCTTATCTTTAAAAGTGATGTTCCAAATCATACTAAATGTTTTAATATTCCCACAAGAAAAATAAAATGAGAGGAAAAAAACTAAAAAGATGTAAAATTAGTAATATTCCTTTAAATTTTTCTTTCCAAAGGTGATCCTTTGGAAATTAACTAAGCATGTTTTGTTTTATGTTTGGCCAGGTGTGTAGTAGGTTTACTACCCTAACCCTATTAGTGAAAACTTTGGAACTCTAAATGTAATGACAAAGGCACAACTTTAAGAATCATTAAAATGAGTCAAGAAAAGGGTTGATATATAACTAATTGCCTATTACATAATGACTCATCTTTCATATTATAATAATTTATTGTCTGTTTATTTACCAAACAGTGCTTATCTGAGGATTAGTTACCCACTGGAGTTTGAAAAAAAATATCTGCTAGGGAGTGGAATGCTCTGTGCTCTTGAAGATGTCAAATTCAATGGGATAAATGAATCTAAAATAAATACTTATATAAAAATTGTTATAACATAGATATGAAAATTATGAAAATATGATATGAATCTTTAGTGGAGGGTGCAATTTAAGTCCCAGAACAGAGTCTCTGAGAGACAGGGAGAATTTTTTTAAGGTAAAAGATAATAATAAATTCATAAAAACAAGGACTAGGAGATAAGAAGATTTGCTTAAGTTCATGTGGTGGGGATAATTTTAACCCAGATTTATTTTTAACTGCATGTAACTTTAAAAATAATTTAAATGAATATATAACAAAGACACACTTTTAAGCATGTCCAAAATAACTAAATATTCAGAAATAGTTCTTATTAAGCACATACCTAAGCTAACGTAAATTCTTTACATTACATGTGAGTGCATGTGAATATATTGGAAACACGTGACTGAATATCAAAATAGAACCATCTCCATATAAAAACTTCTGTAGGTGCTATTCCTATTATGACTACACTACCCAAAAATATCTCATTGGTCTTTATTTGCACTCTGCCATCTCTTTCATCAATAAATTAAAAGTTTTCTGACTATTCCAGTGCGGAGTTTGATGCTTTCCATTGACACCATGCTCCTAAGATGCAAAGGAAAAGACTAGTGTTTTGAAATAAACTGCTAAGAATGTGGTACCATATTTGATCCTTTGAGGACCATTATAAAAACCCAAAAACAAATCTTGAAGAGTTTGTTCATGTGTGTGTGCCTGTGTTTGTAGATGTCCATCAAATTTGTATTGTCATGATCAAAATAAATGATACACCTGAGATTTTAGACAATCCAGATATTCTGCAGAATATGATGAAGTCAGAGCTTTATTCTGATTTTAGTTTTCCAGAAATTTGTTTAATAAGGAAACCAATTTATTCTACAGTGGGGTTCTTTCAAAACAAATATGTGTGTATGTATGTGCACATGTGTGTTTGGGGATGCCAAAATGTCCAGAGGATGTTTTTAAACTTAAACTTACTTTTGTTTCACCACTACATTCTTTGTTTCCTATGCTAGAATTTTGAATCTTTATATCCAATGGACTTCTAGGAACAATGTTTATTTCTAAAGGAAATACTACATTAGAGTTATTCTGTAGGCCAGTTTTCTTCTTCTATTCTATTTTCACAGCCAACAGTCAAACTCTGGCTGAACAGATAGCCTGTGCTATCTGGATGTCGATATTCTACATTTTATGATAATATGATTTTTTAAATACCAAGATAGACTGATTTTATGGGGTGAAGGCAAAATGCATATGCTGTAGTTTAAACTGCTATTTCCCTTAATGACTATTTGTATTTCATAATTGAGTAATATGTTTTCATTTTTCACTTTTTAATCTTTCAAAAAGGTCTCTCTGAATTGGATGTAAACAAGTCATTCTATTACTTCTGGAACACTTTAAAAAGCAAAACTGTGAAAAATAAAATGCTGTTTACATAATAATGTCCTGGTTTTAGAAACTTACATTTTGGGAGACACATTTTACTTGTCTGAATGATTCATAATATCAGTTAACAATGGAGAGAAACAAAGAGCTGTTATTTAAGTCAGGCTGTTAGTGCACTAAAAATTCACTGGCAGTAGAGCATCACAACTCATTTATGTGAAAGGATTATTTTGTTATAAGAACACATTTTCTACTGATATCTTGATACCTGTTTGTTCCATAATAGTTTTGATATCAGTATGACCTTTATATTTCTCTGATTAAAAGAGAAAGAAAGAAAATTTTAACGCTTGATAAACAGCATAGGATTGACATTTACTAAAGTGTCCAAGTTTCTAGCGGAATTTTGTTCTATGTTATTTCCTGAATCACTCTAGTTATAAAAATACAGACTCATCTTATTGTGAGACTCTGTTTTGATTCCAAGGAGTTCCCCCTACTGTTGGCAAAGATTGAGATGAGACAGCTAATTGCAATTTCTTCTATAAGATCTTTATAGAAATAAATCCAAAATTATTGCCCAGGAGAAAAAGCTAATGAGAAAGAATAACTTAAGTGCAGAAATCTTCTTATATCACATAAATAGGCTGTTAAAATACCACCTGACCAAAGGTTTTTCATAGCAATGTTTAACATGGCAGCATTTAAAAAATTACTACATCGGCCTGGCACGGTGGGTGACACCTGTAATCCCAGCACTTTGGGAGGCCGAGGCCGGCGGTTCACGAGGTCAGGAGATCAAGACCATCCTGACTAACGCGGTGAAACCCCGTCTCTACACAAAAACAAAATTAGCCAGGCGTGGTAGCAGGTGCCTGTAGTCCCAGCTACTCGGGAGGCTGAGGCAGGAGAATGGCGTGAACCTGTTAGGCGGAGCTGGCAGTGGGAGGAGATCGTGCCACTGCACTCCAGCCTGGGCGACAGAGCGAGACTCCGTCTCAAAAAACTAAATAAATAAATAAATAAAATAAATTATTACATCATAATTTTAGCTGTTCATTTGATAAAAATTGTATAAATTAACATTTCTGTGATATAAAATGCTGCTAAATTTAACACAGTTTACAGGAACTTTTATCTGCACACAATTGACGCATAATAGTTGACTTCGTTTATAGTACAACATTTTTATAATTTTTTATCTGTGAAATAAAATATTAATTAGAGCTATTAAAGTATTTTGGCTGGGCACGGTGGCTCACGCCTGTAATCTCAGCACTTTGGGAGGCCAAGGCGTGCGGATCATGAGGTCAAGAGATCGAGACAATCCTGGCCAACATAGTGAAACCCCGTCTCTACTAAAAGTACAAAAATTAGCTGGGTGTGGTGGCACACGCCTGTAGTCCCAGTTACTCAGGAGGCCGAGGCAGGAGAATTGCTTGAATCCAGGAGGCAGAGGTTGCAGTGAGCCAAGTTTGTGCCACTGCACTCCAGCCTGGCGACACAGGGAGACCCCGTCTCAAAAAAAAAAAAAAAAAAAAAATTGTGCTTGGGTAGAAAGAAAATAAATACAAACAGGAAGTCCACAGGAACAATTAAATTAAGAATATACAAGCATGGTAGATAAAAGTTATGTTGCAATACATAAGTACATCAAAAATCTATCTTCTCTAAACTTCTCAATATCATACCCTGCTGCTTACAGTAAAACAGAAAAGCTGAGCTTTGGTGAATTCCTATCAGAAAATATAGGTCGATTTCTTAATTCTGTATTATGTTTGACCGGAGAACTACACAGAGAATGATAACACTGAGTACAAAGTTTATTTCTTTCTGTATCATTTTCTTCAATTTGTGACGTTTAAATATACTTAGAAGCAGATTGAAGAGCTCTGTGTAGTCCTGTAACCTAGAGCAAAGTTATTCTGCTTATTATAACAGAAAGTGGTGAAAATCATAAAGATAAGTATTTGTGAAATGAGGCTGAGACAATTACAGTGATGGTGTGCATAGAAAGAAACTGTCATTACTCTTTAGTGAAAACAAGATGTAATCAAAGGATGGGCTTATTTTTGTTGTAGTGGTTTTATAGTTATTTGTACTTGGCTATAAAAGTCCCTTATAACTGAAGGTTTTACAAGAGAACATGTGCATTATTATATGAGTTTGAAATTCTTTAGCCATTAAATCCTACTGTTAACCTTGAAATGATTAAAAATTATTTATAACTCAGTTTCATAAAATGCAACTATAGCCTTACCACAAAGCCTATGGGTGTATTATTAAGTAATTGGAAAGATCTGCTTCAGTAAAAAACTGTGGCATTTAATTTTAAAAACCTTTTAGAACTCTCTGCATGTTTGTGGCACTTAAAAATCTTTCAAGGTGTGAATATTAGTTTCACTCTCAGCCTTTCTAAGTGGACAAGTAGCCACTATGAATCAGAATTTAGAAATGTCCTTTAAAAATCTTTATGTGTTAATAATTCTCTAAAAATCAAAACTCCAGAAACTGGTACATTTTTAATCCGCCCTCACTAACTGGGAACATTTGTTTCAAGCCCTTCTTTTAGTAACTGAGAATTTGAAATAAAAAATCTTAGTTTGTTCCTTTTACTAAGAAGAAAAGACTATGTAAATTATTTGAATAGGCAATTATTTGTGACACTACCAATACTAATGAGCAATTTTACTAGGAGTGGACTTTTGATTGAGTCTCTCCATTGTGATAGAGGATAGGAAAGGAAGAGAGAGGATGACTCTGGGAATCTTAATCCCACAATCCAAAAGAGGGGGAAACGTAACAGTAGAAATCAGTGGCAGAAATGACATCTAGGTTTCCTCCTTTCCATAAGTACTTATTACCAATTTGAGCCAATTTGCTCTATACTTTGCTCCTTTTTTTGTTTGTTTGCTTTGCTTTGTTTGTTTTTGAGATGGAGTTTCGCTCTGTTTCCCAGGCTGCATTGCTGTGGCGCAATCTCGGCTCACTGCAACCTGCGACTCCGGGTTCAAGCGATTCTCCTGCCTCAGCCTCCCAAGTAGCTGAGATTACAGGCGTGTGCCGCCACGCCAGCTAATTTTTGTATTTTTAGTAGAGATGAGTTTTCGCCATGTTGGCCAGGCTGGTCTTGAACTCCTGACCTCTGGTGATCCACTTGCCTTGGCCTCCCAAAGTGCTGGGATTACAGGCATGAGCCACCGCGCCCGCCACTATACTTTGTTTTTACTCCTTTACTCCATTCTACACCTTCTTATTTACGTCAGAAACCACCATTCCTTCTTTCCAGACCTCAGTAACTTAGTGCCCATCTGAAAGTCAAATCAACAGTCCAAGTAAGGATTGCCTTCCCCTTCTTATGAATATAAGCCCCTTCTAGTCATACATCTCTATTTAAAAGCAATTAGAGGCAGTAAAACATGTGAAAGAAAAACCTAGAACCATATCCATCTATACTTAAGATGGTGTTTTCCAAATTCATTTTTGCCCAGAAAAACTCCAGTTATTTATTTACCAACTTAAATAGAATCATGACATTTAAAAACATTTCCAATTTAAATCACTTTCATTAAAAAAGTTTATATATTCCACATAGTTTTTTGAATATAAAATATTCTAAAATTAACAAAATAATGTGTTTTCTGTTACACACTAAAAATATTTGGCAATCACATCATTAGAATATGAAATCTGGGAAGGGGTAACTTACAGCTTTGATAAATAACTGGCATGAGACAGCCATTAAAGAATGAAGTCATGCATATGTTCCTATCTAGCCTTAAGAAAGTTTTCTTTTTGTCAGATTTTATCATTGCGAACTCGTATTGTCCAGCAATTGAAATAAACTATCCAACTACTAGTGCAATTAAAACTCAGTCCACAGTAGTATATGTGTACGTCACAACTCATTAGCCTATCCTGTCTGTCCTAGCATTTGAAAGGAAATGATCAGGTCTAGATATGTTTAGAGAGGGGACAGCATTATAGTAACCAAAATTCTTGCCTGTATCAGTGTGAGATTTAAGATATGTATTGCAATGTTACATTGAGTCAATGTATGCAGAGAAATCGCTCACAGATTTACTTTGAAATTCCATTCATTGTCTTTTCTTACCTCAATTACGTTGTATACTCAAACAGTTCTACGATGGATCACAGGAGATTTGAGGTTTGTATCCTGGGAGTCCCAATTAAGTAACGAATCACTTTAAAGTATTTAGAATTCTTAGACGGTGTTATTTTTATTTGGGTACAAACAAAAGGCACTTTATAAATCCAAAGTATGTGCTTTTAAAGTGTGTTTTGAAGTTAACTATTCTACTCTACTAGATCATGTATTTAGGTCATGTAATTGAATTATAAATATAATTCAGAAGCCACAATGGAACTGTTGTTAAATAATATTAATGTATTAAATTTACAAGAAGGAAGTCTGTACAGCATGTTATAAACTCATGGTGGTTTTAAAGATATTTATGGTATTTGAACATTACAGCAACATTGCAAGATACTCAGGGTAGATATAATTGATAGACAATAGAATCAGAGTCAGAAGTAATGCTGCTAATTGTGTTTTTGTCATTTATGCTAAATGGAGTGCACTAAAAATTTAATTTCTGAGTAAATGCAACAAATTTAATTAATCTTCCATACTTACTTTAATTGACTGTGTGGTCTAATCTATTTTGGTTTATTTGTTCTACTTTGAGTAGAAACCAAATGCTGATGTGATTAGTCCAGTTCTTTTCCATTGTTCTTATTATCAGAAGAAACTTAAGGATATGGTCATTCATTAGTTGACAACCTACATTCCAATAAGTAATTTACTAAATGGAGTCTATGTAATAACCGTATCTTCTTCTTCTCACTCTGGTTACTAATACTGAGATTAAACTAGTGATTGATCTTAGCATGTGGAGTAACATATAATTATCATTTAGTAATGTGCAATTACTACCTGAACACAATGATACATTAAGCCATTTAAACCCCTAAGGACATTGCAAATATAATCTAGTAATTTATGTATACTGGCAAGATGATTTCTACTATGCAAATCCCATATAAAGCTCAGAGAAATTAACTGATTGGTATCACACAACTAACAATTGAACTAGGTATATCTTTTATCAGAATAAATGTTGGTAATATCCTTTAATTTAAAGGTGAGGAAGTATTTTCATATTTTCAAAAATTTTCTAACACTGATCTGAAATATAATCTATAACATTGATTAATTGGTTGAGGGTATTTAATTATTTTTCAGAGATAATTGCAATATAATTAAGCATACTGTTAATTTCCAAACTGATATCCTGGGAAATAATTCAATTATGGAAATTATACTATGTAATCCATGCAGCGGCTATCTATCTTCTGTTTTAATTTAAATACAATTACTTCTAATTAGGATTAATTTATTGGGAAAAAATTCTTTAATCATTAAGGAATTATAATATAAAAGGTAAAGTTTATGTTTGTCTTTCACTAGCAAAACGTAAAGAATCTAACTTTGAGAATTGTATTTATTTTAAATTGTAGTGATCAAGAGCCTTACTTTTACCCATTTAATTTATTTATCAACTAACCAGATAATCAAAATTTTAGTACTGCTTGAAAATTTAGAAACCTAATGTCTATCAAATATGTGATTTATTTTTCTTAACATTTCATAAGATTAATATTTCCTTCACAAAAAAAAAGTTGAGATGATTTTTTAAAGTCTATCAAATACACAATTTATTTTTCTTAACATTTTATAAGATTAATGTTTGCTTTGCAAAAAAAAATACTTGAGATGATTTTTAAAAGGATGGTGCTTTTCATGTATCAGGAAACACTTTATAAACAACATGAGAACATGTTGTGCGGTGTATGTATTTACATTATGTTTTGGTTTGTGTATATATGTAACCCCTGAAAATGATTCCCTTCTATTGTATTTATTGATTTTCATGGTCTGGTTCATGTTAATAATGCATGCTTAGTTTATGTAACCTTCCTTCACATCCTCCATTAGTCAATCATGGGATTGTTTTCTAATTTAGGAGAAAGATGAGGTAAAACCACAGTTTCCATTATTTAATAGGTCAGATAGACAATTAAAGTGAACCTTTTGTTATTGATTGTATTTGAAATGCTGTTGTATATTTTATTTTCTAACCTATTACAAATGAATATTCAGTATGGAAAATAAACAGTGCTCCATCTTCTTTTAATAATATATTAAAAATGCCACCATATGCATGCTATATTTTACTTTTTGTGTACAAATATCGATTAAAAGTCATTAGAACTAGCACAAAGTTCTGAGTAAAACCACTAAAGCCTTCGAGTAAAAATAATTACTTTAAATAAGTAAAGCTTTACACAGGTATTATTATAAAACATAGTTTTACTTTGATTTCTCCTCAAATTGGTAGTTAAGCTTTTTGTGTGTTACATATAAGTAAATAATGAATACATTTTTAAAAAATACACATTGAGGAATAATATGTTGAGTATTAGCCAGGGATGATATGAAGGTGTCATATTAGATATAAATAAACAGATAAATTGATTCATTCTGGCAACATATTTAAGAAATGAATTAATTGTGGAATCATATGTAAATTTATCAAATTTAATATTTTTGAAGTTATTTTGATATGCTAGCATTAATGTTGTTTTCTATTATGCATTTTTATTGTTTCCTCTTTAAACCCATAATTATTATGTCAGAAATTGTCAGTATATTGAACATTTAACTTATCCTTGTAAACAAATGCAAACAGTTTAAAAGGACACAGAAACTTTTGATCTCTTAACTTTCCCTGTGTATTTTTTGTAATTTCCTTCTTTTTATACTAATTATAGACTTATAATGAGAAGGAAGAGTTATGTTTTTTGAGCAACATCAACAACAGACAATGTGAACTCAACAGAAGCAAATAGAAATAATTCACTGTTATTAACTGTGTGTATTATGTTTTATTTTAGTCAATCTACTGGATTCAAAAACAATTCAAGGGGAGCTGGGCTGGATCTCTTATCCATCGCATGGGGTGAGTTCAATAAACTATCACAAGGAAACATTTTCTCCATTACCTGTCTTAGGGAGCAGATGAATTTATTGTATTCTCTAAAGAGAACTCTTGTACTTCTGGTGACAAATTATACTTATAGGAGTATTCAATATATGGAGTAGCACAGCTTGACATTTGTGTCCAATGGAGCTACTGAGAATTTTGAAGATTTTTTTTCTCCTTAATTTATCAGTTGCTTGAATGGACTGATTAAATAGTTTAATTATTATTGGCATCATGTCAGTGATCTAAGAGTGACTTTTTTTGATGTGATCAGAATAGGTGAATTAATTAGACTGTCTAAATTTCAGGTAATGTAGAAAGTGTGTATTTGGAGATGGTAATCTCCAAAGTCATAGCCTTAAAATCAACCTTGGTAACTACTCTTCCAAGTAGTTAGAATTTATTGGTCAACAGTGTAAACCTATGTTGTCTTAATTTACTTGTTTAAAATGTCTACAATTTGCCTAGATCAGCTTAAAAATGGGAATATTACTTAGAAAAAATCTGCTGCTGCCTTTAAGTTTTAAACTTTTTACATAGCTTTGGTATTTTATCAATCCAGATACAAATTACAGAGTGTGTAGCATTTTGGTGTTCTGAATGACTATAATGAGGCTTTTCTGGGAGAACATTTTTCTTTTATTTTTTCTGAAAAATGAGGGGGGTTTTATTTACATTTCTCAAACTCTTTTCCCTACACAATTGTGTAATAAATTCCTGAGCATACCTTTTTGTTTCTAAGTATAGTTTGTGAAATATGTGAAGTACTATTTTGAAATATTTGTCATAGGAACAAATTTATGTATTCCTGTCCTTCTATGATAGTCATCTTTTCAAGAGATTGTAATTACTTCCACTTCGTGTTGGCGTTCAGTCTTTAGATTTTTGTGCCTAAATATACACATTTTTATGATAGCACCAGCTTCTTCACCAGCGGATGTTTTCCATCAGAGATACTTCATCTATCTGTCATCTTTGTATCTGCTTCTCTTCCTGACACACCTTGACTTTGACAATATGCCAAAACCTAAAATCAAGCCTTCATTAGTTACTTTAGAGGAGAGAGTATGAAGTAAGCCAGAATTTGGTTTTCCCAGAGGTGTAAAAGGAATCAAATGATTGGGATAAAAGCACAGCCTAGGTTGTCATAAAGAGTGAATTGAAACTCAAGATTGAGCTGGAAAACTCATTTGAAACTAGTCATCTAAAAGTCAAACCTCACCTTAATTTGATTTTAGAAATTAAATTTTTCATTACTCCTTCAGATAATATACCAGAGAACCTGCTGCTTCAGGATATAAGAAAAGCAAAAGCTATGGTAACATTTAGTAACTATATATTAGTATATGGTATACTATATACCATATATAGACATACTATATACTATATATACTATATACTAAATAATATAGTATATATATTACTATATTAGTATCTATAACTAATAGATATGTATATGTTTATTTTTTAAAACAAGAAATCATCTTATATTTCACAGCAACAGTCTGGCTTATGTTTTCCTTTAAAGAAGGTATAATGGTAACACATTATTTATATTGGGAATTGGGGGAAATGAATTCCCCCAATGTTATTCTCATAGATAACGTGATGGGATAGAGTTGGCACTTCTACTTCCAGAGCTATGTGGGAGGTAGACAGTGGGGTATTCTTAGCACCTTGCTGGGTAAAGTGTGGCACAGGGACAAACCAGCAACATCAACATGTGGGAGATTATTAGAAATGCAGACTACCAGACCCTGCTCCAGACATTGTGAATCAGAATGTGTATCTCAATAGGTGACTCTTTAGCACATTGAATTTGAGAAACACACCTCTGGATAAATTACCTCTTCACATTTCCCATCTCTGGCCCAATTTACTGTCTCTTTGTTGCCCAGATATCTCTTATAGCTTCCACAGTCAAAAGTTTTCAGTTTCTTCTTTGGTTTACTGTTGTCTCAGAGATCCCCACTCGGACCCATTAGCTCCTCTTCATTGCTGTCCTCTGTTGATCTTGCAACTGTGATTTTCCTATTTCTGATGCATAAAATAGCCTAAAACAGTTGGTCATTCTCTTCAAGCTTATCATTATTATTTGCAGGGAGAAAAGAGACACTCCCCAATAGTTCATGAAACTTACGATACCTGAGAACTCCAAAGCTAAAAAAAAGAATAAAATCAAATGATGTGAATTATTGTTCTGTGGTGATATATAGTGTATATTTCCTTTAAATTTCCCACATATTATGTTAACCATAATATATATAAGGAAATATATAGTGCAGATTTAGAAAACATTAGATTTTTTTTTTTTTGAGAAACTGACCAAATTACTGGGTGAAAATAATGTATGGTAAGTTTAGGTTTTGGATTTAATAGCCTGGCATATACAAATATTTGTGCCTCTAGATTCAATTAATTTTTGTTATTGCTCTCATTTTTAATATGACAAGGATAGATTAGTTTTGTGGTTGTATTGTTTTTAAAGGAAATAGATACTTATAACAATTGTGATATCCTTGCTGAAACGTTTTTCATTAAAAAAAGACAAGTAATAGCTGGAAATAACTTTGAGTTTGTTATTTTTCAAATTAATTAACTCTAATAACTGGCAGTACATCTGACTGGAGGATAACTAAAATATGACTGTAAATTTAAGAGGAAAAAATCATAATAACAATAATATACCATATTAAATCACTGCAAATTCTCACTCTTGATTTAGGGTAGTGGTTCTTAACAGGTTTAGCGAGTAAGGGAAGAGGGAATTTTTATTTTGCCTCGGTGGGATATTTGGCAATGTTTGAAGACTTTTGTAACAACTGGGGAAAGCAGGCACTTTTACATTTAGTAGGGGAGACCAGAGGTGCTGCTAAATATCTTCCAATGAACATGGCAGCCCCTAAAAAGAAGAATGACCTGGTCTAAAATGACAGTGGCTAAATTGAGAAACTCTTACTTAGGGGATTAATAATAGCATTCCATCAGGAACTGTCCATAACTAAGGAGATTTGGGAGACTGCCAACTCCCTCTCTAACTTCCAATCATATTCTCATCAGAAGCTCTAAATTCCAAATCTGTTGAAATATAAATTTAAAAAAAAAATAAGTGATTCATTTCAAACTTGAATCTTTCATGGAATGCTTGTATCATCTGAGCTATAAAAAATTAACATATTTGGAGAAAAATGGCGAAGAGTAGTTCATTCCTACATATAATTTCTCTTCTATTTCTATTCTTCCTTTTCCTCCAAAGACGTATTCATACATGAAACTTTACAATTCACCTAGGTAATTTTCTTGGGAGTAGTATTTCTATCTCCAATTTTTTTTTTTTTTTTTTTTTTTTTTTTTTTTTTTTTGAGATGGAGTCTCGCTCTGTCACCCAGGCTGGAGCGCTGTGGCACGATCTCGGCTCACTGCAAGCTCTGCCTCCCGGGTTCACGCCATTCTCCTGCCTCAGCCTCCTGAGTAGTTGGGACTACAGGCGCCCGCCACAACGCCCGGCTAATTTTTTGTGTTTTTTAGTAGAGACGGGGTTTCACCGTGTTAGCCAGGATGGACTCCATCTCCTGACCTCGTGATCCGCCCGCCTTGGCCTCCCAAAGTGCTGGGATTACAGGCGTGAGACACCGCGCCCGGTCCCTATCTCCATTTTTAAATGGTGCTTCATATCTTAGAGAAAACCTTGTAGGGAAATATGATACTACATATATTATTAGGCCTTGGACTAATTCTCCAAATAAATATCTGGGAGTAAATTTAATGAAACTTTAATTTTCTCTAAATGAAGGTCATGAAAATAATACTCAAATTTGTAAACTGAAATTATTTGTGGAGGTCGTGAATAGCAATTCATTATTCAATGAAAGAGTTTTATTTGACACTCATATAATCTGGCATTATATTTGGTGCCTTTAGCAAAGCAGACTGAAGCAGTTACCTTCTCTGGCCCTATAAACTATGAATGATATGATATTTCAATCCAGGGCTTAATTTTATTCAGAAATTTGGGTAAATAATTCAATAGTTCTAATATTAATATTTGATTTTGAGAACAATCAACACATAACAAAGCCTCTATATATTGTTAGGTTATTTTTTTTTCTAAAAACAGCCTTTTGCTTACACATGACTTAAATTGATTGTACTTAAATTGATTGATTGATTGACTGATTGATAGTGTCAATCTACCACGTAAACTTTCTTAGACTACATATCATTACATAAATGCATTGGAGGAGAGATCCAAGGAAGGTCGAGCTACACAGTTTTCACTTAGTATAGTATTGATATTCTGATTAACTAGTACAAAGAAATCATGAGCTATGACTCACTTAATTAAAGAAACTCCAATAAGAAGAGAGTGAGGACTGGCAGGGTTCAGGGAGTGTAGAAAAAGCACTGTCTGAAATGAGTAATATATATTTGTGGAAAACAGAAAGAGGAATCGGAATTAGTAATTGTGGAATTAAGGTTTCTTTAGATATTTATTGATGTCTTAGTGGTGAACATGCACTTAAAGGAAAACACTCTTTTGGCAAATAGGGAGCTTGTTGATTGCCCACCCAATATCTGTTCGCTGGATTCTCCTTGCTGATGAAAGAAACATCGATATTGTTCAAGTTTTCACCCTCCCAGGTGTTCCTGGAAAATGGCCCCTCTGCGACTCCGTGGGTTGAATGTTGATTCACCTGAGAACCAATCGTGACCATGATAGTCATTGTGGCAGGGACTGGTTGAAGCAAGTGTAAATAAAGCCAATGAGACTGGTGCAGAAGTCCAGTGATTTCTAGGAAAGGTTTTCCTCCTGATGGAGAGATAGGGAGAGACCCAGCATTTCCTCCATCTGGGCTTGTTCTGTAAAGGTTCTGGGTCTGCAGCAGCTGCATTTCTCTCGGGACTAGAAAGGCAGAGCCCAGCGAGCATAAGAGAAGCCAGCATGGAACCTTGATATCACTGAGCCACTGAATTATGTGAAAGAATGCCTCTTCTTTGTTATTTAAGCCACTCTTAGTGTTTTTCATGCTTTCAAATAAAAGGCATCCTGATAGGATAGAATGTTTTATCTTTGCTCAAATATTCTAATTTCTAAATGGAGGCTATGGCTATGGCATAATTGTATATTATAGTGTTATTTATATTTTCCAGATTGTCTTTTTTAGTACTTTAGTAAGATGTCAAAAATAATACAGTAGTAAAACAGGTTAAGCACATTGGTTAGAATTGAGGCATCTGCATTTCCATTCTATCTCTACCACTTATTATATAATCAGATGTAAGCCAATTAATCAAAAACTGACCAGGTGGCTCATACCTGTAATCCCAGCGCTTTGAGAGACCAAGGCAGGAGAATCACTTGAGGCCAGGGCTTCAGGATCAGCCTGGGCAAACACAGTGAGAACACCCCATCTCCAATCAATCAATCAATCAATCAATCAATAGAATTTAGCCTGGAATGGTGGCATTCACCTGTAGTTCTAGCTACTCAGGGGACTGAGGTGGGAAGATTGCTTGAGCCCAAGAGTTCCAGGCTGCAGTGGGGTACGACTGAGCCGCTGCACTCTAGCCTGGATGACGGAGCCAGACTCTGTCTCTCAAAAATAATTTTTTTAAATCTTGAAAAACATTTGTCTTCACCTCTAAAAAAAGGAGTTAGAGTAATTCCTATGTCATATCACTTTAGAGCAAGTGAGATTTGAGCAAATGAAATATTTCTATGCATCTAAGAATACAAATACATATAATACATGTGAAAGAGCTATATAAATATCATTTCTTATTCTAAGACAAGCTTTGAAGTTCTCCCATTTTAATTCAAACTCTTTTGCTAAATTCATTTACATGTCTCCTTAAATCTCAGTCTACACTTGAGGTCTTGAATTTGTATTTAGGAGAAGGAAAGTTGACAGTGTTGTGTGAAGTCTCAGCAGGCACCTCTTCTAAATTCAGAGCCCAATACATTGCCTCTGATGTCACTTCATTTTTATTCCATATAATCTGCACAGACAAAAGTTCGCATACAATCTTGCTGCAAAAGGAATTGCGGTTTTGGACCACGAATTTTAAATCATTATTACTAGGCTCGAACACATCTTTATTAGTCAAAGTAGGAACCATTACAATCATCACATTTTTGTCAACGAGAAATAAGTTTGTTTATTCCTGTAGAATAAAAATCTGTGCTTCGGGATTCGACGAACTCTTGGAAAGCATTTTCTGCATCCTGCTAGTTGTGGAAGCGATTTCCCTGCAAAAGGTTCTGGAGATGCTTGAAGAAGTGGTTGTCTGTTGGTGAGAGGTCAGGTGAATATGGCAGATGAGGCAAAACTTTGTAGCCCAATTTGTTCAACTTTTGAAGCATTGTTTGTGCAACGTGTCACTGGGCATTGTCGTGGACAAGAATTGGACCCTTTCTGTTGACCAATGCCGGCTGCAGGACTTGCAGTTTTCGATGCCTCTCATCAATTTGCTGAGCATAATCTCTGAAGAAATGGCTTCACCGGGCTTCAGAAAACTGCAGTGCATCAGACCAGCAGCAGACCACCAAACAGTGACCACGGCTTTTTTAATGCAAATTTGGCTTTGGGAAGTGCTTTGGAGCTTCTTCTTGGTCCAGCCACTGAGATGCTTGTCACCAGTTGTATAAAATCCACTTTTCGTCGCACGTTACAATCTGATCGAGAAATGGTTCACTGTTGTGTAGAATAAGAAAATGACACTTCAAAACAACATTTTTTTTTTTTTACTTTCGCTCAGCTCATGAGGCTCCCACTTATCAAGTTTTTTCACCTTTCCAATTTGCTTCAAATGCCGAACGACCGCAGAATGGTCAACATTGATTTCTTCAGCAACCTCTTGTGTAGTTGTAAGAGAATCAGCTTCGATGATCACTCTCAGTTGGTCCTTGTCAACTTTCTTTCTTTTTTTTTTTTTAAATTATACTTTAAGTTCTAGGGTACATGAGCACAACGTGCAGGTTTGTTACACATGTATACATGTGCCATGTTGGTGTGCTGCACCCATTAACTCGTCATTTACATTAGGTGTATCTCCTAATGCTATCCCTCCCCTCTCCCCGCATCCCACAGCAGGCCCCAGTGTGTGATGTCCCCCTTCCTGCGTCCAGGTGTTCTCATTGTTCAGTTCCCACCTATGAGTGAGAACATGCGATGTTTGGTTTCTTGTCATTGCCATAGTTTGCCGAGAATGATGGTTTCCAGCTTCATCCATGTCCCTACAAAGGACATGAAGTCATCCTTTTTTATGGCTGCATAGTATTCCATGGTGTATATGTGCCACATTTTCTTAATCCAGTCTATCATTGTTGGACATTTGGGTTGGTTCCAAGTCTTTGCTATTGTGAATAGTGCCGCAGCTTTCAATGGCCAGTCACTATGCTCCTCATCTTCAAGGCCCTTGTCTCCTGTGCACAATTTCTTGAACCACCACTGCACTGGACCTTCATTAGCAGTTCCTGAGCCAAATGCATTGTTGGTGTTGTGAGTTGTCTCCACTGCTTTACAATCCATTTTCAACATCAATAAGAAAATCACTCGTATTTGCTTTTTGTCTAACATAATTTCCATAGTCTAAAATACATATAAAACAAACAGCAAATAATAAGTTATTACCAAAAACAAAACGAGAAATGCACATTAAAATGATGTATATTTCACACCTAATTCAGAATGTATTCCAATATCAAATGGCAAATTTCAACAATGCAAACACTGCAGTTACTTTTGCACCAACTTAAGAATTGAGGCAGTTTAAACATAGTAATTTGGTATGCAGTTTATTTATAATTTTTAGTGATGAGAATGTTCTCAAATATTGATATTTCAGATTTCAGGTCAAATGTTACTTCTTCATGGAGACCTCCTGACTTTTCACAAGCCACCCTCCTGCCCCACCACCTCCTAAATGACTCTCACCCCTATCCCTAGCATACAACATCTGATAAGCTCATCTACCTCCTTATGCATGTTCTTTGTTGTATATCCACAGCTTACAATTATACATTAATGCAATCATTTGATTGATCTTTATTTCAACCAGGAAACTGTAAGCTGTGTGAGGCCAATCCCCATTTCATGAAATTCTCCCTTAACTCTCAGCATTTACAGTTCCTGTATTAATTGCCCATTAATTAAAATTATCTAAAAAATGAATAATAAGAGCTTTCCCAAATAAGAAAGCTAGCACCGATTTTTGTTTTGTTTTGTTTTTTGAAAATAATTTGATGATTTACACTATATTACTTGAAATAATGTCTTTTAGGGATTTCATTGTCTCTTTTAATGGCATAAAATTAAGTACAATTCTTATATATAAATGCATATATCTTGTATAATCTATAATATATCTATATTAAATATATTACATTGTCTTTTGTACTAGCAGACATATTTAGTTAAATGTAGCTAGAAAATACAACTGGCTTGTGAACTGAAGTTTAACTGAAAAAAAAAACTACATAAAGATAGCTTCATATTGAAAATTATATTGATTGTTATCAAGGTGAAAAAGTGAGAATCCTGTAAATAAATCCAGTTGAGCAAATCATACAACTGTTTAAAATGAATAAATCATAGACAGGAATGAAAATAATAAAAAAACTTTCTAAAATAAGTAATTATTTTTCTACTTTACAGTATGATGTTATTTGCCTGTAGTATTAGAATTATTGCTATTTGGGAAGTTCGGGTTCTAAAAATCTTACCAACTGGATTTCTAGCTTTCACTTTGTGAATAGGGTTTTATATGCAGAAATAATATTTTGACAACTGTGTGTCAGCAATAATCACCTGGGATTCTGCCTTTATGAATCACAGTCCAAATTCTACTTCATAGGCTGAATAGTCAATCCAGGAACATCAAAGTTTTGACATATGTGATATGTGATTCTTGGTCACTTGAAATTTTTCTGCCTAAACTCTATTTTAAGTATGTCACTTTCACCTATTATGCTGACCTTTCAAGGAAGGATGTCTGATTAAATTAGAAAAACATGGCAAAATCTTACAGGCTTTTTTTTTTTTTTTTTTTTTTGACCCTTTCCTTGAAACAAAATGCACTCTGAAAAAAAAAAAGGGAAAATGTGGACAAGTGCTAGAAATCAGATAAGATAGAATTTATTCTAGCAACTTTTAATTTATAAAAAATAAAATGTTATCTTGGTGCTTTAAAAAAATAGAAGTGATTTTTCTGTTGCTAACACTATGTCTCTATGTGAATTGTGTTCTCTTCATCAAAACAGTGTTTATGTTTTAGGAGATTGGATTAGAATTTTAAAAATATGGCATGTACTATATTTCATTTCTTTTACTTTGATGTAAGCTTAGTGGGATTTAAAATAAAGGAGACTTGAAACATAAGTGCATGGGTTTTATTTCCTCCAGCTTTACTCATAAATTCATTTGTGCTTTATGATCCTTACCTAACATATATTAACTATAAAGTTAAATAAAAAGCTGAGATGTAGTCAAATAATTTTCATTTCTATTTTGACTGTTTAAATATTTCATATATTTGCTATAATCATTCTTTATTTTTTTAAAGTAGATTTAAAAATTTCAAATAGAAGACAAAATTCTGCTTCTGCTAGTTTCTCATATTGATAACATTTTTTCTCTAAAACAAATAACTTTGGCACTAAGCTCTGTTTTGTTGTGCAACTTCAAATTAGCATATTTTCTGGTCAAAAATGCACAGTTATTAAAATAAAAGTGACCAAAAATATACATATTATAATTTTAAAAGAATGGCTTTCATATTCAATTCATTATACATTAAATGTGTTGAAACATGCAAAATAGTGTATGGCAGACTGAATAGGTTTGTGCATTATTAAGAAATGGCCTATTCCTTTAATATTTTATACAGAGTATATTCAGACTAAACTTTATGTTTTCAAGCTTCCAAGTGTTCTTTTGTATGAAGGATATAAGAACAAGATGCATACCCTGATGGAAAGGAGTTTCAACTGTGTCATTCCATTATGTGTAAAACAAGAATTTATAAAAATAATTCACACAAAAGCTTTGCTTATTTAAAATATTGCCTCCTTTATTAAAATTTTTAATTATTTTGACCCTTAGGCTTATTACACTCTGGCGCTTAATTTCTTTTGAAAGATTAAAAAAAGAAATTAAATTTAGTCTATAAAAACTATGGTATAGTATACTTTTTACATAAGTCTCATGTCCCAAATGATAGTCATTGAACCTAAGAATGCTTAATGGGTATGATGTATACAATATAAACCACCTTAAGTATTTCTGCAACCTTAATAGCTGTAGATTACCATTACTTTTTTTCCTGCATATGATGCTCACTTTATGGAGAAATTATTATGTGAATAAAAATATTACCAAAGTAATGTATGAGATTCCTTGGGAGTTGCTAAAATCATTCATCTCCATTACATGTGACGTAAGAAGAAAAATGTCAAAGGGGCTGATACACTTGGATTTTTCTGATATGCTTAAAATCATATTATTACACATTGTTTTTATTAATTTTGTTAATAAGGCAGTTTGATATATATAAACTAACAGATCAAAATTGTTACCTTTAAACTTGTATACAGTAGTTGTTAGAAATGCAAAATTCTGGGCCCCAATCACGACCTGTTGCATTACAAACCCTGAGGATGGGGCCCAGCAATAGGATTTTTAATAGGCTGTCCATGGGATTCTGATGCTACTCAAGTTTGGGGATCGCTGTGTTAGAAGATCGTTATCTGATGTAATGAGGCACACAGTACTTACTAAGATATTCAGCTGCTGCTTGATTCGGGGCTGTAGTTCATCTCAACCTCTAACTACAGCACTGTGTATAATTCATGATTAATATAACTGTTGATATTTTTTAAATATTGGATTTTACAATAAACACACAGGAAGAGAAAAGGCGCGTTTCCCTGGCAACTTGGGAAATCTATTCCTGGAAATTTGTCATAGGAATTTATTTCCAAGTCATCAAATTTATCTCATGTATTCTTGGAATTTAGTTTGAACCACATGTAGTATCTTCAATATTTACAAATACTTGTACAGTATTTATATATCTGGAATCCATTGCTCATGATAAAAGAGATGATACTAAAACCCAAAAACTAAATAAACAATGAATTAAGTGATAGGAAAATGGGAATACAGAATTGGAAAGTCCCTGTCATGTAGTTACTAGAATATAAGGTTGTCTGGGAAATGACTATTAACTGTTCCTAGAGTGTTACTAGGATCAGACTGTGATGAATTTTGTGTGCCACCCTAAAATGCTCACATCAATCAAAGACAACATTTTAAGCAGGTGATCAGGGAGGATAGTGTAATTGAAGAACAAATAGGAGTCAGAAAGGGCACTGTAAAAGTTCCCATTATAGGTTAATGGGACCTAGAATGAGCCTTTTATTCTTTTGGTTATATATCTTGAGGATTTAGCATCAAGTAGAACTTTTATTATTTTGTTAAGACTCCAGGAAGGGCTATTCTTAAAAATCAAATCTTCATTCTTTTCTTTTCTTTTTTGTTAATCAGATTATAGTATTTATTATAAAGGCACAAAACAAAGAGAAGTCATATGTGGAAAACTGGGTAACTTGTAGGACCTATAGAGGACTCAGTGAACATGAAAATTATCTAGTAAACTAAGGAAAGCAAAAGAAACAAACAAAAGAGTGTGTGTTGGGGGACAGAAAGGTACTCTCGCAGTAGAAGTTATTATATTTCCCTTCTGTATAACAGTCAATATTCTTTTGGGCCCAAGGTTAAGAATAAGCTAATTTTTAAAAAAATGTAAATGGCTACCTCCCTTCTCAATGTAAAGTGACAAGACCAAGAATCCAGCAATCGGGGAGACAGCCTAGCCTATTCAAGAAAGGAGAGATGAAATGCAATGTTTTAAAAGAATTTTAACCATTTTGGATGGTCTATACTTGGATACTATTCCATGCCATGGAATCCCAGGAAAACTGATAGCCGCACACTTCATAGGTTTACTCAAAAGTCTTCAATAGGATTTAAATCTTGTGGGTGATATGAGTCAATTTGGTAAACTGTGTTTGTCCAGAAATTCCCTGAATAAATATGTAATCTATACCCATATTGTTGGATGGATGTACTAGGTAGCCATTTCTTAAGTTGAATTAGTAACACAATTTTGATGGAAATTTGCCTATCCTGAGTGCTGAAAAGGCAGCAAATAAGCCATAAAAATATTATATGTAGAATTTTGTGAAAACGTTTATTGATAGAGCTGCTTCCATTTTCCATTAAAGGCAGCAAAATTTTACCTTATTTAGAGGAGTAAAATATATTTGAATGAGTAATCAAATTTTAGAGGTGGCAGAAGAGGCAGTGACTATAGAAATCATCTAGTGCAATACTCTAATTAGATAGACAAGCAATTGAGGCTCAAGTAGGCTTAGTGACTTGATGAAGGTCACGTCATTACCTTCTGGGTCTGGGTTCGGTGCTCTTTTCATTCCTCCTCTCTGTGGAGGAGTATTGGTCTGTGCACAGTGACAAAGAAGGATTTAAGATTGTGTAGTTTAATATTATCAGATTATACTTTATAGAATTTCAAGACTACTTCAACCGAGTGTCATGCATTGCAGCAGCACCCAAGATAATATCCAAATCTGGAGACACAGCAGACAAAATAGAGCTACTTTTCTCAGCAGGTGAAAAATGCTGATCTTTCATAAGCCCAAGAGAAAAATCAGGTTGTATAGGATTATTATTAGCTTTCCATTCTCGTGAATGTGTATCCCTTCATCACAACTTGATTTATGATCCAGAGACTGAGCTGTCACTTGACGACTAAAGATTCTTAACTCATTTTCTGACAAGTAGAAATTGATTTTAGCTTGAATTCAAAGATTAATCTAAATCTGCTTGCATTGAAAGAGTATTTTCAAATGTTGCTATGTAACTAAAATAAATATCACATAGTTTCAATTTCTGTATAAGCCAATTAATTTTTGAAGATCTTTTAAAAATTAGTATATCATTTTCCTACAACTAGTCTTAAAACGGAAGGATTGAATATGTTATCTTCTAGCCAGTAAATTCTCAAGATTTAAAATATCTCTAAATTGTTGGCTTTATTTTGTGCTTTCTGAACTGCTAAAATAATCACTAAATACATGTTGTTCATATGTAGCTTTCAAAATAATTGGATAATATAAATTAGAGTAACAAGTTAGTCCTTCAACAATTTTTGGAGACTAAAATATAAAACAGAACAAATGAGCTTTATAACTCCCAAAAAACCTTTGTGGTGAAATTTGCTTTAGTGATTATCTCTTGGAAAATAAACACTTTTATTTTCTGAAATAAGTGATTCTGATTCAAAGAAAAGTTGAGGAGAGGAAAACATTTAGGGGAAGGTTAAGTGTAATAGCATTATTTCAGAAGTGAAAATATATGAGATAATATTTGTTTCTAGAACCTATCAAATTCTTAATAGTTTATGTAGCATACAAGGGGCTTGTAGAATCTTTAGTACATTGAAATTTGTTCACTCTGTTATCCAACAACTGCTTTAGCTCCTGCTGTGTACTAGGTACTATTGTTGGCAGTAGAGATGCAAACAATACAATAGCTAATATTTCTCTAAAGGGCTATATACTATTCCTAGTGCTTTCGATATATCATTTCATTTAATTCTCACCACAATCCCATGAAGTTTTACAAGAGAGAACAGTAAGACCCAAAGAATTTAAATAAATCGAACAAATTCACAAATCTAGTAAGTAAAAACATCAGGAATGGAAATCAGACAATCTGATTCCCATAAAATGCACGTCACCACTACTTTATACTACATATTGTAAGAGAAGTAAGCTATTTCCAAGGAAATCTTAAAGTTTAGTGGAAAAGACCAATACAGAGCCTCATACATTATGCCAAGGGTTTGGCTTCCATCTTAATGCAAAATTGTTATGAAGTCTGGGAATTAGGATGTTTACTCCATGGACTTAGACTAGAGGTGCAGAGATCAGATGGTCTACCAAAGTCATCAGAGAAAGAGGTCTAACAAGATATGGAAAGGAGGTAATAGATGCCAGGTGATTTATGCTATCTGTTCTATAAGAAAGGGTGTCAACTAGGCAGAAAGGGGGTAGAGAAATCAAGGAAAATTTCCATGATATTGTGATTGATGATAACTGATGCATGTCTTGGTTTCTCCTAGATCAATGTTTCCCAAACTTTAGAGTACATCAGAACCATCTGAAGGATACCACCCTTATAGTTATGGATTACCTTGCTAATGGTGCTTGTCCAAAGATCACACTTTAAGAACCAATGTCCTACATTAATACTAAGGCTTTAGCCTGCAAATAAATTTAAATGGTTTGGTATTATGAAAGTTTAAAGGATAGAACTTAAATGAAACTTTAAAAAGAGATGTGATCTGTTATATATATATACACACATACGTCTAGGTGTGAATATATCTATGTATACATCTACACATATATCTGCATCTATAACACATATCCTAACATACCCAGTGGTATCCCATGTGCTATTTCAATATATGAAATTGTTTCATGGCCCCATGTTACAAATAATTTCTAAACTGCTGGAAATTTAGAAGATAGGAAATTTTTACACAGATTCCTCCAGGCAGTTGAAGAAATTTATATAATGTTCTTCTAGAGTTTTAGCAGAGTCAATTATGGGTATTTTGGAGGTAGAGTATATATAGAAGCTAAAAATAAAAGTTTTTTCTAAATATTAATTTTATATTGTATGCTATTTGCTATCTAAAACTGGTAGTTTCTAAATATAATTATAAAATATACTCATGATATTTGGTTGACAAAAGGGAGGTAATCATGAAACTTTAAATAGAATTTTAAACAATAATAGCCTTAGGAAATGTCTACCATATCACTTTTTCCCCCAATGTTCAATTTCCCTTTGAAAAGCACTGAAATGATAGATACAACATTTGTAGAAATTATGATTCTTAATAGAAACTTTGGTATATATTTACCGCAATGTTTAAATGGGAGAGGAGTTATTGTTTAATCTGTTACTAGATCAGGGGCTGTTCCATAGGAAGTGGCTGTAAATAAACAGAGCATGAAACCTCTCAAGGCACTTATAAGTAAATGAGCTAACTTTAGTGGCCATAGGCCTGCTTTAAACATACCAAAAAAAATCTCATGAGTATTAACATTGATTTCATCCCAAAATGTTTACAGCAAAGTAAAAGGATGTTTTAATTGTTTAATTATTGGTCTTTATTCAAAATTGACATAAACTGTTACTTATATTAACGTGCTTTTAGAGTACTTCCTCAGGAAATAGACACTTTTGAATTGTCATCTTAGAAGAATAGGATAATCTCTCATCAAATACTGTGGCCAAAGTGCACCAAAAAAAAGAAGATTTTTTAAATGTAAAAGCCATTTATCCAGTCTATCATTGTTGGACATTTGGGTTGGTTCCAAGTCTTTGCTATTGTGAATAATGCCGCAATAAACATACGTGTGCATGTGTCTTTATAGCAGCATGATTTATAGTCATTTGGGTATATACCCAGTAATGGGATGGCTGGGTCAAATGGTATTTCTAGTTCTAGATCCCTGAGGAATCGCCACACTGACTTCCACAATGGTTGAACTAGTTTACAGTCCAACAATGATAGACTGGATTAAGAAAATGTGGCACATATACACCATGGAATACTATGCAGCCATAAAAAATGATGAGTTCATATCCTTTGTAGGGACATGGATGAAATTGGAAACCATCATTCTCAGTAAACTATCGCAAGAACAAAAAACCAAACACCGCATATTCTCACTCATAGGTGGAAATTGAACAATGAGAACACATGGACACAGGAAGGGGAACATCACACTCTGGGGACTGTTGTGGGGTGGGGGGAGGGGGGAGGGATAGCATTGGGAGATATACCTAATGCTAGATGACGAGTTAGTGGGTGCAGTGCACCAGCATGGCACATGTATACATATGTAACTAACCTGCACAATGTGCACATGTACCCTAAAACTTAAAGTATAAAAAAAAAAAAAGCCATTTATTTAAATTTTACATACTTTATTTTTATTGTTATAATCATTAGGAATTTCATGGGTTGATTTAGACCAGTGAGCCATCAAATCTTTCAATAGCCTCACGCAGTAGAGATCCCCTTTATGCCTTTTCAAAAAAGAGCATGGATCCGGCACAATGCTAAATGAAGATTACGTTCAAAAAATTGAAATGACTGAACAGTTAACTAGCTGTAACATGTTTAACAATAGAATGGGGAAATCCTCTTTTAACCTTTTAGCTAATTATTAAATATCTTAACATGAAAGAATCTAAATATTATTTATAGAATATTCTATAAAATATAACTAATGAAAAAATGAAAAGGTTGCCTGTACAAAAGGAACTATAACATTATATTTATAAAATCTTTAAGTCCGGAATTCTGCATGATACCTACATAGTTTGGGAAAAAAAAATACATTGTTTTTAATGAGACTAGATTTCTCTTTACTTTTCTAGTAATACTTTTGTGTTTCTTTTGGAATATACAATGTAGCTGGTCTATAAGCAATAATTCAAATTAAATAGAAAGCTGTCATGTTAATTAATATAACCCAATCTGTACTACTAAGTGGCGTTGAAAGATCTTGTTTTCACTTGATTCTAGGTGATTAAGAATCAGTCATTAGTAATGTATAAGCACTTTTTTCGCTAGATATTTCAGAGTCAAAAGAAAGCTAGAAACAAGTCTTACCCACAAGGACCAAGTATATTAGTGTGTTTTGCCTTGTTCTTGCACTACAGCTATCAAAGTCAAGAAAGAATATGGTCTATAGTGGTTGGAAATTTCACTCTAGCTGTCAATTATTTCATGTATAATGCGGGTTTTAAAAAATTTCTTTTTGAAATAATTTTAGATATACGGAAAAGTTGCAAAGATAGTACAGAGTTGCCATTCTCTCCACCTACTTTCTCATAATGTTAAATCTTACATAACTGTGGTACACTATCAAAGCTAAGAATTTATGTAGGTACATTACTATAAGCTACAGACTTTATTCAGATTTCACTATATTTTCCAGTTACTTCCTTTTTCTGTTCCAGGATCCAATCCAGGGTACCACATTGCATTTAGTAGGAAGGAATTTTTTTCTTTTCTATTTATAGTCAATAATATATTTTACCACATATTATTTTGTCATCAGTTTAACTTTTTAAAATTAATAGGTTTATTTTTAGAGCAGTTTTAAGCTTACAGAATGATTGAACAGAAAGTACAGAGAGTTCACATATATTCCCCATTTACCCCCACAGTTTCCTCCATAATTAACATCTTGCACTGCTGGGGTGTGTTTTTTGAAAATTGATGAACCAGTGTTGATACATTATTTTAACTTAAGTACGTAGTCTGCATTAGAGTTCACTCTTTGTATCCTACAGTTCTGTTGGTTTTGCCAAATGCGTAATACATATTTTCACCATTTCAATATCATACAGAACGGTTTAATTGCCCTAAATATCCCTTATGCTCCACCTACTCATTCCTTTCCTCCTCCCACTCATCCATGGCAACCACAGATCTTTTTGCTGACTGTCGTTTTCCCTGTCAGAATGTCATATAGTTGGGGTGATGCAATCCGCATCTATTTCAGACTGGCTTTATTCACTTAGTGATATGCATGTAAGATTCCTGCACATCTTCTCACATATGATGCTGTTTTGTGTTTGCTTTGACCATCTATGTATCCTTCCAGTTCTACACATGCCATTTTGAATTCTGAGTTTACAAAAGAAGCCTCTGTCCTTGTGTGCCTTCCATTTTGTACTTATTGAGGTGTGCTTCTTTTTGAACTTAGTTTTCTTTTGGAATTATTAATGGTAACATTACAACAAACCTTTCAGTGCAGTTTACTATTAGAAAATATCTGCACATATGAACACTTTCATTTCTTTTCATATTATCACTTGTAAGATGACAGTGTGCATTTCTTTTACATTTCTTGTTATTTTTACAGTACCATACTATTATTTATTTTTGCTTAAATTGAGTCCTGAATACTAGGCTTGCTCCTCGTTTCCAAACACTCTGTGTTTGTGTTTTGTTTTTGTTTGATTCTTTTTACAGTAATAACAAATGGCAATTGTTTATATTTTCAATGCCCAAAGCTGATTATTAAACTTTGGGTGTTTAATAAGAGTTGAGGAAAAAAGTCCAGAATAGGCATAATTTACCAATTGAAATATACCAGTTTGTTGACCTACTTTAGTTGAACTGTTTGAAATAAATTAAGAAATAACAATCATATCGTTCTTATAGTATCAATAGTAAGAATTTAATAAAACCGCTGGATTTGATCGATGATTTAACAGGGTAAAAATAAAATTGAATTTACCCTCATAAAATAAGACAAGTTCTTTCTCCTTCCCAGGAAGAAAAGAATTCATCCTCTAAACAAAATTTTGTTTTCTTAATAGAGGAGGGGAGACAGGGACAGGGATTACAAAATTGATATTCTTTTCCCTACCTGAGTCATTGTTCTCAAAACTTTGCTGCTAATGAATTACTTTATTTTCTATAAATCAAACAAGTTAGAAACATTCTATTTTAGTTGTGTGTATTACATATATTCACAAACAGAGACACAGACACACACACACACATAATAGTGTATTTACCTTTATATAGAGATTCTTCAAGGAAATATACAAAAATATTTAAAATAATATCCATCATATCAACTTCTTAATAAAACTGTTGTGTGAACATACTCAATTTCCAGATATGTATACATGCATATATTATTTCAGCTAAATCAATTCTTAGCACAGTTATTTAAAGCAATATAGAATGATCTTCATAATATAGCTCTTTGAAAGATCTTATCTTGCAATCTTTTCTTTATAAATTTGTCTGAATTTATAACATTCAATAGCTTATATCCTTCCATTCTTTTCACTAAGTTGATTTAAATAAGTCAAATTTTTAAAAATCTGTTTTTTCTATGTTGTCTATTTCAAATAATGTATTAAATATCCACTTAGTCACCTAATGTAGAGACCTTTGAGTCAATTGTTATTTGTTGTTTTATTTTTATTCATATTCAGTATTTATCGTTTCCTGAGGAATTTTTTTTTCTCAAGCGTGTCTAGAATCAATTTCTCACTCTCCATTTCACTGTTGCTTTATTTCCTTCAGTCAAACAATATCATCAAAGAAGACACCACTGTGTAATAATATATTTGGCTTTAAAATAAGTTGCATAATTTAGTTAAAAAAGAAAAATTAACATCAAAATAATAAAAAAATGAGATGTAGTGTTAAAAATGAATAGATGCTAATTTTGGAAAGAAAATCCTTACAGTAGTTCTCACTTATATGTGATTTTGATTTCTGTGCTTTCAGTTACCAGAAGTCAACAGAGGTCTGAAAACATTACATGGAAAATTCTAGAAATAGTTCATAAGTTTTAAATTGCCCACTGCTCTGAGTAGTATGATGAAATCTCTCTCTGTCCTGCTCCATCCCACTCAGGGCATGAATCATCCCTTTCTCCAGAGTATCCTCAATGTATACACAGGACCAGCCCATTAGTCACTTAGTAGCTGTCCCAGCTATCAGACTAACTGCTGCAGTTTCACATGGCTTGTGTTCAAATAAACCTTATTTAACTTAATAATCCCCCAAAGTGCATGAGTAATGATGCTGCCAATTCAGATAGGCCAAAAAAAAGTCATAAAGTATTTCTCTAATGACAACTGATGATGAACTTTTTTTCATATATTTGTTGGCTGCATAAATGTCATCTTTTGAGAAGTGTCTGTTCATATCCTTTGCCAACTTTTTTGATGGGTGGTTTGTATTTTTCTTGTAAATTTGTTTAAGTTCCTTGTAGATTCTGGATATTAGACCTTTGTCAGATAGGTAGATTGCAAAAATTTTCTCCCATTCTGTAGGTTGCCTGTTCACTCTGATGATAGTTTCTTTTGCTGTACATAAGCTCTTTAATTCAATTAGATCCCATTTTTCAATTTTGGCTTTTGTTGCAATTGCTTTTGGTGTTTTAGTCATGAAGTCTTTGCCCATGCCTATGTCCTGAATGGTATTGCCTAGGTTTTCTTCTAGGGTTTTTATAGTTTTAGGTTTTACATTTAAGTCTTTAGTTCATCTTGAGTTAATTTTTGTACAAGGTATAAGGAAGGGGCCCAGTTTCTGCTTTATGCATATGGCTAGCCAGTTTTCCCAACACACATATGTTTATTGCAGCACTATTTACAATAGAAAAACTTGGAACCAACCCTAATGTCCATCAGTGATAGACTGGATAAGGAAAATGTGGTATATATACACAATGGAATACCATGCAGCCATAGAAGAAATGAGTCCATGTCCTTTGCAGGGACACAGATAAAGCTGGAAACCATCATCCTCAGCAAACTAACACAGGAACAAAAAACCAAACACCACATGTTCTCACTCATAAGTGGGAGCTGAATAATGAGAACACATGAACACAGGAAGGGGAACATCACATACCAGGGCCTGTCGGGGGTGGGGGTAAGGGAAGGGAGAGCATTAGGACGAATACCTAATGCATGCGGGGCTTAAAACCTAGATGATGGGTTGATAGGTACATCAAATCGCCATGGCACATATATACATATGTAACAAACCTGCACGTTCTGCACATGTATCCCAGAACATAAAGGAAAAAAAAAGCCATAGAGTGCTTTTCTAAATGTAAGGTTTCTAAGAAAAGAAAAAATCTTACAATAAAGTTGCTAAGATGTATGGTAAGAATAAATCTTCTATCCATATAATTGTGAAGAAGAAAAAGGAAATTTGTGCTAATTTTGCTTTGGCACCTCACACTGCAAAAGTTACAGCCGCAGCGTGTGATAAGTGCTCAGTTAAGATGAAAACAACATTAAATTTGCAGACACGAACAGAATCGTGTTTCAATTGACCGCAATCAGTTCAATATTGTCTAGGATTTCAGGCATCCACTGGGGGTTTTGTAATGTACCCCCTAGAAAAAGGGCAGACTACTGTATTTACATTTAATCTGACCTCAGGAATAATTCCTCACCTCTGAGGAATTTTGGCCTAGAAGTATAATATAGGGCATCAAAAGATGCTAGTATGAAGGTGGAAATAATGACTACTAACAATTGAGAAAACAAAATGACTCCTATATTAGTGCAAAATAAATTCAGTAAAAATCAGTCAGTTCTTTGACAGTAGCATGGAGTAGCTGGTCAAAAAGGAGGAAAACCAAAGTGGAAAAGTCTGTATGTTTTGCCTATGGAATATTAAGGAAAAATAATGGATCGTGCATTAGGCTAGGAGAGTAAAACACCATGAGAAAGAAAAAGGCTTTTGAGTGTAATGATGTTATATTCTAGAAGTATACAATGTCTAGAATGTGCAAAGATTTTTAGGAAAAAAATGCATGAACTTGTGTGTTGATTAAATGCAAATATCAGTCAGTAACACACACATGTGCTCTCTGTGTGTGGGCATTTGTGCATGTGTGTCTGCGTTTTTAAAATGTATTATTGGAACACTAAAATATTTATTAAAATGAAAACACTAACATATAAGGCACTTAATACCAGGGTCATTATTACTGAGAATAAGAGTCTATTCAAGTACCTGTTTTTAAAGTATCTAAAAGATAATGGAGAGTAGAGTTTATGAATTTACTGTTTTACTGGAAAGAGTCTCTTCTTGGGTTTAAAAATTTTACCAATTAAGCAGAGAAGACAAGAAGCTTTAAGCAAATTTATTTAAAAGCAAACAAAAGGAATTTATGAATAAATTAAGATTTTATGACAATATCAAAAGTTATACAAAATGTTTGTGTCTTTCATGAAACAGACATCCAAACTGAAATTAAATTTAGTTTTCTCTAGGTTTTTTCTTCTTAAAGATTGAAAAGTTATCAGGGAAAATTGTGCTTTTAAACTTTGTGATGACATATGCTTTTAAGGAGCCTGTATAACTTTCAGAATAATAAAACAAAAATGGCTATTTTAGAATATTCCTTGATGATGAATTAATCTTACATTGTTTTCCAACATACCCATCTTAGGAAAGTTCTGTTTATCACATCACTTATAGAAACAACTGGTGAATACATCTGAATTATTTTCAATTCCTGTCACTTGCATGTCAACTTGCACCATCTTCCGCCATTCCTAAGTTAGGTATTTGCAAATAGAAAATAGACATTATTGTTTATTTGGAGTCATAATTATAAACATATAACATATTATTATTTCATTGGAGTCATATATATAATAAACTAATTGTGAAAAATAGACATCAGGAACCTGAGAATACCGAGTCAGAGAATGCTAGAATGCCATAATGCAAATTTTGAAGCCAGCGCATACCAATCAGAGATTATAGTTCTTCAAAAAAGACAGAAAAACAGGAGCATGGTTTTTCCATTGAAACAGAAGATACTATTGCCTAAACAATCATAAAATATTTTATGGTTCAAAGGATTTTATAGAGTGCTGGTTTCTACCTGAAACCAGATATGTCTGACATGGTTGTATGCACGTCTGCTTTTGAAAAATATTTTCTTAGTCTATAAATATTTACCAAAAGCAATCTATTTACTGAAGCAGTACCAGACATTTTGGAAAGTATTACTTTGAGGATGGAACAACCACTATTTTATAATCTCAGTCATCTTTTGGGTTTCCTTTTCTGAAATAGAAAACCATTGAAATAAGACACATAGGAGTGGTATGTCATCCATCAGACACTAGTATGTGTTCTTCCCTTCAAGTGCTTGGTGTATATTAAAAACTGCCCACATTAAATGCATAGAATAATCTTTTTTTATTATTATTATACTATAAGTTTTAGGGTACATGTGCACAACATGCAGGTTTGTTACATATGTATACATGTGCCATGTTGTGTGCTGCACCCATTAACTCATCATTTAACATTAGGTATATTTCCTAATGCTATCCCTCCCCCCTCCCCCCACCCCACAACAGGCCCCAGTGTGTGATGTTCCCCTTCCTGTGTCCATGTGTTCTCATTGTTCAATTCAGCATTACAAAATTCCTATGGAAAATATGAGTTGTGGGTATTTATCTTTATAATATTTGAAAAGTTATAAGAAACTAAAATTAAGATTCTTTAAAAGCAAAAAGAATTCACTGGTGTGTGACTATGTGATAAACAATGGAGGGGTGATTGATATTAATTAATAAGAAAGTTTAGGTCAAATATTCTGCTCTCATCTCAGCTGTTATAATAAACAAATTAAATATTTAGTGAGAGTTTGCAAGTAAAAGCACCAAAATATATTTCTGTGTACAAGTACCAGCTTGTTCTCAGGTATCACTAAAATCTACCCTTAAGCAGTAGTTGTTTCAAAGGTCCTGTGGTTGTACATCCATTTCCTTGTATCTCTGGCTCTCTTTTTAGTGACAATTTGGATGGGAAAGTATATGATTCTTAACGGATATTGATTTCATGCTAATGACTTCATGATTAATTATTTAAGCATCTAATAAGTCAAATTATGTTAAATCACACCACAGACATTGCAGATATGATAGTCTAAGTGGTAGCCAACAATTTCAGATTTTCATGGGGTATATTTCGTCAGATGAACAAATAATTTAAATTTTAAGCTAGAAGTAAAGTCAACATGGTCTTTAGGAAATTCAGACAATAAAATTTGATACATATTCCCAAGATATATGTAACTTTTATTTATATGTTTTTTGTATAGTTGGATAATAATGTGCATTCGTTATTGGAAAAAAAGATAAATTTAAAAGGCTAAAACAGATATCAGTAGAGGGTACCCATGCACCTCATTTGGGAGACCTTCTAGAGTAGGTAATAGATAATATCCTTCATTTTATGACCAATAGTGATTTCTAAAATTTAAAAATTCATATAACTTCCCCAGATGCACATATACATATTATTGAGAAAACTCCAAAATGTTGAAAATGGATCCATATTCTATGTTACTGAAATGTTTACCAGATATCAATTTGAATTTTATGTGTATTCAGTTTTTCCATAGCATTAATTCCTTACGTCATATATCACCAAAATGACGGACTGTTTCAAGTAGACCAGAATATCATTTGTACCTTTAGAACACTTGTAATTTGACATTTTTAGTATAGAATTTACTGCTTAGAAATTACAGCCTGGTATGGTGACTCATGCCTGTATTCCTAGCTACTCAGGAGGCTGATGCAGGAGGATCACTTGACCCCAGGAGTTAGAGGCTGCAGTGAGCTATGGATCATGCCACTGCACTCCAGCCTGGGTGACAGAGTGAGAACCTGTCTATAAAAAAGAAGACAATACAGACAAGTTCTAACACCTTTTCTTATTTACGCTTAACAGTAGACCCTGTAGAAGAAGTAATGCTTGATCTTTTAAGTCTGATAATAAGAGATATATTATGAAAAAGCTAAAAATTATACAGGAAAAGGAACAACTGATGATGCATAAAAGCAGCAGAGGTATATCTAATTATCATACCTAAAATATGTGCCGGCAAAAGCCATGTGTGTCTAACAGTCTACTCTCAAATCCATTATCTTTACTAGAAGAAACCCGATTTTTATTCAGACATTCAGAGAATGTTTCATATATTTACTTCACTGGACTTCTAAGATACCATTATACTGGCATTCTACTCAGCTAAAGGAGTACATTTCCCAGCTTCTATCAAATTGAAGTGTGTCTGCATGAAAGAGTTTTAACTGAAGGGACATAAGTAGGGGTGTGGGACTTCTACAAAGATGCTGTACAGGAAATCTGGCATTTGGGTAGTGACTGGCACTACAGAAGCCAGTCACTTGGGGACATTAGAATGAGAGCTATGACTTAGGGTCAGCATAGTGAGGAGCAGGAAGAGGCAGCTCACTGGTGCTTTGCGGGAGATGCCACAGCACGTGCCAGCTGCCTATTTCAGTACTGTTTATACAAGAAAATTAGACTTGTATATGACTGAAGATTTTCTAGGTTCAATCATTAGAGCATAATTCCAAACTAATATACAAACAATATATTATTTTAGGAAAAATTAACATAAATCAAACATGGATATGTGTATAAACGCACAAATTCTGCATTCTCTACATGAGCATAATAGAAATAATAGAAATAAAATAAAAGTATAGAATTTAAATATTAATATCAAAACATCCAAATCCATTTTGTGGTCTGGCATGACCTGAAGCTCAAGTAAGAAAACTTTTCTCCAAATTCTGTTTGCAATGATCCACTTACCTTTACTCTTAGAAATAGTGAGAGGCCTTTACAGAAGGCTGCAGAATAGCTTTTTGTTTTTTAAATTACAGATTTTCCACATTTAAATTTTAATATTGTTTGGTAGAAATGTTTGTTTTAATGAAGACTTCTGCCTTACCTTGAGATTATTCAGTGCATATGTTTATGTTATCTCAAATATTTGGACGCATATTTTAATTCATTTTTCTGTGGATCACGAAGGTACTCATCAACATTATGGTGTCCTTATTAATTTATATCCATGTGTTCTCTTCTTTACCTGATTAAAATTCCAAATCCTATCTCTAACTCAACAAATGATCAGAGGGAACACAACATACATAAGTCACCCATACATTAGAATTAACATAATACTCTCAGTTGTGTTCTGGTAAACCTAAAACGACCTCCTCATGCTGTTGCTTATTATGATTAAACACTCTCAGAAACTGCACAGGCCTTCTCTTTCCACCCACAACCTCCTTTCACATATGGAAGTTTTAACTTAGGGTCAAGACCATTCAAGATGTCTAGGTGATTTTACTCATCTGTTGTTATGAGTAATTCTCAGGACCTAAAACGTTCATACTGTTAAACTTTTTAGGGAGGACTAATGGAATACATACTATTATATATTTTTTAAAATGCTGGAATTCACATCATTATTCTTTCACTTATAGTTTCAACCTCCAGAAACTTAATTATACTTTTTAAAAAGAACGTGCTTACATTTTCCATCCAGTCAATGTTTTTTACAGAGTCAAAATACACTAGGGTAAAAAGTAAAAACCATCTTTGTGGTTATAGGAATATATTTAACAAAAATGACTGTGAAAAAATCACAAAGGAATTGTTAATATGTTTCCAAATGAACGAAGAAATGTAGGCATTATATATGGTGAGGAAAGTTTGAAAAGATTCATTACAAACTAGCAACTAAATTCCAGAATTTTGATAATTAGTTTGGTAAATTTAGAAAAATCACCCAAGGCTCAGTTTGTAGTATTTATCTGTAAAACTGTCTAATTATTTTTTGTCTACTATTTCATAAATATCATGTGTGTATTTATAAGCTATTATAGGTTGATGGATATAAAACCTAAACATAGATTGCTACAATAAAGCATATTTAAATAAGCACCACTGTAATAAGCACTATGCTATAAGTTAATTACTAAATGGGCTATGTATGCAATAAAAGCCACAGATGTTTGGAAAATGAAGAGTTCCATTGTGAATTGACATGCGTAAAGGAAAAGGCACTTAAATCTAGAATTTCAGCTTCATCTTGAAGCAGGTAAATGAGTCAGAGAGAAGATGAGAATGTTTCATATATTTGCTTCACTTAAGATACTATGCTCTCCTGCTTTAATTTTTTCACACTTGTGGGTTCTTCTTCATTGACTTTGCTGTTGCCTCTTTATTTTCAGCCTTCTGCAAAATGTAGATTCATATATCCAACTTCCTTATTAATATCTCCATTTCTGAGATATTAAAAGGAAAAAAGTTGTTTTCCTCTTTTTCTTTGAGCCCACCCCCAAAACATATTTCTCCTGCAGTCTTCCTCATCCATGGCCACTTCTTCCTTCCAGGTATCAGGCCAAAATCTCTGGAGTCCACTTTGATTATTTTCCTTCTCTCACATTTCACTTGCAGTGGTGGCAATTCTTGTTGACTTTGCTTTCAAAACATATCAGAAATATAACCATTTCTTACCCACCAGCAATGCTACCTTTCTGACCAAGCCACCACCATCTTTTACCTATTTTTTGTTAAATCCAGGCTCCCTGCCCCTGCATGTGTCCTATTATAGTTACACTCTGTGTTCATCATAGAATGATCCTGAATCTACTTACCTCACTCCTTTGCTGATGATCCTCTAAGGTTTTCCCATCACATTCAGAATAAAAGCCAAAGTCCTCAGAATGACCTGCAAGGCTCATCATGATTTGTCCCCCAGTGACATCTGTGACCTGCTCCTCTCTCCATCCTGACACTGTTCCATCCTTGCTAGTGTCCACGGTGTCTATGAACAAGTCAGGTCTGCTTTTATCTCTGAGCTTCAGCACTTATTCTTCCCACTTCCTGCAAATGGTTCCCCTTTGTCCTGAAGCCATGAGGCCCCCCGACATTTATTTCTGTTCTCTTCAAATATTGACCTCTCGTTGTGGCTTGCCTTGATCACTCTATTTTAAATTGCATTTACTGCTTTTATTTTCTCCATAACAATTATCATCTTCTAATATTCTCCTTAGTGCATTTACTTGTTACTGTTATTATTTATATCCTCTTTCCTTTTGAGCAGGAGAACAGGAAAGTTTTGGGCTTCCTTGTTTTTTGGGTTTTTGTTTGTTTGTTTGTTTTTTTATTTTTATTTCTCATTCTTTGGACGCATAAAAAGGTGAGCACTCAATAGATATCTGTTAAATGCATGAATAAGTTAATGAATTAATAAATGTAGGAAAGTGTCATTTCTCCATGATTTTTTTTCAGAAAAAGTTATGAGTATCAATGGACTGTGTGGTGCTTATATACTGCTAATTATGTATAAACGAAGTGCAGCAAAACATAGTCTCATAATAATTTCAAAAATACTGATTTTGGACCTAGCTTCTAAGATTTATTTATTTAATGAACAGCTATACTGAACAATATTTTAAATTGTTTGATCAAACTAGGATTAATTATATAAATCATGTGAAAAATTTCAATCATTTGGCAGCCATTTTGTAAACAACTCACTCTATCATTTTGTAATTGGTAGATTGCTCAAATGTTGGAACAGTGTAACACAAAGTTTTCAGATTCAAATAGATCATGATTTTAAAAGGTTGGAACTTTAAAAAAAACAGGATTTTATTTGAGACATTAGGCAATTATCCATATATTTCATCTAAAGACAAATGTAACACACAGCCAACTTCCTTTAAGCCACATTAAAGCATCTAAGAACATATATATATATAATATATATTATATAATTATAATTATATAATATTTATAATTATCATTGCTCCACTATTATAACCATTAGAAACATAATTCTGTTTAAAAGTTTCAAACTTTTTAAAATTTTTTCAAAGAATAAGTGTAATTAAATTTTCTTGAAGTTTATTCAAACTGACAGCTATTAAGCACTTACTGTGTATATGTCTGATAGTGCTGTACATTAAATATAGAAAGATGAATATATGTCATAATCCCCAGGATGAAGGCATTATGGAGTTAATAGACTCAGAAGTGTATGTAAAATCAATACATAATGAGAACTATTCTAAAATATGAATAATGATCTTGTACATTTTTTATCTGTAGTAGCTTAGGTACTATTTCTTTATTTGTTAACTATGGTTCCAGCCTATCTGTGTCATTTAAAACAAACTTCTCAAACTTCAAGAAACATATAAAATACCCTTTTTCTAGTTATATTAATAAGACTATCAAGTAGCATTTAATGGGTGTATACCTTGTGCCAAGCACTAGTGACAATATGTACTGTTTCATTTAATCTTCCCAAAAGTCCATTGACATTTCAAGCATAGCATTAACCAGACAATGCTCATATAGATAAAAGAGTAAACAAAGTTTGTAAGAAAGATTTCAGATTAGATCACCTTACAATTGCAATCCATTTTGATTTTCATGGTGGCTTTTTGATTGTTCATGGAATTTCTGAATAAGAAAATACATTTTCACAATGCCAGGCTTTGCAAATATCATTTATAAAAGCTAAAAAGTAAAGCAAAATAACTAGTGTTTTACAATTACGTTTTAATAATGTTAACTTAAAAATTAAAAATAAAACCACTTCTCATATACCAGTTTGTGGAGGATTGAGTTCCCTTGAGAGAGTGAAAATATGGTCTTAGTGATTTCTTTTATGAGATTACCCTTTCTCATCTTTGAAAACATTGAACAGATTCATGCTTTATACAGTATGTAGTTGAACGTTGGGAACCAAGTCGTACTGCAGTGGTAGGAGTAATTACAGCTGTCAGTTCTTTCAACATGAGAAAACAACCTTGTTTCAACTTTACAAGAAACAGATTGTAAGTATCCAAAGGAAAAGAAATAACAGTCTTTATGTGATGAACAGTGTGGTGATTGTTAAACTAGTAAACTCGGCCATTTGGAGCGATGTATTTACTGGAGGCCGTTGGGAAGAAGATACTGTTTACGTGCAAGTTTGAGAGTGTTTTATGAATGAACAAACAAAAACATGAGCACTAAGTATCTCATCAGGAAGATTATAATGACTGGTGGACTTTTCAGAGTAGAGACATTGTGTCTAAAGAAACTTGTCTTAACTGCTTTCATGTGAGTTTTGTTTTTGTGTGAAAGCACTTCCTTTGTATCTGGGTGTTCCTCACATCTGGTTTATTTGGATGTTAGAAATCCAGGACTTCCTTATACTAAACAAGAAGAGAGCAGATTTAAAATTGGAAAAACTTGAAAACACATTATAAAATGAGGAGCAAGTGCTCTTATTTTTAACTGCTCTGCAATAAATTGTTTATTTTTTAAGCTATTGGTTTAACATGTGCTTCTTCTCTTAATCTGTGTGGAGGGGGTTATTTGGTGTGCTTTTGGCAAAATTCAGTCTAAGTGCCAAAATCAGATGACAGGGAAACTGACAGAAAAGCAAATCCATTGTTTTTATTCCACTGTTAGGTAAAACTTAAGGTCCTGGTTTCAAGCGTTTGCCATTTTTTTTCTTTTCTTTGTGAAAATGTTTACTTCTTAGGTAAAAAGAAGAATGATATTAGTTAGCAAATTAACCAAAAAAGTTAGTGTGCAAAAGCGAAAAGATGTTTTTAATGCTAAACAGAGCAGGAACATTTTATTTAAAAAAATGAGACCATGAAAGTGCTAAATATATAAGAATATAAGATTCTGATGACTTTTGGTGGCATCAGTTTCCTTTATCTTTACATATTCACTCATGTCCACTACACATTTTATTTTTTATTTTTTGGAAAAAAAATGTAACTAAGGGCAGCCAGATGGCCTAGGACAGAAAACAGGACACCTCTCCTTGCCTGGACAGATTTCAAGATTGACACTGCATCAGTGCACAAATGAATCCGGATAATGTGGCAGAAACAAGGTGTCTGCCTCTTAATATGTAGCATGCAAAAGCTGAAGGAATAAAATAAACTTTCACTGACAGTTCTGGTTTGCAGATATATAAGAATGAAATTGTGATGAAGTGAAGGTTTGTACTGGGAAAGAAGCCAGGATGCTATGGTAGTGCGATCCAGTGTTCCACTCTTGGCCAACCAAATTCTGCTCTTTTATGATCGAACCACTTATTCTCAAGTTCTGCTTTAGAAAAAGCAAGATTAATGTGGAAGTCTTCATTAAAATTCAATTGCCAGATATTCCTTAATGCAACTTTAATATAATTTTCTAGGATCGCCAAATTTAAACAAATTCTATTTGACCTTTATTAACAGGCACCCCTTCTCATACTTCAGCTGTTATCCATAACACCTGTAGCAAATTCCTATGGTGTTCTTTCACAAAAACAGATCTCTTGCAAAGTTGATGAAAAACGAAGAGGAACAAGGAGCATAGAATATCATATTTCTTTTAGGTGTTTCTCCTGATTTCCTTTGGGTCCTGGAACATGTGCTTAAGTTTACAGTTATCTAAATAACCCTGCTGCTCCAAGCAGATGACTGTTGTAAAGGGGTAACCTTGCGGGGATAAAACCAGGGCAGGGGAACCCAGAAGCAGAGATGAAACTCTCTGCGGGCTGATGATGTATGTATATTGATTTCACAATTGTCCTACAGGTACTAATTCCAGGAAGTTGCTTCTACATGTCTCTGGGGATGCAGCAGTAAGTAAAAGAGAACAAATCATCCTTGGCAGTAGGGTAGATAGAAAATAACCAACACTAATATATACAGTGTAGGTAGTAACACTCGCTATGAAGAAAAAGAAAAAAAAAAGGAAAGAAATCAGGGGAAAGAGAGAGTTAATGGGCAGCGTTGAAATTTTAAATAGAATCAACAGAGAAAACCCTGAGAAAGTGAGATAAATGCCTAAAGTTTGTGAGGTCTTTTCTGTCCACCTCAGTTGAAAGAGCCTACCATTGCTTGTTTGTGTTTTTAACAGATACTTCAGTAGTTCTATGTATACCATTGCTTCACAAATATTAATTCATTTGAATCTACAAGATAACACAATGGAACACATTCTATTATAATTTTGTAGATGAAAACAAAACTACAATGAAAATAAGTAAATTATCCAAGGTTGCACAACCAGTTAATGTTGAAGATAAGATTTAAACCTAAACAGCTTGACTCCAGAATGTTCTAAACCATTTTTAGATGCGTCTTTAAAAGTAGATTTATTTCTGTGGATTCTACCACTTCATTGAGGATTGCCTTTAATGTTCATGGTAGACAGTATGTGGTTTTTCATTAGGTGACATTGTCTCTTACTTCTCAATTAAGGTATACTTATAAATTCTTGGGGCTTTCTTTTACACTGTCTATTAAAAGGAATGAAAGAATATGCAAAGTATTGGTTGGCTATTTAGTCTGGTCAAGAATTCCTAAATTTGTTTATCAGAAAACAATGTATTATTACAAAAAATGTTAAAGATGTTAAGCAAGATAAAATAAATGTACAGGATGCTACTTATTATGTCTGCTTTTCCCATATTCATAATAAATGAACACATTAATATTTTATAGATTTAAGAAGTCCTTTTTCAAAGAGACAAGATTTGCTTTTTTATATCCCATTGCTTCTCAAACATATTTTACAGTGGGCCTCTTCTTCTCAGCAACAACTGCAACATTCAAAGGACCCCAATGTGCTAAGGAGCATTCTTAATAAACAGTGCCAAAAGAGTACTGGATCAAGCTGTCTTCCAAATTTGGAATTAGTTCTATTTGAAAGGAGTGGAAACTTGGTAGGCAAATACATATGAAAAAATACATATATTTGCCCTTAATTTTGTTAAAGAAAAAATTCCTATGCATGTATTTTGGGAAGAAGAAAAGAAATAACTACTTTTTTTTGTTATAGTCCTAAATAATACATCACTGTAGGGCAAGGGCAATATATTATAAATAACCTCACGCACATTTCCTTAAGCATATGTGCATTATTTACCTAATTCATTAATATATTCGTTCATTTTGTACTAATATGTCTGGCATATTTTCAAATGTTTCTAATGTGATTTTACTGATTCTTTAAGTCAATATTTATCAAATATCTATTAGGCATTTTGATATTCAAAGATTTTATTTTTAGCATCATTTCTATAGCCCTGATTATTTTACACAAAACTGAAGTTCCTTTTACCAAAATCAGATGCACGTTTTATGAATCAGAGCTCTTAGTTGTAAGCATTGGAAACCTGCTGAAGCTGATTTAGTCAGAAAATAAATTTACTGAAAAGAGTATTACTAACCCAGCTCAGAAAGTGGCTAGATACAAGTTAGGGAGGGTACAGTAAGGACCACAGCAAGCACCACCAAAATCCACTAGTGAAGTCCCTGTAATTACCACCACCGTTAGTCCCTGGCTATGGGCTCATTGACACCACGACAAGGCTGTCAATCGAAGTCAGATGGCATTGCTGAAGCTGCTGCCAAAATAATAAATTCTCCACTGCCTCTCACTCCCATTACAGAGTTCTGGGCAGGAATAGTCAATGAAACCAATTGGAACTACAGAAAATAAGTGAGGTGTATTTGATGATTGTGTATCTAAATATAGGAAAGTGGCTCAGTTTCTTGGAATCCAAAGTGGATAAATATCTTCATGACCCCCAACATTAATTACTATTAGTGCTATAATTTTCATCATTTTTATTATTACATTGTAGTATATAGAAGTACTCACTGTAATGAAACATCTTAGCTTCACATGGTGATTTATGAGATTGTGTTGAGGTATAAAGGAGATTAATTAAGAAAACTCTAAACACCAACTAGGCTTTATATGGGCTATGAGTTCCTTCCTTCTTTCCTTCCTTCCTTCCTTCCTCCCTTCCTTCCTTCTTTTCCTTCTTCCTATTTTTGTATTTTTTAACTTTTTCTTCAAAAATAAAAGAAAAATTATACTAGATTTGGAAATATGACTAAATACTGCAATAACCCGACACTCTAAGACCGTTATCCTAAAGCAGTATACCAAAGAGTTTGAATAAGAAATGATGGTAATCAATTTCCTTACATTCTGTTAGGAGAAGGAAGTTTGCAAATGCAGTAAATGAACATAATATATAATATATTAGAAGTCAATAATGTTTGGAACAATCAGAATGGATCTCACATTTCTTCTGGGGGTAACAGACAACAAACATATAATAAATACATAAACTGTATGCTATGTTAAAGTTTGAAAAGGGATATGAAAAGATAGAAAAAGCAGTGTAGCATATCTGGTTAGTGTCTGTTTCTTACAGAAAATGATGGTAATATTTAGATTGTTTTCCTCAGGTTGTTTGGAGAATAAAATGAGACTTCATGTGAAGGCCCTCTGAAAAGTTGTTATGATTACAAAATTGTCAATATTCTTAAGTAAATAATTATAAATAACTGTTCATAAGTAAATAAAGTTTTATATTCCACAAGTCAGAGAAAACTAATATTAGATTGTGTGTGTGTGTGTGTGTACGCGTTCTTTTTCTGTGTGTATTTCTTTCACCAAAGTTTGGATCATGTTGTACAGCAAACTTGTATCCTTTTAATTGTCAGCCCTAAAGATTCAACCCTAAAGCTTTCTTCAATATTGTCACAAACTTGGTATATCTCTTTGGCAACTGCTTTCCAGACTTTTAATAGGAAATCCATCAGCAAAATTTTCACTTTTTATAGTCTCCTCAGCTTACAAAGTTGCTACTGTCTCAAACCTCAAATATTTCTACATTAAAAACATTTTTTAACTACCTATTTCAGAGTGGTTCTCCAATTTTTTGGCCTCAGGATTGTACTCTAAGAAATTATTGAGGTTTTGCTTATGTTGGTTATGTGTGTAAATATTTACCCTAATGGAAATGAAACTGGGAAATTTAATGAAATTATTAATGCATTTAAAAATTAGCAGTAAGTCCACTAGAAGGATGTTACCATCTGAGTGATGATCTCATCTCACATCACGCGGCTTCTGAAAATCTCCACCAAACTCTGGTAAGACGATTAGAGTGAAAAAGACAAACATCACCGTACTGTTACTATGAAAATCATTTTGATTTCCCTGGATCACACTTTAAGGACCATGCCATATTAGAAACTAGAATAAAAAAGGAAAATGTTTGAATGGGTAACACATTCACATGGTTACAATTTCAAAAATTATAGAAGAAATATAGTGAAGTCTCTCTCCACCTCTGCCAGTAAGTCATTGTTTCTCCTCTCTCAAAGCCATTAATAGTATTAGTTATGTGGTTATATGTGTACAAAAATTGTGTAATGTTTACATAGTATAAATATAACACCTGCTTTTATACAAATTGAATCTTTCAATTATGTCTTATAGCTTACCTTTTTTGAAATCTAACAATGTATCTTGGAGATCTTTCATATAAAGATCTTCCTTGTTCTTTATTTTTATGTTTGCATAGTATTACAGACTATGGATATACCATGATTTATTTAATTAGTTTTTTTACTGACGGGCAGTCATTCATTTTATATATGCATATAAAACAAAAACAGTGGCTGTAATGAGTAACCTTGTGTGAATATCCTATAATTTTTATTATTTTAAATCTGACTTGGTCTAGGCACAGTGGTTTATGCCTGTAATCCCAGTATTTTAGGAGGCCAAGGTGGATGAGTCGTTTATCCCAGGAGTTCAATACCAGCCTGGGCAGCATGGTGAAACCCTGCCTCTATGAAAAGATATAAAACATTAGCTGGATATGGTAGCATGCCTGTAGTCTCAGCTACCTGAGAGGCTGAGGTGGGAGGATCACCTGAACCTGGGAGGTAGAGGCTGCAGTGAGCCATGATTGCACCACTGCACTCCAGCCTGGGTGATGGAAGTGAGACTCCGTCTCAAAATAATAATAATAATAATAATAGTAATAATAATAATAATAATAAATAATAATAAATAATAAACCTCTCTTGCTTAGTGAGCCTTCTTGTCCAAGTGAGGTAATTCACTTAAAACACAAGTAAGAGATTTACACAGGAACTGGGAATTAGATGAACACATAATTATCCTCAGAGCAGGAATGCTTGAGGCTGAAAAGGGGTATTACTTAAAATTAAAACTGGGGATAACATGTAGAAAGTAAGACAATCCTGGACATATTAGGTAATATGGTGTCCTGGAAATCATGCATTTTAGAAATGAGGAAAGCAGGAGTAAATACAGGAACATGCCATACTCCAAATAAATTAGATCAGAAGAAATAAAGTACCTTATTAATTAATAGTGTCCAAATAATATATTTCAGCCACTGTGAATGATGATGTTAGTTTTATGCAAAAGCAAATGCAATGAACTAGCAGAATTTGTTCTTTGAGGATCTGATTTCTGCTCATTTTCTAAAATGTTCCTTCACTCAGTATTGTTCTCTTCCTTCCTCTCTTGCCCAGAAATCACTTGTCCAACCTCTCTCCCTTCTCCTCAATTGTAGTTTGGATTCCCCTGGAATCAGACTGTAGGAAGGCATTTTGTATGCTGAATGTTTAGAAAGGAGTGCCTTTGGGATTCAAACCTGTGGAAAGGAAAGAAAGGAAGCAGGAATGGACAGAAGGCGAAGTGAAGCTGTGATCTAGACCTACCAAGGGTTTTAGCCCAACCCTGCATGCTGGAACTGAGAGGGGCTTTTAGAAAGACCTTGAATTGGGCTGAGATCACAAGGCCTTTTTATTCCTGCAAAATCACTGGATGTGCCACCCTTAGGAAGGACCTGAACTCTAGGACGGCCACTCCATGCAGCAGAGACAATATCTGAAAGGGTTGAAAGCTGCAGGGTGTCTGCTGACAGCATCCCAGCAGCCGGGGCTGCAGTCCTTCAATGAAGAGGTATCCAGGTGGCAAATTGCAGTGTCAGCCTCTTGTATCAACATAGTCACGCAACAAACATGATTTATACTAAGATATAAATGATTAAAGTTTATATTTACCAGGATATTTCATTTTAGCATGAGCAAAATAAATGAGCCAAATTACAGGAGTGATTATAGCTTTAGGATCATTCACACCTAAACTTGAACCCTGCCATTGCCTCTTATTCACTGTAAGCTTCAGTTTCTTCTTCTATAATATAGGGATGATGATACCTATTTTGGAGGATAGCGTACAGATTAGAGGTTATATTTTAAGTAAAGAACTTAAGCGCCTAGTACATAGTGAGCATTTAGCAATGATGACCTATTTTTAACGAGTAATCATAAAATTGATATTAACTTGATTAACTTTTAGCTTGATACTAAATACTTTGCTATGATTTTGAGGGGTCGGGGGAGAAGGGAACAATAAGAAAATAAGAAAGCTTTCCCAGAACATCTCATTTATATTGCTGCTGATGCTTTATACTAACCTTGTTATCATATTTTTTAATATTATTGATTTTATTACATTATAATAGCAATACCTCATATTCATATGATATAAAAATGATATGTAGATGTTTTGTGAGTTCCCTTAATATCCACTGTATACTTCTATGGAAACGTGGGAATGAAACTTTGTAAATAAAATAAATGAATACTAGTTGTGAGTATCTTAACTACACACCTGGGAAATCGAGGACTCTTGTCCGATTTCCCAATCAGACAAGATTGTGAGCTGTGGGTCTCTGCTGTAGCTGGGTGGCAGGTATAAATGGAACACTCCTGAACAAATCAGAATTAATTGCCAAGAGAACCTACAGTGTTACTTTCAAAGGATGATGGTATGGGGAAGGAAGAGACACAAAAACCCATTCTAAAGTGACTGTTTTCTCTTTGAGGTCAATAAAACTGGTCTGGTGGTTTATCCAGGTGAATAAGAGGCTGATTAAGGAATGAGATCTTTAAATCTGATTGTGCCTAGTTTTTTTGTATAGAGAAGTCAATAGCTAGGAGCAACAAACCAGAGTACCAAATAATATTACCATATTATTTTCAAGGGAATAGAAACATCTCAAATTAATCCAGTGATGATTTTGAATTCTTCAGACAGAGGTAGCATTTCAGACATAAAGGAGTAGAGAAGAGTAATTGATTCTCTACTACATGGATCTACCAGGTAGCCTAGACAAGGAATGTCCAATCTTTTGGCTCCCCTGGGTCAAATTAGAAGAAGAAGAATTGTCTTTGCGCCACATATAAAATACACTGACACTAACAATAGCTAATGAGCTTAAAAAATAATCACCAAAAAACTTATAATGTCTTAAGAAAATGTACGGATTTGTGTTGAGCCACATTCAAAGCCATCCTGGGCCGCATGCGGCCCACTGGCTGTGGGTTGAACAAGCTTGGCCTAGACGCGCCCCCCTAAAAAATCCAACAAACCTTTGCAGAGTGTATGCTATTGCTGGAATTAACTGGAAATCTTTCTTGGAAGACATTTTTCAGAACTGTGTCACACCTGATATCTGAATTTTCCCATCCACAGCTTCTCTTGCCCTTTGGATCTGCTTCCACCCAGACTTGCTGTAGGGTAAATCCCACTAGTTTTTCTGTCTTCCTCTGAACTTACTAGAAATCTTCCAACACAAAATTCTAGATGCCTTCATGATCCTTTTCTTTTATGGAGAAAAAAAATTAAGTAGGCCAAGGAAAGGATCTCCAGATTATTCAATGAAAGTATATGCTTTTCTGCCCATTTACTCTCTAGAGAGCATACAATTAGTGCTAATAGAATGTGTGCTGGTAGGATAATGCCCCAGAACACCCTGCAGAATAGTCACGGTGTATCTCAGGGACTAGAAGAGAGTGTTTAATAAATGAAATTATCTGATAATGCTACATTTAAAATGGGGGTGTATTTACACAACTACACAGAGACAACTTGTAGTACTACTCAAACAAACAAACAAAAATCTTTCAATGCAGCATTGCTGAGTCAGGGTTTTCATATCCTTATACTTCAGAAATTGTTTCTTACTTGGCTTTTAAAGATTGCAGGTCCTCCTTAGAGTCTTTCTGTCACCTCTGATTTTAATCAGTGAGGGATTAGGAACATAAAACAGATTAATACAGGAGACATTTTGTAAGTGATTCTAATGCAACAACATTCTAGACACTCCCACTGGGATCCATGGGAAAATTCAACCTCATTTCTTTTGTAGCTACAATTGAAACTCTGGGAAAGCTGAATGAGAACACAAAGAACTTTCACTTAAAATAAGACAAATTGCCAATGCTTAACTAATCCTCAAAAGCAGATCTTCCTAAGAATTAAAACGAAATATCATAGTATGTAATCCACCCAACATATATTATCTGTATATAAAACATTCTTGAAAGAAATTATACTTTTCATAATAATTATTTTTAATAAATGCAATGCAATGCAAATATATTTCAAATTGGTCCAATCATTCCATCCCCAATGCTATCACCATAGAACAGACCATCTCTTAACTGTTCTAATGCGTGGAATAAAAACTTCTGTGCTCTTCTGTGCCTTTCCTCTTTCCATCTCCATATTGCAGTCAAAATGATCCATTCAAAAATGCAAGTCTTATGTTAATTCTCTGCTTAATTTTTAATGTTATTACCTTCAAAAAATGTGTTACTTTTGTATTCTCCTTTTGAATCCTTGATCCAAATATCTTGCATCTTTACATACTCATCTTCTGAAATAAAAGAAGACATCAGCTTTTGTGCAACAAAATCCTGACTCCTTTCCAAGGCTGTTCAGGCCTTGAATGATAAAGGCCCCTGCCGTTCTGGAACTTGGTCATGCTGTGGATACACTGGCCAACAATCAGCTCCTCAGAAACACCAAATGCCCATTCAGGGCTTTTGTTCCTGTGTTTTCATTTTCCCAGAACACTTTTCCCTGGCTCTTCAAGCGCCGTTCACCCTGTGGTTTGTTTTAGATGCTATCATCATCTTTGTTTTACAGATGATGAAACTAAAGCCAGAGAGGTTAAGTAATTTGCTCAAATGCTCATTAATAGCAAATGAGTGGCAGGATTAAAACCCCAGTGATCTAACTCCAGATTCCCGGCTCTTCACTGCATGAGATCTCTGTCTTTGCACCCTTCAGGTCTGGTTCTCAGCCTAAACGTCCGGGTAGTTTTCCCTGTTCCACCGTCTAAAGTAGGTTTAAGAACCACCTTCATCTTCTCATTCTTCGTTTATCTTCTTCTTCATATAATTTATCAAAATTTGTAATTATTTATTATGGTAGTTGTTCAGCTTTTTAAATTGTACACTAAATTATGAGGTTTCTGTGGGCAAGACCAAAATATGCCCAGCACATATACTATCTTTTGAACAGAAGCACTCACTCTATACATTTTTGCTTGAAATAACTAAAACACATTGGGAGGAAGGGTAGTTATTGGATGCCTGTAACTTTTGAAAATGATATAAAGTCTTTAAATTATAATAATTGTTTTTTTCTGATTTTTTACTCTGATAACCATGTTACAAGATTCTATTTCATTCAAAAGTGTAAAAACAACACCAACCATAAAAACAGTTCTTTGAAACAATGAAGACAAATCAATTATCTTCTATCCTTAGCATTTCTCCTTTTCTCTCCCAAATTCACCTGCTTCCTCTGATTTGCTCTCCTTTTTTCTTTTGCTTCTTGGAATTATTTGCATATAATTATTTTCCAACACAGTGACATTATCAGAAATGTCATACTCTCAGAATATTTTAGAATGAGGTCTAGGGAGAACCTAAACAAAATGCACCCTTTTATTAAATTGACCTGACAATATTAAGGGGGTGCTTTTGAATGGATAATTCTTTGAAAGCATCAGTTAACAAACAGCACAAAAACACAGCAGAGCAACCCAGCAAGTATGATGTTTTATTTAAGAAGGGGTGGAGTGGGGTCTTTATCTGACAAGTCACAGGCGGAAAACACATTCCTGCAAATTGCCCCATTTCTCCTCAAAATGTGTCTGAGGTGAAATGGAGCATCCTTTGTTTCGTACAAAGAAAATAACTCAGGAAAATGACAGTTTAGTGATACATATCCTCACGGTCTAAAAGTCAATGACCTGGAAAAAAAATGATGAAAACTAATTTGTTTTAATGGACAGATAGTATTGTATATTTTTATCATGTACAACATAATGTTTTGAAGCATGTATACATTGTGAAACAGTTAACTAGCTAATTGATAGATGCATTACATCACAGAGTTTTTATTTTGTGATAAAAGTACATAACATTCACTCTGTTTACATTTTTTCAAATATAAAATACATATACTTGGAAATTCAAAGGACATATAATTTAAAATATCACATTTATATTCTCTTTAATATTTCCTATTCTTTCAATAAGAAGATAAAGCATAACTACAAGGTTTAGCATGGGTAGGGGTAGGGGGAGAAATGAGAAAATGAAGTAGGGAGAAAAGCTATTTCTCTCCCCTATGTGGGGAGAAATAACATTACAAAAAAGAAATAGAAGCTAAAATGCATCATCTTCAATTGTGTGTTATACTAACTCCATAGTTTGAAATTTGTGATTATTAGAAATCCTGACATCTGTGAATTTAAGGCAGTTGTCTCTGTTTTTGTCTTAAATGAAAGTCAAAGTTGAATACACTGAACTTTCTGAGGAGCAGCAGAATTTCAAGGGTTCCTTCCTTTAGAAATTATAGGGATTATCTGAGGACTAACTTGATACTGGAGAAATATTTGCACATTGCTAAAACCCGTTATTCTCTTTTCAACTGGAGCAAGATAGAATTCCCACAGCTAGGTCATTACTATACTTTGACTCCTAAACTCTCATGTTTATACTGTGTCTACATATTTGAGAATTGCAAAAGGTGGGAACAACACTTTCTTCACTGATTTCTATTATTTATTATATATACATATATACACACACAAATATACATACATATATGTACATATATTTTTAAACAAAATTATGATTAGCATTTTATTTGAAGAGTGCAAAGTACCTAAAAGTCACTAAGACAAAGGTTTGAAGTTGACACTGGATAAAAAGACAACCTTGAAATAATTTTAAAGTTTGCAATTAACACAGATCACAGTGTGGCAAGTAAAAGTTTTAATAGCAGACTGGCCCAGGCCTTGAGGTAAATTATGCATAATTATTCATAACTGCTATTTTTGGCTTGCCTGATTTGTCCTAGACCTCTGGCTGAGGAAACAATTTGAAATAATTAGTGTACTAGTGCATTGACAATGATGAATGAATTGAATACTTCTTGTGCCAAACATAGATCTTGATAGGAAGCAGATAACTTTGACAACTGTGGTATTTTGTTATTAGATCTCTGAAAGTGGAAAGTTTATGTTATTTTTTGTGATTTTTTATAGGGTGTTTCATAAGTCATTCTCTAATGTCCTCAATCATTAATGAGGCTGTGATTAAAAACAAACCAAAAAAAATTTAAAAACAGCATTGATGTTTATTTATACCAAATTTTTACATGTTTAATGTTAAGAGTTTAAACTATGATATTCTAAAAATAACTTCATGGTAATTAAGAGACTTCCTTTCAATTTTAATTTCATGACTAAATTAGAGTTTAGTATATCAAAACTATATTTAAGAAAAATAATACAGATAATTAAACACAATGCTTCTTGAAATAGAGAAGCTTTAAATTTTTCATATGATAATTAGTAATTTTTTCTAAATATTACAAAATGCATATTTGCCTACCTGTTGAATTCCTATTGCTAGGAAACAAAACCTTCCCTTTACATATGTTAGTATAGAAAATAATTTTCAATGATTAAAATATGCAAATGTATTGAAATTTAAAAATTTAGAAATTCTGGTACACCATCAAAAAATAAAACTAGCAGAAAATTATAGAAAAGTCTCAGAGACATGTTTTTCCAATTCGTTGTACATAAATTATATAAAGCTCCTCTTTTAATTAAGCAAATACTCAGAACACAATATATTCGCATTTTTCAGTAGAATAAACACTAACAATTGTCTGTCTGGAGACAACTGTTTCTTGGCTGGAGGTTTGGACAGACAGGCAATCTTTGTTTTGGTATAAAAGCATCAGCCCATTTAGGTCACCTGAGTGAAAAGAATTAGACTTATTTTTTCTGAAACCATAAAATAATTTAAAAGTATAAAAAGATGAATTCACAGACAACCTTTAGCATCTATAATAATTTTATCACTGCTAATTATACATGTTTTTTTTCTAATTTTAAAAGGTTAGTTAGGGCATCCACATTTGCAGTAAAATTTTTTTATAGATATTGTACGTATTTTTCAGACCGAAATTATAAACATTTATATTACACAGGCACATAGTAGTTGGGTCTTAGCTGTGCTTCTGAAATACAGCATCTAATCAATGTTGTCATTCTTTATTACTTATAACCATGACAAAATTATTTAAATGATTCTTGCTTTTCATATATAGAATAAACTGCAATCTTAAATAAACTGCTAATAAAATATATCAACTTGTTTGATAACTGTTATACATAAACTATTATTTTATGTAACTCTTACCCATAATGAAGAGATAAAAAATCACACAGGTGACCATACAGTGTTTTTGTGTGTATTTTCAGATATCATATATTTCGAAATTGTGCCTCTGACCTTGAAAAAGCTGTTTTTTGTGGGATCATATGGCTACATAAAGAGACACTTCTCTTAAGTTCTCTTGCATTTATTAGGTTTAAAGTTCAAATGTATCATTTCTTCAGTTTTACTGGGATGTATGTAAATTCTACTTCATAACCTTAATTTTGTTTTTTTGTTCATATTTTCTGATAGTAGAAATTGCAGCATTCAATCTACTTTACCTGAAGCCTTTGTTAATTAGATACAGTTACTGGTTTTGACAGAGCCAGATGAACGGCTCTGAAAGTCAACAAACTCTAATGTTGAGATTATAGCCTCGGCGGGGCGCGGTGACTCACGCCTGTAATCCCAGCACTTTGGGAGGCCGAGGCGGGCAGATCACCAGGTCAGGGAATCGAGACCATCCTGGCTAACACGTTGAAATCCCGTCTCTACTAAAACTATAAAAAAAAATTATCCGGGCGTGGTGGCAGGCGCCTGTGGTCCCAGCTGCTCTGCTCGGGAGGCTGAGGCAGGAGAATGGCGAGAGCCCGGGAGGTGCAGTTTACAGTGAGCAGAGATCGCGCCACTGCACTTCAGCCTGGGAGACAGAGAGAGACTCCGTATCAGCAAAAAAAAAAAAAAAAAAAGAGATCATAGCCTCAGAAAATAATGATTTAATCACAGAACTAGAATTACTTAAGTTTAAACCTAAGGATACTTGGCTTAATCTGTGAGATAGCTTTTTATTTTATTTTCCTCATAAGTACTTTGTCATATTGGATTACTTTGGACCCAAACCTTCAAGGACACTTAGCCTGGCTCTCTGTCCTGATGGAAATGGAATAGCGGTGGTCTGGGAGTGAAGATTTCCACTTGTCTATGGAATGCACACAACTTGGCTATAAAGTGTAGCCAAGGAGTTGATGACATACGAACTAGTTCTTCTACACTTTTCTTCTGAGACAGGTGCTGTTGCGACTACTCTTGCTATTGAAGTGAAGATAGAGCAAAAGTGTAGACAGTGGGATCCCAAGCTCAAATATAAATATTTAACCCTAAGTATCAGTTATAAAAATGATACGTTTCTATATGTCATTGCAGAAGAGAAACACTTGGGGATTTTGATACCCTTGAGTGAAGAAAAAGAAAAAAAAAAAGAATTTATTTGAGAGCAATTTGAGAGCAATTTTTGTGAATGCTCATTTTGGTTATTTTTGTTAATATTACCTAGAATTAAGTTCAGTAGTTTTCTGGTCTAGTGGATCGTTAAATAGAAGATGTTTACAGCATGAAGAGCATATGCTAACTCTTTAAAACCTTTTTTTTTTTTTTTTTTTTTTTTTTTAAGAATTGAATCTGATACTTTTGCTTAGCTGGATAAGGGAGGCAAAATTTTTAACAGATTGAACACTTTAAAAAGGCTTCTGTTTAGTATCACATTATGGGCATGCATTTTCAGATTGGTACAAATTAGCCTTGATATTACATGAAGATTTTTATGTCTCAAATTTATCAACGTTGTTTCAAAAACTATATGAAGAAAGAAGCGTTTTACCCACTAAAATAAAATGAACTGTTATATAGCAGGCTTAACTACCTCTGTGGTAAGTTCTCTGTGAGAGAATATAAAATAAGCATATTTTATTTTTCAAATGCCTCTTGTCATTTGAAGCCAAGCAGATTCAACTTTGTGGCAATGGCTACATACTGAACTCTGTGAGAACAATAATGTCTCAAATTGATTGAATATCACTGATCGGTACTAAAGAAGGTGATCTGTCTTTAAGTTGGAAGCAATTAATTTTGGTGTACAATGAAGCAAGCAATGGATATAATAGGTGTTTTTCTTATGACACAAATTGATAACTTGATTTTGAGGCTTATGTTGAGTGAATGTCGTGGGAAGTAATTTTACAAACTCATCTCACATTTGTTTCATTCTAAGAAAATGGTGAATGATAAAATAATGGGAAAGAAAACAGCATCTATAACTTATTCAGGATTGCACACTCTTTTCTTAATTGCTTTAGGGTACAACTTCAGAGCTTATTGCTAAAAGATTATATGTTTTCCTTGTGATGTGATTTTCTAATCACGGGGAAAAAATATGATCTCATCCCAAAGGAGGCAGTTGAACAAAAGACAACACATAACCAGAAAAACAAAGGTTCATGTCCTGACTTAAAACTCCTTTGAATCAGGAACCACCTTATGATCACAACTGCCATGTTTAAATGCATGACTCAGAGATGTGCCTATCGTTGATAACATTCCCGGGTCATTGTGTAAGCCTGACCATAATCTTTCTATAGACAGAAGCCCTCTGTTTGGGTGGAAGGCTTAAAAAGTAGTGTTCTGTGAGATAGATTGCAATTTCTTCCATTCGCTTTTGTTTCTTCCTTCTTCGTAACCAACTGCCCCTTCTTCTCTACTCCCCCACCACCCCCTTTACGTCTGAGGCCATCAATTCATGTATTTAAATGTCCTTGGAAACTGAAAGTAATCTAGAAGGTTATTAGCATATTGTTATAAATGTTAATAGCCTGACAGCAAGGATGGGCTTTTTCTTTTATGCGTGTTGTTGTGAACATTATGAGTTTAAATGGGGTAAATCTTCCCCATTCAGAGTGTTGCCCTGGCCCTTCATTCACATGTCAGGAGCTCATTGTGTGCCCAAACCTTGTCAGAGGCTTCTAGATGTTTAGTGGCAGCAGCTTGCCATTGAGAGCTGGGAAGAGAGCTGTTTGGGATGGGGGAAAGACCAGCCTAGGCAGCCAGGTGGTGGCCAACTGGCCAGTAACTGACAGACAATTTAACCTAACTAGGCTGTACAGTCAGGCCTGCATTACAAAAGACCCACATGTGTCCTTAGCAAGCTTCATTAACTCTTTTGGCTAGGGCTGTACTCCTCTGACATATTAATTAGTTGCAATGCTTTCTCTTACTCCAACTTAACCTTTCCATTGGTCACTCGATTCAAGTGGATCCATTGGAAGCTATTAGAATAATATGCAAAATAACTGGAAAAATAGCTGTAGGAGGAACAAGATTCCCTATCACTTCACTGATTTTGTAAGAAACAACAATGTTGAAAAGAAAATGTGTGATCATTAATACTTCACTCAGAAAGGTGATCTATTCCATATTGTTAATAATAACAGGACATCAATTACAGTGTAATTATGTGCATGTCATAGGTATAGAATTGTCATGATTTATTCTGTCTCTGTAATAAAAATAAAGGAAAATACTATAAAACAACATTTTGATGTATTTTAGGTTATCTTAATGACCAGAGTGACTTGATGTGGGGATTATAAATTGGTTCAGCTTTTTGAGTAATTTTCACAAGTTAAAGTCTTAATGAAGAGATTGCAATATTCAAAAAAGTTAATATTTTTAATATTATAATAAGTACAGTATTCAGAATCTGTAAATATGTTTCATATGTACATAGGTAGAGATAGACATACATATAAATGTATCCACCAAAAAAGATGAGTTTTTTGTGTACTCTTTGATATTTTACATTTCATAATCAAGTGCTGTATCATGTAACTCTAAGTAGAGATGCATCAAGTATTGAATTTAATGACTATTGAATCTAATTTGTATCCTTTGTTTGTTTTGCTTATAGAATGTTTTTTGTCAGAGGTATTCTATACGCATGAATTAAATGTCCAAATTTAATTTGGAATTCCTAAAATCCAAGGCCAAAAATGCATTTTATATATCAACCCTTACATAGGCAGTAAATCTTCAGTGGTATAGTACTTTTAACTTCTCACAGCAGATAAGTCACCTCTCAAATCCATTGGGTGAGTAAACTCAGTTTCATTTTATCGTTTTAGATACTGTTATTTTTCCAACTTAAGGAAAGTTTCATATTACTTAGTTCAATATCCTAAAGAAAAAAATAGAAACAAGTACAATGTGTATACTTATTGTTAAATGTTTTTATTAGCTATGTAAAATCAATAATTCTAAAAGTAGATTTTGCTTTAAACTGTATTACCAGAAAGAGAGAAGCTGTATTCAAAACCTGATGATGAGCATTGTCTGCTTACTTTTTGGTCAGCTTCACTGTATTTTTCCTCACAATAATTGGTTAATATGAGTCAGGCTGACTCTAAAATAAGCATATCCTAGGCAATTCTTGAGAACTAAAACAATGTGTTTAGTTTTAAGTTACATATAAAAATAACATCCTGTCACATTTCAAGAAAAAAGAAAAAAAATGATCCCTTCAACATTGGCTATTGTCTCTAAACCATGTTCTATAAAAAATAAAGTAAATTAAAAAAACATAGTCAACAACCACAGTCTGGTAGCAAACATGCATTTTATTCCCAAATCACACGTATGTCTTTTGGGACATATATTTTGGGAAAATAGTTGATATTGGTGGTAGAAGCAAGGAAAAATTACTCGGCTTTTACAGAGAAGAAACTCAAGAAAAATGCTATGTAAGAAAAATGACTCATGGAGATAAGTTATAATAGTTTTAATTTCAATTGATTTTAATTTAATTGTGAATCTTAGGGACTCAGAAATGATCTGTTTTCTGTTGGTGAAAGCTGCACATTAAATACCAAGAGGTCTTAGGTTTCCGTGATACTAGGTGTTCTCATACTTAGATAGTCTCATACATTTGCATAGTAATAAGATTATAATATCTGTCTCTAGGAGTGCTTAAGTCTTCTTTATCATCCACAAGTAATCTGAATATACCTGATCAAGGCAAAAATGTAAGTGTGGTCATTATGAGTATTTCATTATTGTTTTTATCAGGGAAATGAGATTATCTGCAGCTACATACAATGAGCTTATTATCTGTTAGTAGATTGGGTCTCTTTTTTAATCCATTTCTAAGCAGCATGTGCATTTACATAATGTACATATCACTTCAGGAAGTAAAATTACAAAAAGATTGATTGCAGAGAGTATATTTACCCTATATTCTAGCAAGTTCATCATTTTTTTAAGAATCCCTGTCTTGAATGTAAATCAGAATTAATTATTATATCCTTAATAATATAGTTATAAATCAGAGCCAACAGTCTTAGAACCACACATCTTAATGAAGTTACTTTTTAAAATTAACCACCAAGTTAAATTATGAAATATTTATTAGAGTATGATATTTGCCAGGTGATAATACTTTAAAAAAGATGGAGCTTTGGAAAGAATTTATACTAATCAATTTAATAGGATATAAATAATTATAAGATGTTTTGACCCTACATTTTTAAAAATCAAATCAAATTTGGTAAATCTGATAAGAATAGCATGTGCAGAGGAAAAAAAAGCATGAAACATTGTGTGAACTAATTTGGTTGTCTCCATTTAATTGGAAGCGTGTATTAACATTCTGTGGTTCTGCATAATACTTTTTCTGTTAAACTAAGCTTCAAAAATCTGGTAACAATAGGTTTGGCAAAGAAAAAAAGTGATAGCATTTTTTTTTTTTTTTTTTTTTTTTTGTAATCTGGCCTTGAAACTTTCACCTGAGGAAATAAGCATGTGTTGGTTGTATTTGGCAGTAGAATGTTACCTTTGAAAATAGGCCCTTTTTATTTGATGTGATCCAAAATAAAGCTGAAACAAATTGGGTCACAGGTGCCAACACTTGATAATTTACAGTGTGGTAAAACTGAGTGGTGTTTGTAAGTATAATTTGCTCCGGGAAAATTTGAAACCACTTTAAGTTGGAAAAGTGTCAATATTTTATAACATATTTTATACCAACCATACCCAGATTGCAAGATCCTTTTTAACTACAAGCTGTAGTTAACTTTCAACTATTCATTTAAATTTGTGGCTTACAAGTGTAGTATAAAGTCACTGGTCATTTATTAAAGCACATTCTTTAAATATTAAGACACAGGAATTGATAAACATATATATTTTAGTATGTGGAAGTTTATTTTGAACCTTGTTGAGTTATTAACTTCAAAAAAATTTTGACCAAATTAGTAAAATTATGTTTCAGCCTTATTGGCTTTATGACATTTAAAAGATTATAGGCGTTGAAGTTCAAAAACTAATATTATTAAATATTAGTAACTAACATTATTCCACTTTAAATTTTGATTTATACAAGTTAATTAAAATACTTCCTAAAAGGACAGGTTGTCATCTAAAATTTTCCTTTTGGTTTCTGAACCATGCCTGCGATTCTATTCTGGTTCTCTTATATTCTGGTACCCTTAGCATTGAAAAAGGAAGGAGGAAGAGGAGAGAGCAGGGCAAAAACATCTTATTCTCCAGGACTGAATTCCTCCTTCTGATTAGAGTTATTCTGCTGTTATTGTTGTTTTTTTACAGTTGTTTTCGTTTTGGCCACCACTGACCCCCAAGTGATGCTATCTTGTGCAACTTTGCTTTTATTTTTTGTTTAAGTTTCAGATATTTTTGTGAGATATTTTGTAATACTTTAATATAGAATCTGAAGTTTCTTTTAGCATTTTCCCATTTCATTTCTCATTTTGTGATACACATCTCAATATATTCCAATTTGGAGATATTAGTATATGCCACTGTAGAAAGATTATAGGTGTTGAAGTTCAAAAACTTGACTTAGAAATATCTTTTTTTGGCTGGACATGGTGGCTCACAACTGTAATCACAGCACTTCAGGAGGCGGAGGCAGGAGGATCACCTGCGGTCAGGAGATCGAGACCAGCCTGGCCAACATATAGTGAAACCCCGTCTTTACTAAAAAATGCAAAAATTATCTGGGTGCGGTGGTGCATGCCTGTAGCCCCAGCTACTTGGGAAGCTGAGGCAGGAGAATAGGAGAATCTCTTGAACCCACCCGGGAGGCAGAGGTTGCGGTGAGCCAAGGTTGTGCCACTCTACTCCACCCTGGGTGACAGAGGAAGATTCCGTCTCTAAAAAAAAAAAAAAAAAAAAAAAAAAATATATATATATATATATGTTTTTTCACCTACTGTTTATTCTTACACCAGTTACTTAACCTTTCTAATTCTCAGGAATTTCTCTTGCAGAATGAGAGTAATAATACATGTCTCACAGAGTTGCTGTGTGCAACCATATTTTGTAAAGCATCTTACACATATTAACAGTCTTAAATCTTATTTAGAATAACAGTGTTACAAATGTATTTAACTATAAGTTTATTAATAAATACATCATAAAATCCTTGTCTCTGTTTGGCATTTGTTGTGCAAACCACTTGGAATTTATCTGGAATATACCATAGGAAAATGAATTGAAGAAAATAAAATTTTCAAAATGGCTTTCAAATATTTTATTTTAATTTTATATGGAGATTAAAATAAATACATGCAGATATTTTTCTTAATATTTCAGATTCTCTTGTAACAACAAATACAAAAACACAGCCACATAAAAGACACATATCTCACACACACACACACGGTTTTCTTAGACATTGACTAATTTGCAAAACCAAAACGCTTACTTATATGTAGCATAGCATAAAGGGTTCACTCTGCGTGTGTGTGTGTGTGCGCGCATGTATGTGTGTGTGAGTTTTATCACTTCTCATAATCATTTGAAATTTCCTAAATATTATAAGAGTAGTTTTTCTTCTTATATCTGATTCCACATCTTAACAAAAACTTTTACCTCTAAGCATGGACAGAATGCTGGTTAGCTACCTGCCAGCAATTCTTTACATCTGATCTGCAAAAGGACACTTGTCTGGGTGTTGTGCATGCCTTGGTGTGCACTGACAACTGAGTGTTAAAATCTCTGGGGGACATCCAGAGCGACCACAAGTCTGAGGTCTTGGATTGCCTGTCCACATTTGGGACTGTAACTGTGAAAAAAGATTTCTCTCTCATACATCTGCCTTCTCTCTTCTGATTTGATGTTCCCTCTCCCATTGGTAAGATTTCAGTAAACAACTTCAAAGACTGACATAGGCTGACAGCACACGGCAGATGTGAAGGGTTACTTCCTTTCTCTTTTAGGTTTCATTTTTTAAAAATTTTTGAAATTATCAATGAGCCTTAAGGTTTAGTTTGTTAGAAAGGGTTTTGAAAAGCCACTCAAATTGCCAGAAAATGTGAAGGATAGCAAATCTTCAGGTTGTTAGTTCAAATTAGTGGTTGCTAATTAAATGCACTGTTTTATCAAATCACTCTGTACATCTCCTGTGGGTAATTTCAACTGTAGTCCTGACAACATTTGATGTGTTTTATATTGGCATTCACTGTTTTTGATGCCTGCTTTATTTCCTCTTCTTCTACCTCTCTTTCCCTCACTCGTTTTATTCTCTCCTATTTAAATACTGTGCTGTTCAATTAAATATTGATTGATTGATTTACTACACTCAGAATTTTCCAAAGAAGACTGAGTCACAAAGCAAAAATATAATGTCTAATGATAATGAACATAATATCCTCCAAAGGAACCAAAGTATTAGAGGAAAATCCCAAGGGGTGAACTAAATTCATATCTATTTGTACATTTACATTTTTATTTTGGGTTATACCACTGAAATTTTTATCTTCTTTGTGGATAGTCTTAAAGTATTGATTACAATTATTCTACTGAACTTTTTCAAGGTGCAGTTCCCCTGGCATGATGATTCATAAACAAATATTTACTAGGAATAAATGACATTTTAAGGGCTTATAATCAAGAGACATATGTAGCCAATAGATAGATAGATAGTAAATAATTTCAAGTCATTTTTATGTTATTACATCTTCTAAATATAATTTTGATTTCCATGTTGATATTCCTTTATTCCATTTGTGCAAAGATGGAACTAAGGTATAAAGAAATGCTGTTAGCATACGTATAATTACACATACATTATTGTTGAGGAAGGAATTAGAAATAGGAGTCTGGCTGTGGAGTTATATGTCATAGCAAAGATGTACCAACTGTTTTGAAAGAAATTCTTGTTCTGAATTTTTAGTCCTTGGGGAATAATAGCTCCTGTGAATCCATTATTTATTACTGTAGATAGTACACTATCTATGAAGTTTGTGGATTGGAGCAGATATTGTTTAGATGTTTTAGATGCACTGAAAATTATATTATAAAACCTTTTCTGTTTTATTATTAATTCTGAATAATATAATGTATTAACTAAAATAATACTATTTTCAATACTGTTATATAGAATCCTCTATTTTTAAAGCATTTTGAGTCCATAACTTCTATTTGTTGAGCCACAGAAGAAATTTATATTTTATTTTTATGGGTAAAAGAAAAGTGTTTTATATCAGTTACTGCTTATAACTAGCATCTGAATCTTGAGAATAACCTTTTCTGTGTGTTTAAAGTCATAATTTTATTGCTTTTATCCATTGTGTATTAAATCATAATAAGGTAGTCAAAGTCAATAAATGTTTGTGGTATAAAAACTAGATGTATATTATATTATTAATGTGGGATGTTTTTCCAAAAGCAAAATGGTACAAACTATATCACTTATATTTTATAAACATTTTCATTTTTCTTTTTTTACTTGAATAAAATAATTTCTTTATACCTAATGAACCATTTGAGTAGTGTTATTTGTGTTTCTTGCAATGTTGAATTGTTTCATGTGCATTTTTATGTTTGCCAAAGATTCAAGTACTGTGAAATTATATTTGAGATGGAATTTATTTGGAAGACTAATTAATATGTCTTTTTCTAGTGTTTTTCCTACTGTTATACTGATCTCTGATATCTCTTATTCCTCCCTCAAAAATCACATGGGAATGGAGTATAGACAGTTATCAGAGAAGAGGTTTTAAACCAGTCTAATTTCTTTAAAAAGGAGGGGAACTTTTATAATTAGTTACCACCATTTGCCTTTATTTTTCATATAATAGGATACTTACTCCATCATCTAATAAGAAATAAATCATGATTCATAGTGAGTCTCTTTATGATCTTTGGTCCAGACCAGTCCAAGGGGAATACAAGCATAAAGTTTGAATCTTCTCTCATCTTTTTCGCTTAGATTGAGGTCACTGTTGGGGCAGAGCAGGGAACTGTGTGGTTAACTGTAGTGAAGACAGCCTTTGAGCCCAATGCTAAGTGTAATGTTCAAATGTTGCCAATATTTTTAAAGTCTGTAAAAAAAAAAAAAAAAAAAAGATCTTCAAAAAATGTGGACAATGAAATCCTTGTCTAGCTCCTTTTTCACTTTTTCCTATTAACACATAAAGTCACAAATGCATGTTACCAAGTCAAACATACTCACACTTGTAGATACATGTTCCCAGCAGGGTTTCATTTGTGCTTAGTGCTGCGGTTTGGTGAAAAACCCTCTCATGTGTATAGTTGTTTTCATTTTTGAGCTTGTCACAGCATGAAATCAGTGTCTCACTGAGAGCAGGGTTTTTTTTTTTTTTTTTCAATACCCTGAGACTTAGAGGCTAAGTAATTTAAATGTTTAAATATGCAGAAATACAACTCAAGTGCAGTTCGTATATTCATATCAATTTCTGTTATAAAAGGTTAAAACAAAATGCTGTAATCTGTAGTTGAGGGTGTTTAGAAAACCTGTTCTATTTGTTTCCATGTTTTTCTACAACAGCATAAATTTCTTCCCTAAAAATCTACAAATGCATAGTGTGCCAATTAAATGATGTCAAAACAGCTCTACATTAATTTTTTTTTTATGAAAGCTTTCTTACCTGCTATACATCTAAGATATCTTAAATAGACCAGGCTTGAATGTGGAAATATTTAGGCATTGTCCTTTATGCAATTTCAAATCTGATTTTTTTTTTTAAAGTAAGTTACCCACTATACCATAAACAGAGTCAGAAGTTAGTTTCTCTTGATTTTCAAGTCTGTGTGTATTCAATTCCCTAAAGAGAAAGATGAAACCATTCTCTTAAATTTACGGTGTGTATATTTACTGACTGGCATGTGACAGGAACACTGGTTAGAAAGCCACAGCATTATGATGCATTGGGTCAAATATTGTTTTGACATTGTGCTTACTTTACAGTAATCAACATATTAAACTGAGGAGCATTTCCTTATATATGCAAAATGCAAAGTATAAGGGCAGCAGTTTAGTAGCGTTATAAGGCCATAGAAGGTTAAGGTTTGCTTGCCTTGTGGTGCAGCTGATAAAACAATTGGACGGTTTCCAAAATTCCTTGACTCCAGCTTTGTCATTTATTTTTCTCTGTCGTTATTTTTTAAGGAAAAAAATAGACTTGTTTCCATGAAACTCTGAGGTGGCAAACCTGTACTTCACATAAAATAAAAACTTTTTTTGTAAGTGAAGTGCATATGGGACTACTCTGGCAAGTTTAGTTTGTGTAATTTGCTAAGACTTGCTTGTATAGGAGGAGCTAAAATAATTTCCAGAGAGTTGGAAAAAAAGAGATTTTGTCACAGCCTTTTGGACAAGATGTTGATAAACCAAGTGACTGTTAAACCCCTTTAAATGGGATATTTTCCATACTCCAACACATAGTATGAAAATTTATTTTCATAGTTTTGAAAATGTTTCTTTTTATGTAAACAAAAACACTCATATTGTAATTATGTAATTTGAGTTTGACAGACTTAAGTAATCTCCTAGTTTTATTTAAATGACTTTTGTATTCTACCTGTTTCTTTTATATTGAAGTTTACTTTTTGAGCATTTCAGTGAATTTATTGGTGTTCATTGGTTTTCGGCCTTGTTTTCAAAATTGTAATAGGCATGTTGAAGACCACAGAAGAATTTCTGAGTTAATTTCCAGTTGAGCAAATATGACAGATATATTAAATAAATGAATACTACCATAGAGTTTAATTCTTTTAACTTCTACTGATTTTTTTCTTACAGCAAAATATATCAATTATATATTTTGTCACATAGCTCAGTTTTGTACACTGATTAAAATATTTGAGAAGCCAGGCAGACATTCAAATAGACCTGTTTAATAGGTAGTCAATGACAACCTCAGAAGGTGATGCAGCCAAATAAACAGAAAAATAAATAAAAGACAATGTAATGGAGATGGTAGTGGAGAGAGATATACTTAATACTGCGGTGTTTTAAATTTGAGCTTTTGGATTATTAGTGCCATATGCAATCAGTAAGTATGCCATAAATCTTGTCCTTCAGAATTATGAGATATCAAGACCAGCTCCATAATCTGGGGGTATAGGGTATTTTTGAAATACCTTGTTCAAAAACTAACAACTTTAAGATTGTGGCAGCAGATCGTTAAATCTAAGCAGAGAGCCCTAGGAAACGATACAGATTGCATGCTCAGAAAGCTGGCCTGTCAGGCATGCTAATTGAGTGAAAGTCTTCAAAGTAAGAAATGGTTTTCAATTATTTGAATCATTATTCCTTGGCAAAATGCTAGTACCTTTTTTAAGGGTCGCTGGGAAGGTTGATGAAATATTTCATGTAAACGTCTTAGGCAACAGTGAGCACTTTAGATAGCATTTGACCAGTGATAATCATTTTCATCCTTACTTATCTGGTAGCTTTTTTTTTTTTTACTGTGGTTTTCCTCTTATTTGATGACCATACTATCATAAATTTTCCTTTATTTTTCCCCTTTATCCTTCTCTTCTCTTCTTTATGACTTTAATTGGTTTTTTCTCCTTTCATTGAAAAATAAATACTGGTTTTATACCACTCTTTATTTCCTATAACAAGGACAGCTGTACCCAGTGGTGCCACTTTATAGCCCCAACCATGCCTCCATGCTGAGTGTGTCCTTTCATCAGATTTCCTTGACATCTGTAAAAGATCAGTCCGGGAATGTATAATTGCTAATGGTATAGTCTGTACAGTACAGAAAATATGGCTATTCATTGTGGAGAGTAGCCTAGTCACTGAAGTTTAAATACATCAGAGTGTCCTTTAAAAATAAGAGGTAGGAATGCATTGATAGCTTGGTGTAGGAAATTTTATAGTCTGAATAGATTCTCAATTGATTTTCCATATAGTACACATAGATTTCTATTCACTTTAGTGGAGAATTTACAAAAGGTATGCCTTAGATTATGTCATGAAAAGGAAAATATTGAAAAAAAGGTCAATCCATACATAAATTTTGAACAGAGAAAGTATAGCTTAAATGAAATAGGTTTTTCTAATTATTGGTAATTTGTGTGGTGCGTGCATAGGCATGTGTGTACTTCTTTTGCTTTACCTGGAAATAGTCTATGTATGTAAAAGTTGAGGTATAATCAACAAAAACTTAGCATATCTTTCTACATCTGTACCAATGTCAGGGAACTATGATGTCTCTCACACTCCTTTGAAAGAGAACATTAAAAAAAATCAAAACTCCCTCTAAGTAATATAAAAATCTATTCATTACTGGTTTTCAGAATCACATGGTATATATTACATTGTTACTAAAATATTTTGAATGAAAATTATCTACAATAAATAGCTTATTATTTCCACTGAATTACACAAAGCAGACATTGAAACTTGTCAGAATGTCAGACATTTTTTAAGATGAAAGGAAAACTGATTACAAATGTGATTTTAATTTGAGGACTCAGAGAGGTAATCCTTGAAGTCAGAGTTCCAGTATAATTTAAAACCATCCAAAACTTTTGATGATGTACTCTGATAGTTAAAATAATTATTGAGTTCCTACTACATGTATATTCATAGATAGCTACAGATTTAGTTATTAAATTTCTACATGTACCTTTCTATATATTGTACACACAATTGAAATTAAATATGAATTTTAAAATGGACTGCACAAGGATGGATGAATTCCTAATCTCTTCCCGCTGTCTCACATGCTTCATTGAGCTCCTAAGAGGTTTATTCTATTATGCATAGTCCTGGATGGTGCTTTGGGTGAGATCTGTAAGATTTGGTCTTTTCTCATGGCTGCAATTAGATCTTCTCTTGCTACATCACCCTACCAAATACCCAAAGATATGTCAATATTATCCTGATTAGAAGGTATGGTAACCCACGGGACCTTTATAAATCACCTTTTGCCTCACCTTCCTCTCTATCACTTAGGGTCTTAATAATTATTGCCTAAAGTTCTGAAGTACTCCCTACACACACACACACATGGCCTCCAACTTTATATTAAGGTGATTTAATAAAGAAACTATTTTTTAATGAAAACAGATGCATTCTAAGCCTTTTCTATTAACATGATGATTTTTAAAAGACGTTATGTTCCTTTTGCTTTATGAGCAGAAATCTAGAATTTTATAACTCTTATACTTTGTTTAATGGCTCAAGAAGTAGCTGTCACTTTTTGGGAACTGGGAATTAGCTACAGATTATATACTGCTGTCTTATCTGAAATTCATTTGCAAAACTCTAGGGTTGAAACTACTTGTAATTGTAAAAGTCTGTGAGATTTGCTGGTTACATAGAGACATTGAAATGATTATGTAAATGATCATTTAAATCATATTACTATGTCCTATTCTATGACTATAAAAATTTTTAAGATATAATTTTTATAAACAGTATTTTGTGTTTTTTTTAAGGTTTGACCTTTTCCTTTAAATATATTCACATGATTCGGAGCAGTGTTTGGGATTTTCAAGATGTTGGTATTCTTCAAATGTTTCAGGGACCAAATAGTTATAGAGATCACTGGAAAATGATGGTGATTTTCCTCCTCAACTTATTCTTAGATAGAAATTGAAAGAAACCAGTTCCCCTAAGGGAAAATATTTTCCCTTGGCTTCATGAAGAAAACACAAGGATATGTGTGTAGAAGTAGTTGAATGGCTGGTTGACTTGAGTGGCTTCATCAAAATGGAGGCCCCTGTAGAGTAATGGTATCCTTAGTAGGTTCCAAGTTACAGGGATTTCTTGGCATGAAAACCATTGTGCTCTATTTGTGTTTGAAAGGCCTCCATTCATTGGGCTGGTGGTTTACATTGGCATTAATCTAATTACATTCCGGTTGTTTTGAATTTAGTTTAGATATGCCATAAGTGATTCTACTTTCTATAATCATATGCAGAAATTACAAAGTAGCAGTCAACGAATTACTTTTAAAATAAGCAAACACTGGAACAACCAAACTCTTATGTTTTTCAGGAGCAAAATCCAAAATGTAAACACACACTGAAAAGCTCTTTAAAAATCAATGAAAGATACTGTGCTCGTGGCACTCAAACTTTTCCAAGCCAGAATTCTTGGTTTCCCTTGTGATTGTTAAAACAAAAGGAAGCAAAACTCTTGAAATGGATTCGTTTCAGCATTTTCTTCCCCACATCTAATAAGAGGGAATGTTTTCCAGCAAGATAATGATGGGGAGTCAGGCGGAAAGATAGGGGACTTAGGAAAAGGGATAGCAGCAGTGATATTAGAATGTGAAGCTGGAAACTACTGCTCCCAGGACTAAATCGTCTAAGTGCTCCCAAATCTTGTGTCCATTACCAACAGGGAGATTGGCATGTCTGGTTTGGAAAGCATGTTTTTAATTTGCATTTGTCTAAAATTAAAAAGCCAACTTCTTATTGGGTGCTTTTCTCCCTCTGCTGTCTCTGGATTATTTTTCTGCTGTGAGCTCGTGCTTTATCTGCATGTGTGGGCTGTGAAGGTAGTATATGACTGGGCACCTGTAATCAAAGTATGGTAAAGAACCTAAACCTAGAAACATTATGTTGTTTCCTGTATAATTCAAAGTCAAAGCAGCATCAGTAATATAATTGTAACAATGTCCAGCAAAGTTCTAGCTTTTCTCCTTGTCAAACATTTATTTATTTTCTTTTAAAATATCAAACACCATTTTAGATTTTAGAAATTAGAAAAAAAAGTTTGGTGACTTTGCTGTCCCCTACATACATGTTGAACTCTCTGGTGGGTACTCCAGCACCTGTTGGGGCTGAATTAAGCATTTTATTGGCTACTTATGTAGAAAGGAAATTATATTTGATATATTAATATATTTAGTAGTTGAGAGAATAGATCTCAGGAAAGCTAAGTAATTTAACAGATATCAACAGATATTGTGAAAACAAGAATTAAAATCCAATTTTCTCACTTGTTCAATTCCCTGGTCCTCCTCTACGTTTTTCACTGCTGGCTAGAGGACTGTCTTTTGTATCTTCTCTAGGGCTTAAACTTGGCAAAAATGTGAAGTAGGTGGGATTGGAGGAATGTGTTTTGTTCCTTCAGTTCTACCCTCTCACTTTTCATTTCACTTGCATCCTCACAATTTCCACACAGCTCTCCCTTTCTACTTTGTCTACTGTCAGAGCCTTCTTGGTTCACATATTCGCATTTACACAAATGATGATTTAGGTTTAACATTCTATTATACCCAGGGGTGTGGTCATTTCTAGGGACAAGCAACAGGATTTAGAGGGATAAATGGTTCAGTAGTGGAATGTTGTCTTTTGAAAAGTGATATTTTGAGAGGAATAGCCCCTCATTGTCTATTACTCAAATTTAATGCATATTACAAATAATGCTTATTTTGTTTGCAAGAAGGTTCATTTTTTTCTTTCTTCCTTCTTTTTACTTTCTCTTTTTTCTTTCTCTCTCTCTCCTCTCCTTCTTTCTCTTTTTTTCTTCTTTCTCTGTCTCTCCCATTCATTCTTTCTTTCATCAAGTGGTACATGTCTACTGTTTGTTTCTAGAGATGAAACCTAAATTATAGTCTTACATTCATAATTGGCAATTAGTGAGTCCACCTTATTTTTCATATAGACTTCTTTTGGTAAAATTTCACTGCATTATCATGATATATTAATCCATCTTGATACTATATTGTAACTTCCTCTAGACCTAACACCCTTTACCTTGTCTTTGAGGTCCAGGGACCTGTTTAAATACCTCTGTTCATTTTTATAATGATACAATCAATACATGTCCTTGGTTTAAAAAAATATAAATAAGATAGTAAGTTTACAACTCACCTATAGCTTTGTTAACCTTTTTTTCTTTAATTCTTAAAAATTATTTCAAAGTCAAAACGGCTTCAATTTACTTTCCACTGTCACGAATTTCACTCTGTGAAATGAGAACAACTCAAACTTCACATTGAGAAGTATTTTCTGATGTTTATTAGTTGTGCTTGTATAGTACTGCCAATTACATTTATTAGCCCTAAATATTAAACAGCTGGCAGAATTCCATTGTATATAAATAAGACATTTGAGACCTGGACAAGTGCCATGTTGAATACAGCCAGCTGGTGCTTTTTACAGTTTTTTTCGGGCTACTAGTACTGATGCCACAGTACATTCAGTGTTTAGGTAAATGACAATAGAAAAACATGTTGTGAATTGGGAATTCTATAGGAAATTCCATTATGTAGAAATATAGCATTTCAAAGACTTTTAAACCAAGGAAATGATACGTTATGCACCTGTTGATTGAATTTGTTGAATTTTGTGTCGCCTGGAATATGTTTTTAATCTTTAATTTACTGTGTGCCCATTTTATATTGCTGAGTTATGCCATGCAAAATGATGACTGCTTTCATGTTTCGTCTTCTAATAAAATAAATTTTTATTTCAGATTTATTTTAATTATAAAAGTGTATTGAACTTAATAGTAGTATACAGTTTAGATTCTCACTTTATATGTAGAATTTACTCTTTCAGAGTACTACAGACTTTAATTTTTATCCTCACGAATATTTTTATGTTCATATCCTACCTTTGTTGAATTACTGTATAAAAGCCCTTTCTTATTACATCAAATTTGTGTTTTTGAAAAGCAAACATATTTATAATATGCTTAGTGTATATTAATAAGTAATTAATATTTATTTATGAATGTATTTAATATATGAGTCTATACATTACCGATTTATTAGTATTCATTAATAAATTAATAAATATTAATAAATAATATACATTATAAATAAATGTATATATCTATGCATTTAATACATATTTATTTATATATTATTCATAAGTGTATAAAGCTATACACGTATTATGTAATTAATTTATCTTATTTAATGTGTATTAATAAATAATTGACATATATTTACAATATACTTATTGAATAAGACAGATAAATGCTAGTAAAGTGACTTGCACTGTTGCAAATATAAAAAATATGTTAATTTAAATTAAAAAATAAATTTGAGCTGATGAATATCAGTGTGATTCTAAAAATGTCCCTCTGTTTTAAAAGACTATGTGTTCTTAAATTTAACTGGTAAATACTGTAGAAAATATTTGTTGATTTACATGATGTGCGAGAGTGTGTGTATGTATACAAGCATGTGTATGAAAAGTTTAAATTAAACAGTAGCCTTGTCACCATAAACACTTATCTGAGATAATTGGCCATGACATAGCTTTGTAGGAACACTTCAGAGGCTGCGCTGGGCTTGAGAAATGTAATATAACAACTCTCTTGACTTCAGTGAAATAAATGTATATTATATATTAATTAACACTAAAAATCTCTTAGCACCACAAACCTGCTTTCTTTGACAATTCTACATATATTTTAAAGTGTGTAACTGGTATCTCCTAAACAGAAACAAGTAATCTGAAAAAAATTCAGGATTTTAATGGGCAATATATAACAAGTTACTTTATTCCAATAATATAAAAGAAAACTAGTAGGCAGAATTTTGTTTTTATTTATTTTGTGATTTAATGATTTTCATGATGACAATAAATGGATACATTTTTGTTTGTAATTCCCCCTTTAATACCCACACATAATACTTCCTCAATAAAATGTTATTGAAGAAACAAATAGATGAAACACATCCAGATAAAAATAAGCCAGCTACGATCTCGTTCTATCATAGGCACGTGAATGACACCCATGTTGCCAAACGCTGTGGCTCAGTCGTCAACCGTCACCTTGCCCATCTTGCAGAAGTATTTGGGAGTGCTTACTGACTTTTCTTCTTTTCATCATCGACTTTTATTCAGAAACTTCTTCATTTGGTGTCAGCATACTATTTTCATAGTTCTCTTGCTTTACTGGACACTTTTTCTTAAGCTCTTTCCTAGATTCTCCCAAAAATTCTTGATTTCTAATAAATGAAAAATTCTAAAACTCATTCTTCAAATTCCTTCTATTCTCTGTACAATCTTTTCCTAGCCAATATCACCATCTACATATTGACCGTCCTTATATTATATCCTTGACTTCATCATGCTCCTAAATTCCAGACTCATAACAGGTGCTATTACAATCTTCACTTCTAACTAATATATCCAAGATACTTCTATATTCTTTCACCAAACCTGCTCCTTCTTCAGTTAATCTTTCCCATCTTAATAAATGATTTTCTTCTTCACATCATTCACACCTCTGCCCATGACAATTTATCAGAGCTGTGATCCTTGACCACTGTGTCCCTCTACCCTCCTTCATTCTTCACTATCTGTTCTCTTTTTCCTCCTTAAAAGTAGGTTCCATGAAACTTGAGACTGCTATTTGTTTATCTAACAGCCTCTATCCCCAGTTTTGAAAAGTGTATGGTTCATACTAGGCCCTCAAGAAATACTTTTGAGTGAGTTAAATATAAGACTATAGTAAGTGCTTCTCTCATGTGCTATCTAGACTAGACGCCTGTGCCTGGAGTGTAATACCTGGAGTTAAATGGATTCCAGTTTATGTAGAAAGTTTAGAAAACATTTCTGAAAGGAATAAATTTTAGTCTTTCTCAGGAGTATGAAGAGGACTAAATGGGAAGGATTGTCCTTACCTTATGAAATGAGATGTATACCTTAGACTATAATTGACATTAAGTGGGATTCTAGTATTAGAGTCCAAACCTTCATTTCATTAGTATTCATGTCCAATTCTTCAATCCTAATATAATGTTGAAAACTATACTAAGAGACTGGGCACGGTGGCTCACGTCTGTAATCCCAGCACTTTGGGAGGCCAAGGCAGGTGGATCACGAGGTCAAGAGATTGAGACCATCCTGGACAATAGGGTGAAACCCCATCTCTACTAAAAATACAAAAATTAGCTGGGCACGGTGGCGCGCACCTGTCGTCCCATCTACTTGGGAGGCTGAGGCAGGAGAATTGCTTGAACCCAGGAGGCGGAGGTTGCAGGGAGCCCAGATTGCGCCACTGTACTGCAGCCTGGTGACAGAGCAAGACTCCGTCTCAAAACAAAAAACAAGAAAACTATACTAAGAGACCTAGCTCTAGTCTAAGCCACTTTTCTCTTCTTGAAAATTCCTCGTTTCCTGAACGTTACTTTGAGTTCTGTATTGCTCCCCTGACAAATTCTTTTTATTCCTAAACAGAACCCTTGCTTTCATTTGCAATATTTTTTCACATTATCTATTTTTTAAAACTAAATTACTGTAAGTACTCTATTTTAAACAACTGGTTACTAAGGAGGCATTAATTGTGTCCATTATGATCTGCAATTTATTATTAGTACGTCTTCCTTTGTTCAGTAGCCCTGCCACTTTTCATTGAGATTTAATACTGGAAAACAAATTTTAAACCCAGTTCAGCTCATTTGGAAGTATAATTTCAACATGAGATCTGAGCTG